>NW_027491175.1:1300000-1950000 GCF_021521415.1 Bidens hawaiensis
ACGGTCGTGAGCTAGAAGAAAGAATCCAAGACCAAAATCAAGCCAAATCTTGATAAATCTTGGATATTCAAGCAAGATACAAGATTGTAGTCCATAACCAAGCTAAACCATAACCTAAAAATGAGTAAAGGTACGTTCTTTATCTTTAAAGGTTATGTTTTTTTATGAACGGGTTGCCATGAAACTTAAACATAGAGTAGATCGGGTCTAGATAAATCATAAAGTTGCAAACTTGATGATTAAAATGGACTTAACAAACCTATGGTTATGAACGGCTCATAAAGAAACCCTAGATCTAGTTTTTGAACATTTTAGCCATAAAGGTCCAAGCTTTATGGTTGTATGGGTCAAGTTTTGACCGAAAACGGTTAGGGAAATGTTTATGGGCTAATACCGAACCATAATAAGGTGTTAAAGTCATGAAACATAGTGTTAATAGCGATAAAATAACCGAAATGGTCCATCCCGATCGAATACATGTAGACAATCGATTACATATTAGTTCGAATACAATATGAGTCGATTACAATGCATATATTCGATTACTTGGTTAAACACGCATACAAATGTTACAATCGATTACAAAGGGAAACTCGAATACATTAAACAAATCGCATACAATGAAATATTCGAATACGTCAAGAAAACTCGATTACTTTGGGCAAGTCGATTACAACGAGAGTTCGAATACAACCTTGTGTTCGTTTACAATAGCCATAATCGCATGCACTGATAAACTCGAAAACAAGTATGGACTCGATTACATTAAGGTTCGAATACAATGTGGTATTCGATTACAAGTCAGATTCGAATACATGTACTAGTTTGATTGCTTCACGTCACTCGAATGCATGAGATACATTCGAGTAAACTGGACCCATTCGCAAACATTATGATAGTCGAATACAATGAGCGTGTTCAATTACATGGTGACATTCGATTACATCATGGAGACTCGAACACAATGAGGAACCCGAATACATTGGATGAACTCGCATACAGTAATGAGTTCGAATACATGCTTATGGCCGCATACAATGTATAATTAAGATACATTCTACTAATCGCATACATTAAGTCCAGTCGAATATAATGACTAATTCGCTTACAACATGTGACTCGAATACAACTATATAAATCGATTACAATATTAGATTCGAAAACAATAAGCATATTAGAATACATTGATAGAAAGGAATACATTGTATGCAAATACAAGTATTTGAATACATTAGGGTTTAAGGATAAAACATTCTAAGTAAAATGTATTCTAAAACCAGACCATTAGAATAGACCAGACTTAGCCATTTTGGCTGAAATATGAATAATGTGAATTGAACATATATTGATACGTATAATTAATGTACAGTCAGCCGAGCTCAGTTAAGGAAGGGAATAACAATAAACGGAGAACGTAACAGGATCCATGTGAGTTTCTAGCCCCATTCCTTGTCATGTTTTCGGGGCTGTGTGCATACTCGATGTGATTAGTTAATAAAATTACATTAAATGGTAAGTGTATGCCTTATATGGTTTATGTATGAATGAATGCTTGACGGTGCGTGAAGGATCTTCAGATATTGCATGTACCGTCAGGTGATAGTTTAAAGATATGATTGTTATATATATGATATATGAATGATGTATGTATGTATGAAATTTATAAGTATGAATGTATAGAAAGGTACAGTATGGAAGGTATGGAGGGAACAAACCCTAATAATATCTGCGAATGAAGGGAACATACCCTAATAATATATGCGAATGAAGGAAAACATACCCTAATAATATCCGCGAATGTAGGGAACAGACCCTAAAAATATCTGCGAATGTAGGGAACAGACTCTAACAATTTATGTGAAGGTTATAGGATGAGGTGTATGTATATATGTATGTATAAAAAGAAAGAATGAAAGAACGATTGTATGAACGTATGAAAAAAGTATAAAACAAAGTATGTTATATGTACCTTCAGGTACGTATATAAGTAAGTGTATGGATGTATTGTATGTTACTTGTATAAACTAGAACTCACTCAGCGTAGCTGACTTTTAGTATGCACGCATGTGAGTAGAATGAGACAGCTAGCTTGAGCGGGGCACATGGCAGAAGAATAAGAGGCTGGCATCTGAAGACTCAAGATGTTTTTATGATTAATGTTTTAAATTGAAAGACATGGATGTTTGATTAAGACAAGTTTATGAACTGTTATGAATGTTTAATGAAAGTTTTATATTTCGCGTAAAGTTTTAATTAACTCTGATATTTAGAACTTTGTTTATGAGTAAATCCAAAGTTCAAAGTAGGGCATCGGTAATGGGGCCTTACAAGTTGGTATCAGAGCAAACTTCGAGAGATTTAAGATCCTACAGAGAATGGGATTAAAGTAAGGGAAGAAAGAAGATGCCTGTTCAAGATAATCATGTGTCACTCAAGCAAGCTAAGTAAATGTAAAGTATATGATTAATTTGTAATGATGTTAGCTTAATTGCCAAAGAAAGGATATATGAAGGTTAGGGATAGGATTAACTGATTGTTTGATTAATTAATTGTTTAAAAGTAGAACTTAGCACAAACAGACTCATAAAGGGAAGTGTATAGGACACGAAAAAGTAACGTGATCAGCTAATTAGAGCCGGCCACTGTTATTACCTGTTAGCCTTACTATCCTTGTTCTAAATAGGTCATTGAGTGATGACGTTTGTGTTTTCCCTTTCCAGAATACGATGGCTGGAGCTAGACAAGTTGTTGGAGCAGGAGGTCGCACTGGACGTCGTGTCAGGCCACATATTGTCCGAAAACCTTCTGTAGAATCAGCTTCTATCACTAGGGAAGAAGGAAGCGCAACTGGACGAAACCGGAGTAACAATGAAGGGTATCAGCTTGACCTTGCAGTCCAAGTAGCCATTGTCCAAGCTGTAGCAGCTGCCGTGAAGAACTTGAATCCTGAAAGATATGCGGGAAGCCATGGGAGAACTGCTGAAGGGTCAGGAGGAAATGGTAAGAAAGATGATGAGAGAGAGAGAAAGGTGATTCAAGTGAAGTTCGATTTGTGAAAACTGTTGATGGAAAGAGAGGCCGAGGAAGGTGTAACTACAAATCCTTCAAGGTTTGTGACCCGCCGAAGCTAACTGGTTTGGGAGACGCAATCGCTACTCTCCAATGGATAACCGCGATGGACAAGGTTATCCGAATTAGCGAATGCCATCCCGACAAAGCTATGGGTTATGCTACTCAATCATTCGGTGATGAAGCAATGTACTGGTGGGATTCGGTTGAGCAGAGGAAGATTCAAGAAGAGATTTAAGCGATGAGGTGGGATGACTTGAATGAATTGGTAATGAAGAAGTTCTGTGCTGATGCCGAAGTTGAGAGGGCGGAGATGAAGTTCCTGAACTTGAAAGCGGGAAAGATGACACACTGTGAGTATACCACATAGTTCAACTGAATGTCTAGGTTGTTGCCCGATATGATTAACACTGAGACTAAGAGAATCAAGTGCTATAAGAGAGGATTGCCACATGATGTTCTCACGCTAGTCATGGCGAATAAACCTGTTACTTTTGACTCTGCTGTCGAACTCGCAGAGATGGTTTATGAAGACCTGGATGTGGATGATGTTGTGGTGGGAGAAGAGAGAAAGGATAAGAAGTGGGTCAATCATGGTAAGCGACCCGGTACTCTGTTTTGGAACTCCAAGGACAAGAAACGGAAGGTGTGCGAAAAGAAGTCGTGCAAGACTTGTGGTAAGATGCACGGTGGCGAGTGCAAGTGGGGCACTGGTTCTGATGTGTGCCATAAGTGTGGAAAATCCCATGGCGGGAATGCCGGTTAGAGTCAAATGCATGTTACAGATGTGGGAAGGTGGGACATTTTGCTCAAGATTGCCATGCAAAGCCCGCATGCTATAGGTGCGGTCAGACTGGGTACCTAGCGAGGGCTTGCACGGGCAGTGAAACTGGAGGAGGTGAAAAGAAGGATACTGATCAGGCTAGGCCAAGAACTAGAGCCTACATGCTGAGTCAAGAACAAGCCAAGCAGATGCCGGATGTCATGAGAGGTACGTGTCTAGTAAACGGTATTTCCGCTTAAGTATTATATGATTCAGGTGCGATCAAAAGTTTCGTAGCCACACCATTTAGTAAATTAGCTAAACTGAAATGTTGCCAAGTGTCTGAAACCTTTATAGTAGAAACCGCTAATGACACTTCGGTTAAAAAAATGAAAATGGTTAAGAATTGTAAGATAGAGTTAGAGGGACATGAGTTTCCGATGTGGTTTTGGGAATGGATTGGTTATCTGAGTATGGAGCTCAGATAGTGTGTAAGAGTAGGATAATAAGGTTAAAGTCCTTGGATGGTAGTGCGGTGACGGTTTATGGTGATAAGAAAAGTTATGGGCTTAATGTCATTTCGATGATAAAATCCGAGGGTTTGTTAAGGCGAGGGTGTGGTGCCTACCTGGCGTGTGTTGTCAACGCTCTGGCCGAGATGAAAGAAATGATGGATGTTCCTATCGTGCGCGACTACCCAGAAGTATTCCCTAAGGATCTTCCGGGGTTGCCACCGGAGCGAGAGATAGAATTTCAGATAGATTTAATACCAGGAGCCCAGCCCTTCGCGAAAGCGCCTTACCGTCTAGCGCCATCTGAAATGAAGGAATTTATGTCCCAACTACAAGAACTCCTCGACAAAGGTTTTATTAGACCAAGTGTTTCTCCGTGAGGTACACCGGTGTTATTTGTCAATAAAAATGATGGAAGTATGAGAATGTGCATTGATTAGCGTGAGTTGAACAAGCTTACGATAAAGAATAGATATCCTTTGCCAAGGATTGATGATCTAATTTACCAACTGCAAGGTTCAAGTTGGTTCTCACAAATAGATCTCAGATCTGGCTATCATCAGCTGAAAGTGAAAGAGGCAGACATCCCTAAGACAACGTTTCGGACGCGGTATGGACAGTACGAGTTCCTCGTGATGTCATTCGGTCCAACAAATGCTCCCACAACATTTATGGATATGATGAATAGGGTGTGTCGGCCGATGTTGGATAAGTCAGTTATCGTTTCATTGACGATTTTGATTTTGATTATTTTGTTGTAATATTTAGGTTTTTATCTTTGTTATTATAAATAATTGTTTATGTAGATTGCTATTGTAGTTGGTATTGTTTTTTACGTTCTCAGTTTTTTTAAATTGGTATTGGTTTCTACGTTCTCATGTTAATATTAAAATGTACATGAACACCCCTAAAAACAATACCCCATGCATTTTTACTTTTCAGTTTCGAAAATTATGAATTGTTTAAGAAAATTGAATAAAAAAAGAGGTCTTTCAAGAAAATTCATCACTTGTTTTTAATATAGAAACCATCAATCTTAATTAAACAAATTATACTTTATAAAAACTTTCCAAATGATTTACTTTTAATTTCTCGGCATTTTCTAAATTTTTTATATCCTACCACTATCGGTTAAATAAGAAAAAAGAATTAAAATTTTGATGAAAGATTGTTCATTAAAAACTTAAGAACACCAAAAACAATTGACATTAAAAAAGTGATGCTAATTGTAAAAAAGAATAATTAGTTGTAGAAGAGATAAATAATGAGTTGAGTAAATTACTCAATTGTATTTTTGCATTTTAGAAGAACAGATGATGTGGATTAACCTTGCTAATTATTTAGTTTTTTAGTTCTTAAAACTTAAATAGTTACAAATGAAATTATCCGTGTGTATATATCTTATTATATATATATTAAAAAGGGGATTTCTCCCCCTCACATATGTACTATCAATTTACTATTTTTTTTATTTTTTCAACTTTTAAAAATAAAGTATATTTAACTAACCTTAAACGTGGGCAAGTTTCGGCTTTACATGTTTTATTTGTCAGTTAAAATTTTCTTAAACTTTGCTTTCGTGTTTTTATGGTTTGTCTTTAAAATGACCGAAACTTTTTTTATGATATAAAATTATCCCATTATTACATGTTTTTTTATCTGTGTTTCGACATTTGATACCACGCCTTTAAAATTTGATTTTTTGGCTTACTAATTCATGTTTACCAATTTGTGTTGGCACTGTTGATACTAACCGAATTTGCATCGATTTGCAACTGTAACGTGCTGGTTTTTTTTGTTCCACATATGATAGTTTGTTGTATTTTGGCATTGACAAATTTATTCTTTGGTTTACTCTTGATGTCGTAACTTGATACAGGCTGGTTTCACATTGACTCACAACACATTCGTGGTTTAACTTTTTACGTATGTTTAATTGTTCGGTTTAATGGTCCCATTGTGAAGCGTGGGGTTCTAAATCCTAGTGTGTGTGTGTGTGTATATATATATATATATATATGGTAGGGTTAAAATAAAAACTCACTTTAGTTGAAAACCATTGAAACCCCATTAAATTTAAATGATCCAAATGTTGAGATTTGTTGAAAGAAAAGTAACTTTTCTTCAAATGTTTTAATCATTTAAAGTACTAAAAGGGTAAGATAGTAATTCAAGTTGTTCATACTTTATATCAGCCATCAGTCGTGTTTTTTCTCTCTCCCACGTCATTTCTCTCTACAGATTTTGATACTGTACGTTTTTTTAACATTTTTCGAACATAAATTTTAAGGACATTTTACATATAGATTAATTCAATATTCTCAGTTAAACATATGTTTTCCGGGCATATTTTTTCCAAACACATGTTTTTTCGAACATTTTACATACGAATTACTTCAACACTCCAAATTAAACATATGTTTTCCGAACATTTTACATACAAATTTTTTTCAAATAAATCAAATCTTAGTATAATAAGAATTGAACTAAAAACAAAACAATTGTCTTCTAAATCTATCTCATGAGTAACACAAAATTTGGATCCCCACCCTTGCTCTTTGTATGCTCTTGGATCTCGTTTTACGTGTTTATTGGTTCTTCCCGACCTCATAAACCTTTTGTCACCATAGCTTTAAGCTAAAAAGTCCAATAATTAGTCTAACTATACACACATCAATAACAAAATACACTCATATGGCTTCTTATTGTTAAAAAGAAAAAATATAATAAAAACCGCAAAAAATACAATCCTTTAGATCTTGAAAATGAAAAAAGGAAAAACATCATATCTTGAAAAACACATTAAATATCTACCAAATACATTTAAAAAGAAAAAGAAAACAAAAGGTAAACATCCACCAAACATCAACTTATCTTGCTAGTTAGTCGATTGGGTTAGTCGTTGCGAGACCACGTGCAGTTTTCCCACTGTTAGCTAGGTTAAGTTTGTAAGTTGAGTTATTTTGTCCTTAGTATTGAATTGCCCATCTTCCTCTACGTTTGTAATAGCTTGAGCGTTACTGAGATCTGTAACTTAGATATGGCCCAAGTGATGAGTCATTAAGGTACGTAGATAAACAACCATGTATTAAAAGCTATCTAGGCGTCATTAGGGTTTTCTGATAAAACTGACCGTAGAGGGCCCAGTTGCCTTAACCTCACCTCACCTATGTTAGCTCATCTTTAGAACCCTGGTTTCAACCACATGTTAGAACATGTGTCATCTTATCACCGTTAAGTCATCTTACCTAGGTGGTTCGTTTTCTTATTATCGTTTGTTCCATTAAGTTTCATCGTTAGTTAAGTTAAATTTGTTAAGTTAGTTTAAATAAATAAGATAAAGAAATGTATTTCTTAGGCGGGAATTGGTTAAGGCTTAGTATCTGAGCCATTCTCACGTGTCTTTGTGTTCGACATCTGGACTTCCATTAGACTGTGCTACTACGCGACCGGTACATTTGTCGTTTGTTTGTAGCTTGTTTTGGTCAAAAATCGTTTAAGGATCAAGTAACCACATTTGTAAGGTGAGGTCTAGTGCTATGATGATAATATCGATTATGTAAAGATTTCAAACACAAACAAAAGGATTTGTTACGTGGAAAAGCCCTTGATATTGGTTGGATCGCCGGCACAAAAACCCCGGGTGATGACAAATCGTCTATCACCACTTTATTAATCAAAAAATGAGGTTACAAGGTTGGAGTTTATGATCAAATATTACAAAGTAGCAAAGTGTGTGTATGAACATCTTAGAGAGTTCTTGAGAGGGTGTTCTTGAATGTCAGCCGTCAGTGAATAAATGTGCGTATGTGTATCTGACCTAATTTGATCATAAACTCGATATTTAACTAAAATAACAACTAACAATAATCTCCTATTAATATGCCACCTTCCC
This sequence comes from Bidens hawaiensis, assembly GCF_021521415.1. Classification (NCBI taxonomy): domain Eukaryota; kingdom Viridiplantae; phylum Streptophyta; class Magnoliopsida; order Asterales; family Asteraceae; genus Bidens; species Bidens hawaiensis. The sequence continues at coordinate 1,308,240 of NW_027491175.1, forward strand.
ATTATATTCATCCACCCTATTTGACCACGTGATGAGCAAGTCCAGTAGCGAAATATCTGGTAGACTAGGTCTTGGAGCCGTTGAACTTATTAAATATCAAGCTACATATAAGAAACAACCACTAGGAATATCAACTACCGAGGATCCTTGATCCTGACACAACTCCAGAACTCTTCAGAAGAATAATTGATCCAGACTTAGTGTAAAGGATGTAGGAGATCAGTGAAGGAAAGGAAGCAGAAGCTGATGATGAAGCTGCTAAGGCGGGCAATGAAGGTAAGATAGACAAGGCCAGAGCCCATTTTTTTATTTGCTTGTTTGTGTTTTCAAGGATATTATGGTTGTGTACTTTAAGACAATAGTAATATAGGGTAAAGGTTCTATGATCCTTAAGACAATTATCAGGGGTAGCAAAGGTGAAGGGATCCTTTGTTTGTGGGGATGAAGCCTTTGATGCCCCTGTCTTTATTTTCCTGCACTTTGTTGAACTATTAGTAACAACTTACTTTAACCCGGATGGATGGTCCATGTTTAAATGGTGAAGTCAGGGTTAAAACTTTTGGTAACTTTTAGGTAAGTTTAATAAACAATATCTTTTGACTATCTGTTGATTGTCTGTTATTCCGAAAATATATCTATTGTAGTTGTAGTCTTGTTGAAAGTTTGCGAAATACTCTTGAGTAAAAGATTTAGGATAGAATATCCTTGCAAAAATAAATTAAGGATCTTGAATCCTTTTATAATGGAGTTTATAAAGATCTTAGCCAAATAAATGTAAATTGATAAGTAGAAATTATACCATAAGGTCTAGTTAGACCTAAGTTACCATAAGTGTTAATCCTTCCTCGATCCTTGTAAAAAATAAATTAAGGATCTTGGATCCGTAACTGTTAATCCTTCTGTGATCCTTATAGTTGAACTTAGGATACCTGATGCAAATAACTTATGATATTAATTGGGATTAAACCCAACAAGCTGGGGACAAGCCCAAAAAATAAACTGGGGACAAGCCCATGCAACTGGGGATAAGCCCGTGTAACTGGGGATAAGCCCGTGAAACTGGGGACAAGCCAAAAAGCTGGGGACAAGCCCAAACAGGGGACTGGCCCAAAGATACGGATGTTAACTGGGGACTTGCCCAAACCGAGATTTAGCCCAAACGTGAGTGACGTGAAAACACCAAAACCTTAGGTATGGTACGTCTACCATAAGTCGTAGGATCCTCCACATAGCCGAAAGCAGCGAAATTGTCAGCCACTAAGAGTGTACTGGTCCCACTACCCCGGACTATACGTTGGATAATGTGCGCTCTAGGCGAGAGTGTAGAAACTCTAATTTATAAGAAAGGTGAAAACCTTTAAACCTTAGAAGATATGACCATAGAGGGTCATATCTTAATCGTGGACAAGGCCAAGGGAAATAGTAAAGTACCTTAAGTGTAAGGGAGAGATGGCCAACCTCCTAGTCATTGAATCTCTCACTAGAACTATGCATTGTTATTTATAACTTGGAGAAGACAAACGTTAAGAATATATTATCCTTAAATCAATAACATGAATCTGAAATGAATAAGTGATCAGATAGATATTACCAATTTCAGGATCCGTGTTCCTTGATGGACGCTTGATTTTCTAAGGATACTGGATCCTGCTTAGAAAAAATACTTCTTGAGATGGATAGCATTCCATGCTCTTTGTATCATGTTTCCTTCCATAGTCAATAGGTGATATGCCCCCTTTCCAGCTTCTGACTCGATCAAGTAAGGACCTTCTCACTTAGGAGCTAGCTTTCATCGGCTGGATTAGTCGTATTTTGGAAGGCTTTCCTCAATACTAGATCTCCTTCTGGAAATCTTCGAATCTTGATATTCTTGTTGTATGCCCCAACTACCCTTCGTTGATACACTGCCATTATGATTCTTAGCTAGGTCTCTGAGCTCTTCAATAGCATCTAGGTCTTTGAGAAGGATTTCATTATTGGGTTGAGGATCTCAGATGCTTGTTCTGGCAGTGGGAACCACCATCTCCGTAGGGAGTACGGATTCTAAGCCAAACACCAAGGAGAAGGGTGTTTGACCTGTTGCATTCTTTGGTGTTGTTCTATCAGCCCAAAGAACATAAGGAAGTTCCTCTGCCTACTTGCCTTTCTTGGATCCTAGTTTTTTCTTCAAGTTGTTGATGATTATATTGTTACTTGACTCTGCCTGGCCATTAGCTTGAGGATGAATTGGTGCGGAGGTAATCATTTTGATGCCCCAACTGTCACAAAAGTTAGTGGTTTTTTCCCGATAAGCTGGGAACCATTGTCACAAATAATTTCAGAAGGGATACCAAACCTAGTAATAATATTTCTTTTAATGAAAGATATCACCTCTTTTTCGCAAACTTGTACAAAAGCTTCAGCTTCTATCCACTTCGAGAAGTAACCAGTCATGGCAAGCATAAACACTCTTCCTCCTAGTTCTTTAGGTAGCTTACCTACAATATCCATGCCCCACTTCATGAAAGGCCATGATAAGGATATAGGATACATAGGCTCTGCTGGCTGGTGTAGAATGTTATCATGCCTTTGACATTAGTCACACTTCTTTGAATACTCCACAACATCTCTCTTCATAGTTGGCCATTATTATCATGTTCTCAAAATTCTAGAGAATAGGGCTCTGCCTCCAGTGTGATTACCACATTCTCCTTCGTGAAAGTCTTTAAGCACCTCTTGATTTTCAGGATCTTTGATACACCTCAAGTATGGACTTGCAAGAGATTTCATGTACAAAATATCTTGTAATAAAATGTATTGTGATACGTTAAGTTTGAAGGATTTGGGATTCTTTGTGGCAGGAATCTCTCCATTATGAATGAAGTTTTTGATTGGGAGGATCTAGTATCCTTGATTATTTGAGGATAATGGATCCCAAAGCACAATCTCTTTGTCAGTTGTTATCTCCATAACTTCTTGTCTTCTATTGCTGGTGAGACTATATGGATGATTGGAATTTTCGTTGCTTCTGGAATCTTTAAGGATGAAGCTAAATTTACCAAAGCAAATGCCCCAGGATTTTCTTCCCTTGGTACCTGTTCAATACTAAAAGAATCAAAGAACTTTGACAGTTCTTTCACAACATCTAAATATTTGATTAGTTTTTCACCTTTAACATCATATGGGCCATTAAAGTGGTTAACTATTAATAATGAACCTATATATACTTGAAGATACCTGATCCTCATGTGTTTAGCTAATTGCAAACCTGTGGTCAGAGCTTCATACTCTGCTTCATTAATCGAGGCTTGAAACTCACAGGCTATAGACTGGGGTATTATTCCCCCCTGTGACGATTCAGTAGGACACCTAATCCTGTTCCTTTTATGTTGGAAGCTCCATCTGTGAAGAGGATCCAAGGATCCTTGGTTTCTTCTAGTTTTTGAACCTCCAAGTCAGCTTTTTTCTTCATGTCACTACTGAAATCAGCCACAAAGTCTGCAAGTGCTTGTGACTTGATGGCTGTTCTGGGCTCATACTGAATATCATATGCACTCAGCTTCACGGACCACTTGGCCATCCTTCCTGACAATTCTGGCTTTCTAAGCACATTCTTAGCAGGATAATTAGTTCTCAAAATAATAGTATGAGTCTTAAAGTAATGCCATAATTTAGTAGAGGCCATAATAAGTGCAAGAATTAATTTTTCTAAATGAGAATACTTGGCTTCAATATCTAGAAGACTTTACTTACATAATAAATGGGATGTTGTTCACCTTCATGATCCTTCACATGGACATCACTTACTGTAACACCCTTGGCAAACACAACATCGTCCCACTCTTAGGCTATCCCACATCGGCCGTGGACAAGAGAGATTCTTGGTTCATAAGTAATGTCCTGCCTCTTAATTTCACCAACGCGTTTTGGGCAACCAAAGACAAATCCGTGAGCTCTTCGTGGGCAGAGCGGACAATATTGATGGTACGAGAGGCCGGGGTGTTACAAGTGGTATCAAAGCACTCTTGTGCCGTTCGGGATGATGGGATATGCCTCATCGAGGACGATGAGTCCAAAGGGGGGTTGTTTGTAACACCCTTGGCAAACACAACATCGTCCCACTCTTAGGCTATCCCACATCAGCCATGGACAAGAGAGATTCTTGGTTCATAAGTAATGTCCTGCCTCTTAACATCACCAACGCGTTTTGGGCAACCAAAAACAAATCCGTGAGCTCTTCGTGGGCAGAGCGGACAATATTGGTGGTACGAGAGGCCGGGGTGTTACACTTACCGCATTTCCCGAGGCAGCTAGGTACAAGTATAAGGATTCTCCCTCCACCGGCTTCATTAATGTTGGTGCTGAGGATAAGTAATCCTTTAAGGCTTTGATTGCAGCCTGATGCCTTTCCGTCTATTAGAACATTTTATTCTTTCTAAGGATATCATAAAAATCTTTACACTTCTCCGAGGACCGAGAAATGAACCTATTCAAGGCTACGATTCTTCCAGTCAACCTTTGTACATCCTTTGCATTTACAGGAGACTTCAGGTTGAGGATGGCCTATATCTGTTCCGGGCTAGCTTCTATACCCATCTTAGTGACCATATAACCAAGGAACTTTCCCGCCTTAACACCAAAATGGCATTTAGATGGATTTAGTTTCATGTTATATTGGTCAAGGATATTGAATGCTTCTTCCAAGTCTTTAAGGTGGTTTTCAGCTTTCTTGTACTTCACTACCACGTCGTCTATATAGACTTCCATGATTTTCCCTAGCTGGTCTTTAAACTTCATGTTGACTAAGCGTTGATAAGTTGCACATGCATTTCTTAGTCCAAATGGCATGGCAATATAGCAATATATTCCACTAGGATTCATGAACGCTGTATCTTCTTGATCAGATAGTTCCATCTGAATTTGTTGGAATCCAGAGGAAGCATCCATGAAAGTAAGCATTTAATGTCCTGCTGTTGCATCCACCATGGAGTCTATATGTGGTAATGGGAAAGGATCCTTGGGGCATGCCTTGTTTAAATCAATGAAATCGACACACACCATCCATTTTCCATTCTTTTTTGAAACAACAACCATATTAGCCAACCATCGAGGATACTTAACCTCTCTGATCATACGGGCCTTAAGAAGTTTTCAAATTCTTCTTGTATGATCGCGTTCCTCTCAGGAGAGAATTTCCATCGCTTCTGATGGATGGGTTTAATAGAAGTATCAAGGCCTAACTTATGAGGTATTACCTCTTTTGAAATACCTGTAATGTCTGTGTGCTTGATGGAAAATGTAGATTTTCGTTGCTTGAGGAAGGATACTATATCCTCTTCAATGCTAGCAGGGATATTGGATCCTAGGAAAACATTCACGTCTGGATCCTCTGGGTCCAAGAATACCTCTTTTAGATATTGCTCTCGAGCTTCCAGTACATTCCTAGGATGTTACTATGGATGCTATGCTATCGTTTGCTTGGCCACCGGCTTCATGGACGAAGAATAATAATTCTTAGCTTCCACCAGGTCACTATCTATTCTTACTACTCCCCAAGGAGTTGGTAGTTTGATACACTGGTGATGCGTAGAGGCTACAGCCTTCATTCCGTGTAACCATGGCCTGCTAAGAATAACGTTGCAACAAGACAAATTATCAATAACACAAAATTTTTTGTAAGAGCTTAACCCTTCAATGTATATAGGGAGTTTTATGTCCCACATTGTTTTCTTGGTTTCACCGCTAAAACCAACTAGCACGGATGTTCGGGGAACAATTTCTGAGTCTGGAATGTTCATCTTCTGGAGCACGTCATATTGAATGATGTTAACTGAACTCTCTCCGTCGACAAGGATCCTGCGCACGTAATGGTTAGCAATAAAAAGAGTTACAATCAAACCATCATGATGAGGATCCAGGATGCTTGATTTGTCTTCTTCATCAAAGAATATTCTCTTATCAGTTGTTAAAGTAGTGGAGATGACTGGTCGTTCCCCATTCTCTAACTTTGTTTCTTTAGCGTGCCTCTTAGCTGCGGAAAAAGAAGTTCCACATATATCTGAGCCACCGTAGATGAAGTTGATGACTTGTGCGTCTGGTGGGGGCAGAGTTGCTTTCTGCGGGACATCGTCAGGATCCTGGATCCTTGACTTTTTTCTTCCCAAGAGCTCTTTGAAATGGCCCTTGCTCAGGAAGTATCCAATTTCCCTCCTTAGACTAATGCAGTCATCAGTTATGTGGCCAAAATCCTTATGGAATGCAAACCATTTGGATTTGTCTTTGAAGGTAGTTGATTTCTCGTTTTTCCGAGGCCACCTTGCTTTCTCTTCAGGATCCTTCATAACACAAATTAAGCAATGAGTATCAACAGAGAAGCAATACTCGGAAAGACGTGGGTAGTCCTCATCAACATCTCATTATTCAACTGCCCGGACGTTTTGGTTGTTGAAGTTTGAGTATGGATTTGATTTGTTATTTTTGAATGAGGATCCTTGTTTCTGGTTAGGTGACTCTTATTTCGTTAGAGCTCCTAACCGTTCTTGGATCTTCTTGTCATCCTCTAGCCTTATAAACCTGAGTGTTGTGTTTCTGACTTCATCTAAAGTCCTGCATAGAGTCATCACAAGATCGTCATAAAATGGGGAGCCCCTTTGAAGTCCCATCTTGAATGCTTTAATAGCCGTAGACACATCAAGATTAGGGATCTCTAGGGCCTCCCTACCAAACCTTGTAACAAAATCCCTAAGGGATTCATCATAAGGCTGGACAACACTACACAAATCACTAGTTAACTTTTCAAATTTCCTACTACAAGAAAACTAGCTGTTGAACAAGTTAACTAAATGTGAAAAAGAAGTAATAGAATAGGGAGGAAGAATTAGTAGCCATTTAAGTGCAGATCCTATTAGTGTGGATCCGAAACCCTTACATTGACAAGCTTCCTCGAGTCTTTCGGGAATTGGATTGATTTCCATCGTTTCCCTAAACTGGGCCACATGCTCTTCCTGATCAGTGGTCCCATCATACACCTTCATGTTGGAGGTTTGGAAGCGTTTCGGGATCTCCGCATCACATATCGGTGGAGCAAATCTGGACAACTTATGGCTCCCTTCTGGTATTTTAGGAATTAGACGGACCACTCCTGGCACGCTGGATATCATATCCTTAAGCTTCTGAAGTTCCTTAGCCATAGCCTGGTTGATACTTGCATCCTGCATGGAACCAAGATTAGTGTATAAGGATATGTGATTATAGGTGTTACCTCTTGGTTGAGTGAATGTTAGCATCCCAGAAGAATATCCTAGATAAGAAGCATCTGCCATGGGAGTTGGTCCACCAGAGGCAATTGTCTGCATGGGGATGATGTCTCCTTCATGAACCTCTGAGGATCTTTGATGTGAACTCCTGAGGATCCCTGATTCTTCCAGAAGGATCATTGAGGTTGGGAGTTGAAGGATCCTTGGTGATACAACCCAGAGGTCCAGGTTGAAGAATTGATGATCCATGCTGAAGATACGAGGATCCTTGAGCCTGCTGACCCATAGACCCTGGCTGAAGGATAGATGATCCTTGCTGGAGGAACGAGAATCCATGAGCCTGCTGACCCATAGACCATGGCTGAAAGATAGATGATCCTTGCTAGAGGAACGAGGATCCTTGAGCTTGTTGTGCCACAGATTACGGCTGAAGGATAGACGATCCTTGCTAGAGGACGAGGATCCTTAAGCTTGTTGAGCCACAGATCCTGAAGTGGTGAAATCCAACATCCTAGGCATCAGCGGAGTCTGATCCTCCGGTGGCCTCTTGTTCTTCTTGAGATCTTCTATCTTGTTAGGGCAGATAATTTCTCTGCTGAGGATATATTATCCTTAAAGATGTGTCTGGATCAGTTATCCTCTCGAAGAGTTCCAGAACCATATCGAAGATCAAGGATCCTCAGAGGTTAATATTATTAACAATTGTTTCATATGTGTAGGTTATTATTCAACAGGAGTAACGACTAAATGACTTGGTCCACCTTAAATCTCGCTACTGGAAGCTACTCGCACGTGGTCAAACGAACGTTGGAAAAGTAGTGGAATAGTGACGGATAGTTAGGACTTTTAGTTACATGTATTTTCTTTATATACATTGATATATGATCGATTAGATAATCACTTGTATTCACACATACTTAGAGTAGAACTCATAACTCTCTCTACTCACTAGTTTACTTTGTAACATTGATCATTATCTCCAAACAATTGTAACCCTTTTTTGTTACTAATAAATTGGTGATCGACGAGTTGTCATCACCCGGGGTTTTTTTCTTTCGATCTGAACAAGATCGAAGGGTTTTTCCTCGCAACAAATCTCGGTGTTCACTACATTTTCATTCATTTAATCGTTGTCATTAGCATAGCACTATTCCTCACTTTTTACAGTCCAAAACAATTTGGCGCCCACCGTGGGGCATTTGGTGCTATAATCCATATTATTCATTTCAATTTTCGATTTTTTTGTACCCATATCACTATCAATGGCCTCTTAATCAACCTCTGCTTCATCAACCATGCCAACATCGGTTTCTCTCTCATCAAGGACTTTGCCACCGATGCCCCCGCCAATCACGGGAGCACAACGGCCTGCTGCTGCTGGAAGCAAGACGCAACTACCAGTCTTCCAGAGCTCTAAAACCATTGTTGCTGCGCCGGTGGTTAATACTAACAATGATGTTTCATCTATGTTTTCGCAGGTTAAAGCATATATGAAGCAGCAGAACAAGACCAACTAGAGGATCCTTCGTGAGATAGAAGATCTCAAGAAGATTAAGAGGCCAGCGGAGGATCACACTCCTCTTATGCCCAGGATGCTGGATTTCACCAGTCCAGGATCCATGGCTCAGTTCTCGCAAGGATCATCTATCCTTCAACAGGGGTCCATGGGTCAACAGGGTCAAGAATCCTCACTGTTTCAGCCAGGATCATCTATCCTTCAACAGGGGTCCATGGGTCAACAGGCTCAAGGATCCTCACTATTTCAGTCAGGATCATCTATCCTTCAACAGGGGTCCATGGGTCAACAGGCTCAAGAATTCTCACTGTTTCAGCCAGGATCATCTATTCTTCAACAGGGGTCCATGGGTCAACAGGCTCAAGGATCCTCACTGCTTTAGTCAAGATCATCTATCCTTCAACATGGGTCCATGGGTCAACAGACTCAAGGATCCTCATTATTCCAGCAGGGATCATCCATCATTCCACCAGGATCCACTGGGTTATATCACCAAGGATCCTATAATTTCCAACCTCAAGGGTCCTTCCTTCAGAATCAAGGATCCTTGGGAGTCCAACATCAACGATCCTCTGAAGTCCATGAAGGAGACTTCATTCTAATGCAGACTATCGCGTCGGATGGTCCAACTCCTATCGCTGACTCTTCTTGTCCCAGATATTCATCCGAGATGCCAACCTTCACCCAGCAAAGAGGTAATTTGTATGATCCTTTATCCTTAGACGCTAACCATGGTTCCATGCAGAATGCAGGTATCAACCAAGCTATGGCCAATGAGCTACAGAAGCTCAAGGATATGATATCCAGTGTTCCCGGGGTGATACGACCAATCCCCGAGATACCTGAGGGAAGCCACAAGTTATCCAGATTTGCTCCACCTATCTGTGATGCCGAAATCCCGAAGCGATTCCAAACCCCCAACATGAAGACTTACGATGGGACCACTAATCCTGAAGAACATGTGGCACAATATAGAGAAAGGATGGAGATCAACCCCATTCCTGAGAGACTCAAGGAAGCTTGCTTGTGCAAAGGCTTTGGATCCACACTGACAGGATCAGCATTAAAATGGCTGCTAAGTCTTCCTCCCTTTTCAATTACTTTTTTTCACATTTAGTTAACTTATTCAACAGTCAATTTTCCTGTAGCAGGAAATTTGAAAAGTTAACTAGTGACTTACACCGAGTTATCCAACCAAGTGACGAATCCCTTAGGGATTTTGTTACAAGGTTCGGTAGGGAAGCTCTGGAAATCCCTAATCTTGACATGGCTACTGCTGTTGAAGCTGATGTGTTGTAAAACACACTTACTTTCCTTATCGTTTTATCATGATTTAATTGCTTTTTAGTTTAATTATTAAGAGGTATAGCTTGTTTTTGCTTAATTTTACAAAGATGGATGTTTACTTGTAGGTTATGAGTTTTAATGAAGAAAAGTGGCAAGTTTGAAGACTCTAGGGGCTTATTTGAGCAACTTTGAAGACTACAACTCAAGGTCCGACCCAAGCCCACAAGTTAGAAGCCTTAAATGCATAATATATTAATTAAACAAAAGAAAAAAGAACCCTAAAAACCCATCATTCCCGAAATCAGCCCCTAACTAGTAAAAAAATAACCCTAAAAGCTCCCATTCAAGAGGAAAAATTCGTTTTTTGCAATTCTCGAGCCAAGGGAAGAAGAAGGAGGCTAAGGACAGTTGTGGACAGCAGCTACGGGTCATATACATTCATAATCTCAGCCATATAACCCTAAGTAATCATCCATAAACTTTGTCATTTGTTCAAGAACCCTAACTTGTTAAGTTTAAGCTTTTTGTTGGATTGTTTTGCAAGTAATTTAAAGTTTGACTTGTGTTTGATTGTTCTTGACCATTGAATGGGTTTTATTATGTTTTGGTTGAGTTATTTGATGTTTATCTTAACAATATGCTGCTGTCCAAAATCAATGTTAGGCTAAAGTAGTTAGTTCTACCTAGGTTAGATGATTATTGTTAGGTTTTAGTAAGTAGTTTGGATTGTTGATGATCATGACTTGATTTGTTAATGTAAAGTTTGGTTTAACATTGAATTAGATTGTGTTTAGTGGCTGTGTTTTGATTAATAATACTCAATTACCTCTTGCTTTGATTGATTGAATCGGTTTTAGTTGATTTTAGCTTGTTTGAACTCTTTACTTTGTGTTTAGAGATTGTTTGCTGGGTGTACAACCGTAGGGTAAGTTTGGGTATATTAATTAGTTAAAATCAGCGGGTAGACACCTTCCTTGAGACCGAGAGGTGATAGGAAGTAAACTCGTCTCATAGCTTTTACTTGTTAGGATTAGGATCGCGCGAGAGCGGGTTCGGTTCTTGTCGGGTTTGGGTTTGTGAGCGATTAGTTGACCTAGTTTAAGTTAAACTGAATTGTTCCTCTATCCTTGGTTGTGTAGTATTCGTCTCCATTAGGGTAGTGTGTTGGTGAGACCGAGAGGAGAGTCGGCATTAGAGCACGTTAACAATTCGTCACCCGGTTTGTTCTTAAAATCAACTAAGTGTAGGTGAGGGCTTGTTAGTGAGACCGAGAGGTAATCTAGCTTCCTGAGTGAACCTTAGTTGTGTCATTCCTTAAGAGCCGTTGTCGTGAGATTCTACAATCCAGTAGCTTATTATACATTCAATTGGATTCTTATCTAGTTAGACGTTTTTCCCATTGATAAAACTTATTTTCAAAGTTTCGTTTAGTCTTCTCAAATTAAGTCTTTTAAGTTAATTAAATTAAGTTAGGTTAAGTATTTAATAATATTAAAATCAATTTAAAATATATTATTCTTAGGTGAGTCTTATTTAGGGTTAAGTATTAGATACGTGTTCACGTGTCCTTGTGTTCGACACTCGGACTTCCTTAGTGCTATACTATTAGTGATCGGTACACTTTCCGTTTGTGTGAACTAGGATAGATTGTTTGGTTTTTAAAGCTTAGTTGCGACTTGTGTTTTATTTATATATATATTTTTGCACAACAAGTTTTTGGCGCCGTTGCCGGGGACACGTTTTGAGGCGTATTAAGAACGACTCGAGTTAGGACTTGCCTTGTTTACTACTTGTCTTTCTTATTTGTTTTGTTTGTTAGTTTAAAATAGTTTAGCTAATTATAATTTCTTTTATTTATTTTAATAGTTGTATGCGACGTACTCGATCTCTAGGACCACCAGAAGTTGAAGGATTTCCCCAAACCAGAGAGAGAGCTTCTTGAGAGACGTCGTACAAAACCGTCTTCCAGTTCATCTACATCCGTCGGTAATACGTTTTCTTCTCCTACTTTTTCTGAACCCGTCATTAGGAATAGGACTATGGACGACGCGAATCCACCACTGAGGAGGACAGTTGCAGACCGGGCCCGTCCGGTCGATGCTGGCGCGAGATCCAGCATTGCTCCATCAGCTATAGGAGTTCAAAAGACTTGGCAGATTCCATCTAATGTTCTGAACACGATTGCTCATTCTGCTCAATTTCACGGGTTACTCCATGAGAACCCACATGCTCATATCACTCGCATCACACGAATTTGCGACACGTTTCATCTTGCCGGCGTATCCGAAGACGCCATTAAACTCCGAATCTTTCCGTTCTCACTCGTTGATCATGCGAGTCTGTGGCTTGAGTCCCTCCCACAGGGATCCATTTGCTACTTGGGCTGCCATGCAGACCCAATTTCTTGAAAAATACGATCCTCCGGCTAAGGCCACTCGTCTGCGTAACCAAATTCATTCTTTCCAGATGGAGGACACCGAGAGCTTCTACGAGGCGTGGGAAAGGTTCAAAAATCTACTTGCGTTATGTCCAAACCACGGCCTACAAGACTGGGCGGTTGTTGAGAAGTTCTACAACAGAGTGACGTACACAACTCAGAGTATGCTCGACACAGCTGCAGGAGGTAACCTACTGACAACGAAGGATACGGATGAGTGCATTGCCTTGTTTAACGGTTTAGCCATGAGTGGATACCAGCGACCACCAGTTAAGAGTACCAAAACCGTCGATTCCCTATCACGCGACATGCATTCGGTCGACACGAGCACCACACTTGCGGCACAAGTTGAAGCGTTAGCAAAGATCGTGAAGGACTTGCAGGTGAAAAGTAAGTTATGCGAGATCTGTAGAGGGGGACACGATACTGTTCAGTGCCCCGTAGGTTTCCAGGAGGAGGAAGTCGACTTCGTTAATAATCCAAACCGAAATCAACATTCTTTCAATTCTTATAATTCGGGGTGGAGAGGTAACCAAAATTCCAACTGGAGGAACGGAAATCAATCCGGCTTCCAGCAACGTCAGAGCCTATTCCAGGATTCCGGTGAGGGACCGAGTAGTGGGGAGAAGAAGCCCACGTTAGAGGAGATGATGGCACAGCAGACACAGATGCTGTCGCAACTCATGACTCGAGAGGACTCCCGTCACAAAGAAACTCAAGAGAAATTCCGGGAGCACGAGTCATTCATGAGAAATCAAGGAGCGTCAATTCAAAATATTGAGCGTCAGATGGGAGAGATAGCAAGTCGTCTAAATGAGAGGTCTCCAGGTACACTTCCAAGTAACACTGAACAAAATCTGAAGGCGTTCGCGAAGGCTGTGACAACAAGGAGCGGTGCAGGGGCACGTAACGAGCCCGTGATTCAAGAGGCGACGAGAGGAGTGGTTAACGAGCCTGCGGTAGATGTAGAGGAGCAGGTAGACGAGGAGATTCAGTTGGAGTCTCCACCGGCCAAGGTGCATCAGAGGCACAGCCCCGGAAGTTCAGCACAGGCTTAGAACCAACCACTACCCAGCACACCACCGAGAGTCTACAAACCTAGACTCCCATTTCCCGGGAGAGTCCGTAGGGATAGAGACGAGGAGCAGAACTCCAAATTTCTTGATCTTCTGAAGCAACTTCATCTTAATATTCCTTTCCTTGAGGCACTCACGCAAATGCCCAAATATGCAAAGTTTCTTAAGGATATTCTCACGAACAAAGAGAAGTTAGCCGAAGTCTCTTCCATTCCTCTGAGTGTTGGTTGCTCTGCAGTCTTGCAGAGAAAGTTACCAGAAAAGATGTCCGATCCTGGGAGTTTCACAATTCCCTGCATCTTGAGTGATAATACGGTCGTCCATGCGCTGGCAGATCTTGGTGCCAGTATTAATCTCATGCCATATTCCGTGTATCGCAAGTTGGGTCTAGGCGAACCGAGGCCTACCCGTATGAGTATCCAGCTTGCTGATCGTTCTGTGAAATACCCCCATGGGGTGGTCGAGAACATGCTTGTTCGTGTCGACAAGTTCATCTTCCCGGTGGACTTTGTCATCCTGGACATGAACGATGACGATAGTGTCCCACTCATTTTAAGTCGACCATTCCTTGCCACTTCACAGGCATTGATCGATGTCTGCGAGGGTAAATTAATCTTAAGAGTTGGGGATGAGAACGTCACCTTTGATGTTCGACAGTCACTGAAACACCCCAAGTCTGCTGATGACTCCTTATTCTTCATTGATACCATCATGGAGCATGTTGGGGAGTTTCTTAGCGAAAGTTGTGGAGGATCTGCCTCTGACACCCAGATTCTCGATAGGGAGATTCCGGAGATTGAAATGGTTGCCGTAACCAATCAGTCCTTAAATGACGACACCGAGTCGCATACCCCTGAATATGGCGTGTCTGCTGAGATCGTACGAGACGATCCGATGGACCGACCTTCAGTCGAGAGTCCTCCTCTTTCCTTAGAGCTTAAGGAGTTACCTTCCCACCTTGAGTATGCATTTTTAGATGAAGAGAGGAAGCTTCCGGTTATCATTGCATCTGCTTTGACCGAGGTCGAGAAGGAGAAGTTGTTGAGGGTGCTACGAGAGCACAAGGAGGCTATTGCATGGAAGATTATCGACATCAAGGGTATCAACCCTTCATTTTGCACTCATAAAATCCTCATGGAGGAAAATTTCAAAACTGTCGTCCAGCCGCAACGGTGGCTTAATCCGAAAATGCAAGAGGTCGTAAAGAAGGAGATCATTAAACTCCTTGATGCGGGGATCATTTTCCCCATTTCTGATAGTGCTTGGGTGAGTCCAGTCCAAGTGGTTCCTAAAAAGGGTGGCATGACTGTCGTCACCAACGAGAGGAACGAGCTTATTCCCACGAGGACTGTGACAGGATGGCGAGTCTGCATCGACTATCGCCGACTGAATGATGCCACCAGGAAAGACCATTTTCCTCTCCTATTCATTGATCAGATGTTAGAGCGTTTAGTAGGTCAGCAGTACTACTGCTTCCTAGATGGTTTCTCCGGGTACTTCCAGGTTCCTATAGCTCCCGACGACCAGGAGAAAACCACTTTCACCTGCCCTTACGGAACGTTTGCTTACAAACGTATGCCATTCGGACTTTGTAACGCTCCAGCCACATTCCAGAGGTGTATGGTGGCCATTTTCCATGATATGATCGAGGACTCCATGTAGGTGTTCAAGGACGATTTTTCCGTATTTGGGAGTTCCTTCGATCATTGTTTATCAAATCTCGAGAGGATGATGTCCTGCTGCGTTGACACCAACCTAGTCCTTAACTGGGAAAAATGTCATTTCATGGTTCGCGAGGGCATTGTTCTAGGTCATCGAATCTCAAGTGAGGGGATAGAGGTTGACCGGGCAAAGGTCGAGACCATTTCTAATCTTCCCCCGCCTACTTCTGTGAGATCAATTCGTAGCTTTCTAGGTCATGCCGGGTTCTACCGCCGGTTCATCAAAGATTTTTCTAAAATCGCGAGACCCATGACCAAAATTTTGGAGAAGGATGCTCCATTTGTTTTTTCTGAGCAGTGTATCGAGGCGTTTGATCTTCTAAAAGACAAACTCGTTAACGCCCCAATCATGGTTGCTCCCGACTGGTCGTTACCATTCGAGTTGATGTGTGACGCGAGCGACTTCGCAGTCGGAGCGGTTCTTGGACAACGGAAGGATAAACATTTCCATCCGATCTACTATGCGAGCCGGACATTGAATGGCGCACAGGAAAGCTATACCACCACCGAAAATGAGCTTTTAGCTGTGGTGTTCGCTTTCGAAAAATTTAGGTCCTATCTAGTTTTGTCCAAAACGATTGTTTATACGGATCATGCCGCTATTAGATATCTTTTCAGCAAGCAGGATGCTAAGCCTCGTCTTATCCGATGGATCCTGCTGCTTCAAGAGTTCGATATAGAAATCTGTGATAAAAAGGGGGCCGAGAATGTGGCGGCTGATCACCTTTCACGTCTAGAGGGAGTTGATTTAGGAGATTCGGGAGTTAGGATCGACGATCGTTTTCCGACGGAGAGTCTGATGTTTGTTACTCCACAGGAGGAAGGTTTTCCATGGTTTGCTGATTTCGCGAACTATCTTGCTGACGGATACCTCCCAAAGATGCCTTACCAGCAAAAGAAGAAATTCTTTGCTGACATCAAATTTTACCTTTGGGACGATCCATATCTTTTCCGCATTGGTGCTGATCAGCTTATTAGAAGGTGTGTAGATGTCAAGGAAGGATGGCAAATTTTGAGCCATTGTCATGTGGGACCGACTGGAGGTCACCACGGTGTGAGTTCTACGGCAAAGAGAGTCTTTGATTCCGGTTTTTACTGGCCGTCTATCTTTAAGGATGCTCATCTATTCGTTTAGAGTTGTGATCGTTGCCAACGTGTCGGCAACATTTCTTCGCGTAACGAAATGCCCCAGAATGCCATTCAAGTTTGTGAGGTTTTTGATATTTGGGGTATTGATTTCATGGGACCGTTTCCATCTTCGCGTGGAAACAAGTACATACTCGTGGCTGTCGATTACGTGTCTAAGTGGGTTGAAGCCAAAGCTCTACCCACCAATGATGCCCGAGTGGTAGTCCGTTTTCTAACAAGTCTATTTGCTCGTTTTGGAGTCCCGAAAGCCTTGATCAGTGATCGAGGTACTCACTTTTGCAACTCGCAGATGGATAAGGCGTTGAAGCGTTATGGGGTCACCAATCGGCTAGCGACCGCCTACCACCCACAGACTAGCGGGCAAGTAGAAGTGAGTAATCGGGGAATCAAACGTATTCTCGAGAAAACGGTTGGTTCAAATCGTCGGGATTGGTCCGACAAATTAGATGACGCTCTGTGGGCCTTCCGTACAGCCTACAAGACTCCGACTGGTTCCACACCATTTCGGATGATTTATGGGAAGGCCTGTCATCATCCTGTTGAATTGGAACACCGCGCTTCATGGGCCCTTCAAAAGGTTAATCTTGATTTACCCGCCGCAGAAGGTAATCGTTTCCATCAATTACACGAATTTGAGGAGCTCTGGGATCACGCATATGCACAATCATTTCGGTATAAGGAGCATACAAAGGAACTGCATGACAGGAAATTGAAGGGTAATAAGCAGTTCAAGTGTGGGGATAAGGTTTTACTGTATAACTCACGGTTGAGGTTATTCCCGGGAAAGTTGAAATCCTGATGGTCGGGACCGTTCACGGTCACTGAGGTTTTCCCGTATGGCACGATTGAGATACAAGATCGAAGCGAGAAGTTTAAGGTGAACGACCATAAATTGAAGCACTACATAGGAGAGCCGATAACTGATCAGACAGTCGAGGTGTTCTACCTTGACTCATTCACCGAGGAATAGTCGTGATGGATGCATCACTCGGGAGATAGCCCGAGCTGTAGAGTTTGTATTATGATTCCATTTATTATCTGTTTTTATTTTTTTTATTTTTATTTATATTTATAAAAACATAAAAATAAAAAAAATAAATATTTAATAAAAATGATAAAAATTCAAAAATTCAAAAACACAAAAATCTGTTTATTTTTATGTTTCTGTTTTCTGTTTTGTACGCCGCTACATGCGAGCGAGTTTGAGTTGTTACAGGTATTATTATGCGCATGGTAGCTCTGATGGCGTTTTGGAACTAGTTCACCCGAGGTTGCGGCCGCGAATGAAATGCTATACGGTCGTTCGTTCGAGTCATACACAGCTGATGAAGAATCTGCATCTAAACCTGGGGAGTAACCCGTTCTCTATTTTAATTTCTATTCTTTTAAGTTTTAGTTTTATGCTTTACGTTTTATTTTTATTTTATTTCTTTTCCTTGTTCTCATCGAGGACGATTTCATTCTAAGTGTGGGGATGGGAATTTATTTTACTTAGTTGTAGAAAAAAAATGTCCCTTGTTTTTAGCTTCTTTTGCATTAAAGTGGGAAATGATGATATTTATCGGAAATCGGTTTTTCAAAATACTAATAATATGAGATAAATAAAAGAAAACGCACTTATCTTTGGATGTGTCGGTAGGCTCAGCCTTGAAAATGAAAGGGCAAATTTGATAAAACGGTTAAATGGAAATCTTTTGTGGGTAAAGCATTTTGTCCGTGGAAAATAAGCAATGAAAGATCGGGCCATACTCAAGCCTCAAATTTTGGTATGAAAAAAAAAAGTTGTAGTATCATGAGTTTTAAAAATTTGAATACGTTATCATATGATGCTTGAGTATGTTTAACGTTAGAGTATGCCGTGTAGCCTGTGATATAAATCTTAAACTGCTAGTTTAGTGTTTTACACCTCATTGGCGTATGGTTTTATAACCTTAAATCCTGTATTGATGGGATGCTTCGGGTCCGGAGACCATGGGTCTGTATGCAATCTATTTATCTGGGTATTCACAATTCCTAAGTGGTGGTTGTGGATATTTAAAAATAAAGCCAAAGAGCAAACCCTTATAAGTCTATAAACATGACCACAAAAGTACAAAAGTACAAATACACTACAGACTTGATCATCCACGCTGTTAGCCATGTGGGGTCCCCTTGCTCGCGTCTCATTACCATTAAGAAACGGACCACAAGGGACACGCTACATGTAAGCCCTACAGATGAAATTTTGCATACTCACCTATGGTGATGGTTTCGGGGTATTGCTTGATAACGGGGGTATGTCATGTTGTGGGGAACACTAGCTATTAATTAATTGAAACTTAATCGTATCTAATGGCTGCTTGGTAGACTTTTATGCTTAAGCTTAGGTGGATAAACAATACCCTTGATCGTCTTAACTATTCATAAAAAATTAGAGTAACAAAGTTTTAAATCTGCTAACTTTGAGGTTTAAGTCAAGTTGGGGTGGTCTGGTCCGGTAAAAGCTGAAAATAAGCGGGTCTTAATTGTGTAAACCACTGAGTAATGTTATTGTCGGATCTTATTTGTCCCGGTAAAGATTAAGGCATGGGTTTAAGTGGACATCGGTGATCGCGGTTTTTGCGTTCTTCTAAGCTTTAAAAATTAACCTAAATGTTTTTAAGACTGTATTTTCCGATTCTGATCCAACTGCATTAGACTATTTCAGGGACGAAAAAGACTTAAGTGTGGGGATGTTTGATGTGTTGTAAAACACACTTACTTTCCTTATCGTTTTATCATGATTTAATTGCTTTTTAGTTTAATTATTAAGAGGTATAGCTTGTTTTTGCTTAATTTTACAAAGATGGATGTTTACTTGTAGGTTATGAGTTTTAATGAAGAAAAGTGGCAAGTTTGAAGACTCTAGGGGCTTATTTGAGCAACTTTGAAGACTACAACTCAAGGCCCGACCCAAGCCCACAAGTTAGAAGCCTTACATGCATAATATATTAATTAAACAAAAGAAAAAAGAACCCTAACAGCCCATCAATCCCGAAATCAGCCCCCAACTAGTAAAAAAATAACCCTAAATGCTCCCATTCAAGAGGAAAAATTCTTTTTTTTGCAATTCTTGAGCCAAGGGAAGAAGAAGTAGGCTAAGGACAATTGTGGACAGCAGCTATGGGTCATATATATTCATAATCTCAGCCATATAACCCTAAGTAATCATCCATAAACTTTGTCATTTGTTCAAGAACCCTAACTTGTTAAGTTTAAGCTTTTTGTTAGATTGTTTTGCAAGTAATTTGAAGTTTGACTTGTGTTTGATTGTTCTTGACCATTGAATGAGTTTTATTATGTTTTGGTTGAGTTATTTGATGTTTATCTTAACTATATGTTGTTGTCCAAAATCAATGTTAGGCTAAAGTAGTTAGTTCTACCTAGGTTAGATGATTATTGTTAGGTTTTAGTAAGTAGTTTGGATTGTTGATGATCATGACTTGATTTGTTAATGTAAAGTTTGGTTTAACATTGAATTAGGTTGTGTTTAGTGGCTGTGTTTTGATTAATAATACACAATTACCTATTGCTTTGATTGATTGAATCGGTTTTAGTTGATTTTAGCTTGTTTGAACACTTTACTTTGTGTTTAGAGATTGTTTGCGGGGTGTACAACCGTAGGGTAAGTTTGGGTATATTAATTAGTTAAAATCAGCGGGTAGACACCTTCCTTGAGACCGAGAGGTGATAGGAAGTAAACTCGTCTCATAGCTTTTACTTGTTAGGATTAGGATCGCGCGAGAGCGGGTTCGGTTCTTGTCGGGTTTGGGTTTGTGAGCGATTAGTTGACCTAGTTTAAGTTAAACTGAATTTTTCCTCTATCCTTGGTTGCGTAGTATTCGTCTCCATTAGGGTAGTGTGTCGGTGAGACCGAGAGGAGAGTCGGCATTAGAGCACGTTAACAATTCGTCACCCGGTTTGTTCTTAAAATCAACTAAGTGTAGGTGAGGGCTTGTTAGTGAGACCGAGAGGTAATCAGCTTCCTGAGTGAACCTTAGTTGTGTCATTCCTTAAGAGCCGGTGTCATGAGATTCTACAATCCAGTAGCTTATTATACCTTCAATAGGATTCTTATCTAGGTAGACGTTTTTCCCATTGATAAAACTTATTTTCAAAGTTTCGTTTAGTCTTCTCAAATTAAGTCTTTTAAGTTAATTAAATTAAGTTAGGTTAAGTATTTAATAATATTAAAATCAATTTAAAATATATTATTCTTAGGTGAGTCTTATTTAGGGTTAAGTATTAGATACGTGTTCACGTGTCCTTGTGTTCGACACTCGGACTTCCTTAGTGTTATACTATTAGTGATCGGTACACTTGCCGGTTTTGTGTGGCTTCTTTAGGAATTTCGTTTAATAAATTTAAATCTTAGTTGTGAGAGCATCTTTAGATACACATCAGAAGCCTTCAAGATGGGACTTCAGAGGGGCTCCCCCTTTTATGATGATCTTGTGATGAGTCCTTGCAGGTCTCTAGATGAAGTAAGGAACAAGGCACTAAGGTTTATATGGCTGGACGATGACAAAAGGATCCAAGAAAGATTGGGGGCTTAAACAAAACAGGAATCCCCTGACAAGAATAAAGGATCCTCATACAGGGACAACAACTCAAAGCCGTACAACAAGTTCAACAATCAAAACGTACGAGCAGTCGAAGAAGAAGATGATGATGAAGACTATCCCTGCATCTCCGAGTATTGTTTCTCCGTAGATACCCATGGCTTGATTTGTGCCATGAAGGATCTAGGGGAGAAAGCAAGGTGGCCCCGAAAGAATGAAAAGACGACCACCTTCAAAGACAAGTTTAAGTGGTGTGCCTTCCACGAAGATTTTTGCCACATGACAGATGAGTGCATTGGCTTAAGGAGAGAAATTAGATACCTCCTAAGCAAGGGTTACTTTAAAGAGCTCTTGGGAAGGAAAAAATCCAAGATCCAGGATCCTGAAGACCTTCCACAGAAAGCGACACCACCATCACCAGATGCTCATGTGATCAACTTCGTATCCAGAGACTACGACGTATTTCAAGCTTCTTGTGCTGTAGGAGAAAAGCCCGCAGAAGAATTCAAGTTGGACGATGAAAGAAGACCGCTCATCACCACTACTCGAATAACTGATAAGAGAATCTTCTACAATTAGAGTATCCAGGATCCTCACCAGGATGAACTTGATGTGCGAATGGTCAATTTCATCTATGGAGGTTTAGAAATATGTGGAACTTCCTTCTCCGCAGCAAAAAGGCTCGCCAAAGAGATCAAGTTGGATAACGGAGACCGACCAATAGTATCCACCACCTTAACGATAGACAAAAGGATCTTCTTTGATGAGGAAGACAAACTAAACATCCATGATCCTCACTATGACGGTTTGATTATTACTTTATTTATCGCTAACCATTATGTACGCAGGATCCTAGTTGACGGTGGGAGCTCGGTCAACATCATCTAACACGATGTCCTTAAGAAGATGAACATACCAGACTCAAAGATCATCCCTAGAACATCAGTGCTAGTCGGTTTCAGTGGAGAAACCAAGAAGACATTGGGGAAATCAACCTCCCAATTTATATTGAAGGGTTAAACTCATATCAAAAGTTTTGTGTTATTGATCAGCTTTCTTGTTGCAATGTTATTCTAGGTAGGCCCTGGCTGCATGGAATGAAGGTGGTGGCCTCAACTTACCACCAATGCATCAAACTACCTACTCCATGGGGAGTTGTGAAGATAGTTGTTGATCAACCGGAGGCCAAGAACTATTATTCTTCATCAATGAAGCCAACAACGAAACAAACTATAGCAGAGCAACCACAACAACATCCTAGGGACGTACTGAAAGCCCTGGGAGAAAGATATTAAAGAAGTATCCTTGGACCCCGAGGATCCAGATGTAAAGATGTTCCTAGGATCCAGTATCCCCAGCAAGATCGAAGAGGATTTGGTATCCTTCTTAGGGCGAAGAAAATCTACCTTTGCCTTTAAACATTCAGACATGACAGGTATTTCAAAAGAGGTAATCACTCATAAATTAGGCTTCAATTTATCTATTAAACCCGTTCATCAGAAGCGAAGAAAATTCGCTCCTGAGAGGAACAATATCATACAAGAAGAAGTTGAAAAACTTCTTAAGGCCAGTATGATCAGAGAGGTTAAATATCCTCGATGGCTGGCTAATGTGGTTGTTGTTTCAAAACAGAATGGAAAGTGGAGGGTGTGTGTCGATTTTACAGATTTAAACAAGGCATGCCCCAAGGATCCTTTCCCGTTACCACATATAGACTCCATGGTGGATGCAACGGCAGGACATGAAATGCTTACCTTTATGGAACCATCGAATCAAGAGGATACAACATTTATGACTCCTACCGGCATATACTGTTATATTGCTATGCCATTTGGACTAACAAATGCTGGGGCAACATATCAAATACTAGTCAATATGATGTTCAAGGATCAGTTGGGTAAGACTATGGAGGTATACATAGATGACATGGTGGTAAAGTCAAAGAAAGCTGAGGATCACCTTAGAGACCTTGAAGAAGCATTCAATATCCTTGACCAATATAGCATGAAACTAAATCCGTCAAAATGCCACTTTGGTGTTAAGGCTGGAAAGTTTCTGGGATATATGGTGACTAAAAGAGGAATTGAAGCAAGCCCTGAGCAGATTGAAGCCATCATCAACTTGAAGTCTCTTGCAAATGCCAAGGATGTCCAAAGGCTCACAGGAAGAATAGCCGCTCTCAATAGGTTCATCTCAAGATCCTCCGAGAAGTGCAAAGATTTCTACGACATTGTTAGAAAGAATAAGAAGTTTGAGGGGACGGAAAAGCATGAGGCTGCGCTCAAAGCCTTGAAGGATTACTTATCCTCAGCTCCAGCCCGAATGAAGCCTGTGGATGGAGAATCCTTATATCTGTACCTAGCTGTTTCAGGAAATGCTGTAAGTGCCGTCCTTGTATAGGATCATGAAGGTGAACAACATCCCGTTTATTATGTAAGTAAAAGTCTTTTGGATGCAGTAGGCAGGTATTCTCATTTAGAAAAATTAATTCTTGCACTTATTATGGCTTCTACTAAATTGAGACATTACTTTGAAACGCATACTATTATATTGAGAACTAATTATCCTGTTTAGAATGTCCTTAGAAAGCCAGAGTTATCAGGTAGAATGGCCAAGTGGGTTGTGAAACTGAGTGCATATGATATTCAGTACGAGCCGAGAACAACCATCATGTCACAAGCACTAGCAGACTTTGTGGCTGATTTTAGCAGTGATATGCAAAAGGAAGCTGATCGAGAAGTCCAACAACTAGAAGAGACCAAGGATCCTTGGATACTCTTCACTGATGGAGCCTCTAATGTAAGAGGAACATGATTAGGGATCCTACTGAAATCGCCACAGGGGGACATATTACCCCAGTTTATAGCCTGTGAGTTCCAAGCAACGAACAACGAGGTAGAGTATGAAGCTTTGATCGCAGGTTTGCAATTAGCTAAGTGCATGAGGATCAGGTATCCTCAAATATATATAGATTCATTATTGATTTCTAACCACTTTAATGGCTCATACGCTACTAAAGGAGAAAAACTAATCAAGTATCTAGACATTGTGAAGGAATTAGCAAAATCCTTCGAATTGTTTAGTATTATACAGGTACCAAGCGAAGAAAACGCTGGGAAAGATGCCTTGGAAAATTTTGCCTCATCTTTGAAAATTCCATAAGACATGAAGATCCTAATCATTCATATTCTCTTGCCAGCAATTGGAGAACAAGAAGTTGGGGAGATAACGAATGACAAAGAAATTGTACTTTTGGATCCGTTTTCCTCGAATAATCAAGGATCATGGACCCTCCCAATCAAGAAGTACATTCAAACAGAAGAGATTCCAACTACTGAGAATCCCAAATCCTTCAAACTTAAGGTATCACAATACATTTTATTAGATGATATTCTATTCAGGAAATCTCTTGCAGGTCCATACTTGAGGTGCATCGAGGATCCTGAAATCCAAGAGGTGCTCAAAGATTTTCATGAAGGTGATTGTGGTAATCACACCGGAGGTAGAGCCCTGTTTTCTAGGATTCGAAGAACAGGATACTTCTGGCAAACAATGAAGAGAGATGCAGTAGAATATTCAAAGAAATGTGATGCTTGTCAAAGACATGCAAACATCCTTCACCAGCCAGCAGAACCTATGTATCCTATATCCTCTTCATGGCCTTTCATGAAATGGGGTATGGATATTGTAGGCAAACTACCTAAGGCACCAGGAGGAAGAGTATTCATGCTTGCAATGACAGATTACTTTTCAAAATGGATAGAAGCAGAAGCTTTTGTTTAAGTACGCGAAAAAGAGGTGATATCTTTCATTAAAAGAAATATTATTACTAGATTTGGTATCCCCTCGGAAATTATTTGTGACAATGGTTCGCAGTTTATCGGGAAAAGAACCACTAACTTTTATGACAGCTGGGGCATCAAGATGATAACCTCTACTCCAGTGCATCCTCAAGCTAATGGTTAAGCGGAGTCTAGCAACAAAATCATCATCAACAATTTGGAGAAAAAACTAGGATCCAAGGAGGGAAAATGGGCCGAGGAGCTACCTTATGTTCTTTGGGCCGACAGGACAACACCCAAGAATGCAACAAGCCAAACACCCTTTTCATTGGTATTTGGATCAGAAGCAGTAATCCCTACAGAGATGGTGGTTCCTACAGCAAGAACGAGCATCCGTGATCCTGAAGCCAATGAAGAAATCCTTCTTGAAGACTTGGATACTGTAGAAGACCTTAGACCTAGCCAAGATCATAATGGCAGCGTATCAACAAAAGGTAGCAAGGGCATACAACAAGAATATAAGGATCAGAAGATTTCAAGAAGGAGATTTAGTTTTAAGGAAAGCCTTCCAAAATACTACCAATCCGGCTGATGGGAAGTTAGCACCCAAATGGGAAGGTCCTTATCAGATCGAATCGGAAGTAGGAAATGGGGCATATCATTTGCTCACAATGGAAGGCAATAGATTACCAAGAGCATGAAATGCTATCCACCTCAAGAAGTACTTTTTCTGATCAGGATCTAATATCCTGTGAGGATATATTATCCTTAGAGGATTAAGGATCCCCAAAATTGGTAAAATCTACCCTATCCTTTATCCTTTTCAGTTTCTTAATTATCAATTTATGGATAATATATTCTTACAGATTTATTTCTTCCAAGTTCTATGTATCGATGCAGGATATTAATAAGGTGTGTAATAACCAAGAGGTTGGCAACCTCTCCTTTACATTCAAGGTACTATACTATTTCCCTTGGCCTAGCCCATGATTGGATATGACCCCCGATGGTCATTTCCCTCTAAGGTTTAAAGGTTTTCACCTTTCTTATAAATAGAGTTTCTACACTCTCGCCTGGAGCGCACGTTATCCAACGTATAGTCCGGGGCAGCGGGACCAGAACACGCTTAGTGGCTGAAAATTTCATTATTTTTGGCTATATGGAGGATCCTACGATTTATGGTAGACGTACCATACCAACAGTTTATAACGTTTTCACGTTATCTTACGTTTGGGCTAAATCCCGATTTGGTGAGTCCCCAGTTAACATTCGTATTTGGGTCTGTCCCCAGTTTTGGGCTTGTCCCCAGTTTCACAGGCTTGTCCCCAGTTTCACGGGCTTGTCCCCAGTTGCACGGGCTGGTCCCCAGTTTATTATTTGGGCTTGTCCCCAACTTAATGGGTTTGATACCAGTTAACGTTATAAGCTGTTTGCAACAGATTTCCTAAGTTCATCATGAAGACAAAGTTCGATTGATTCAATATTCTAAAGTTATTTCTTCAAGGATTATTGAAGGTTCAATACTTATGGTAACTTAGGTCTACCTAGACGTTTGGGTATGGTCTCTATTAATAAATTTGAACTTTCTTAGTTGCGATAATTTTAAATGTTTTAATTTAAAGGGTTATTCCTTTAAGGGTATTCTATTGTAAAAGCTTTTGCAAATTTTTAAAGGATACTTTATCCTAGAGTTTGTTCTTTAAGAATATTCTATCCTAAATATTTTTAAGGATCTTTTATCCTAAAATCTTTTACTCAAAATTCTCTCTCAAAACCTTGGATAAAGCTAAGATTATATCAAACAAAATTTTAAAATAAATAACAAGCAGAGAGTTAAAAGTTTAATATTATTAAGCATAAGTCACCTGGACTTACCAAAATCATTAACCCGGATTTCACCATGCAAAAAGATGGACCATCCACCCGGGTTAAACAGGTGTTACTAATTGTTTTTAAGTGCAGGAAATTAAACATCAGAGGCACCAAAGGTTTCATCCCCACAAACAGAGGATCCATTCACCTTCGGTACCCCTGGAAATTGTCTTGAGGATCGATGATCCTTAAACCTACTTACTAATTTTTATTACAAACCAAAATATCCTTAAAACATCAACACAAATAAAAAAGTGGGCTCGGGCCTTGTCTTCTGTATCCTTCATTGCCCACATAAGCTGCGTCATTACCCTCTGCAGCACCTTCTCTGTCACCAGCTTCAGCCACCTCCTTGACACCACTAGTCCCAGCCTCATTGTCTTCAGCCATCTCTTCATAATCATCGCCACCAAGAGAATCCAAGGCAGTCTTCCATTTTTTCACGTCCCAGGTCGTCTTATCAAAAGTAGGATCACTGGCCTCCTTCGCCATCTTGATCGGTGCTTGAAATACCGACCTTGCTGCCCACATTTTGGCCTCATTCGTAGCCTGCTTCACTGCCTCTTGGTGCTGGGCTTCCTCTAAGGATAGCTGATCCTCCAACTGTTTTTTGTCTTTGGAGAGTTGGATCATGGCTTTGACCTTGGCGACCACGGCTTTCCCTTGTCCTGACAGCTTCTCACTCATTTGGCTGATGATCTTTTCATAGTGTTCATTGAAAGCATTCATAGCCTGTATAAGACAAAGTAATCAAGATTAGAAGTTTCAGGATACATGATACTTACCGAGAGGACTGTGTCATAATGGGTCTCGGGATCGGAGGACTGTATCATAATGGGTCTCGGGATCGGAGGACCTTTTTCTTTTGAAAGAAGCGGACTTAGCTCTGGTTGTTGCAGTCTTGGACTCGGAACTGGTAGCTGCTTTTGAAATTTCTTTCTTGATGTCAGGAGAGGTGACCATACAATAGATATCCTCCAAGGAGAACTTGCTAGCGGATTTCTGAGATTTCTTAGCGCCTGCAAAGGATAAGTTATCAGATAAATATTCTCTCTAATTTTATTTACCTTAAAATTATCATAATAAACTTACTTGACATGCTGGAACCCGAGGAGATTTCACAGAAAGCTTCAACAAAACGAGCTTGATAGGTTCTAACCTCGGTATCCAGTGCTAGGAACCGTTTTGTTTTCTCTTCTGTACCAGGTAACTTGCCCAAAGAAGCAAAGTTGTCAACTGCAAACAAAAAAGAAGATTCAGAATTAAAGTTAAACCATCAAGGATCCTGCTATTTCTTAAAGATCCAGGATCCTACCCTTTCTGACCCACTTTGAAGGAAGATCAATCCCTCCTGGTATTGAGTCACGTTTTACAAAGAAAAAATGATTCCTTGTGGAGGAATCATTTAAAGTGACTTTTAAGATCGGGTGGGGTTGTCGAGGCTTGGATTTCAAGATGAATAGGGCAGGACCATGGGTAGTGAGGGTGTACAAGTGTGATAGCTCTGGAAGACCAAAATCAATCATTTGCTCCTCGATGATCCTTTCGATAGTGCTGAGGACTCGCCACACCATAGGCATAGCCTGGATGTAGGATATGCCTGTGGAGTCGAAGAAGCTCTGGGTAAAAGCAAGAAAATGGTAACGATAGCCGATCAAGAACGGGAAAGCCGGCATACAAACCCAGATCCGAAAATAGACATCGCATTGGATTCCGGCGTCATATTGACGGAACTCATCTACCTCAGGATCTGTTAATTTGCAAATTTCGATAGAGGGGTTGGCAATAAGATTTTGCGGTTGCATCTCAGACAACCCAGACCCATCGGATGCCTGGTCAGAATGTTGTGAAGGGGAAGAAGAAGACGAAACAGTAGACATCGTTAAAGAGAATAAGAAAAGAGAGAGAAAGATACCTGATACGTCGCCTGAATGTGTGATTATAAGAAAAATATAGTACGACATATATAGGTGGTTATCATTAACTCAAGGGCCAAATGGTAAATATTTCTGGCAAAACCGTCCCATCATCCAGTTTTCGCAGAAGTTCAAAATTCAAAATGACAGCTGTGTTCCACTATCACCCGCCATTTTGGGGGCAATTGTTAGGACTAATATTTTCTCTGCTGAGGATATGTTATCCTTAAAGATGTGTCTGGATCAGTTATCCTCCCGAAGAGTTCCGAAACCATATCGAAGATCAAGGATCCTCAAAGGTTAATATTATTAATAATTGTTTCATATGTGTAGGTTATTATTCAACAGGAGTAACGGCTAATTGACTTGGTCCACCTTAAATCTCGCTACTGGAAGCTACCCGGACGTGGTCAAACGAACGTTGGAAGAGTAGTGGAATAGTGGCGGATAGTTAGGACTTTTAGTTACATGTATTTTCTTTATATACATTGAGATATGATCGATTAGATAATCACTTGTATTCACACACACTTAGAGCAGAACTCATAACTCTCTCTACTCACTAGTTTACTTTGTAACATCGATCATAATCTCCAAACAATTGTAACCCTTTTTTGTTATTAATAATTTGGTGATCGACGAGTTGTCATCACCTGGGGTTTTTTCTTTCGATCTAAACAAGATCGAAGGGTTTTTCCTCGCAACAAATCTCGGTGTTCACTCCATGTTCATTCATTTAATCGTTGTCATTAGCATAGCACTATTCCTCACTTTTACAGATTTGGATACATTATCCTTAGATGATTTTTATCCAAAACATATCTCATGAAGGATCTTCTGGTTAGTCTTGTTCTGCTGCTCCATGTATGCTTTAACCTGTGAAAACATAGCAGGAACATCATTGCTAGACTTAACCAACGAAGTGGCTGTAGTGGTTTTTGAGCTCTGGAACACTGGAAGTTGTGTCTTGTTTCCAGTTGCGGTGGTCCTTGAAGCTACTGCTAGCGGAGGAGATGTCGGTGGTAAGGTTCTTGGTGTGTGAGAAACTGATGAAGGCATGGCGGATGAAGCAGAAGATTGTTGAGAGGCTATTGATAGTGATATGGGTAAAAACGATTGAGAACTGATAGAAAATATTATGGATTATAGCACCAATTGCCCCACGGTGGGCGCCAAATTGTTTTGGTTAAAAATCGTTTAAGGATCAAGTAACCAAATTTGTAAGGTGAGGTCTAGTGTTATGATGATAATATCGATTATGTAAAGATTGCAAACACAAACACGAGGATTTGTTACGAGGAAAAGCCCTTGATCTTGGTCGGATCACTGGCACAAAAACCCCGGGTTATGAAAAATCGTCTATCACCACTTTATTAATCCAAAAATAAGGTTACAAGGTTAGTGTTTATGATCAAAGATTACAAAGTAGCTAAGTGTGTGTATGAACTACTTAGAGAGTTCTGGAGAGAGTGTTCTTGAATGTCAGCCGTCAGTGAATAAATGTGTGTATGTGTATCTGACCTAATTTGATCATAAACTCGATATTTAACTAGAATAACAACTAACAATAATCTCCTATTAATCCGCCACCTTCCCATTATCTTCATCCACGCCATTTGACCACGTGATGAGCAAGTTCAGTAGCGAAATATCTAGTAGACTAGGTCTTGGAGCCGTTGCACTTATTAAATATCAACCTACACATAAGAAACAACCATTAGGAATATCAACTACCGAGGATCCTTGATCCTGAGACAACTCCGTAACTCTTCAGAAGGATAATTGTTCCAGACTTGTCTCAAAGAATAACATATCCTCAGTACTTAATTATTGGTGACCTAACAAAGCTTAGTTAGGATTGTTTTGTTTTATAAATTTAAGAATTAGTGTTGAATTGCGAGAATTAGTTATTAATATTTATATATAGCTTTCCACACAACAAGTTTTTGGTGTCTTTTCCGGGGACACGACTCGAGTTTGGGGACGTGCCTTTTGTATTCTTGAATATATTTAGATTAATATGGTTAGTTTAGTTTTATCTCATTATTAATTGTCTAGTTTTAGTTTAATTTCAATTAATTTTCTTCTACTACTATCGGGTGCATGTGATATGTTTATGTTTAAGTGTGCAGTAATGGAGACTTGCGGGAATGGATTCAAAGAACAAAAAGGTTACACCATTTGGCAGATGGAGATAAAGAGGATTCTGGATAACAAAGAGAAAAATCAAGTGAAACCCCGATTACGTTTGATGTTTGATATAAGGGGGAATCTTCTGGGTTATGAAAACTCAGCCGGTGAATTCATTGAGCAATTACCAGATCCGGATGAGGTAATGTTTGATTGGTTACACATCATCCATGATACATATCCAAATGCCCAATTTCCGACCCAACAAGCTTTAGATGTAATTCGGCTTGGTTTAACGAGCCAGTCACAACTCAGTGAGCCGAATATCAAATTTGAAGATGCGGGGATGGAAAAACAGTTAGAGGAATATGTTCCCTCATGGTAAGACGAGTTTAGGGGTGACTTTGGTGAGGAGTTGGTGGATTTTACAGTGATGGATGAAGGAGAGTTTGACCCACTTGGTGATTTGAAGTTTCTCGAAGATCTATTGCATAACGTGCGAAGTGTGGGGGTCAATAAGGAGCCTTGTGAAAAGAGCCATGAAGTAGTAGTTGATTCAGTTCTTTTAACAGTACACCTTGATTATGAGAAACCAAAGAATGAACTGTACTCAATCTCCATTCGGGATGTGTTGAGGTCTAAAAAGTTGGCTAAAAGAATATAAAGGATATCTAGGCTCGGAGATCATGGTGTGAAGAAGAGTTCGTCACTCCCATTTCACTTCAGGGAATAAATTTTGGGTAGCTAAAGAGTTGGTGGGCCAAGTTCAAGTCGTATGTTTGGGCCCATGAGAGCGGTGCAGTTGGTTTCTTTCCGACCAATTGTAAGAGGAGAGTTGTTTTGGATAAAAATCTGCTAAGGATAATGTATCCAAATTCGTAAAACTGAGGTATAGTGCTAACACGATAACAGTGAATGTATAAATGAAATCTTAATGAACACAACGATGTGATTACGAGGGAAAAAACCCTTGATTATGATAATCTTATTTTGGTAAAAAATTAACAACGTAATCTTTGGTCGAATTGCTTCGGTCAAAGATTAACAACGTAATCTTTGGTCGGATTGGTACGTGATTATGATAATCTCCGGCACAAAAAACCCCCGGACGGTGAAAACTATCACCGTCAACTTTATTAATGACAAAAAGGTTGTTACAAGTGTTGTGGAGTTGTTGATCAACGAATGCTATGTGTGTGATTACAGATTACTTAGCAGCTAGAGTATGTGTGAATGCGTGTGTTCTAATGTTGATCACAACTCGATATATAAAGAAAAGTTACAAAATAACTAACTAACAACTAAGTCCTACTTATCCGGTATCATTCCTCTACTCTTCCAACGTTCGTTTGACCACGTGCGAGCAGCTTCCAATAGCGAGATTTAAGGTAGACCAAGTCCTTAGCCGTTACTCCTGTTGAATAATAGCCTACACATATAAGACAATTGTTAACAATATTAACCACTGAGGATCCTTGATCTTCGACTTGGTCCTGGAGCTCTTCGGGAGGATAACTGATCCAGACATATCTTCAAGTATAATATATCCTCAGCAGAGAAAATATCAGCCCTAACAATTGCCCCCAAAATGGCGGGTGATAGTGGAACACAACTGTCATTTTGAAATTCAAACTTCTGCGAAAACTGGATGATAGGACGTTTGTGCCGGAAATATTTACTATTTGGCCCCCGAGTTAATGATAAACGTCTATATGTTGTCCTATATCTTGGTTATAATCATACTTTCAAGCGACGCATCAGGTATCCTTCTTTTTCTTTTCTTATTTTCTTTAACGATGTCCACTGTTTCATCTTCTTCTTCTCTGTTGTCAGGTCCTCGATTTCAGGTAGATCTTACTCAAATCATGTCATAACTCACACAAATACATTGTTGACAGGTTGCTATATTTAGAAAGATTATAGTTTGTGAAAGGCGGAATCAATAACAAACAGGGTAGTTGCTAAACAATAATCAAAGGTAACTAACACAAACAAGATTCACTCAAAAGATTTCCATTCATATAATAATCATACAGATTGGATAATCGATTTAGGGTTTCTTGAAGGGAAAGTTTTATCCGTACTATTCTAAGACAGCCGTCACACTCAAATATTCTCTCTATATTAATGAGTCTGTCTGCCTTTGGAGGCGTGCCCTAATTTATTCCTTTTATAGGCCTGACACCTCCTTTACAGCTTTCATTCCTTCTAGAAACCATAAATGCTAATTCATATTCAAATTACATATTCAAAATAATTCTTAGTGTAAAACAAGTCTTCCGGGTAGGCTTTGCAACAATATTCATTTTCCGAGTAGACTCTGTGCTCTGCCTTCCTTCAGCACTTGGTAACATAGATGTGTGCCCGAGATCAGTTTCTGGGTAGACTTTACTTGAAGAGTATTTTACCAAGTAAAATACTCACCGGGTACACTTCAATCTTCTTAACTTTGCCAGAATTTGCCCGACAAACCCTTACAAGCAACCTTGTTCTTCAATGGTCCCTTCAACTCTTTACTAGAGAATATCTTATTAGCAAAGTGTGCTCGGCAGCACTGTTCATCGCTTGAGTTGAACCTTGCCCGATGTTACTAAGAGGTATTCCATTAAAACATCAAGCCTACTTGGACCACAATTATTAATGAATACCTTGCCCGGTCTTCCAATCACTTTGCTTCATGAGCTTGGTTAGCCAAAAGCTTACTCGGGAGTGAACTATTCTTGGCTATGAAGAACAGACTTGCTTGATAAAGTAATCCTTGCCCGGATTTGCATAAACTAGTGAACCTTGCCCGATAAAATACTAATTTGCAAACCTTGCCCGGATATCCACTAAAGAAGACTTCAAGAAGATAACCTTGCCCGATAGACAAAATATCATGCCCGGCTAAGTAAAAGTTTGCTCGAAAGTCTAAGGTGTGCCCGGATCCATACTTAGCGAATTCTAAGGAGGTTGAGAAAATTCCAATCTTCCATATATCTCTCTTAGGTCAAATCTTTGACTCAACAATCTCCCCCTAGATTGGAACACCTCAGCTGACCCAAAACATTTCTATGGTTACTTACACTTAGTCAAAATACACATCACATCAAAATCAAAATACATATTCATAACAAAACATAAACAAATTACATAATCAGAATTCGGTCCGAAGACATTACATAACAAAGCCTATTATAAGAATCTTCATTTTAGCCAGAGGTGCTTATTTAGGCATGGAAAGTCCAATTTTTCTTGCTCTTTCAAGAATCTTAACAGTTCTGATTGCTTAGCACTTGTAGGCCTTTGCCTTTCATTATAATCAGAGAGATGCAGTGCTGCAATCACAGTCAATTGCCATAGATTGAATTTTCTGAAGTCATTTTTAGAGAAGATCTTTACAATCTCTCCATTTTCCATCATAACATTCAGATGTTCAGTCTCGGAGTCATAAAATACTCCAATTTGCTTAACATTATGGTTGACTGAAGGATTTTTGGCTTTTACTGCAGCCTTTACAAAAGGTTTATCCGTTTTCAAGTGCATCTGCTTTGGTTTTTCTTGAGTAGTTACAGACATCTTCCTTTTCTTTGTACTGTTCTGTTTTGAGACCAAGGATGTTGTCTTTTTGCAGAATTCCTTTACTTTGGATTTCCCTTTCATTGTCATTTTCGATAGATCAACCATCTTTTTGGATATTCCTTTGTTCTTACCAACTAGAAACTGAGCAACTCCCTTCTTCATGTTCAACTGTTGTCCTTTCATTTTCTTGAAGTTGCTCAAAATCTCTTTTCTTGTCATGACTTTTACTGAATCAAAGGGAATTCCATTTTCAACCAAAAATTTTGGTTTTCCACCATACTTGCACAAGAACTTTTGAATTTTCATTTCTTCTTCCAATTCATCTTTAATTTTCAAACTTTTCAATTCATTGTTCTTTTCTTCACTCAAGGTTTTTGAAATTTTGTCAATAATAGTGCCAAGTTTCTCTTTTACCTCTGTCTCTGGTTCTTCCTGTTTAATCAGCTTGAGCAGAGATACTAGCACACCATTTGGAATTTCCTCATCATTTAAGCAATTTTCAATCAATTCTTGTGGGACTTCCTTCTGATCTTCATAGTTTGATTCATCCCTTAATTCTTATTGTCTTCAAATAGCTTCATCAAACTCTCTTGTTCTTCAAAGTCTTTGTCAGTCAGCATTTGATTTAGAAGTTCCCTATCATAAATTTCGGTCATTCTTTGCACATAGACTCTTTCGGCTTCTAATTCAGATTCATCCATATCTGAGTCCATTGTATTCTCTTGAAGATTGAAAGTCTGAATTTTATCATCCTCTAGAGCGATTTCTTTCCCTTTTAATTTCTTTCTTTCCTCAATATCTTTCTTTTCATCTTCTGGAACATTGTCAGTTTCAACATCTGAACGGTTTTATCATAAATAGAAAGAAGCTTTAACGAATTCTCCCCCTGATTTAGTGATTTCTCCCCCTATTTTGGGGCAGCTGAGGTCTTCTTAACCTCATTCATTAGTATTTGAACTCGTTGCAACACTTTCTTCAATTCTTCAGAAAGACGATATTTGTAGAAATTTGGATTGCTTGAAGTTGGATCCATTGCTAATACTCGGTCAATTACATTTCACAATAATCAGTCAAGTATACTTTGAAGCAGAGTATGCTTGACAACTTTTCAAGAATACAACAAGCTAAAATTAAATTCATAGCACACAATGTACCCGAAAAGTTAGATTGAAATTACCCAAGTATATTAAGGGAACATATTGAAAACTCAAAGTGTGCCCGAAGAAAATTCGCTTCTGATGGACGGGTTTAACAGAAAAATCAAGGCCTAATTTATGAGTGATTTCCTATTTTGAAATACCTGTCATGTCT
Source organism: Bidens hawaiensis (assembly GCF_021521415.1). Lineage (NCBI taxonomy): Eukaryota > Viridiplantae > Streptophyta > Magnoliopsida > Asterales > Asteraceae > Bidens > Bidens hawaiensis. Next base: position 1,343,813 of record NW_027491175.1, read on the forward strand.
GAGTGCTTGAAGGCAAAGGTAGATTTTCTTCGCCCTAAGAAGGATAATAAATCCTCCTCAATCTTACTGGGGATACTGGATCCTAGGAACACCTTTATCTCTAGATCCTCGGGGTCCAATGATACTTCTTTAAGGTCTTTCTCCCAATCTTCTAGCACGTCCCTAGGATGTTGCTGTGGTTGCTATGCTATAGTTTGTTTGGCTGTTGGCTTCATTGATGAAGAATAGTAGTTCTTGGCCTCTGCTTGGTCACCAACTATCTTCACAACTCCCCAAGGAGTAGGTAGTTTCATGCATTGGTGATAAGTTGAGGCTACTACCTTCATTCCATGCAGCCAAGGCCTACCTAAAATAACATTGCAATAAGAAAGGTTATCAATAACACAAAATTTCTGGTATGAATTTAACCCTTCGATATAAATTGGGAGGTTGATGTCCCCCAATGTCTTCTTGGTTTCTCCACTAAACCCGACTAGCACTGATGTTCTAGGGATGATCTCTGAATCTGGTATATTCATCTTTTTGAGGACATCATGCTGGATGATGTTGACCGAGCTCCCACCGTCAACTAGGATCCTGTGTACATAATGGTCAGCGATAAATAAAGTAATAATCAAACCGTCATGATGAGGATCCTGGATGTTTAGTTTATCTTCCTCATCGAAAAAGATCCTTTTGTCTGTTGTTAAGGTGGTGGTAACTATTGGTCAGTCTCCGTTATCCACCTTGACCTCTTTTGTAAGTATTCTTGCTGCAGAGAAAGAAGTTCCACATATTTCTGAACCTCCAGAGATGAAATTGACCATTCGCAGATCCAGCTCATCCTTGTGAGGATCCTGGATCCTTGAGTCGAAGAAGATTCTCTGATCAGTCACTCGAGTAGTGGAGATGAGCGGTCTTCTTTCATCATCCAGCTTGAATTCTTCTGCGGGCTTTTCTTCAATAGCACAAGAATCATGACACATTTTGTAGTCTTTGGAGACAAAGTTGATCACATGAGCATCTGGTGGTGGCGGTGTTTCTTTTTGTGGAAGATCTTCTGGATCCTGGATCTTAAATTTTTTCCTTCCCAAGAGTTCATTAAAGTGACCCTTGCTCAAAAGGTATCCAATTTCCCTCCTCAAGCCAATGCACTTCTCTGTTATGTGGCCAAAATCTACATGAAAGGCACACCACTTAGACTTGTCTTTGAAGGTGGTCGTCTTCTCATTCTTCCAGGGCCACCTTGTTTTTTCTCCTAGATCCTTCATGGCGCAAATCAAGCCATGGGTATCTACAGAGAAACAATATTCGGAGATGCAGGGATAATCTTCATCGTCGTCCCCTTCTTCGACTGCTCGTACGTTTTGATTGTTGAACTTGTTGTACTGCTTTGTGTTGTTCCTGTATGAGGATCCATTATTCTTGTCAGGGGATTCTTGCTTTGTTTGAGCCCCCAATCTTTCTTGGATCCTTTTATCATCTTCAAACCGTATAAACTTTAACGCTTTGTTCCTTACTTCATCTAGAGACATGCAAGGAGTCATCACAATATCATCATAAAAGGGGGAGCCCCTCTGAAGTCCCATCTTGAAGGCCTCAACAGTAGTAGCCATGTCAAGATTAGGAATTTTCAGAGCTTCCCTGCCGAACCTCGTAACAAAATCCCTAAGGGATTCATCACTTGGTTGGATAACTTGGTAAAGATCACTAGTTAACTTCTCAAATTTCCAGCTACAGGAAAATTGACTGTTGAACAAGTTAACTAAGTGCGAAAAAGAAGTAATTGAAAAGGGAGGAAGACTTAGCCGCCATTTCAATGCTGATCCTGTCAGTATGGATCCAAAGACTTTGCACAGGCAAGCTTCTTTAAGTCTCTCAGGAATGGGGTTGATCTTCATCCTTTCTCTGTATTGTGCCACGTGCTCTTCAGGATCAGTGGTTCCATCGTAAGTCTTCATGTTGGGGGTTTGGAATCGCTTCGGGATTTCAGCATCACAGATAGGTGGAGCAAATCTAGATAACTTGTGGCTTCCCTCAGGTATCTCGGGGATTGGTCGTATGACCCCGGGAACACTGGATATCATATCCTTGAGCTTCTGTAGCTCCTTGGCCATCGCTTGGTTAATACATGCATCCTGCATGGGACTACGGTTAGCGTCTAAGGATAAAGGATCATGCAAATGACCTCTTTGCTGGGCGAAAGTTGGCATCTCGGATGAGTATCTGGGATAAGAAGAGTCAGTAATAGGAGTAGGGCCACCCGACGTGATAGTCTGCATGGGAATGAAATCTCCTTCATGAACTTCGGAGGATCGTTGATGTTGAACTCCTGAGGATCCTTGATTCTGAAAGAAGGATCCTGGAGGTTGGGAATTATAGGATCCTTAAAGATATAGCCCAGAGGATCCTGGTTGAAGGATGGGTGATACTTGTTGGAAATGTGAGGATCCTTGAGTTTGTTGACCCAGGGACCCTTGTTGAAGGATAGATGATCCTGGCTGAACCAACGAGAATCCTTGAGTCTGTTGACCCATGGACCTCTGTTGAAGGATAGATGATCCTGACTGAAACAGTGAGGATCCTTGAGCCTGTGGACCCATGGACCCCTGTTGAAGGATAGATGATCCTAGCTGAGACAGTGAGGATCCCTGAGCCTGTGGACCCATGGACCCTTGTTGAAGGATATATGATCCTTGCGAGAACTGAGCCATGGATCCTGGACTGGTGAAATCCAGCATCTGAGCATCAGAGGAGTGTGATCCTCCGCTGTCCTCTTAGTCTTCTTGAGATCTTCTATCTCACGAAGAATCCTCTGGTTGGTCTTGTTCTGTTGCTCCATATATGCTTTACCATGTGAAAACATAGATGAAACATCACTGTTAGTATTAACCACCGGCGCATCAGCAACGGTTTTCGAGCTCTGAAAGACTGGTAATTGCGTCTTGCTTCCAGAAGCAGCAGGCCGTTGTGCTCCCGTGATTGGCGGAGGCATCGATGGCAAAGTCCTTGATGAGAGAGGAACCGATGATGGCATGGTTGACGAAGCAGAGGTTGATTGAGATGCCATTGATAGTAATATGGGTATGAAAAAATCGAAAATTGAAAGGAGTAATATGGATTATAGCACCAATTGCCCCACAGTGGGCGCCAAATTATTTTGGATAAAAATCTGCTAAGGATAATGTATCCAAATTCGTAAAAGTGAGCTATAGTGCTAACACGATAACAGTGAATGTATAAATGAAATCTTGATGAACACAGCAATGTGATTACGAGGGAAAAAACCCTTGATTATGATAATCTTACTTCAGTCAAAAATTAACAACGTAATCTTTGGTCGAATTGCTTCGGTCAAAGATTAACAACGTAATCTTTGGTTGGATTGGTACGTGATTATGATAATCTTCGACACAAAAAACCCCCGGACGGTGAAAACTATCACCGTCAACTTTATTAATGAAAAAAGGTTGTTACAAGTGTTGTGGAGTTGTTGATCAACGAATGCTATGTGTGTGATTACAGATTACTTAGCAGCTAGAGTATGTGTGAATGCGTGTGTTCTAATGTCGATCACAACTCGATATATAAAGAAGTTACAAAATAACTAACTAACAACTAAGTCCTACTTATTCGCCATCATTCCTCTACTCTTCCAACGTTCGTTTGACCATGTGCAAGCAGCTTCCAATAGCGAGATTTAAGGTAGACCAAGTCCTTTAGCTGTTACTCTTGTTTAATAATATCCTACACATATAAGACAATTGTTAACAATATTAACCTCTAAGGATCCTTGATCTTCGACATGGTCCTGGAGCTCTTCGGTAGGATAACTGATCCAGACATATCTTCAAGGATAATATATCCTCAGCAGAGAAAATATCAGCCCTAACAAGAGTGTTGAGCAGTATTGATGGGAAGCGGATACAGGAGAAGCCTTCTGATTGAGGTTTCAGGAGCAAGTCTGGCTGAAGACTTTTTGTGTAAACTTAGCATTTTCCGGGAGACAACCCGGTAATATGTTCCATTTTTTAATTTTGTTTTGCTTTTATTTTGTCACTATTTCAAGTGTTTCTTCACTTGCAGGTTATTCTGTGGTTGGCTATGAGATGGTTGATGAGCTGGAGTTTGAAGCAAGTGTGGGGATGCCAATTGTTTCATGATTTGACGTGACAATATTGTATTGGTGGGCACAAAACATGACTCTGACACACGTTCATATCTATTTACCAGGGGAGTCGATTCCAGTTTTTATTATTTCTTTTTGTATTTTTCTTTTCTCACATTGAGGACAATGTGAAATTTAAATGTGGGGATAGGGAATTGATGTTTTAAATGTACTAATAAATAACAAAAATAAAATTAACGAAAGGTTTAAAAGAAAATTTTAATAAAAAATGGTAAACGAGTTTTAAAATGTCCCCTGTTTTTAAATATATTGTTTTTGCATTAAAACAAGAAATGTTATTATAACCGAGTGTTATTGACAATCTCTTGTTGTTTTCTTAATATATATATATATATATATATATATATATATATATATATATATATATAATTAATCAGAACAGTTGTGTATCTAATTTGGGATGTGTCGGTAGACCCAGCTAATTCTGAAAAGTTTCCCTTTAGTATATTTAATTGCACCTTAAAAAATTCATAATCTTTGTTAGGGCACGGAAATTTGACACTATGGGTACAATATCCTGAAATATGTTCTTGGATCAGTAATCCTTAGTCAGATCCTGTCAGGATCAAGGATCCTTAGTGTTTATTATTTACTAACGATTGTTTCCCATGTATAGTCTTATATTTGATAGATATAACGGCTCCAAGACTTATTCCATCGGATATCTTGCTATTGGACTTGTCAAACACGTGGTCAAATGGTTGTAATACGTTTAGTGGGGATAATGGCGGATTTATAGGACTTCCTGTTAAGTCACAAATAACTGAGTGCTGAGGATATGTTATTCTTGAAGACGTGTCTGGATCAATTATCCTTCTGAAGAGTTCTAGAGCTATGCCAGGATCAAGGATCCTCAGTAATTGGTGTTGTTAACGGTTGTTTCTTATATAAAAGTAGATATTTATCAAGTGTAACGGCTCTAAGACGTGGTCTACCTAATATTTCGATACAAGGCACCTTCAGCACGTGGTCAAGAGTGAAGACTAAGCTAGTGGGAGTAGTGCCATGAAAATAGGACTAGTTGTTAGTTATTATTTTCTTTAAATAACGAGTTTGTGATCAAATTAGGGCACATTGATTCACTTACTGCACACATAATCTATCACACCCCGACTAGGTAGTTGCGGAAGCGTAATACGGGAATGTAATAGATAACACTGGTATCAACCACATTGTTTATAAAGAAATTCAACAAACTAATTTACATCATATTACATTGGTAGGTACTAAGTTTACAAACTAGATGAAAATCACATAACCAGTTCACGGGCTTCTTATTCATTACTACGTATTTGCATCTATTCACAGCTATTCAACTTTCCTTCTAACACCAAGCACGTAAGGCAAATCATTCCAACTTCGGCTTACCTAAAAAGCATGTTAAAACGGGTGAACTACGTCTAGTTGGTGAGTTTCAAGTTTCACGAGTACAAACAAAATCAGTATACGAGTTCGTAAAGTTCACAATACGTATGTATATAAGTATGTGTATGATGTATTATACTAAGCCACAAGTGAAACCGAGACAGCTCGCACTGCATGGCCACCCTTGCCCATGTACTCCCGTTGGCATTTAACAGCTACTTTGCCCCAAGTATGTACTATGTCTAACACCACATAGCAGAATGTAATCAGTATAAATGACAATGTGCAACTGCGTAAACAAGTATATCCGGCATACCCCACCGGCGCCTTCAGTTGGGTTTGTCAAACCGATAGTACTATCCACACGTCACTGGCACGAAGTTAATCACTTGTGTTTGTGGGGACTTTCAAGTGTTAGTACTTAGATAATTCACATCACCACACGTTTTCAAGTGTATAAGTATATGTAAACATGCTTTCCACCCCAAAAGTTCGTAAAACAGTTTAGAAAGTGGGGTCGTGAAACTCACCTTATCGTAGTTTGAGCAGGTAATATACGTCAATAAGTGTTATGCCTCGATTATAACTCGTATCCTATAATCGGTATCGTACTGTTAAACCAAATTGGGCTGTATAACTAGTCTGGTTATAGCTGTTAGGCCCAAAACATGACCATAGTCTTAGATTGTGACGTTGTTTACTATGAAATGTTTAAAACTGGATTTGGCTCAGTTTCACCGTTTTCCGAGCCTAGCCAAGTTGATCGTTTATGCGTTTCGGAAATAGGTAAGATCATATAAACTTATGTAAACATATTGATTGATAAAATGATTTGATTTATAAATGAATTTTAAGGTTTCGGTATCTGGATTGATCACAGGTTTCGTTTCCGTTTTCTTACGGTTTTGATTATACGAAGCGCGTAAAATTCATCCGAATTGTCCGGAATTCTCGTAAAAAGTTTGTTTTTATCAAATTCACCTAAAACTATGATATTTGACCACTTTTGACATTTTGACATACCAGTCAGTCCGTTAAACACAAAACTGTCGGTTTCGTTAAAACTAATATAGTTTAAATCTTTGATTAATCTTAACTAATTATGTACTCATATATAAATTATGGAAATTTTTATATAAATAAATTAAAATATGTAGAATTTTATAAAAATATTTTCAGAAATTTTATGATTAATTATCTGTTAATAAAAATTCATTTAATCAATATTTGAGTAATAAATAGCCCGTTTATACCAAACGACATCCAAAAAATCCGATAATTTTTCCAAGTGGTCTCAATATCAGTACATATCCCCTGCAAAATCTCCAAAATCTAACTCTTTGGTCAAGATGCCTTTTTGCGCGTTTTTCGGCTATTAAAACTCAGTTAAAACACAATTGCACAAATAATACTTAGACATCTCCAAAGGTTCTCAAACTTTACCGGTGATCTTAATATAGCATTTATGGGTTCCAAACAAAAGTTCATAAATTTTCATGAAGTTTACCTATTTTTCCCGAATAAACACCAATAAACGGTAATAAATTCGCCAAATATTCTCCGTTTATCGAAAAATTACCAAATTTGAACAGGGACTCATTTAAATGATCCCTAATGTCTCTGAAAATTTTCACAAGCTAACAACAAGCACGAACAACCTAATACTAAACAGCCCCTAAACGAGTGTTACGGGTTTACCTTGTCGGTTTTCGATGAGTTTTGCTAGCTTAAACGACTTTCCGGGTCTCGGGTTGCAAACTCAGTGTATCTACATTTCATATAACATCAAACCAAGCATAAATCATCCATGTGACAGCCTTGATAATTAGGGTTTCGGTTTTGGGTTCAAACCGAACTTTCAAACCGTAAAAACGTTGTATTCATGTTCTAATCCGCGTTTTTGACCAAAAAAGTATATGTTCCTGGTTTGTAAACATGTTTAACATCAAAACATAATTTTAATTGAGTTTTTGGTTTTTGAATGGTTAAACATGTTTAAAACTAATCAAGAAATAATTTTCTATGTTTAAACTTTGTTAAATCAAGTATGAAAATCATGGAATTAAGGGTTTACCTTTAGGGTTTTGGTCAAGAAATGAAGATGACCAGCTGGATATTGAGTTGGTTGGTGTTTGAAATGGGAAAATATCTTTTTCCTTAGCTTATTTAACAAGCTAATCAAAAGGGCCCTCCCCCCAAAGTTGCGACAGGAAGCATTAAGGGCCAATTGGGCCTCCTATTTGGCCCAATGGTTCCTCGGTATTCGTGCCATACGCAAACATCGGTCCAAAATTTAGTTCGGGTTCGGTTTTTCGCAAGAAAACTAGTTCGAGTGCGAAAAACTGTAGGTTCCCAGCCGGATCTACACGAGATATCTCGTTCTACGTAGGTGCGGAATCTCTACGTAAGACGTTACGAGCGTAGAAGACGATACGAGTTAACACGATCGAACACACGTTACAATAAACAAATACTCATTATATTGCAACCTTAAACACGTGATATCAATCACTGATTACAGGACTCGTAAACACGTAAACTAATAAACTGACTGAAAAAAATAAAAACATAAGCCGTAACTTATGTTTATATAATCACGACAACTTCGCCTGGCATGTTCAGGCGAAGTTGTCCCTAACTTCGCTTAGTTCACAAGTTCGCCTGTATCAGCGAACTTGTGAGCTAACTTCGCTTACATACAAAAACACAAATCTAACAAACTCGATTACAGACACTTGACACTGAACTACTGACATCATGCACCAACACACTCCCGCTTGGCAGTAGCTTCATCTCTTTATCTTCAAGCACGTGTCTTGTAATCTTCAACAATCTTGTATCTTCATCTTTTAGCATTCACTCCTTCTCGTACACATACCGAAACAACTCTTTGATATTTCCTCACTTCGTCTTTCCAAGCAGGAATATAAAAGATTTTCTTCTCATTCAGCACCTGCAGATCAGCTCGAGACAGGTTCACTAGATGCATCGGATCATAGACTCTCAGCAGCTCTTGTTCATCTTCGTCTTCCATCACTGCTTCAGCTGTCTCACAATCTACTTACCACCACTTCAACTCTTTGAGCACATCCTTGGGCATTTGTTTCATCGGCACTTCTTTCAAGCACCGGATCGGTTTATACTTCATAATCATCCAAGGCTTGCCATCTGCTCTCAATCCTCTATCTTTGTCTTCGATAAGTTTTCCCTTCAGTGGTTTCAGCAGCTCGAACTTCTTTTCCTTTATACTCTCCTTCCAAACTATCTTCCCGATGACTCTAGCCATATTATCATCACTTCGATTTATCAATCCTAATCTGGCTAAGTCTTTCACTTCACATTCTAGCAATGTGTTCAACGATCTCAACATTCTTTTGAAGTACTGAACGCCATCATACCTTTTAATCACGAAGAGCCTCAACTGCTCATCGTATATCCAGCAAATAATCCCCTTTCTCGCTTCAGCATAGCCTCTAATGTTGTAACTCTTCTTGAACATTGTAGGGACCGCTGGTTTCTTCGTTTTGACGAACCACTGAGCATAGCCTTCTTTCCATCTAGGCTGCTCTTCCCATTCCGTCTCATCGTTTCCCATATCTTTACCTATATCTGCGTTATCGACTTCCGGAATCTCATGCTCTACATTCTCCTCTACTATCTCTCCCTCTTCTATATCATCATCAATAACAATCTCTGCACCAATCTTCTCTATCTCATCACTCGGTAATACATCATCATCACCACCAGCTGCACTTGTCGACTCCCCCTGAGTTGTGGAAGTCCCAAGAGCTTGTACAGTTCTTGGCAACTCACTACCTGCACCTTTCGATGCATTGGGATCATCGTCTCGATCATTTCTCTTCTTGGTCCTCAACTCATCGCCTTTACAGCTCGTCTCCCCCTGAGATGCCAAGAACTCCTTCAAAGCGTCTATGATTTTGCCATGTACTACCAGCAGGGACGACTGCATTTGATTCTCTGCAACTAGGCGTTGAATAGCCTGGGTCTGGATAAGATTTATCCTTGATTGTTCTGCCACGACCCGTTCAAGTGCTGCTATTCGTTTTGAGGCTGATAAGGTTGCATCGAAATCAAACCTCATGTGTGATATATCTTGAGTGTACTGAGGAGGGATTCCGATGTAATCGGGACCTCAGAAGTAGGCATAGACGTAACCGAAGGTGGTATCGTCACCGATAACCCTGCAGTGGCCACAACCGTCGACTCAATAAAATGTGCCACGACCTCCGTTGGAGTAAGAGTTGTAGGTGGCAGCGATACGATTTCCGGAGCCGAAAGTTGGAAAGTAGTTGGTGGGAGGCCAAAAGATGATGAGGTAGCCACCACGGGAACATCCGTGGCGCTTGGCCTTGTAACTTGTAATGTTGAGGGAACCATTGTCATACCGGACAGTGCGGGTGGGGTGAAACGTACCACCCTCGAGCTCTCACCGGCTCCCGATCTTGCACCTGCCCGTTCCCTTCTTGATCTACGGATCAACTGTTGAACTTCTTCTTCATAGTCTGACTCGCTGTCATCATCAGTTCGTTTTCTTTTCCCATGAACCCGTTCATGTGTTACCAAAATCCGTCTTGCATCGGCCACTTCATCATCAGAATCTGAGCCAGCCACCGTTGTAGCTGCCCTAGTAACATTCACACCCGAAGCTCGTTCAACCGAGACCTGTACATTCTCCTCTGGATCAACCCTCTCCATGTCAAAAAATCCTTGACCGCCAAACTCTGCGTCAAGATCTACGTTCTCCTCCGGTGACACAACAGGAGTAGCAGGTATAGCTTGAGGTGCTCCTGCCTGTTGTGGTGCCGGGTCCCGAAACTCGTCCCCTCGAGCAGGCACATACCCCGGGTTGATCAAGTACCCGAATAGTGGAGTATGTCGAGGACGGAGCTCAGGTTTGCTCCTCGCACTGGAGGATCTGTATTGGGCAAAGATCCTTTTGCTCACACTTTCGACGTATCGGATTGGGCGGCGCTGAGGTAGCGTTAGAGCAACATGATTCAAGATCATTTGGAGAAATCTTGGATACATGATAAATCTCTCACGCGCCACCGCTCTTCTTTGTCGATCGATCTCCTAGAAGACCATCTGACTAAAGCTGTAACGCTTGTTATAAGTCAGAGCAGTCATAGCCGACTGCATGGTCGCGCCCATGCCATCAGTGCCCGCCTTTCTCCCTGACATGCATACAATCATGACATGCATGAGAAAGCGCCACTGGTCAAGTAAGAACCCCTTCATTCTCTGGGTATCTCCCAAGGGACCAGAGTATCCCATCCTTAGAAACGCTCCATCACGGAAAGGAGCCACAAAATCTGTCGGGTCATCCCTCGTCTCATCTCCAAATCGTAAAGCCGCCCGGATCTGTTCAGATGAGAACTGAACAATGTGATTGTTGACTGTTGCTCGCATCACCGGGGGCTCGACCCTACAGTCATATTCCACGGTCTGCCAAAAATCCTCAATGTTTGGCAAGGATATTGGCAGTGTTGTCGTAATCGCGTGGAATATACGCGAGAGTATAGGAACGTGATGATTTCACGGAAATCATCAACTCCGCTCGCCTCCGGGTCTAATGTTATATACATGTTGTGACCCGGGAAGAACTGTCTTTGGTTGTCACCACCGTCATCATCGCCTGCACCACCTACAACAGCCATATCTGCATCAAACAGACTAAGTTAGATAAATGTCAAAGCAAATCACAAGTTCGCCTGTTACCATGAGCGAAGTTGTGATTTATTCTGCATAGGCGAAGTTAGAGGTGGGGCTAAGTTGGGAATAACTTCGCCTCAACTTGAACTTCGCTGGTTAACAGTTAAGTAAAAAGGTCCAGGCGAAGTTAATGATAACTTCGCCTAACCACAACATCGCCTCATAAACTGTTTCAAAAATAATTATCAGGCGAAGTTAAACCTCAGGCGAAGTTACGGATAACTTCGCCTAAACTGTAACTTCGCCGAATCTGAAACGGCATCAGTTAGGTTTTCAATCGACGTGAATCGGGTCAATTTGGAGATTGCGGACTCCGTAAAACTTGATTTACTTACGATTTAGACGATTAGATTGATTATGACCACGTAAAAATACGTTTGAAAATCGGGTATGAAGATTCGAAAAACTGAGGTCACGAAAACGGGTCGAAATACCCATTGATTAACGTTAAGGAACGTGATTATACGATAAAACAATCGTACACACCTATAATACGGATTCGAACTTGAAAATAAGAACACAGAAGAAAATCGATAAGTTCGCTGTGGGTTTAGAGGTTAGGTTCGCTGGATAAGTTCGCTGGGTTTTGAAAATAATGAACCAGTTTGACCTTTAATTTCCTTTATATAGGGTCAAAATTATACAGGCGAAGTTATGGATAACTTCGCCTATGGCAGGTGAAGTTAGGCACAACTTCGCCGAGATTAATATTTTCAAAACAAACCCTATAATTTGAACAATTTGCAATTAAGTTTTAAAACATCCTTTAAAGAGTTAAATGATACGATCAAGACCGAGTAACCAGGTATAAAATCATACAATTACAAAAGTAGAAAAAAAAATTTAAAAATAAAGTACACGGGATCAAATTTCAGTCTCGATAGGGACTACCATGTTTTAGAAAAGATCCGAACAGGAATCATACTAACTACGTGACTGTCACACAGATCCGTGTTCAGCTGTATTATGACATAAAGAAACAGGTTGTAAGCAGGTAAATAACTTAGAATGGTTTTCATCGTTTCTGTGATACGGGTTAGGTTCAATTAAGCTCAAAATTTAAATGGGCAACAACTCAGAGATTATGATGCCTCCTATCTATTCTCAAAGCGTATTTGGCTTTCTCCAAGTCACCCCGAGTTGACCTCGACCCGTAGTGTCTGATTAAGTAGTAAGTACTCTTCGATCTTCAGACTCTTCTTCCCGTTCTCTTTCTTACACCTTGATTGAGAAGTATTAATTTATGAACTCTAGAATGTCTCAATAACTCACATATTTTTTTTTTACATTTACACAACTTCCGATAAACTACTGCAAGTCCCGAATCTGGATCACTGCAGTATCTTGACACGTTATCTTCACGGGAATCAGAACACTCACGGGCTCGTGTATGACTGGGTAATCGCTTTTCTGCCTATCATTCGGAAAGATATATATGAAGACATGCACAACTCTTAAGGAGTTTCCACGTAAAATCGAGTAGATTTAGTTAGTATCACTTCTACTTTTACGCACCATAAAAAGCTACCATGACATACAATGACTGTTCTAAAGTCTTTTAGGCCTTATCACTTCACTAGTTAAGCACACAGAATCAGTATATCTATCACTTTCCAAGGTTGGATCAATTTTCTGTTAAACATAGTAAAGGAACTTCTTACGAAGTAGTAAACTTGAAAAATAATTTCATCTCCCGAAAAAAATTTTTAACTTCTATCGCCCCGATCAAGTCAAAGTCTTCAGGTAAACGGCTATCCTGAAGATCCAATGGATCAGCTGGACCGACCACATACGAGTATGTGTCCTTCTAACTAAGTATGATCGACTAGTTTTCAGCGAAAGAATAAAAACACATCATAAACCGCCCCGGTCACTTTCAGTCATCTGGTTGATGGCTATCCTCATATTCTACAAGTAGAAATGAGGACCAAACATATCCGAAGACATGTCCTTCAAACTGAGGCAACCGACATAATTCTAAGCGATAGTGACGTGGTTTTTTTTTTTTTTTAAACAAAGTCACAAAACATGGTTACTCGGGATTGATCATCCCATTCAGCTCAACAAGGTTTTGAAATCTAGTTTTGTCAAACGCTTTCGTAAACATGTCAGCGAAATTATCTAGTGTATCAACCTTTTCGAGCACAATCAGTTTCTTCTCAGCACAATCCCGTATAAAATGATGACGGATGTCAATATGTTTAGTTTTGCTGTGCTTTACGGGATTGTTAGTTACTGAGATAGCAGCAGTATTATCAATGCAAATAGGAGTATGAGTGAAATTCAGACCATAATCGCGCAATTGCTGTTGAATCCAAAGAACCTGGGAGCAGCAGTTGGATGCTGCCATGTATTCTGCTTCACAGGTTGAAATGGCGACTGAGGTCTGCTTCTTGCATTGCCATGACACTAATCTGCCTCCGAGAAACTGACAACCACCTGTTGTTAACTTCCGACTCTGATTGCACCCTCCATAATCAGAATCCGTGTAGGCGACCAACTCCAAGTCTCCTCCTCTCGTGTACCACAACCCCAGCTTAGGCTTGCCTTTGAGATACCGTAGAATCCTCTTCGCACCCTTCAAGTGAGATTCCTTTGGGTTTGCCTGAAAGCAAGCACAAAGACAAACTGCAAACATTATATCAGGCCTAGAAGCAGTTAAGTACATTAAAGAACCTATTATTGCCCGATATTGGGTTGGGTCCACGTCCGCATCATTGTCTGAATCAGCACCCAATTTGTAGTTGACGCAGACTGGAGTATCGTATGGAGTGCTGTCCTCCATCTTGAAGCGTTTGAGAACATCATGGACATACTTAGTCTGATGATTGAACATCCCATCTTTCTTTTGATCAACCTGCAGTCCTAAAAAGAAAGTTAGTTCACCCATAGCACTCATTTCAAATCTCTTCTTCATGACGGCCTCAAACTCCTGACACATGGCGACTTTTGATGCAGCAAAGATGATGTCGTCCACGTAGAATTGCACCAGTAGAAAGTCGCTCCCTTTTCAATTGAAGAACAAAGTGCTATCAATCTTTCCCCGTTCAAAACCATTTTCAAGCAGGTAGTCGGATAGTGTAGAATACCAGGCCCGAGGGGCCTGATGTAGCCCATACAGTGCTTTACTTAGCTTGTATACGTGATCAGGAAAGTCTTGGTCAGGAAAACCCGGAGGTTGCTCAACGTACACAACCTCATCGACTTTACCGTTTAGGATCGCACTCTTCACATCCAACTGAAATACCTTCAACTCCTTATGTGCAGCAAATGCCAAAAACAATCGGATGGCCTCCAATCTCGCCACAGGAGCAAACACCTCATTGTAATCGATCCCCTCTTGCTGATTAAAGTCTTTTACAACCAGCCTCGCCTTGTTCCTGATAATAATCCCTTTCTCATCTCTCTTGCATTTGAAGACCCATTTTGTGCCAATCGCATGCACATTCTTTGGTTTTGCAACCAAGTTCCATACCTCCATCTTCTTAAACTGGGCTAATTCTTCTTGCATGGCTTCGACCCACGAGTTGTCCTTGAGAGCCATTTGATAGTTCGTTGGTTCAATCTGGCTGATGAAGCAGGTGTACAAGCATTCATTGATTATGCCTGAATCTTTAATGCTTGTATAAATACAGGTGTGCTCATTCAAGCTTTGTCTTGTTTGTACACCGTCGGACAGATCACCTATCACATTCTCCAATGGGTGATTTTTGTGAACTCTCGTAGTCGGAACCGCACTGACTTGCAGATTGTCTTCCAAATTCGAAGATAGCTCATCAGTGGGTGATTGTTGTTGAGAGTGAAATGGATTGAAGAATTCCTCTTCAGTAGCGGCAGCAGGGGTATCGACAGCATTTGACGAGGAAGGCTGACATTCATCATACTTCGGTCGTTGCACATAATTGTCTTCCTCATCATAAATCATCTTCGAAGCAATTCTTTCATCTACTTCTGCACAATCCAAATAAGGTATATTAAAATATTTGAAAAGTCTATCATAGTCGAAAACGCCAGCGGGTCCCGTGCTTGGTTTTGGTGATTTGTAACTTGTAATATCAGTGTTACAGACCACCTCAACCTTGCTGGTCGATGTATTAAAGACTCGTCTGTTGGGAGTCCCAACAACGTATCCGACCAAAATTCCTTCGTCAGCTACTTCACCAAATTTAGAATTTGTCTTTAATATCGAACACGGGGACCCGAATGGTTCGAGACCACTCAAGTTGGGCTTTCTCCCATGCATAAGTTCATAACATGTTTTATTTAATCTTTTAACGGTTAACACTCGATTAAGGATATAACAGGCTGTTGCAATAGCTTCAGCCCAGAACACCACAGGAAGTTGGGCTTTCTTCAAGGGAACACCCAGCACAAGCCCATTCTTGACAATGTAGTTCATTTTCCGAAGATGAATATGCCCCATTCTCCTATGCCATAACTCGGACTCCGATTCAGTTGCTTTTGACAGAAGACAAGATTCCTCTGTTGCCATTTCAGTCGACCTCATGTCCATTATATACGTATTCTTTTCTCTTGGAGCCTTCATAACTATCCAATCCTCTGGTATCTTGAAACCAGGATATAGCACGATTGCCTCATTCTTGGTAAAATGTACGGTGTAATCTTTGTCACGGATCTGCGAAACACTCAGCAGATTGTGCTTCAGTTCTTCAACAAAATTTACTTTCTCTAACGTCATCTTTCCGTTAATCACCGTCCCAATTCCAGTGATCCTTCCACCGCTCTCTCCAGCGAAACTCACTCTTCCTCCCTGAACAGGTTTCCATTCGTGTAACAAACTCTTGTTACCCGTCATGTGCCGGGAACAGCCGCTATCTACAACCCATTGATTGTTTGCAGCCCTGTTCAACTGTTCCTGCACGATTAAAGCAGATGATTAAAATCTGGGGACCCAAGACCTATTGGTCTTGGGTCGATACATCCCGTACCTTGGCTGTCCAAAGTTAGTATCAGAATAATTTCTGTAAGTCCTAAAAGGATACCTTCTTGGAGATTGACTATGAGGCCATCCAAACCTTCGTGAATTAAATGAATTATTACTTAAGGTTTGGTTGTTAGCAGTGAAAAACTGAGATCTTTTTCTTTGAAAACCTGAATTAGTCCAATTTCTGAACTTTGATGAGTTTTCAGTTTTACCACTATTGTAGTTACTGTTAGTTCTGTTTTCAGTTTTTGAAGGCCTCACCCCTCTGAATCTCTGCTTCAGAGGGCAATCAGCAATTAGGTGTCCTAATTGATTACATCTGAAACAACTCCTGTGTTCAACTTTCTTTTCAATAGTTGTTTTAGATGATGAGGCTGCATTACTGCCCGTTTGTCTCACATATGGTGGGACATACGGGTTTAGTGGAGATTTCTTTTCAGTTGTTTTATGTTTCTCTCCACTTTTTGGTAACACTGCCTTTTCTTTTGTCTCAATCGACTCGGATGACTTATCCAAGTTTGATGAGACATGACTAGGAACAGAAATCTTCACATTAGACACAGGCTTACTCGTTTCGCCTTTACTAACTTCTGGATCTTTAATAGTTACCTTAACCAGAACTGTCTGACTATAATCAACATCAACAGATTTCTGATTACTAGGATCATAAGTGTATTATGATTGTACGGTGGTGGAACTTCATGATAACCAATTCCTCCCCTTTTAACTGGGGAACCTTGATCACTAACGAGGTGATCAAGTATAGCGGTGGAATTTCTGAATTTCTCAAGTTTCCTGTTTAGTTCCACCACTTTCACCTGGTGATCAGCTATCTGTTTATCCCTTTCAGCTATTAGTTTGGTTTTCTCTTCTAACACTTCATAGCTAAGATCAATTACTTGAATTTTTTCAGCTTTTAGACTCCTAATATCTTTTTCACAAGCTTTTATTTTTACCTTGTAACTATTTTCTCTAGCTTTAGTGAAATGATGATCTTCTTTTAAGGTTTTAAATTGAGCATCCAAACTAACATACTGATCAGTTATAGTTGTCAATTGTTCAGACAGATTTTCACACTTAATACAAGGGAGTTTGGTACTTACCTCGGTGAGCTGGTCTTTCACATCTGCCATGTAAGCTTCACTTTCGCCAGTCACTTTCTCAGTATCTGCAGTTTCGATGTTCGCCAAATTGGCCTGTTCGAAGACTTCTTCAACATGCAGATTCCAGTTATACTCCCCATTCTGTCTGGATATCATGGCTCTATTATCAGTACCACCCCCACTCTGTTGTGTAGACCTATTTTGACTGCGTTCTACACGTTCATTTGTGCACTCCTTCGCAAAATGGCCATTCTGTTGACAGTTGTAACACCTGACCTTCGACTTATCGAAACCCGGTCTCTCACCAACAAACTTCCTACCTGTCTTCTTCATAAACCTCTTAAACCTTCTCACAATCATCGCCATCTGCCACTGCAGATCCATCTCTTCCAGATCATCAGCATCAATCTGATCATAATCTTCATCCAATGTTGCAGGATCAACAATCTTACCCTGAATGTAATTTTCATATGAAGCAATGAAAGATGCATAGAGAGCAAACTGCTGTTCAGCAGATTTAACACTCATAGGCATCTTCGAGTAGTTGTTGTTTGAAACACCTGGGGAAAAACTTCCCTTGGTCGCTTGAGGTTTAGAAGCATTTGATCCTCCAGCTACAAAGCACACATCACCATTCATGTTGAGAGATACATGACCTTCATGTGTTGAGTTAGCGCCCGACTCTCCCTTTGAGTAGTAAGCAGACGAATCAGACTTCGAACTTGAACTTGAGTTAACCTTTGCACCATACATTCCTGGATCTTGAACCTGATCAGTAGGTGTCTCTTTTCGAACCATGTTTAGTTCAAAAGTTCGTAGCTTGTTAACTGCTGTTTCCAGGTCATAGTCGGCAAAGTCTTTGTCTTCTCTCATCAACACAGTGTACATCTCCCATTTCGGTGGGAGAGCATCAAGAAGCTTTTCAACAATTTCATCTTCTTTGTAAGTAATGGAGTAGTTGTTGAGTTCGGTCATCAGATGATAATATCTAGTAATGATATCATCAAGTGATTCATTCTTCAAGTACTTGAATACCGAAAATTGGGTTTTAAGTAGTTTAATCTTTGAAGCACGAATTCCCACATTACCCTCAAAACGGTTTTCAAGTGCTTCCCAAAGCTCTCTAGCAGTTTTATACTTTCTGAAGGTGTGAAGAATCTCTTGTGGAATAGCCATAGTAATCGCTGCATGAGCTTTGCTCTCAGCCTCATACATTTTCTTTTCTTCTTCTTCCATCTCTTTGTATTTCTTGATCTGATCACGACCCTCATACTCAGCAGTTGGTGGAATGTACCCATCTTGAATGCACACCCACATTTTAGGATCTTGGTACTTGACATATTGTTCAAACCTATCCTTCCACGCAACATAATCGGTTTTCTTAAGCATCTTCGGTGCCTTTGTAGCTGAACCCGCTTCCACTTCCATCTTCACCAGTTCCGTAATATTTATTGAAGTCATCTTTCACGAAACACAAAGAAACCCGAAAAAATAAAAAAATTATTTTTAACAGTACTGTAGGCGAAGTTGTGGATAACTTCGCTCAAGTCTGAACTTCGCTGATTATGAACTTCGCTTCCTTTTTAAATTCGCCTGATTCGGCGAAGTTGTAGATAACTTCGCTTAAGGTAAGCGAACTTGTGAGGTAGGCGAAGTTGTGGGTAACTTCGCTTGAGATAAGCGAACTTGAGAAGGTAGGCGAAGTTGTGGATAACTTCGCTTAACCTTATATCTTCGCCGAAACCCTACGAACAGTAACGGCAACTTCGCCTGATGAACACGAAGTTTTTGCAGGTTTGATTTCTGGATTTTACGAGGTTTGTGAAGGTGTAATGGGTTGATTATGATGGTAGGAGGTGAGTATAAAACAAAAACTCGATAAACACGTCCCGCGAATAGTCGAACGGAACGATTTCTACACCCGCGTGATAATCCCGAACCACAATCACGAGCAAAAGCTCTGATACCAATTGTAGGTTCCCAGCCGGATCTACACGAGATATCTCGTTCTACGTAGGTGCGGAATCCCTACGTAAGACGTTACGAGCGTAGAAGACGATACGAGTTAACACGATCGAACACACGTTACAATAAACAAATACTCGTTATATTGCAACCTTAAACACGTGATATCAATCACTGATTACAGGACTCGTAAACACGTAAACTAATAAACTGACTGAAAAAAATAAAAACTGGCATGTTCAGGCGAAGTTGTCCCTAACTTCGCTTAGTTCACAAGTTCGCCTGTATCAGCGAACTTGTGAGCTAACTTCGTGTACATACAAAAACACAAATCTAACAAACTCGATTACAGACACTTGACACTGAACTACTGACATCATGCACCAACAAAAACAGCGCGAAAACGAGTGTTTTTCAGCATATTTGTAAAATAAGAAAAACGTACTGACTCGTTGTAAAAATCCAAAATATTTTCACGGATTGCTTAGAACATGTCATATAAGTGTTTTATAAATCTTTTTCGGTTTAACGGATGCTACGATGCTCGTTTTGATGTTAACGATTGCGTTTAAACTTATAGCGTAACAATAAACGAAACCTTTATCGTTTAAAGAGTTTTAAACGTACTGGGGCCTAAATATCAATATGTTAACCTCTACAATATATCTACAACTCGTATATGACCCCTCAGTATATATACGGGTCATAATTAGTTTCGGTCGGTTACTCGTTTAAGCACTACGAATTAACCGATTTATCGTTTACTTGTTACGTAGTGAATATAGTATACCTCGTTTTGTCACGAATGTCACATTCTCCCCCCGTTAAGAAATTTCGTCCTCGAAATTTAATGTGTCATCGGTTTTCTTTTTAGGGAACAGGCGTGGGTATTCTTTCGGAATTCGTCCTTTCGTTCCCAAGTGTATTCGGGTCCTTGTTTTGAATTCCACCGAACTTTTACCAGAGATATTTTGTTGTGTCGTAACTATTTGGTTTTCTCATCCACAATTTCTACCGGTTCCTCTATGAAGTTGAGCTTTTCGTTGATCTGAACATCTTCCAGTGGTACTATTGTCGTTTCATCAGTCAAACACTTTTTCAGATTCGATACATGAAATACGTCGTGAATAGTGCTCAGTTCTAAGGGTAGTTTTAATCGGTAAGCTACGGGACCAATTTTTGCAATAATCTCGAAAGGTCCGATGTATCTCGGGGCTAGTTTACCAGTCTTTCCAAATCTTATAACACCTTTCCACGGCGATACTTTTAAAAACACCTTATCACCTATTTCAAAAGATAACGGTTTTATGCGAACATCTGCATAACTCTTTTGTCGGTCGCGGGCAGCTTTCAATTTTTGCTTAATCTGGTGAATCTTATCGGTGGTTTCCTGAATTAAATCTGACCTTGAAATTTGGGTATCACCCACTTCCGTCCAACATAGTGGTGATCTATATTTTCGCCCGTATAGAGCCTCATAAGGCGCAACTTTTATACTACTGTGGTAGCTATTATAATAGGAAAACTCAATAAGCGAGAGATGTTGATCCCAGTTTCCTTTGAAATCAAGTACACAAGCACGAAGTAGATCTTCTAAGGTTTGAATGGTTCGCTCAGATTGGCCGTCGGTTTGGGGATGCTAGGCGGTACTCAAATCTATTCGAGTTCCCAAAGATTCTTGTACTTCTTGCCAGAAATGTGAAGTAAAGTGACTGTCTTGATCTGAAATAATCGAAAGAGGTACTCCGTGTCGGGATACAATTTCATCGATGTAAATTTGAGCGAGTTTTTCGGTGGTGTAGTTTTTACGGATCGGAATAAAGTGTGCATATTTGGTTAATCGGTCGACAATTACCCAAATCGCATTATGTCCTCAGGAGTTTTTAGGCAGATGTGTTACGAAATCCATGGTTATTTGTTCCCATTTCCGCTGTGGGATTTCGGGTTGTTGTAACATTCCCGAGGGTTTTTGATATTCCGGCTTAACCATTCAAGGCTATATCCTTTTTCATGCCAGGACACCAGTTAAATTCCTTAACATCTTTATACATCTTATTAGTACCTGGATGAATAGAATATTTGGACTTGTGGGCTTCATCAAAATCAATTCACGAAGTTTTATGAAGTGTTGGAATTCTGACCCAGTTTTTGTAGTAATATATTTCATCAATCTTCTTCTCAAAATTCTTTTCATTCCCGTGTAGTTCTTCCTTTTCTAACTGATCTGCTTTTAAGGCTTCGTTTTGTGCAACACGAACTTGTTCGGTTAGGCTGCTTTGGACAATCATTCCGAGTGCTCATACCCTCAACGGTTTAACTCTGTCCTTTCGACTTAAAGCATCAGCTACTATATTGGCCTTTCCCGGATGGTATTAAATTTCACAATCATAATTGTTTAACAATTCTACCCATCTTCTTTGTCTCATGTTCAGTTCCTTCAGATCAAATATATGTTGTAAGCTTTTGTGATCGGCATAGATGGTACATTTGGTGCCGTACAAGTAATGTCTCCAGAATTTCAATGCAAAGATAACTGCTCCCAAATCCAAATCGTGGGTCGTATAATTCTTTTCATGTACTTTTAATTGTCGGGAAGCATATGCTATTACTTTCTTTCTTTACATCCGTACGCATCCTAAACCTTAACGAGATGCGTCACAATAGACCACCAATTCATCAGTTCCATCTGGAAGACTTAATATTGGAGCTTCACACAACTTTTGTTTTAATGTTTGAAAAGCCATTTCTTGTTCTTCTCCCCATTCATACGTTTGATCTTTCTGAGTTAGGAGGGTTAAAGGTTGAGCAATACTTGAAAAGTTTTCAATAAATCGTCGGTAGTACCCGGCTAATCCCAAAAATTGGCGAATTTCTTTCGGTGATTTAGGTACTTGCCAATTCTTAATGGCCTCAATTTTACCGGGGTCGACTTGGATTCCTTGTTGATTCACAATATGTCCTATAAATTGAATTTCTTGTAGCCAGAATTCACATTTGGACAGTTTGGCGTATAATTTTTCTTGCCTAAATAATTTTAAGATTTCCCGCAAATGTTGTTCGTGTTCCTCCTTACTTCTCAAATATATCAAAATGTCATCGATAAACACTATCACGAACTTGTCAAGGTAGGGTTTGCAAATTCGGTTCATAAGATCCATATACACTGCAGGTGCATTTGTCAACCCAAATGGCATAACCAAAAATTCATAATGACCATACCGAGTTCGAAATGCTGTTTTTGGGATATCTTCTTCCTGAATTCTTACTTGATGATAACCCGATCAGAGATCAATTTTCGAAAAATACTTCGCACCCTGGAGCTGATCAAACAAGTCATCAATTCGGGGTAAGGGGTATCTATTCTTTATAGTTACTTTATTCAATTCCCGGTAATCAATACACATCTGAAAACTTCCGTCCTTCTTTTTCACGAATAACACTGGTGCTCCCCACGATGAGTAACTAGGTCGGATAAAACCCTTATCCAGTAATTCTTGTAACTGGTTGGACAGTTCTTGCATTTCAGAAGGTGCAAGTCGATAAGGTGCCTTAGCAATGGGTGCTGCTCCCGGTATCAAGTCAATACGGAATTCAACTTGTCGGGTCGGTGGTAAACCAGGCAACTCATCGGGAAATACATCTGAATACTCGTGTACCACTGGGATGTCTTTTATTCGCTTTTCATCGGGGTCTTTGACTGTTACGCTCGCCAAGTATAATGTACAAACTTGGCGCAAATACTTTAAAGCCTTAAGTTGGGATACGAGAGGCAACATAGCACCAGATTTCTCACCTTGAACAGTCATAGCCTCATCATTCGGAAGAGGTATCCTAACAGTCTTATCTTTACAGACAATTTCAGCTTTATACTTAGATAGCCAGTCCATACCGACTATAACATCGAAACTTCCCAATTTCACTGGAAGTAAATCAATAAGGAACGGGTGGTCGTTTAGGATAAGGGAATAGTTTCGGACTATTCGGTTAACAAGTATTGACTTACCGTTAGCGAGTTCTATAGTATATGGTTTTGTTAGTTCACTAACCGGCATATTTTCAAAAGGTAAGAAGTTAACAGATACGAAACTTCTATCGGCGCCCGTATCAAACAAAACTGAAGCATACTGACCGGAAACTAAGAATGTACCTGTCACCACATTCGGATCATGACGCGCTTCACCTGATCCTAATACAAACGCGCGTCCCCTAGATGCGTTGGAGGTTGATGCTTGTGATTGGTTCTGCCTTCTCACTGCACCCTGGTTCAGCTTGGGGCAGTATCTCCGAAAATGATCCGTACTACCACATTCGTAGCAGGTACGGAGGTTCATAGTGGGTGGGGTTTGTTGATTGAGTTGGGGTCGGGTTGGTTGAGGTCGAGGTAGTTGGGTTGGTTGTTGTGGTCGGTTTGCATTGTTGGCGGGGGTTCTACAACTGGGGGCATAATGTCCAGTTTTTCCACACTTGTAACAAACTACCGGTTTACAATCGCCCATATGATGAAGATTACATTTTCTATATTTCGGTAGTGTCCCTTTATAAGCTTCTTGTTTCACATTCGAACTGGTCATGGCATAATTTCGAGTATTCGGACGGGCTCGTTTATTTTGAGGGTTCTCTTGCATCCTTGTCCCATAGTCAGATCGTTTCAAACTCGATGTTTCCCCCAGCATTCTTATCACACCACTTCTCATAAGATCAAAAGTAACAACACCCGCTTGAGATACAGCACTTTCCAATGTCGGGTGGGCTACTGAATTAACTATACTCCTCACGGCAGGAGTCAATCCCCAGATGTAGCGTTCAATACGTTTAGCTTCTGGAGTAACTAACCACGGTACTAAGCGAGAGAGTTCATTAAAATGGTTTGTGTAACCCACGTGGACAGCACCTTTCATTTCTAAATTCCACAATTCATGTTCCAGTCTTTGAATCTCACTTTTCGGGCAAAAATGCTCTAGCATAAGGGTTTTAAGTTCGGTCCATAACATACGGTTTATAGCATCTTGTCCCCTTATTTGGACCACTGTGTTCCACCACATCAAAGCATGATCCAGAAACACTCGTAGCAAATTTGACTATACAGTCTGGTGGACTTTCACTAATATTAATTACGGACTCGGTCTTTTCAATCCATTTGACCAATTCGTTCGGTCCCTCAATACCTTTGAATTCAGTTGGTTTACACGATGTGAACTGTTGGGATTATTACGATCATTGGTTGAGTATTATTATTAACAGTTGGGTTGATAACCGGTACGGGGTTTGGATTCATGACATTATTTGGGTTCAAAATGGTTTCAGGGTTCCCAACAACATTAACAGTCGGGCGAGTATTATTAGTGTTTATAACATTATCAGTATTCACCGGGGTAGTAACACCCGGGGCTACATTAGTGTCCGGCGGAGGTATATTAGCAGTGGCCGTGGTGGTGCTCGTAGGTTGATTAACAGTATTGTTAGCACGTATGCCTGTAGTGACTTGTGCTACAATTATTGGTATCATTGCTTGTAGTTGACGAGCAATCATTGCGGCCACTTCCGCCTCAGACAAAGGGTTTTCTTTCTTAGGGGCCATTCTATAAAATAATCAATTATATAGTAATTAATATCGTTTCACTATAACCAGCACAACTTTACGATATTACAATTTCACAACACACAACTATGCCAAAGAAAACACATTTGTATTAATTATAATCGTTACTGTACATATGCATCCAAAATTAGCGCATAGGCTTAACCTGGTATAAGCCAGCGCTTGTATATGCGTATCAAAACTTGTCACTACGTGACATATAGACTTAACCTGATAAGGGCCAGTGCTTGAAATAGTACTAAACCACAAACAACTCCCAAGTCAGCCCAACACGTTGTAACAAAATGCTGCTTGGGATATCAAAAGACTATATACATAAGGCTATACAAGTATGTCCTATCCATTCTTTGTAACATGAAGCCACAACCAAACAACAGCAGCCACCAGGGCTGCATTAACCGCTAAACATGCTCCTAGCAGTATCATTGCCCGATCCTGACGCCCGTGGCTGTGAGTTTAGATCTTTGCACATTTCTAATTTCTTGCTGCATGTACCACATGTGATCTTGCATATCATGTCTATGCTGGTTAAGGTTATTTATCGAATGTGATTGTTCTAAAATCTGATCAGTCACTAAACCCAGCCATGTGGAATCAGACATAAGAGGTGGCTCCGGTATCGGTGCGGGTAGACCCCAAGTAGGAAGAGGTATCTCAGTGACCTGGACATTTGATGTTTCTCCCCTATGGTACGTAGATCGAGGTGGGGGGAGAGGGGTGCTCAGGTGGGCGCACAGAAATACGAGCGGTCCGGCGATTTCTAATAGTGGGTGGGGGTACTGGTGTATGCTGTACAGGTGGAGTAGGGGATCTGGGTGCTCTAATCGGTGAATGATAAGCACTAGTAGCTCCCTGTCCTACAACATTCCTAGGGGATTCCCTAGGGGATAGGTGTCACAACGGTAACCCGATAAGTCGGGTTGATCTGCGGGTACCTCGTGGGGAACCACCGTGTCTCCAAAACTCTCGCTCATCTCCTCCCCCTGTTCCTCCTCCTCTTCAGGTAATGCTGGTGCCGCAATAGGTGAACGATCCGTAGACCTCGACATGTTCCTGCATAATGTTTAGTAATAAGAATAACATCCTTCGATTATATTAATCATAATAAAACACATGCAGGTATTTATACACATAAGCACAAATAATCGTTTATATACATATATATTTATTTATTATTATATTTTATACACATATGTTGTTTTTACCTATTGGGTTTTTCATCGACTTCTTCTCGGATTCCCTCGTACAAACAAGTCCGTTATTACGTTCCGGACCATAATAACCCACTTGTCCATTCAAGTTCATCACGAGAATTGCCTGTATATATTATTTAATATTATTTTATTCCCAGAACTAATCGAGCCTAAGGTTATCTTAGGGTATCCTAAGGGACATCCTAATTCTTTATAACCAATGGCTTTGATACCAACTTCTGTCACACCCCGACTAGGTAGTTGCGGAAGCGTAATACGGGAATGTAACAGATAACACTTATATCAACCACATTGTTTATAAAGAAATTCAACAAACTAATTTACATCATATTACATTGGTAGGTACTAAGTTTACAAACTAGATGAAAATCACATAACCAATTCACGGGCTTCTTATTCATTACTACGTATTTGCATCTATTCACGGCTATTCAACTTTCCTTCTAACACCAAGCACGTAAGCAAATCATTCCAACTTCGGCTTACCTGAAAAGCATGTTAAAACGGGTGAACTACGTCTAGTTGGTGAGTTTCAAGTTTCACGAGTACGAACAAAATCAGTATACGAGTTCATAAAGTTCACAATACGTATGTATATAAGTATGTGTATGATGTATTATACTAAGCCACAAGTGAAACCGAGACAGCTCGCACTGCATGGCCACCCTTGCCCATGTACTCCCGTTGGCATTTAACTGCCACTTTGCCCCAAGTATGTACTATGTCTAACACCACATAGCAGAATGTAATCAGTATAAATGACATTGTGCAACTGCGTAAACAAGTATATCCGGCATACCCCACCGGCGCCTTCAGTTGGGTTTGTCAAACCGATAGTACTATCCACACGTCACTGGCACGAAGTTAATCACTTGTGTTTGTGGGGACTTTCAAGTGTTAGTACTTAGATAATTCACATCACCACACGTTTTCAAGTGTATAAGTATATGTAAACATGCTTTCCACCCCAAAAGTTCGTAAAACAGTTTAGAAAGTGGGGTCATGAAACTCACCTTATCGTAGTTTGAGCAGGTAATATACGTCAATAAGTGTTATGCCTAGATTATAACTCGTATCCTATAATCGGTATCGTACTGTTAAACCAAATTGGGCTGTATAACTAGTCTGGTTATAGCTGTTAGGCCCAAAACATGACCATAGTCTTAGATTGTGACGTTGTATACTATGAAATGTTTAAAACTGGATTTGGCTCAGTTTCACCGTTTTCCGAGCCTAGCCAAGTTAATCGTTTATGCGTTTCGGAAATAGGTAATATCATATAAACTTATGTAAACATATTGATTGATAAAATGATTTGATTTATAAAAGAATTTTAAGGTTTCGGTATCTGGATTGATCACAGGTTTCGTTTCCGTTTTCTTACGGTTTTGATTATACGAAGCGCGTACAATTCATCCGAATTGTCCGGAATTCTCGTAAAAAGTTCGTTTTTATCAAATTCACCTAAAACTATGATATTTGACCACTTTTGACATTTTGACATACCAGTCAGTCCGTAAACACAAAACTGCCGGTTTCGTTAAAACTATTATATTTAAATCTTTGATTAATCTTAACTAATTATGTACTCATATATAAATTATGGAAATTTTAATAAAAATAAATTAAAATATATAGAAATTAATAAAAATATTTTCAGAAATTTTATGATTAATTATCTATTAATAAAAATTCATTTAATGTGCTATAATTGAGTAATAAATAGCCCGTTTATACCAAACGACATCCGAAAAATCTGATAATTTTTCCAAGTAGTCTCAATATCAGTACATATCCCCTACAAAATCTCCAGAATCTAAATCTTTGGTTAAGATGCCTTTTTGCGCGTTTTTCGGCTATTAAAACTCGGTTAAAACACAATTGCACAAATAAGACTTAGACATCTCCAAAGGTTCTCAAACTTTACCAGTGATCTTAATATAGAATTTATGGGTTCCAAACAAAAGTTCATAATTTTTCATGAAGTTTACCTATTTTTCCCGAATAAACGCCAATAAATTCGCCAAATATTCTCCGTTTATCGAAAAATTACCAAATTTGAATTGGGACTCATTTAAATGATCCCTAATGTCTCTGAAAATTTTCACAAGCTAACAACAAGCACAAACAACCTAATACTAAACAGCCCCTAAACGAGTGTTACGGGTTTACCTTGTCGGTTTTCGATGAGTTTTGCTAGCTTAAACGACTTTCCGGGTCTCGGGTTGCAAACTCAGTGTATCTACATATCATATAACATCAAACCAAGCATAAATCATCCATGTGACAGCCTTGATAATTAGGGTTTCGGTTTTGGGTTCAAACCGAACTTTCAAACCGTAAAAACGTTGTATTCATGTTCTAATCCGCGTTTTTGACCAAAAAAGTATATGTTCCTGGTTTGTAAACATGTTTAACATCAAAACATAATTTTAATTGATTTTGTTGGTTTTTGAATGATTAAACATGTTTAAAACTAATCAAGAACTATTTTTCAGTGTTTAAGCTTTGTTAAATCAAGTATGAAAATCATGGAATTAAGGGTTTACCTTTAGGGTTTTGGTCAAGAAATGAAGATGATCAGCTGGATATTGAGTTGGTTGGTGTTTGGAATGGGAAAATATCTTTTTCCTTAGCTTATTTAACAAGCTAATCAAAAGGGCCCCCCCCAAGTTGCGTCCGGAAGCATTAAGGGCCCATTGGGCCTCCTATTTGGCCCAATGGTTCCTCGGTATTCATGCCATACGCAAACATCGGTCCAAAATTTAGTTCGGGTTCGGTTTTTCGCAAGAAAACTAGTTCGAGTGCGAAAAACAGCGCGAAAACGAGTGTTTTTCAGCTTATTTTTGTAAAATAAGAAAAACGTACTGACTGGTTGTAAAAATCCAAAATATTTTCACGGATTGCTTAGAACATGTCATATAAGTGTTTTATAAATCTTTTTCGGTTTAACGGATGCTACGATGCTCGTTTTGATGTTAACGATTGCGTTTAAACTTATAGCATAACAATAAACGAAACCTTTTTCGTTTAAAGAGTTTTAAACGTACTGGGGCCTAAATATCAATATGTTAACCTCTACAATATATCTACAACTCGTATATGACCCCTCAGTATATATACGGGTCATAATTAGTTTCGGTCGGTTACTTGTTTAAGAACTACGAATTAACCGATTTATCGTTTACTTGTTACGTAGTGAATATCGTATACCTCGTTTTGTCACGAATGTCACATAATCATAAACACTCTCTCAAGAACTCTCCCTAGCAGTTAATACACACACTTAGATATTTTGTACTCTTTGATTATAAACTCCACCCTTGTAACCCTTTTTTATTAATAAAGTGGTGATAGACGATTTGTCATCACCCGGGGTTTTTTTCCTTTGATCTGAACAAGATCAAGGGGTTTTTCCTCGCAACAAATCACGGTGTTCATCTCTATTTCGTTCATATAACTACTGTTACCATTTTAGCACTAAACCTCACATAAAAGATTTGGATACATTATCCTTAACAGATTTTTGTCCAAAACAATTTGGAGCCCACCGTGGGGCAATTGGTGCTATAATCCGTATTACTCCTATCAATTTTCAATTTTGTTCATACCCATATCACTATCAATGGCCTCTCAATCAACCTCTGCTTCATCAACCATGCCTTCATCGGTTCCTCTCTCATCAAGGACTTTGCCACCGATGTCTCCGCCAATCACGGGAGCACAACGGCCTGTTGCTGCTGGAAGCAAGACGCAACTACCAGTCTTCCAGAGCTCGAAAACCGCTGCTGCTGCGCCGGTGGTTAATACTAACAGTGATTTTTCATCTATGTTTTTGCAAGTTAAAGCATACATGAAGCAGCAGAACAAGACCAACCAGAGGATCCTTCATGAGATTGAAGATCTCAAGAAGACTAAGAGGCCAGCAGAGGATCACACTCCCCTGATGCCCAGGATGCTGGATTTCACCAGTCTAGGATCCATGGCTCAGTTCACACAAGGATCATCTATCCTTCAACAGGGGTCCATGGGTCAACAGACTCAAGGATTCTTATTGTTTCAGCCAGGATCATCTATCCTTCAACAGGGGTCCATGGGTCAACAGACTCAAGGATTCTCGTTGGTTCAGCCAGGATCATCTATCCTTCAACAAGGGTACCTGGGTCAGCAAACTCAATGATCCTCACACTTCCAACAAGGATCACCCATCCTTCAACCAGGATCCTCTGGGTTATATCACCAAGGATCCTATAATTCCGAACCTCAAGGATCCTTCTTTCAGAATCAAGGATCCTCAGGAGTTCAACATCAACGATCCTCCGAAGTCCATGAAGGAGATATAACCCCCATGCAGACCATAGCTTTTGGTGGACCAATGCCTGTAGCAGACGCTTCTTACATCAGCCACTCTTTTGGAATGCCGACGTTCACGCAACAAAGAGGTAACTTGTATGATTTTATATCCTTAGATGCTAACCGTGGTTCCATGCAAGATGCAGGTATCAACCAAGCTATGGCTAAAGAACTACAGAAAGTCAAGGATATGATATCCAGCGTACCAGGGGTGATCCGTCTAATTCCTGAGATACCAGAAGGAAGTCACAAACTGTCCAGATTTTCTCCACCAATCTGTGACGTGGAGATCCCAAAACGCTTTCAAACCCCCAATATGAAAGTGTACGATGGTACCACTGATCCTGAAGAGCATGTAACCTAATACAGGGAAATGATGGAGATCAATCCGATTCCTGAGAGACTCAAGGAGGCCTGTCTGTGCAAGGGTTTCGGATCCACACTGACTGGATCTGCATTAAAATGACTGCTAAGTCTTCCTCTTTTTTTAGTTAATTCTTTCTCACATTTAGTTAACTTGTTAAACAGCCAATTTTCTTGCAGTAGGAAATTTGAGAAGTTAACTAGTGAATTATATAGAGTTGTCCAACCCAATGATAAATCCCTTAGGGATTTTGTCACGAAGTTTGGTAGGGAGGCCCTAGAAATCCCTAATTTTGACATGGCTACGGCGGTAGAATCCTTCAAGATGGGACTAAATAGGGGCTCCCCCTTTTATGATGATCTTGTGATGACTCCTTGCAGGTCTCTAGATGAAGTAAGAAATAGGACACTTAGATTCATACGGTTGGAAGATGACAAGAGGATCCAGGATCGTTTGGGGGACTCAAACGAAGCAAGAATCCCCTGACAAGAATAAAGGATCCTCGTACAGAAACAACCACTCAAAGCCTTAATAGATTACGTATCCTCTACACCAGTTCTGATGAAGCCTGTGGATGGAGAATCCTTGTATCTATACCTAGACGTTTCAGGAAATGCCGTAAGTGCCATCCTTGTGAAGGATCACGAAGGTGAACAACACCCCGTCTATTATGTAAGTAAAAGTCTTTTAAATGCGGAAGCCAGGTATTCTCATTTAGGAAAATTAATTCTTGCACTTATTATGGCTTCTACTAAATTGAGACATTACTTTGAGACTCATACTATTATTTTGAGAACTAATTATCTTGTTAATAATGTCCTTAGAAAGCCAGAGTTGTTAGGTAGAATGGCCAAGTGGGCTATGAAACTGAGTGCATATGATATTCAGTACGAGCCAAGAACAGCCATCAAGTCTCAAGCACTCGCAGACTTTGTGGCTGATTTCAGTAGCGACTTGCAGAAAGAAGCTGACTTGGAGGTCCAACAACTAGAAGAGACTAAGGATCATTGGATACTATTCACTGATGGCGCTTCCAATGTAAGAGGAACAGGATTAGGGATCCTACTGAAATCGCCACAGGGGGATATATTACCCCAGTTAATAGCCTGTGAGTTCCAAGCAACAAACAATGAGGCAGAGTATGAGGCTTTGATCGCAGGTTTGTAATTAGCTAAGTGCATGAGGATCAGGTATCTTCAAGTATATATAGATTCATTATTGATTGCTAACCACTTTAATGGCTCATGTACTGTTAAAGAAGAAAAATTAATCAAATATCTAGATGTTGTGAAGGAATTAGCGAAATCCTTCGAATAGAGAATGTCGAGGCAGATGCCGTGGCAAATTTAGCCTCGTCTTTGAAGATCCCAGAAGACACGAAGATCCCAATCATTCATGTTCTCTCACCAGCAATAGGAGAACAAGAAGTTGGAGAGATAAAAAATGACAAAGATATTGTACTTTGGGATCTGTTATCCTCGAATAACCAAGGATCATGGATCCTCCCAATCAAGAAGTACATTCAAACTAGAGAAATTCCAGCCGCAGAGAATCCGAAGTCTTTCAAACTCAAGGTATCACAATACATTTTATGACATGATATGTTGTATAGGAAATCTCTTGCATGTCCATACTTGAGGTGTATCGAGGATCCTGAAATCCAAGAGGTGCTTAAAGACTTTCATGAAGGTTATTGTGGTAACCACACCAGAGGTAGAGCCCTATTCTCTAGAATTCTGAGAACAGGTTACTACTGGCCAACCATGAAAAGAGACGCCATGAAATCTTCGAAGAAGTGTGACTCATGTCAAGGGATGGTAACATTCTATATCAGCCCGTGGAGCTAATGTATCCTATATCCTCATCGTGGCCTTTCATGAAGTGGGGCATGGATATTGTGGGTAAACTACCTAAGACACAAGGAGAAAACGTATTCATGCTTGCAATGACTGATTATTATTCAAAGTGGATAGAAGCAGAAGCTTTTGTTCAAGTACGCGAAAAAGAGGTGATATCTTTCATTAAAAGAAATATTATTACTCGACTGGTATCCCTTCAGAAATTATTTGTGACAATGGTTCCCAGTTTATCGGGAAAAGAACCACTAACTTTTGTGACAGCTGGGGCATAAAGATGATTACCTCAACTCCAGTGCATCCCAAGCTAATGGCCAGACAAAGTCAAATAATAAAATCATCATCAACAACTTAAAGAAGAAGCTAGGATCCAAGAAGGGAAAGTGGGCCGAAGAGCTATCTTATATTCATTGGGCCGACAGGACAACACCCAAGAATGCAACGGGCTAAACACCCTTTTCATTGGTGTTTGGATCAGAAGCAGTAATCCCTACATAGATGGTGGTTCCTACAGCAAGAAAAAATATCCGTGATCCTGAGGCCAATGAAGAAATCATTCTTGAAGACTTGGATACCGTTGAAGAACTCAGAGACCAAGACAAGATCAGATTGGAAGCTTATCAACATAGGGTAGCTAGGGCATATAACAAGAATATAAGGATCAGAATATTTCAAGAAAGAGTTTTTGTTTTCAGGAAAGCCTTTCAAAACACGACCAATCCGGCTGATGGGAAGTTAGCACCCAAATGGGAAGGTCCTTATCTAATTGAGTCGGAGGCATGAAAGGGGGCATATCATTTGATCAATATGGAAGGCAGCAGGTTACCCAGAGCATGGAATGTTATCCACCTCAAGAAGTACTTTTTCTAATCATGATCAATTATCCTTTAAGGATTTGTTATTCTTAAAGGATCAAGGATCCCAAAATTGGTAATATCTATCTGATCACTTATTGTTTTTAAATTCTTATTATTAATTTAAGGATAGTATATTCTTAACATTGTATCTTTTCCAAGTTTTAAGTAACAATGCAGGATTATAATAATATATTTGATGATCAAGAGGTTGGACACCTCTCCTTTACATTTAAGGTACTTTACTATTTCCCTTGGACTTGCCCACGATTGGGTATGACCCCCGATGGTCATATCCCTAAGGTTTAAAGGTTTTCACATTTCTTACAAATTAGAGTTTCTACACTCTCGCCTGTAACGCACGCTATCCAATGTATAGTCCGGGGCAGCGAGACCAGTACACGCTTAGTGGCTGACAATTTCGTTGTTTTCGGCTACATGGAGGATCCTACGATTTATGGTAGACGTACCACAACACCGGATTATAACGTTTTCACGTTATCTCATGTTTGGGCTAAATCCCGGTTTAGGCGAGTCCCCAGTTGACATCCGTATCTTTGGGCCAGTCCCAAGTTTGGGCTTGTCCCCAGTATTTGGGCTTGTCCCCAGTTTAACACCAGTTTTGGGCTTGTCCCAGTTTTGGGCTTGTGCCCAGCATTTGGGCTTGTCCCCAGTTCACGGGCTTGTCCCCAGTTGCACGGGCTTGTCCCCAGTTTATTTTATGGGCTTGTCCCCAGCTTAATTGGTTTAATCCCAGTTAACATTATAAGTTGTTTGCAACAGATTTTCTAAGTTCATTATGAATATCAAGACTTATGGATTCAATATCCTTAAATTGCTTCTACGAGGATCACAGAAGTATCATTACTTATGGTAACCTAGGTCTAATTAAACCTTATGGTATGATTTCTGATTGTCAATTTACCTTTATTTGTCTTAGATCTTTGTAATCCCTTTTACTTAAAGATTTAATATCTTTAAAATATTATTGCAAGGATATTCTATCCTAAAGATTTTTACATAAAGTTATTTATCAAAACTTTTAATAAAGCTAAAGCCATATCAAACAAACTTTCACAATAACAAGCGAACAGTCAAAAGTTTTCAATTATTATTAAACATAAGTCACATGGACTTAACCAAAAGTTTTAACCCGGACTTCACCGTTCAAAATATAGACCATCTATCCTGGTTAAACATGTGTTACTAGCTATTCATGATGTGCAGGGAGAATAAGAGGAGTTGGATATATAGCCGGAAGGGAAGTTCCCAAGAAAACTCTATAGATATTTGATAATAATATCTAGCTTGTCAAATCTCATCTGTTTTTGCAGGAAGTTTGAATTCAAAGGCAAAATGACAGCTTTAATCTTATCACAACCGCCATTTTGGGGGCAATTGTTAGGGCACTGAAATTTGACACTATGGATACGTTATCCTGGAATATGTTCTTGGATCAGTAATCCTTAGTCAGATCCTGTCAGGATCAAGGATCCTCAGTATTTATTATTAACTAACGATTGTTTCTCATGTATAGTCTTATATTTGATAGATATAACGGCTCCAAGACTTATTCCACCGGATATCTCGCTATTGGACTTGTCAAACACGTGGTCAAATGGTTGTAACACGTTTAGTGGGGATAATGGAGGATTTATAGGACTTCTTTTTGAGTCACAAATAACTGAGTGATGAGGATATGTTATTCTTGAAGACGTGTCTGGATCAATTATCCTTCTGAAGAGTTCCAGAGCTATGCCAGGATCAAGGATCCTCAGTAATTGGTGTTGTTAACGGTTGTTTCTTATATAAAGGTAGATATTTATCAAGTGTAACGGCTCTAAGACGTGGTCTACCTAATATTTCGCTACAAGGTACCTTCAGCACGTGGTCAAGAGTGAAGACTAAGCTAGTGGGAGTTGTGCCATGAAAATAGGACTAGTTGTTAGTTATTATTTTCTTTAAATAACGAGTTTATGATCAAATTAGGGCATATTGATTCACTTACTGCACACATAATCATAAACACCGTCTCATGAACCCTCCCTAGCAGTTGATACACACACTTAGATATTTTGTACTCTTTGATCATAAACTCCACCCTTGTAACCCTTTGTTTTATTAATAAAGTGGTAATAGACGATTTGTCATCACCCGGGGTTTTTTTCTTTGATCTGAACAAGATCAAGGGGTTTTTCCTCGCAACAAATCACGGTGTTTATCTCTATTTCGTTCATATATTCATTGTTACCATTTTAGCAACAAACCTCACATAACAGATTTGGATACATTATCCTTAGCAGATTTTTGTCCAAACAAGCTTTATGGGTTCTCATCTTGGGGGAAGCGGCGAAGCTAAAATTCAATATGATATAGGGAGGATTATCGTAATATTTTTACTTTAGGTGGTAAGAATCGGGTGCACTTAAAGTCTAGCACATCACTCGTTTTATGAAAATAAATTGAGTGGTGGCGCCCCGCCAAAAGTCCATCTTTTCACGAGCTTAGATTTAGATATATATTTATGGTATTATTCAAAAACAAAAGAGAGAGAGAGAGAGAGTACAAATAAAAGATGCAAAAAGCATCCAAAAATAGCAAAATAGGCCAAAGTTGTCCATA
This sequence comes from Bidens hawaiensis, assembly GCF_021521415.1. Lineage (NCBI taxonomy): Eukaryota > Viridiplantae > Streptophyta > Magnoliopsida > Asterales > Asteraceae > Bidens > Bidens hawaiensis. The sequence goes on from NW_027491175.1 coordinate 1,379,954, forward strand.
CTAGACAGGGCTGAGAGTTTACACGTTGCCAAGGGGATAATGACTTTGAGGTTATCGCTATTGGGGCTTGAAAGTTCTTGCTCAATAAATTAAATTTTAGGTTTATATAGGACAAAGTCCAATAATAATATCTAGGATCAGCTCGTATGACCATCACATGACCATTCATTCATAATTTTATCTAGTGCACTCTTTTCTTACCATGAAAGTGTCAATTGGTTACGGTGATTTTTCGGACCATTTTGCATCGACTCTAGCCTAGCTAGCTCTTTATGTTTGAGATACGGTTAATATTAGCTTTCACTCTTGAGTGAGGGTTCCATAGGATTATTAATGATTATTTGAACTTAATGCTATGTGCTACTAGGGGCTCGATGGGTTGGTGGCTGGGTTTAAAGTGGATCAATATATCGTCAATCGCAGTTTATACGTCACTTTGTTACTGATGCTTTAATAAAATAAAATAATAAATAAACCAAGAGTTGTTATTTTCTTCTTGGGTATGATCCTATGCAGATTAATTTTTCATGGACGAAAAAGGTTCAAGTGTGGGGATGTTTGATGTGCTATGAAATACACATTTTTTCGTACTTGTTTTATCAAGCTTTTCGGTGTGTTTTAGCATTTGTTTAAGCATTTCCGATGATGTTTAAATGTTTATGTTTGATGTAGGATCATGGGTGATAAGAGCATGGAAAAAAGTCTTAAATTGATGGATTTAGTTCACCTGAGGATTGGATCGAAGACGATGCGCATATACGAATTTTAACGAATAAAATAAGCGAAAAACAAAAAACAATGATCTGAAGGCCTGGCCGCGATACGCAACCAGGTGGGCCTTTCTAGTTGCTCTACGCGGCATCCCACATGTCCCCAAGGCTGCCAAGAATGTTCAGGAATCAGCTACCCCATCTATTTTGTCTTCTAATAGGCCTTGTGGGCTTGTTTTAACCTATTTTATATTAGGAAGGAGGTGTTTAAATATATATATAAAGGGCTTAAACCCTATGAAAGAAATTATTAATCATTCTAGCCACCAAGAGAGCCCGTGGGATGAAGAAACCAAGGAGGACAAGCTTACGGTTCTATCTTTTATCTAGGTTGTTGCTTTTGAGTATTTTAACGCTTTTAAGTTCGTTTTTTGTTTTTAATCATTCAAACCTTTTGTAATCATATTTATTTGAACATGTTTATCACTTTTATATATCTTTTCTACTGTTCATTGATTATGATTTGGCTAGATTGGTTAGAATCACCTAGGTTTGATGTTTAACGGTTTAAATTAACTAGTTTTGGGTGCTTAACAAGTGATTGATTATTTTTCTATTGTAAAGTTCATATTTAGTGATTTTATTCCATGTATACCCGTTTCCCTAGATGTATTTTAGGTTATGTGCCCTGTGTGATTGATTATTGCATGAATTGATTCTGTGTAGTTGTTAATTACATAGTTCGGTTAATACTTTGTGTGTTAATTGAGTTTGGTAGACGTCACCATTAGGGTTTATGTTTATTGAGTCATTCAAGTCAGTGAGTTAGACCACGAATTATCTTGCTAGTTAGTTGATCGGGTTAGTCGTTGCAAGACCACGTGCGGTTTTCCCACTGTCGGCTAGGTTAAGTTTGTAAATTGAGTTATTTTGTTGTTATTATTGAATTACCCCTCTTCTCCTAGGTTTGTAATAGCTCGAGCCTTAGTGAGATCTGTAACTTAGACATGTACCAAGTGATGAGTCATTAGGTTACGTAGATAAACAACCATGTATTAAAAGCTATCTAGACATCGTTAGGGTTTTCTGGTAAAACTGACCGTAGGGACCCAGTTGCCTTGACCTCACCTATGTTAGACCATCTTTAGAACCATGGTTTCAACCACATATAAGCACATGTGTCATCTTACGACCGTTAAGTCATCTTACCTAGGTGGTTCGTTTTCTCTTTATCGTTAGTTCCGTTAAGTTTCACCATTATTTAGGTTAAATTAGTTAAAGCTAGTTTTAAAATAATAAGATAAAGAAATATATTGTTTAGGAAGGACTTGGATAAGGTTTAGTATCTGAGCCGTTCTCACGTGTCTTTGTGTTCGACATCTGGACTTCCATTAGACTGTTCTACTAAGCGACCGATACATTTGACGTTTATGTTAAGCTTAGGTAGGATTGCTTGGTTTTATAAATTTAAGGCTTGTGTTGAATTACGAGAATTATTTATTAATATTTATATATAGCTTTTCACACATCGCCTTTTAAATATACTTGATCAAAAAATGAAAAACATACCTGGATGCGTTTGAACCATAAAATAGAGTTTCAATGGTTTTCTCAACTCAACCAATTTTTCACCTTATACTTTCCATGTATATATATAGGTAAAAGATCCAATACAATAATCTCTTATAATACATTACGTACGCGACATCCTTACACCCTTGATTTCAAAAAACACTCTCTGGCAATATTGTAAATTCTTTCAATTCATTTCCATCATAATTAACCGTTTCAATCATTCAACCATCATTACTCACTCCTGTTAGTGGACGGTATTGCGTCTTGAGTCTATGTATTTATCATTAACGTATTTGTCGTTTTGTTTAATGTAATAAACAATTAATATATCTTGTTAGTTCGTTAATGTAATGTCTAGTTCGCTAAGGTTGTTTAGCGAACTAAGACATAAGTTATGTTCCTCGGATTCGTTAAGGATGTTTAACGAATCAGGGGGTGATTCGTTAAGTGTTTTATTTCGTAATGTATGTAACGAAGTGGACTCTAGTTCGTTAGGGGATGTTAACGAACTAAGCCCATCTTCTATTTATAGGTGAACACTGTTCACGTTTAATTTAAGTTTTGAGAGTTAATTAACGAAGTTCTGTCCAAATCGCTCTCGATCTTCATCTTAATATTATTCACACATACACCTACTAATACTTATAATATATACATCTATAACATATAATCAAACGTAACTATGAGCTAAATCCGAGTTAAGGATTAATCGTATTCACACAGATCCGAGATCTGTTGATTGTTTAAGGATTGATCTAGGTTCAAAAGCGGTATTAGAGCTTTCGGGGCTCAATTACGCTTGATTTGATTGTTTATTTGAATTATTAGACTGATAATTAGTATTACATATTGTTATTGTTCTGTTTTGATTAAATTTGGATCAATTTAAGGATAATTGACTGAATTATGGAAGGTTTGGACTAGATTTGAGATGGTTAAGGTATAGGTGAGGTTCGGATAATCGGAATTGGAGTTTGTTTTGGTTTTGAATTGAATTTGTATTGGTTCTGGTTTGTGTCCGAAACAGAGTTTTGATTTTGGTTTATTTGGATTTGTGATTTGGGTTAATAGGTCACGAGAATAGTGGATTTGGTTTGGTGTGGTAATGACGAGTGTTTTGGTACTTGATTTGTGAGATTTGGTTACATATTGAATGTGTATTACAGATTTGAGTTTCTGGGTTTGATGTTCATCGTTTCCAGAAAATCTGGAAATTATCTTTGAAGATTTGAAGATGATTATGATTCGTTATCATCTTTATGTTGATTCGTCATCTTGGCCACATTGATTCGTTAACTAATTTAGTCAATTCGTTATAAAATCCTAATGGTTCGTCAATCAGTTCCCTAACTCATCAGATTCGTGTTTAACAGATTCGTGTGACACGTGTCTACCTTGGGATTTGTGTTATAACAACCTTTGCCACGTGGCATTGGGTGTCAAGGTTTGTTACAAACGGTTGTAACTACCTGATTCGCTATAGTTTGATTCGCTATCACTGTAGTTGGTTCATCATCTTATTTCGCTAAGCTTATCTTAGTGATTCGTTACAGAAAGTACTCTAATTCGCTAAGCTTGTACTTCTTAATTCGCTTAGTCAATTCGCTTACTCATTCGTTGACCATTGGATTCGTTAATCATCAAGTTCTAATTCGTTACCTGATAAATTTTAACTTCGTTAAGATTTAATTCGTTGATCACTGTTCACAGTTCGCTAAAACTGTTTACAGCTCGTTATATTCACTGTTCACTATTCGTTAACCTTATTCTTCATAAGTTATCTTTGTTTTTTTGAAATTTGTCAAAAATGGCAGGTATGTATGCACTAGCCTCACAGAATATGTTAATTTAACAAATGTTGCAACTTGATACCGAGATAGGTTCACATTCGAAATGTCCAAGAATAATGAAGTTTAGTGACTTTTCCAAGTGGGAACCTCGATTTCATGTTCATCTAGGATCTGTTCATCCTGACTGCTCATATTTTTTAGTTGAAGTGTATACTGTTCCTATGATTGGAGATGAGACTATCGGCTTCAAACCTAAAGCTATATCTCAATACTCACAGGATGAGAAGAAAGCATTAGAGATAGAGACAAAAGCCTATTCTACTCTAACCATGGCTTTACCTGAAAATATCTTTCACCAAGTGGGTAGTATAAAAATTTTTGCTTCTTTGTTTCAACATATTCGAATGAGAAGTATGGGAAACACTGCTGAAAGCAAAAAGGTGATGCTTAAGTTTCAATTCAGAAACTTTAATTTACTAAAAGGTGAGAAGGTTGAAGAAATGACGACAAGATTTAATCACTTGATTGCAGAAATGGACAAATTGAAGTTGGAAATCTCGAGATTGACAAGATTGATACTATTAAGAGTGCACTACCAAGTTTGTACTCTACGTTTCTAATGGTATTAAAAGAAAACAGTTATTTCAATGAAGACTTGACTGCAAGTGAGTTGTTACAAAAGATTGAAGCTCGTGAATATGACCTCAAGTGTCAAAAATCATCCAAGGAAAGTCAAGATCCTGCTTTCTATGGTGGTAGCATGCCTCTAAGTTCAACCATTTCACCGAATACTGCTTTTCTGACACAGAATGCAAGAGGAAATTAAACAACCATTTATAGTGATCCTAGAGCATGTTTTTATACTGCTGGTAATTCTGGGTCACCAAATGTGTCTGCTGGTTCAGGAAGTTCATCCACTACAAATCAATAATCATCACCTTCAAATGTCAACATGAAAGAAGCTGAACAAAATTTTGCCTTTTTATTAGCTTTCATGACATCTTATGAAAATTTGGTGAGTAGCAAAATTGCTACTAGTGATTTGACTGATAAAGACTATGATCAGATTGATCCAGATGACTTAGAAATCATGGATTTAAAGTGGAACATGGCAATGATTGTTCGTAAGGTGAAAAGGTTTATGCAAAGAACTGGTAAAGAACTTCCCGCCTTGAACAAGAAGTTGGGATTTGACAAGTTAAAGGTGAAATGTTATAACTGTCAAGAATTCGTGCATTTTGCAAAAGAAAGTGACAAACCGAAAAAGGAGTATACTGGTCCTCGTGGTCAAAATCAAAATTCTTCAACACCACGAGGTAATGATGCTGAGAAGAAACCATCAAGTTCTGGGTCACAAGCAATGTTAGCTGATGGAAATGATTGGTCACAACGATTACTGTGTAATGATAATCAAGCTAATCTGGCTTTGTTTGGGTTGAATTAATATTTTCATGATGCTAGTGGAAGTGAGGTGTCTTCTGATAATGACTCTGGATCGGATTCTGATGACTCCTGTGACAAGCCTACAAATGTCTTTGTATGCATGGCTAAGATCAATGAGGTTATTCATTCTATTTCTGCTACATCATCAGTTAAAGTAACTTGTGTTGAATGTGAAATCAAAATGACAATTTAGTGAGAGAAATTTCTTCACTAAAAGATACTTATCGACAATCTCTTGAATCTCAAATGAGATCTCGTGAAAAGATCGAAGCATTGTCGACAAGTAACCATGATCTCAAAGCTGAGTTATCTGTGAAAATGATAATTAATGACCAAATGTTTCAAGAAATCTTGAAACAACGTTCAAAAATAACTGAGCTTGTGAATGAGGTTCTTGAGCTGAAGAACAAATTGGGAAAATTTTGAAGTTCTTCTTTTCTGTTGAATGAAATCATTGAAGTATCTAGAAAACAAAAGGATTTAAAGACTCAATTCGCTTCTCAAAAACCTCATGTTCAAAGCAACAAAATTTTTGTTGAAAATGTTGACAAAGTAATTATTGAGGATGTGTTTGAACCTGAGATTATAAACAAGAATAAGAACATTCCAAATTCTAATCATATTCTGTGCGAGCCTCATGAATTTGAGGAAGTTGTGTATGGTTCACACAAATCTTAGGTGAAAAAGGAAAATCCGATGAAAGTAAACTCTGTGAGGGCCAAGAAGTCAGAAAAACCCAAAATTTCTGATGAGGATTTGTTGCGTTTTATAAATCCTAATGCATCTAAGCCGTCATTTGCTCGTGTATTTAAGTTACAGGGGATGGATACGATGTTCACTGAGAAAGACATTCCAATAAGTATCATTAAATCTGAACTGATTGAGAGTGTGTTTCAAAATGAAACTTCCAATATTCACGAAATTGAACGTTTGTATGCTCAAGCGAAAACATCAGCTCCATCTGATCCATTGACTCAAGCAAAGCAAGTTTTAAAACAAGCTAAGAAAGTTAAATTTGTGAAGTCAACTGGGACAGATACGTTGAAAAGTTTTTCAAACTATTCTAGTTTAGATTTCTACTTGAAAAAGAAATCTGAATTATCTGATGATTTTGCTCAGAGCATGACCAAAAATGTGAATCATCATTCATCATCTGTGTCACATGTTCCGAAAAATTCTCAAAATAATCATGTTGACATGCGAAGTTGTTTCCTTTGCGGTCAACAAGGTCATGTAGTGAAAAATTGTGGCCAGAAGAACTATCAGAATCTTCATCCTTTTATCAAGGACCATTTTAAGCCGGTTCCTTTGGTAAAGGAGATTCTGAAACGACCTGTGTCTTATGCTGATGATACTCATATTATGTTCTCTAATGTACATCCTCGAAAAGTTGTTCATGTGAATGAAACTCATGGTTCCGTCAAACCTAAGTTTATTCCAACTGAACCGTTATGCAAAAATGTTAATTCAAATTTAGTTCAAGCTATGTATCTAAGACGAAAGTCTAAGAAACCTGTAACTTATTCTCAAGTTGCTGAACAATAATTGAATGCAACTAAGTTTAACATTTCTCAAGAAAACCAAAAGGTGCCTAAGACTGAGGCCTGGGCTGCCTTTTTGAACTAATCATTTTCGTTTGTCTGATTCTAAAACCGGGTTATGTGATTCCCGAGGACATGGTTGTCATGCGATCACCACGATCAAATGATATTTATGTCTTGAATATGAATTCTAAAGTATCTACATCGATCGAAACGTGTTTTGTCTCGAAAGCAACCGAGTAAGACTCAGTGCTTTGGCATCGAAGAATGGGTCATATACATGTTCGAAAGATGAACTACCTGATGGCAAATGACCTGGTAGAGGGTGTGTCGTTAAATAATTTTAAATTATCCGATCACTGTGTTGCTTGCAAGAAGGGCAAACAGAAGAAGAAACCGCACCCATCTAAGGTATTAAATTCCATTGATACTCCGCTTGAACGACTTCATATGGATTTATTCGATCCAGTGAATCGTGCGAGTATTTCTGGATACTGGTATTGTCTAGTAGTTACAGATGATTATTCACGATATTCATGGGTCTTGTTTATGAGCTCAAAAGATCAAACATCGGATCTCGTTCAAAATCTAATCACTAAGATCGAATCACTTTACAAATAGAAAGTGAGGAGAATTCGAAGTGACAACGGTACCGAATTTAAAATTACTGTATTGGATTTATTTTGTTTACAAAAGGGAATTCATCGAGAATACAGTGCCCCATACGTACCAAAAACATAACGGTGTGGCTGAAAGAAAGAATAGAACGTTGATTGAAGCTGCTAGAACGATGCTTGCTGATTCAAAGCTTCATGTACAGTTTTGGAATGAGGCGGTGAATACTGCTTGTTATACACTCAATCGAGTTCTAACTATTAAAAGACTCAAGAAGACTAGTTATGAATTACTGAATAATCGTAAACCTAATTTAAAGTACTTGGAACCATTTGGGTGTCCTTGTACTATGTTGAAAAAGGATGTGGGAAAATTTGATGAAAAAGCCATTGAAGGTTATTTCTTGGGGTATGCGTCACCTAAGAAACGAGTGTTTAACTTTACATCCGGTTGTGTTGAAGAAAGGTACCATGTGCACTGTCAAAAGTACACTACTCCTCATCAAGGGAAAGGTCCCGACTAGATGTTTGACTATGATGGCTTATTTAACTCATTTACTCCAACGACCGATCATCCAGATGAAGATTTAGTTCGTGCTTATTTTGAAGAACATTTGGAAATTCCAAGATTTGCAAGTTCAAATGATCTTGAAGCTCCAATTGTTACTCCAACTGAAGAACCTGATAATGAGTCTCCTGTTCATTATGATAATGCTTCTACTTCATCGAATGATAATGTTGTTGTGAAGGATGATAATGTTTCATCTCCTGAGTTGGGTGAACATTACTCTAATTTATTTGAAAATGTTGCTGTATATGAGAATCCTACTCTCAGGATTCATAATTACCATCCACAAGAAAACATTATTGGAGAACTAGATGTGGGAGTTCAAACACGTCGTCAAGTTGCTTCCTCGGGTGAAAATAATATCTTATGTGCTTATGCTGATTTACACTCGTCTGGGATTGTAAATCTTGCTAAATTCACTTGTTTTCTATATCAAGTTGAGCCAACGACTCCTCGTATGGCACTTCAAGATCCTTCTTGGGTAGAAGCCATGCAAGAAGAATTACAGCAATTTGCACGTTTAGGTGTTTGGGATCTTATCGACAAACCTGATAGAGTCAAGAAAGCAATTCCGACGAAGTGCGTATATAAGTGCAAGAAAGATGATCGTGGGGTAATTATGAGAAACAAGGCACGTTTAGCGGTGCAAGGTTTCCATCAGCAATAGGGTATTGATTACACTGAAGTATATGCTCCAGTTGCAAGATTAGAGTCGATTCGAATCTTTCTGGCATATGCTGGTTACAAGAATATTAAAGTTTATCAAATGGATGTCAAGAGTTCTTTTCTCAATGGTGAACTTCATGAGGAAGTGTTTGTTTTACAGCCTCCAGGTTTTGATGATCCTGATTATCCTGACCGTGTTTACCAATTAAACAAGGCATTATATGGTCTACATCAAGCCCCGAGAGCTTGGTATGGCATGCTCGCCGACCATCTGACGGAGAATGGTTTCAAACGTGGAACTGTCGAATGCACTTTGTTTTATAAGAATATTGGTGGTGATCTTCTCCTCGTTCAGATTTATGTTGATGACATAATCTTTGGGTCTACAAACGACAAGTTGTGTAAGGAGTTCGAGAAATCAATGCAAACCAAGTTCGAGATGAGTTCGATGGGAGAGATGAATTTCTTTTTAGGGTTGCAGGTTCATCAGTCTGAGAAAGGAATCTTCATTCATCAGACAAAATATGTGAACGATGTTTTGAGCCGATTCAAGATTACTGCCGGAAAAATCCCTTCTACTCCTCTTCCCGTGGGTCACAATTTATCACCGGATGAATTGGAGGATACCGTTGATCCTACCCTCTATCTTGCTATGATTGGTTCCTTAATGTATCTAACTGCTTCTCGACCCGACATAATGTTTGTTGTTTGTTTATGTGCTAGGTACCAAGCTAGTCCCCGAGTGACTCACCTGGCAGCGGTCAAGCGTATTCTGCAATATCTAAGGGGAAATCTTGACATCGGGTTATGGTACCCCGAGGATGATACTTTTGATTTTACCGCTTATTCTGACTCAGACTATGGAGGATGTAAGATCAATTTCAAGTCTACCACAGCAGGATGTCAATTCTAAGGAAGCCGGCTTGTTTTCTAGCAGTGTAAGAAGCAGACAACGGTCTCCACTTCAAACGCGAAGCTGAATATGTTGCAGCCTCGAGTTGCTGTTCCCAGGTTTTGTGTATACAACAACATCTTTGCGACTACGGTTTGAAGTTTCTTACTACTACCATATTGATTGATAATTCTTCTGCTATAAGTATCACCAAAAATCCCGTACAACATTCTGAAACAAAACATATCGAAATTCGATATCATTTTATACGGGATTGTTATGAAAAGAAATTAATTGATCTTGAGAAAGTACATACTGATTTTCAGAAAGCCGATCTATTTACCAAAGCCTTTGATAAAACACGGTTTCAACTTTTGCTTGGTTTAAATGGATTGAAGACCCTTGCTGAGATTCTTAAATTAGGATAATTATTTTTATTTTAGTCTGTTCTAGTTTAAATTTTATTTTTTCTTTTAGGTTTTAGGGGGTAAATCTTAGAAAATACAAAAATATTGTGCTTTTCGTTTGTATAGATAAAACACAAAAATATTAGAAAATTTTGAAAAATCAAAAATATTGTGATTTTTCCTGTTTTTAATATTTGAAAAACCAAAAACATCTTAAAATTAGAAAATACAAAAAGATTGTGATTTCTGTTTGTACAGAAAATTTTGAAAGTAAAAAAGAATGTGAATTTCTCGTTTTGTAAAGAAAAATCCGAAAAGACAAAAAGATTGTGTTTTTAAGTTTGTAAAGAGAAAAACCAAAAAGATTTTTGCTTACGTTTGCTGAAAAGTATGTCATTTACTTCTATATTGAAGGACATATACTTGTATATGTTTGGTCCTGATAATGTCTTGTAAATATTCGGGTTAGCCATTTACCTGATAATGGAAAGTACTTGGGGCATTCGTTAAGCTTTCTATTTTTTTTAGCTGAAAATTATGTCAGTTATTTAAGTTTGTGCAGCATGCTTGCATGTATTGGTCCTGTTATCTAATCGTAGATGGACAGAATAGCCATTAATTTATGAACTTAAAAGTAACTGTGGCAATTAAATTTTGTTTATGCTCCTCAAAATTTTGAGTTTTTGAAGCAAGAGAGAAAATGATAGTATATTGATTATTTGATCCCAAAGCCAGAAAGAAATAAGCTTAAAAGACTGTATGCTTAATCATTGGTGCATTGATAGGTCTTAAACAAGCTGTTAAAGTAACGTAAGTGATATAAAACTAAAGAAAAGCCAAATTGAAAGAGGTGTTAGTCTCTAGCAAAAGTCTCGGTGAGGATGGCAGAAATGTAATAACCGATCATACTCAAGCCTTATAGTTGTTGATCGCCAAAAATATAATAAAGCAAATAACAAGCGTTACGATTCTGGACACTGTGAGTCTTTATGCGGCTTAATCATCTGGGTATTCATATGCATGAATATTTCACTCGCTTTTAGAGCAAACCCAAGTCATTAAACTTGATCACTGTCGTACTTTGTACAATCTAAATTACTGACTTGATCAAAATCCGATGTTAGTCATACAATTGTTCCTCCCTTGAGCGCGTCTCAATACCAATAAGAAATGGACCCCAGGGGATACAATGTATATAAGCCGACAGACGGACTCATGCATACTCACTCACGGTAAAGGAAACTTGATGCATTGCTCAAATATTCTAAAAGTGTCAAATTTTTATCAACACTATAACGGTTTAAGTCAAGTTTGGGTGATTTGGAAAAAATCAAAATAAGCTTGAACCGAGATTAGAGGCTGATAGTTTCTGATATTTTGTGCACTAATTGAAATATTAAATCATATCACAAAAATGCTTGAAGGCTTGTTATAAGATTTATGTGGACAACAATATTAATGACCGACTTAACGCCAGTCATAATATCGCTGAAATATAAAACTGTGATGGAAGGGCATTTTGGTCAATATGATTCTCTGCTCAAACTCAACAAAAATATAAAAATATGTACTGCCTTTGAAAAACATAGACAAATACAAAAAGATTGTTTATTTTTTCAGATATTTCTGTAAATACATTCTTTAATTTTTACAAAATAACAAAAATATTTTGTTTTTTATTTTACATATTATTTAAGGGATATTTTTTTTATGAATGTAAAAAAATTTTAAATTATTTGGTTATAGAGATAATGGGCCCCGGTAATCTTAGTAATTTATATTTATTTATTTAATTTAAAATTAAATAAAATATATATGATTCGGTATTTATGGATAACGAATTAGGTGTTCCTTTTTAACGAATTACACTCTAGTTCGTTCACCTAAATTCGCTTCCGCACTCTGTAACGAAATGCATCCAATTCGTTATACATATTTAACGAATCAAGACATGATTTGAATTTAATTCGTTATGCCATGTATTAAAAAGAAGGTTAACGAATCGGCTGATTCGTTATTTCAATCACTAACGAATCTGTTTGATTCGTACATAGGGAAGCGTGTAAGGACTGTGTATAAAGGACAGTTGTGAAACGATTCGTCCTTCACTGTTCTTTCACCTTCCTTATACCTAAAGACACCCTATTCAAATTTTTTCTGATTTTCTCGACCTTCGAAATTTGAACTTTTGAGTATATCACTGTGTTCGTAAGGTATAGATTATCACTTCTTTGTGATTTTCGTCAAAAATGACACTGTGTTGATAGGCTAATTATGCAATTTTGTTATAAGGGTTTATGTGTTTTAAAACCTCTGCTTAATCGACATCATACTGTGTTATTATAGTTTATTTTGGTTTCATTATGGTCGGAATGTGATTCTGAGACTCTTGGTGGACTCTAATCAGTGTCTGATTATTGTTTGCCGGGTCGATTGAAGGTTTATGTTTTTTGGGGGTTTATGCTCTGTTAAAACTCCGTGTATACTTAATTTATCTCAAGGTGTTGAGCCTCAATCTTAACATCATGTGCTTCGTATTGTATTTCCGAGTTTGCTACGACTGTTCATTCGGTTATCCAACGATGATTATGGATTAATTGATACTGGGTTCATATTGTTGACTTTCAGTGTTCTTAATCTAATTTTGACTTTGACTATGAGAGTCAAAGATCAAGTCTTTATTGACCATTCGTTATTTTTAGCGAATTGGAACTATTTCTTGTTCAATTCGTTAAGAAGACACACGAACTAGTTTAGCGAATAAGTTAATCAACGAATCAGATTTGAATTCGTTAAATCATAACGAACTAAATTCCAATTCGTTCCTTTGAATAGTAATTCGCTAAGTCTATTTCGTTAACTTATTTACCTGATAGCGGATCACTTGATTCGTTACAGGTTGGTAACGAATCAGAGTGATAATCAAAAGAATGACATTTTCCTTTTAATTATTAAAAATTTATTAACCATTGTAATTAATAAATCATTCCAACCATATAAACACATCGATATATCGATTACACACGATATATAAACTAATTACACCATCTATAGATAAATATACATCAATAAATTATACCTACGGTCTATCTAAGTATTATCAGGCAGTTCTGGAATACTGCTGCGTTCATTGACACCGAGAACCACATACGAGCAACAATCAATAAGATCCCCGTTACAGTGGATGTGGATGTGGTTAGGAGGGTACTTCGGTTTGGAGATAATGATAATCACCCAAGTTTGTTTGATAAGGAGTTAATCAAGGGTTTATTCAGACGTGTACATTATGGTGGTAATATTGTTGCATCTATGTTTAACAAGAATGGTTTATGCCTTCCTTACAAGTATCTTTTACATGTCCTAATTCATTGCATGGGCGGACGTAAAGGGGGATTTGATGAATTTCGTATAAGTCTGCAATCGGTATTTGTGGCTCTTATTCTTAACAAGCCATTCAACTTCTCGGAAATGGTCTTTGATCATTTGAAAGAGCAAGTCCAGCAAACGATTCAGACAAAGAAGTTTTTAATGTATCCTCGATTTCTACAGTTGATTATTCAAGACCTTATCCCACACTTGGTGATTGATCGAACGTTAGTGGACGATGTTCTTGATCTAGAACACATGAAGGCTGACACTGTACGAAGAATGAAGGTTTACCATAAGGAGAGGCCACATGACAAACGTATGATTGGTCATATCATTAACCCTAATTATGTATGTCCTCACAATGAACGCTGGATCCACGATGACTCGGATTCCGAGCGTGAGGGGGGAGAAGGTGGGAACGATGATGATGGTAATGATGATGGAGTTGGTGGTAGTGGTGGTACTGGGGATGCTGCCCTTCAAGAGCAACAAGATGCAGTAAATGCTGCGTTAGCTGCTACCATTGCAGCTCAACGTGAACGAAAACGGAAGGGTAAAGCACCAGCTTCTGAAGTTCCAGCTAAAAGTCGAGTATCAACTAGAGCTGGTGTGATTATTGGTGTGCCACAGCCTCGTCAAACAATGCCTCAACGCCCGGTAGTGCCGCCTACTACTAGCACTCTGGCACTTACATTAACAACAACGATGGTCCATAATGAGTAGTTGGGTTTGATTCCACCGATGGCACTTGCTGAAATACCATTGCCCTCTGCTACATCTTCCACTGTTCCTCCAACACTGTCAATGAGGCCTCCTCCACCTAGTGATGTCTCATTCATGAAAATTACAAGGCCCCATGGACCAATCCAACCTATCCACCCATCCTTGTACAACATGCCACAGAATCGTCAGACAGACATGCTATTGAACTTGCTACACTTGTATGAGAATCAGATGTCTGCTGACCGACTGAATCAAGAACGTCTTATGGAGAATCAAAAGAGATTAATGGGATATGTCTCCTTCTGCCAAAAAGAAACAAAGGCCCTACATGAGATTGTTACGTCTCAGGGGGTGAAATTAAAAGAGCAGAAGGAACTTATTCTACAACTGACGTGTAAGGATGATGCACTGAAAAGACTCAAGAATGACGATGAAGATCCTGTCTGGTGCTGGTGGTGAGACGAAACAAGCTCACGACTCATCTACAGGTGCAGGTACGAGTGGTGGTGATGACTCGGGTAAGCAGGTTGTTGTGTATCATGATTCAACTGCTGTTAAACCGATTGAAATGATTGAAGCCAATACCGTCATATTTGTGGATGGATCGGGAATGGTTAGAAGTGTGGTGAACAGGGACGAGATTGAAGTTGGTGAGTTCGTTTATAGGTCCCTAACACGAGAGCAGATTTCCATACTGCTAGGGTTAAATGATGAACAGTTAACTGTGTTAGAGACAGAACCTGATATTGAGGTGGTGAATGAGGAAGGTATAACATATGATCCGTCTATTCAAATGAATACGGATTTTATTTATGAAGACGAGGAAATTGAGATGGAAGACGTCACTGCTGAGGAGTATCCTGACTTGTTTCAACACAAAAATGTTGATCAAGGTGCTCTAGTGTTCAATGAGCAAACGGTTAAAGCAGCTGAGGATGATCTTGAGAAAATGTCCAAGGGAAGAAAGGTTATGGATACTCGTTTCAAATCAATTGAGAACCCCACTGATGCTGACAATGCAAAGTGGTTCAGCTACAAAGCGGAGGGAAAGATTATCAAGGCGTATCGGTATGTTGATCAAGAACGAAAAGACGTAGCTGCAGCGTGGGTCAAAGAAAACCAAGTGACTTCCTTCAAGACTATATCCAAGGTTCATGGTGATATTGTCTCATGGCTATATGATTCCGAGCTTAAGGTATGTATAGTTAAATGGGAGAAGGGAATCCAGTACTACGAAACGATAATGGACGTTCTTACATGTGACACTCGGTAATTTTTCACACTCTAATGTATATATTTGATTTAAATTACGTATTATTTATATAATTTATATGAGGTATAAACCATAGTATACTTGAAATGTGAACGAGAACAGTCGTTATGCCTACAGGATCGTATAAAGAGCCGATGAGAACGGCTATATGATAAAGACAGCCCAGTAATAGTCAGAGGTGACAAACATATCAAGCTAAATATATACCTATGATCCAATATAATGGGTAATGGTAAGACTTTGCCCAATAATGTCCTAATTCCCTAATTAGGACCGAAACGTCAAAAACGTTTAAATAATGGAATATAGTCGCCGAACCGGCCAAATTAATGACACATTATACAGTGAGACGATCAAGATATGAAACTATGAAGTGTTTAAAGGCATACTAGTCGGAATAATATGAAGATAATAATTTAAACAATCCATGAAAGATTACAATATGGAGCACTATTTAACCGAATATAACTCCGGGCTAAATTTAAATATACATCATACCGGGAACCGAAATAAATACCGGGTTCCATACCATCTATAATACTTTATAGGTGACCAAATAAATTAAGAGAAGCTCATAATACCCAAGTCCAATATAAATTCCATAACTTGTTTACTCGATGATCAACTCGTCCTAACGACTATCAACTTAAGACCCGAACCAAGATTGAACTTAGCACTACATTTGGACAACCAATATATTTATTAAATGACCATAATACCTTCCCTTTTGCAGCCCAAAGCCGAACCCCAACCTCTTCCCATTCAGTTTTAATGTACAAGGAACAAACACCACATTAAATCTTATAAACCATTATCCATGCACCCATATGTATCATGATCATGTGTCATCATCATCACCAACATCATCATAATCTTGGTTACTTGCAAGATCAACCAAAGTCCCTAAAAGCCTTCACAAAATCTGCCCACATTATAATATTACAAAGACCATACCTTTGACCATTTCACTTGACAAGATCTTGAGGAGTTAGCAAGATTTCAATCCCTAAACTTAAGGGATGATGTCCCCTACACTATTATTAATATACACCATCAGATCTTCAGCTGAAATTCACCACAAACATTCAAGAACACAATCCAAATCTCCCTTGTTCCTCTCTCGGCCGAAGAACAGCAGCAGGCCACCAAACAGCCGCCTCTTTGCAACCCGTTTTCTCTATAATGCTGCTGTGAACATCTTGAACCCTATATATCGTTGGAAAGCTAGAAGAAATCCTTAAACCGTGGTAGAAAGCCTTGAACGGATCTCTGCCCGGAAGACTCGGTAAGAAGCTTTGAACCTTCAAAGGTCACTACTGGAAACTGCATTTTCCAGCAGTACCCCCCTCTCTTCTTTTGTTCATATCTCACAAACCACTTGGTATTTTTGGGTGATTCTTGCTTAGGAATCCAAGGAAACTCGCAAGGATCACGAACCACCTTTTGAACATCCATTTCCGGCTTCATTTCAGCATTAGGTAAGCCGAAAACTCGAGTTGTAACAGTTTATGGTGGCTGGAAAAACACAGATTCTGTCCAGCCACGGTCTCATCATTTTACTTGACCCTAATCCACCTATTTCATGTTATTTGAACATAATGTAGACTCTTAACATCGTGGTTAACGTCAAGGAACTTGGATCTCGTCTTAAATCGCTCAAAAACCGACATTCCCAAGGTACTAATGCCATAAAATGTTTAGTAGAAAAACATGGACTAAGCCTAAGATACGTATACATAATGAGGTGATTAGACATAAACATAAACTTGAAGTGTGTTGAAATGACATATAATTAAGGATAAATCATGTTAAGTAAAAGATATAAAGGATTTAAAGGGTGTTTAAGGAAGGTTAAGGTTAATAGAACACCTAGTTAAGGTAAAAATGATCTTGAGTAGTAAAACCCACTTTTAAATAAACAAGATGATATAAATGTAAAGATGGAATTTTGGTTATGTTAAACTTTAAAAAGGGTATAACTAACGTATTAAAAACCGTATCGAGTTTGTCATAAAAGTAAAAATAATAATAGTAATAATAATAATAATAACAATAATAATAATAATAATAAAAATAGGAACACTAGTAATAAAAAAATGAAAGTATAAATGAAAGTGAACCTTAAACATAAAGTGCAACCCTTGCACCAAAACATGGAAATAAATATAACGACAATGGTACGGGTAAAAATCCAAGGTACACGTATATTCCTATATACGCAAATGAAAATACCCATGTATAATGTTATAAAAACAAAGGATGTGTATAAGAGTTATAAAAGTAAAAGATAACTATATGTTACGAAGACGAAAATACTAATAATACTTATCATATACATGAAGAAATGATATATACAATTAATACACATATATTCCTATATATGTGCCACAAGTATAAATATAAAATACGGGTTTTTGTGATGGACATTGCGAGTAACTGGAAGGGTGGAGGTGCCGGTAGTCGGGACGTCCTGTCTAGGCTGGTAACTGAATATATCATAGATGGGCCCGTTACCTACCTGGGGACTAACGATGAGAGCTCCAAAACCTATTAGGCTAAAGCATGTCACGAACGTCATGATTACCGACGAATAATTTGTATCGAGCATTCCCTAATGCTCGGAGGATATATATATAAAGAGGATATAACGGATATACATAACAAGTATAAGACGTTGTCTAACGTCCGTATCGCTAATGTATAAAAAGTATACATATATACCGTCACCTCATAAGTATGTATCGGGCTAAGTATTAATAGTTATATATTATGTACTGAAGTGCATACGTATACGATACAATACAGGAAACTCACCAAGTATACCGGAACATTATTCCTCATTTAAGGTGAGTCTCACAGCCCCTATTTTCACTATTTTCACTATGTTTTAAACTGTTTTCGGGGCGAGGGACACGTGTTTAAATATGTTTTATCATGGTGTATATCTTGATTTACAATGTGCGTGTACATGAGATATTTGGCGCGCTCATGGTACATAAAGTCCCCGGTATATATTGTAACCATAAACTATAGGCAACTAGAGCCGAGGAACTCTACGGGTAGTACTACTGGTCTGACCAACCCACTCGTAAGTGGTCGCGCCACTTTATAAGACGGGTGCTTAGTTTTCCGATTTATTTATTCCCTCGTGGACTCGTGGGATGTTATGTGGGGCTTTATGGTGTATATATATAGTCAAGGAATGGTTACGAACTCATGTATTCACGTTACACTGCAAGTCATGGATACTGCATTCATGACGTTATGAGAATCATATTATAAAGCATTTTATCGAGTCACAAAACTTGTGAACTCACTCAGTTTGTACTGATTAAATTAGTTTACTTGTCTTTCAGGTATTTAGCTACGTGGAGAGGTCACGGTGTCTCACTACGGTTTTATGTTTAACTATGGAAATTTCATGAATGAGGATTTTATATTTTGGAGTTTTCACGGCTATTTCTCCCTTCGGCGGGACATAACTGTGAAATCTCAATATGTTATATGTAAATCTTTTTTTATGGATATTTTGTAAAACTTATATTATGAATGAAGTCCTCATGTATTTTATCATATAGTTGTTTGCTTAACCGCGCTCTCGAAAAACCTTTCATGAGTCGCACACCGGTTGTTTCCGCCTATGGACCGGGTGTGACATTACATTACCGCGTTGGGATGTCCGTACCCTTGCGAGTCGTCCATTTATCAATCGTGGTGGCAACCGGACAACTGAGTGGTTTCATCAACACTTGCTGTTCGAGGTCAATCATGGTTTCAAGTTTTTCAAGCCCCAGGTCCCGAGACGTAAACGTATTGACGAAATTGATCCAAGGACTGCCTGGAGGAAGCTTGTTCTTAAGGTAAAGCCGCCAAAGACGATGAAGCGGGTGCCGGTGAAGACGATGCACCAACACATGCATCTTTCGTTTGACCGCTTGTACTACGACAATCGTACTGGCGAGGCCGTCATTGTGCTTGATAAAGGACTGAAGACTGAGCTTATCAAGAGTATCGACCCGATGTGGTTGGTTAATTTAACTGAGACCGACAATGATGTGCTGCACAAGAACAAGATTCTGTTTAAGCGTGATGAAGACTATGACATGGCTATGCAATTCCAACGCGTTGTGCGTGTTTGTTATGAAAACGGAATTCATAGTTGCAGAGACTGGCGGTCCAAGCGCTTCAAGTAACTTAAAGACAAAGAGCTCAAGACGAGGGGGTGTCTGTTAGTGCACGGTTTTGCGTCTTGAGTCTTTGTATTTATCATTAACGTATTTGTCGTTTTGTTTAATGTAATTAACAATTAATATATCTTGTTAGTTCGTTAATGTAATGTCTAGTTCGCTAAGGTTTTTTAGCGAACAAAGACTTAAGTTATGTTCCCCTGATTCGTTAAGGATATTTAACGAATCAGGGGGTGATTCGTTAAGTGTTTTATTTCGTAATGTATGTAACGAAGTGGGCTCTAGTTCGTTAGGGGATGTTAACGAACTAAGCCCAACTTCTATTTATAGGTGAACATTGTTCACGTTTAATTTAAGTTTGGAGAGTTATTTAACGAAGTTCTATCCAAATCGCTCTCGATCTTCATCTTAATATTATTCACACATACACCTACTAATACTGATAATATATACACCTATAACATATAATCAAACGTAACTATGAGCTAGATCCGAGTTAAGGATTAATTGTATTCGCACAGATCCGAGATCTGTTGAATGTTTAAGGATTGATCTAGGTTCAAACAACTCCATTGCAGACTCCACTTCAATTGAATTGAAAAATTGAAAATTTATTTTAACTGATAAAAGTCTAAATAACTTCCAGATTTGTTCATATGATGAAATTGATTATCAAATCGATGATCGGTTGATGATTATTTGATTATTACAAGATTAAGTGAAATGATTTCAATTTTCAATTTCATGTTACAAGAAGTTTAATTTCATAACTAAGCTTCTAAATATTTGAAGGTTTGTGATGAGTGTTTAAAGTTTTTTCATGTGAGTGTTTAAATTTTATTATAAAATTTCTTAGTTTTTGTTTTAGAACTTCTTGAATGTTTAAAGGTTTGTGCTGAGTGTTTAAAGTTTTTTCATCTGAGTGTTTAAATTTTGTTATAAATTTCTTAGTTTTTTATTCTGAACTTCTTAGTTTTTTGTTATGAAGTTCTTAGATTTTTATTCTGAACTTTTACGTTTTGTTATGAACTTCTTAGTTTTTTGTTCTAGACATTTTAAGTTTTGTTACGAACTTCTTAGATTTTTGTTTTGAATGTTTTAACTGTGCAATTTTTTTAGTCATTTGTTCTAAGTGTCTTTCAATTTTGTTCTGGACATTTGAGTGTATTTTTTTGGTTATGACGTTTAAATGTACATAGTGTCTTCAGTTTTGTTCAAAATGTTTAAACATAATATTTTGAACCATAATCAGAGCTCAACTGGGTGTATTAATCTGCAATTACATAATCTATTGATGAATATAAATCCTTCTACACATCAATTCAATTGATTAAATCATTAATGATCAACGACGTTCTATTTAGCTTTTGATTTTTGACTTTCGATATTTCATACTTTAAGCTCTGATTACGGTTTAGAAATTGGAGGAGATGGAGCGCGGAGTTCAGAATTTGGATCATATCGATTTCTAATCGATGAATTTGATCACGAACTAGATTTGAGGTTATTTATGAAACTACCACTGCGTACGTAATGTATGATAAGTCATTATTATACAATAACCCGCCCTCTCTCTCTCTCTCCCTCTATATATATATATGATTTCTAATCGATGATTTGAGCACTTGTTGAGTTTAAGAACTTTAAGTATCTCATTCTTAACCACACATTTAATTAAATAGGTTAGATTATGTGGTTGAAATAAAATCTGATAAAAAAATTAAGTATGAGAGAAAATAAAATTGTACAATGATTACACTAATTTAAACGTCCCTTACACCTATATAAAAAGTCGATTTGGTGCGTAAAAATTTTTGTAATATTTCTACGTACATGTCACATACATATATTACATATACCTACATAAATTATATATATATTTAAAAACTACCAATCTCAACCACTAGATCATAGATCCAAGGGCTTAGATTTATTCTTTTTATTATAGTCTATCCCCATATATATATGTGTGTGTGTGTGTGTGTGTGTGTGTGTGTGTGGTAAAGGTTAAAATACAAATACAAATAGAGACAAAAATAAGAAGTGCGAGAAGGATTTGTGACAAAAAAGAATAAAAATACACAATGTCTTAGAAAAAGACAGGATAACGAAAATAAATAAAAAACACTATAATAAATAAAAAAAAAGACATAATAGATCGTAAAATATAACACAATTTCGAGCAAAATATAACACAATGTTGAGTAATATAACAAAATATCAAGAAAAAGAGACACAATGTTAAGGAAAAAAGATAAAATTAATGACAAAAGTAAACAAAAACACAATTATAAATAAAAATATACAATGGTCTTTTTCCTCAATATTGTGTTTTGAACGAGGAAGACGGGAGAAATATTTTAGTTTTTTTTTATACTTTTTTTCGTGTTTTTTAGTTTGAGTTCTGATTTTTTTTATTAAATTTTTTGAGGTTTTTTTGTTCGCTACAAATCTTTCTCATTTTTGTCCACCTTTATAGTAAAACTTGAACAATATATATATAGGGAGAGGATCATGAGAGAACTCCATTTTATGGAGAGAACTATAGAACTAATAATGAAGTATTTTTAATTTAATTACAAAAAATATTTTTAAATTTTTTTTCTTTCCACCTTCTTATATGTTGTTATTCTTCACCACAAAAAATATAAAAGTGAATTTTTTTTAAAAAAAATTAACGTTGTAATGCATATATGCAATACATCGACTGTTTTTATAATGCATATGTGCAACAGCGTGCATTTTGATATTTGAAATAGTGTTGAATAACATATATATAGTTGTTTGTACTGTATATTTGCAATAGTGTTATATTATATACAAAAATTAAAAAAAAACGACATAGTGCATATGTGCATTAGTGTTATGTTACATATATGCGATAGTGTGTTTTGCATACAATTATTAGTGTTGTGTTTGCATATATTCAATAATGTGTATTAGATAATGTATTTTTGTTGAATTATATGCAATAAAACACTATTTTATATATACAATACATATTAATGCACATACGCATTAAATCAACGTTTTTTTAGGAACAATATCATCTTATTAGAAGGAGGAAAGAAAAAAAACACAAAATAATTTTTTAAAAATAGTTAAAAATAATTCTTTTGTAGTTCTCTCTTTAAGAGGAGTTATCTCTAGATCCCACTCCTATATATATATATATATATATATATATATATATATGATTTCTTTTGAGAACCTCTTTGAGTTTTAAGAACTTGAAAGAACTCCAAGTAACATTTTTTTTTGAAATAATTTTTACACATGTGTAATACGTAAGTGTAAGTAATGTACAAAAAATTACAATATTTTTTTACACACCGAATCGACTTTTTACACATGTGTAACTAACATTTAAACTTGTGTGACTGTAATCATCAAAAATACTTATTCTCTCTCCTAATTTATTTATTAATTACATTTAATCTCAACCACATATTTCATATCATTTAATTAAATGTGAGGTCCAAAATTGAGTTCTTAAAGTTCTTACAACTAATAAAGGTTCTCAAAATAACTCTCACCTATATATATATATATATATATATAACCATTTAAAAATTGAGAATTTGGAGAACCATTTTGGACCACTAAATAAACCTTTAAATATTTTTTAAATAAAACTAAAAAACCAAAAATTCTTATATTTTATTCCGGTTTCATTAAAAAAAACTTCGTATTATACACATGTGTATAATTTCATTTAATCTCTAGTTACGTAATGTACACGTATGTACCTTATCATTTACCTTAAATTGTACATATGTGTATAATAAAAAACCATTTATGTACATATATGTGCATATTATACATATATGTATAAGATAGCTAAACCAAGATGTTTTTTTTTAAAACCGGGATAATAAATAAGAATTTTGGTTTTTTACTTTTTTTTATTTTTACGTTTTTTTTTGTTTTATGATTTTTTTATTTTTGTAGTCCAAAATGGTTCTCAATTAAAATAGTTATCAAGTGATCCCAATCATATATATATATATATATATATATATATATATATATATATATATATATATGGTGAGGATCATGAGAGAACTAGAAAATTATTAATGAAGTATTTTAAATTTAATTAAAAAATATTTTTAAAATTTTTTTCTTTCAACCTTCTTATATGTTGTTATTCTTCAATACAAAAAATATAAAAATTAAAAAAAATTAACGTTGTAATGCATATATGCAATACATCGACTTTTTTATAATGCATATGTGCAACAGCGTGCATTTTGATATTTGAAATAGTGTTGAATAACATATATATAGTTGTTTGTACTGTATATTTGCAATAGTGTTATATTATATACAAAAATTAAAAAAAAACGACATAGTGCATATGTGCATTAGTGTTATGTTACATATATGCGATAGTGTGTTTTGCATACAATTATTAGTGTTGTGTTTGCATATATTCAATAATGTGTATTAGATAATGTATTTGTATTGTATTATATGCAATAAAACACTATTTTATATATACAATACACATTAATCCACATGCGCATTACATCGACAGTTTTTTTTAGGAACAATATCATCTTACTAGAAGGAGGAAAGAAAAAGAATCACAAAATATTTTTTTAAAAATAGTTAAAAATAATTGTTTACTAATTCTTTAGTTCTCACACACACGGTCGAAATCAAAAGAGAACTACTAATGAGAGAAATTGACCCATATATACGCATGACACGTTACGTTCGGATTTAGTCGAACATATAGTATACTGCTTCCATTCGATGTAGAATATAAAATTGTAATAATTTTTAAGTTTTAATGTGCTTTTTATATTAAGTTTTAAATATTATTTTTATTATTAAAAATTAAATATAAATCAAATTAAAAAGAAAAAAAGAGAAAATCATGAATTACGAAGAATGATCCACGTCCATTATAAATTGAGTTAAGTAATGGATAAAATGTTGATGTGGCGTTGATGTAGTTCCGCATAGCCTTAGAAGGTATGTCAAACCAACTATTTTTGATGATTATACTTGTATTATGTACGGGGTCAAGCAAGTGATTTTACATGTATCATGCATCAGTTCGGGTTGTTACAGTCAAACCAAGTAGTTTTCACAAATTTTACAGTTTCGTATTCAGCTTTATATGGCATATTCCAAGTTTTAAATCGTAAACTATCGAACCATTAAAATCACAACATGAAACGAACCATAAGTATTTTACACCAATCGAACTGGTCAAATCACTTTGGTTTCAGTTGTTTATAAACACACCTACCATGTAGTTAATATCGACTGAAGGTGTGAACAAATCAGATTAATCTAGAAAGCTGATCACTTATTGACTCATTTTAGTTTATATCTTTCCAATAGATATTTACATTAAAACTTAAAAACTGGGAACGGCACTAAGTGATAGATTAACTAAGAGAAGGAGAACACTCTACGAGTCTTTTGGACATTGGAGAGATCCATAAATCTGGATAGAGCCCCTTATTCGTGTCTCTAACATGATTTTTGGTTCCTCGTCAAGTTCGAGTTAGATTCAAACGTCAACCCTTAATACCAACTCGTTATAAATCCTTACAAAGAAAACTTATTTAAACATAACTTCTAATTATAATAAAGGCAATCTTATTAAATCCTATCTAACATAAACCAATCCTCTAATAATATGTTTTATTTTGACTTTAACTATTAGAATTTTTTTTAGAACGCCTTTTTTTTGTTCACATCACAGCATTCTCCAATTTGGAGAGTCCGTTGCCCCACCCTGGTCAGACTATGTTGTCTTAACCGGACTCAAGCTGGCTTCAGAGTTTGACTTTGGCGTCCCCCCCCCCACCCCCGACTTGACAATTGTTGTGTCGGTACAAGAGAAAACGCTCTAGCGTAACACACAGTGGGAAAAACCCGTGTGGGCTCAGGATCCAAACTTACAACCTCGCAAGTCTTAGCTCAAATCATTTATTGCCAATATTCATCCAAAGTGATACAAGTTGGAATCAAACTTGTGTCTTCACTTGAGAATCCAAGTATTTCAACCATTAAGCCAAAAGTAGGGGATAACTAATATATTTTAATCTAATAATGATAAAAACAATTGTTAATTAAGTAAAAAAAAATAAAAATAAATAAAATAGGTTAATTGGATTTTAATAATCCATATTCATTTTATCGTCAATGGCGGTCCCAAGTTTAAAAAAGTTTGCATCCAATGGTCCCTCGTTAAAAAAGACTTATCGGAGTTATACTTTTTCGAATTTAAACTAATGTTTTAGGATTTTTGATCGGAAGGATGATACAAGTTGATTGATATAAAACTTCGTTTAAAAGGGTTCTCCAAAACCACGAAACAATGCTTCATTTCGGGTGTTTGAATTTACAGTTAACACAAATAAAGTTATTTGAATCACCGTTTCGAGCTAAGTTTTTACATCAACCGACTTGTATCCTCATTTGGATCAAAAGTCCTAAAAAATAGTTTGAATTTCGAAAAAAGTATAACGATGTTAAGTCATTTTTAACGAAGGGACATTAGAGGCCAACTTTTAAAATTTGAGATCGCCAATAACGATAAATTAAATATGAATTATTATCGATCAATATCATTGAATAAGAATTATTAAAATAAAATAAACCAATAAAACAAATGAGTTAGCATATCTTAAAAATATGATTTAGGTTAGATATAAGATTGGTGTATTATTTGAGGAGAAAGAGAGAATTGATGGGAAGGGAAAACTGGCAACATACGACGCAATTTAGCACGTGGGTTACGAGGAAATGTAAAAGGGCTTCTTTCAATATGCTTTTTTCAGGGATTGTGACTTTCAAGGCTTTTTGCTTTTCAATTTCTGAGATAGTTTTCAATTTTTTTCTTATATTTCATATATTAACAAATTACACCCCTCAAAGTTATGTTACATGTACACTCACTCTCATATCTTCGGTGTTTCAATATAGTCTTGGCTCGTGGTTACCTCATTTTATTTCAGGGTTCGTAATATTAGGTCACAAACTGAATAAACTAAAAGTCAGGCCGAACCAACTACCAAGTACGTTTAAAACAAATATATTCAACTGATATGGTCATCTATCAGTTTATATATATTGCGCTTTGGATTTACTTATCATGAGTGAGGTAGGGATGAGCTCGGTACCGTACCAGTATAGAAAATACCGATCCCGAAAATTGCAAATTCTCGATACCGGTACCGAAATATTCGGTTCGGTACCGGGATAGTACCGGTACCGGAGGTAAAAATTCAGGAAATATCGGTACCGTACCGATCCGAAACTCAAAACTTTGGTACCGATTCGGTATCGACGGTACCAAATCGGTACCTATTTCGGTAACGGTACCGAATTTGCTCATCTCTAAGGGGTGCGGGGGTGGTTTATTCGCTAAATCGTTCAACCAAACTACTCACTCAACTAACCAATAGAGTATTATCACCTCAAAACTAGGTTTCAGGGGACGATTTATCTACTCAACCAAACTACTCACTCAACATTTATTTTTATGATTTATATTAAACTATAAACTAAATAAACTAAAAACCTAATTTCACTAAACAAAAATGAAAAGAATAAAATACTTAAAAAACAATGCTAAAATAAGTAAACTAAGAAAATAAAAACAATAACTCAAGTTCGGATGGCGCGAGTTCGGTTGGATCGGGTTTGGTTGGCTCGTGATTGGACGGCTCGGTTTGGTTGTCTCGGAAAAATATGGTTAACGAATGGTTGGGTCAGAATCAATTCTATGCGATTCGACTCAACTCTTAGTCTATATTTCTCTTATTTTTTTGTTTTTTGATAAACCTTGCATTTTTTTTAAGTTGAGAGTGTATATAAAGAGTATATGGTGTTTGGGATTCCTTATTTTACTTTACCTCCTTGTAACCTTTTTTAAAAAATTAATAAGTCATAATATTATGACTTACTAACTTATTTTCTCATAATAATTTATAAAATCAAACACCTTTTAATTTTTTCGAACTCTAATAAATTATAAATAGGTTGAAATAAGCAATACCCCATAATAGAAAGTGAGAAGTATATTATTAAAAAGTTTATGGTTTTATGTATATATACACAAATGATAATTTCGTTTATAAATCAATGGTCATATTATATGACCATTGCTCTCCACTCAGCCCAAACTACACATCACACTACTCAGCTTGAGGGGGACGGGGACTCAGCTCCACTACTCGAACCATCGGGTAAATGAGCCCGTTTGTATAATTTATTAACATTTAGCTAATTATAATAATAGGTTACAGAAGAGTGAGATTTAATTCTAGCCGTCTGATAAGATCAAACATTGAATATGGGCCGTTTGATAAGGATAGATTAAAAAGCGGTTACTTTTCATTACATGTAACTACCCCACTAACCCATTTACATGGGTAACCACCCACTACTAGACATAGTTATTCCCTCTTGACTATTAGTATAATTAAACTAAATTCTACCACCTAAAAAAGTGCATGTAACTAACTTAGTTTTAACTTCCCACTACCCATGTACACATTATGTATGTATTGGGTAGTTATTTTGTGTGGTGGATCAAATGTGTTGGAAGGGAATAGGTGTAGTAGTGGATAGTTACATACTTTTATTTTCGTTCATAGCAGTTAATGTATATATTACAGTTCCTATAAAGTTAGGATGTGGTGTTTCAGTTGCTAAATTGTAGTGCACACCACTCCATATAATTGGATTTTGTTTGCTTATAAATGTAGTTATGAGGTTCATTTTTAATTGTGTTGCTAAGTGCTTCCGTCATGAATAAAGAGTTAAATCATCACACATCCTTGTATGATGAGGAGGTACTTTAATTCAGTTTTTTGTTTCTAAGTTTCTTATACTTTATCCTCTAACGATTGATATTTTCCTACTTGTAGAACAAAGTTATTGAAACATGAAGCAAGCTTTATGAGGTACATGTGGTGGAAATCATGTTTGAGTTATTTGAGTTTCTAATGTGTTTTTTTGTTGTTGCTGAACTTTTATTTTGATATTACATAATATATATGAAATTTGATACCATGATTGTGTCTTTATATATATACTAAGTTTCTACCAAAATTCAAAAACAGTACCAACAGATCAATGGTTTTATTATTATCATTATTTTTTGATTTTTTGTGTTATTGTTTCCTTAATTGTAAGGATCTAACTTGTAAATATGAGTTTGTTTACACGAACTTCCAAACTGGTTATCATTTGTGTTTTTAGCTGCACAAACCTGAGAAGGTCGTTGATGAACCCACTTATATTAAACAGGTAACAGCTTAACTTGCTTATTTACTCGCTAGCGTATTCAAATCAAATGCTAACACCTGTACCATTATGCTACTAACAGGAAGAAGATTCATTTTGGGGGGGGGGGGGGGGGGGGGGGGGGCTTGAATGACTTTGATAAAATCCCACTGTATTGTTCTTGCCAAAAGGATATTGTTGTCGACATTAAGGATGAGGTACTTATTTCTTACTTGTGTATACTTGAAAATAACTAACAGTTAATTAACATATTTTGTCTTAGAATCACAATGTTGACCGACTCAAGAAGAGGTCTCGCGCACTTGATAAGTGAAAATGGGAGGATGTGATAGAGATTGCAAGTTCTGAAGATGAATCACAAGACGCTTGGGTGCCTATTAAGAGGAGGACTAACAATGCTCGTGTTGTAAATCGAGTTGATCTTGATTGAGGACCGTATCACTTAATGTTTTAATATTGTGTTCTTTAGTACTATCATTTTGTAGCTATACTTATGTTTTTATATGATCAGTTGTTTTCATGTGTTATTGACTTAATGTTAGTATCACCTTACTGCGTTGATATTTCTGTCCACCGGACGGGGAAACTGCTAGTTATAAAACATAATGAAGAACCCAAAATTCGAATCTATGGACACTCTTCTTGTTAATTAAAACCAAACCAAAATAATCAAGCCGAGAACACTCTCTTGGGTCTAAAAAGTTAGAATTTGACTCTTATGTGAAATTTGGCTATGTTTATATCTTTAACAAACTCATTAAAAAATTTGCCTACTCCTTTTTCCCTATCGTTATTTAAAGAAGGGGCGTGCATCGATTTTGGCTTAAAACGTAAATATATCCGAACTTTTGGTTAATCGATAATGATAACCGGTTAGTTTCAGTTAAGCTTATTATGGTTCATTAATTTTACATGTTGTTTTTGTTTGGTTGTGGGTTAAGTAACCGTGAGCCAGAATTTTGTAAAGTTGCGGGCATATAGAGTGTTGTAAATGATATGAAACAGGCTAGTCACAAGCGCGATTACCTTTGACAAAGTATGTGAAACTAAGAACTTTATTGAAATGGTATTAAATTAGGAAATTATCTTTTATTAGAATGGTATTCATCAATGCGGTGGTGGTCCATTGATCCACTCAATTTGACAACACTCGGTTTTACCAATGCTTGAGTTTACCGACCGACCCAACCCCATTGGTCCACTCAATTTTTATATATTTTCCCTTTTTTAGCTCCGCTACCGTAACAAACGTAGCTGAAACTGACCGAATTCGTGTCCAGTTACCGCCTTAATGTCCGATAACGCTTGGGTTTTATCACCGCTCGGGTTTACCGACCAAACAAACGTCGTTTTAACTAACTTAATTTTTTATATGTTATTTGACGAATATACTTTTTTTGGACGCTATGGTTTTACCAATGGTGCATATACCGTAAAGAACGTAAATGATACTTACTGAATTCTCGTCAACTCATTGACGTAACGCTCAGGTTTTACCAACACCAATGTTTCAACGTTGTGGTTGGGTTGGTATTATTTAAGAACTCTAAAAAAATTAAGTACTTTTAGGAACTCTAAACAACCAAACATTTTTTTAATTTCTTTTATGTATTAACATTATTTAATAGTAGTTTTACCATATTTTATATAAAATTTTTTCATTACATATATTAATCACAAATTTACATATGTGTCAAATTTATGTACTAACAAATTTACATAAGTGTAAAACAAAACATAGATATGTATAAAATCTTATTTTCAAAATTGTAATTGTAAATATAGATATAGAAAAATGATAAAACTACATTAAAATAATATTGACATACAAAGAATTTTATAAAAAAAAACGTTAATTTTCAAGGGTTCCTTTAAGTTCTTAAATAATTTAACAGTTCTGTAATGATACTCATATATATATATATATATATATATATATATATATATATATATATTCAAATAGTTCCATAAGAAAACCAATTAAATAGGAAGAAATACCATTTCTAGAAAATTGGGTGATAAATAAAATAATAATAAAAAACAACCACAAATAAAGCACAAGTTTAACAAACTTATAGAAACACTTGAAGGTAATATAGAAATAGAATTTGAATATAATGAATTTAAATCAATAATATCACAAAGGCTTGCTAGGTCATCCTCTTCTAAGTCTTATATTTCACATCTAGATTATAAAGTAGAATTTCTTGAATCTTTGAGGGCTTCTACTTCTAATAAGACCCAATAGAGCAGAAATTTTAAAATATTAACAATGATAATTTAGTCTCAGGTGTCTATCACCAACAAGTCAGAGAGGAAGATACCTTTGCTCAAATGAGTTTTAACTTACAATGAAATACAAAATATTAAATTTTAGTCCAGGATCTACTATTAGAAAGTAATAATGTGAAAAATATAAGTAAGAGACGTGGAAACCTTTTATAAAATGGTTTATGGAATCATTTCCAAGAGACGAAAGGATCAGACTAGGAAATGGATCTTATAAAGATCTTTGAAATTTACAACAAATTATGGAATTTCCGGTTTGGTTCATAAGCAAATATTCTCAAATATATTAGATATATTTACGCGCGCGCGCGCACACACACACACACACATATATATATATATAGGTGGGGTCAACAGAAAACTCATCTCAAGGTATAAAACTTAAAACCTCCTAAAGAATTATTTTTAACTTTAAAAAATAATATTCTGTAGCTTTTTTTCTTTTCATTTTTCTTATATGTTGATATTGTTTAAAAAAAACATCGCCAGTTTAGTGATGTGCAATATTGCGTATTGCATATATGCTATAGTGTAACATTCGTTAATTTTTAAACCCTAAAAACCTGACCCGTTTTAAATTTCAATGTAATTTGGATTTTCACTTATCAGTAAGGTTTGGATTTCATGTTATTACGTTGTTTACGAATATATTGTCACTTATATCACTTTACCTATATAACTCATTTTTAGAATTTTGTTGTCTTAATTTAACCTTGGAAGCTTTAAATAGTTATAATTATAGATTCTAACTAGGGGTGAGAAAAAAATGGTTCGAAATCGTCAGAACCGAGGAACCGGAACCGAACCGGTGCCTCAGAACCGCTAATGTGTGTACCGGTTCGGTTCTCGGTTCTTAGAATTTGCATTGAACGGTTCCTGGTTCGGTTCCGGGTAAAACCGGCGGTTTTAGACTTGGAACCGAAGAACCGAAATATTCAAAACGTTTTAAATAAATTTACCAATCCCCATTTTTTATAGAGTAACTTATTAACCGGCATCCATTCAATCATTTTTTAATTCAAATATTCTTTCTTTACGTTCAAGAACTAGCAACCATGATCAATTTTGATTTAAGCTATTAAGATAATTTAACATAAAGTGATATGATCTTCCATTAATCTATCGTTTCTAATGATTTATTTAACTTCAACACTTAGGTTTTAATAAAAAATATAGGGGATGTTCATGTTGTAATCTAAATTAGTTTTGCCGTGAAAGAAGACATACAATTGTATAAACTTGTTTTGCAAATTACAAAGTTTGCATAACTCATTTGATAAATAAATGATCGAACCGGTTCTAGCCAGAACCGATTAGCGAGAACCGACTTTAGCGGTTCTGGAACCGAACCGGTTTACTATAATAGGTTCCAGTCCCGGTTCTATTTTTCACTCATTTTCGGTTCTGGTTCCGGTTCGATTCTCGCGGTTCTGAACCGTTGCACAGCCCTAATTCTAACTATAAGAAATATTTTCATAACAATTACATCCATTCATGGATTATATGACACATTACATGTTGTACAAGACATTTTGAATAACATGCGCATCCATAAAATTAATATTTTAACATCCTTTTGTTAGCATTTTTTTTTATTATAATAAAATAAACAAATATATTACTTCAAACTTTTTTAAATTGGTCAAACCTAATCCCCCAAAGTACTTTCATAATCAATTTTATCATTAAAATATTCTTAAGAGTTACCTCCTCATTTGAGTATAAATAAGATCTTACTCCTACCACTTTCATTCTTTACATAACTCTTTGATCAGTTCAAGAGAAGTATTTCTTTAATTTTCCATTTCAAAGGTAAAATTTTAATTATACAAGTCTTATTCATTTTATTTATATTTATTTTAATTCTTGTTCATACTGGTTAATCAAATTGTGACATTCGTCATTTTCGGTTTAACTTTTATTTGCTTTTGTATGATAAACCTGAAAAGTTTTATAAATTAGATCCTTTGATATTAATAAAATAGTGGTTTATGCTACAAATTTGTTTCACACTTGTTGGACCGCGAAACGTCTCTTTCGGTACGTTAAAACAACCTTTTATGATCGAAAATGACTTAAAACGAATTTCAGGGACCTGAATCGACAATTACCGAAGGATGAAGACCAACTCCCACCCATAAGGGCGCCGCACCGCACGGCCACTAAGAGCAGGGGTAGTCGCACAACGCCTAGGGGTGCCTGCAGCAACTAGTTCGTTTTTTGGCTTGTTATAACACATGTTTGACATTGTTAACCAATGAGAAAGCTTGGAAATCTCTAAAGCAACCTTATAGATAACCCTAACACCTTATCCTTCATAAAACCAAGCCACACCACTCATTGAACCTGATCATATTCACCAAACACTCTAAACCTAAGCCCCAAGCTCCATCTTTCAAGTTCTTTCTTGTTTGACTTCTAAGAGTCAAACAAAAACATTTATTTGATTTTAACTAACTCCATATATTTAAATATTGTTATTACAACATATATATATATATATATATATATATATATATATATATATATATATATATATATATATAATATACCCCTTTTTTTCCTTCGGCTTTCACTTCTCCGATCATGGCCGGTTGAGGTGAAATGCTTATAAGGCAAGGCTACAAGATGGTTTATTGCAATCCTTATTAAACACTTTAATTTATGTTTTAATGTTGTTTAAGCCTGTTAATATTGTTTAGTTATTAATTATTTTAGTTTCCAAATCATTTTAATGGTATTTGGGTATGTGGTTACCATCTTCGGTTTCACCCCGAGTCAAGAACCGAACCCAAACCGAACTCTTGTTTAAATACTTTATTTTTAACATGTTGTATGTAAGACTTGAGTATTATCATTTCTAAGTTTATTCTAATGAGTTCCATGGTATTGGGTATGTGGCAACCATCCTCGGTATTATTCCGAGTCAAGGACCGAACCAAGACCGAACTCTCGTTTAAATGCTTTATATATTAATATGATTTAATAATGTGTTACATGTAAGATTTGTGTATTATAATTTCTAAAGTTACTTGATTAGTTCTATGGTATTGGGTATGTGGCAACCATCCTCGGTTTCATTCCGAGTCTAGGATCGAACCGAAACTGAACTCTCGTTTAATTCGTTATTTAATTGTTTAAAAACAAGTTGTATGAAAGATTTAAGTGTTTAAGTTCTTTTATTTACAATTTTGTATTTTGTTATTTTAAGATGGATTTGTTGGACCCAAACTTGGTCACATATTGAGTCTTGGAACAACTAAACCAAACAAACCGAAGTAAACCGAGTTCACTCGCTTAAAACACACAAGTTGTGTTTCGGGCCACCGAATCTCACATTTTCTTTTAAAGATCTTTTACAAACTAATTATAAATGTTTTCTAAAAGTACTTAGTATGTCGGATCCAACTTGATCTTATAACAAGCTTGGACCGATAAAACCGAACACCCGCTTAACATCAATGTTTGGAGCTTCTTCTTAATAGAACTTTTAACATTAGTTAAGTTTCTATTTTTGTGACAATCGTCAATTTCAGGTTAACTCCGTTAACTCAACTCCGTCAATTCAAACTGAAGATCACTGAATCTATAACACACACTTCATTACATTTAAACTAGGGTTTAAATGACGCTTAACACTTACTAAATGTGTAGTCTTTCGGGAATTTGCACCGAAACGCAAACGAGTTGACGCAAACGATTGGTGAATAAACGAAAAACGTCAAAACAGTAATTATGTGATAATTATGTGTTAGACTTATGTGTTATGTGATAACATGGTTATAAACGTTAACTCAAGATGTAAACAAGTTAATTTGGGCTAGAAAAGTAATACTTAGAAGTGGAGGGGCCAAAGTGTAACATGTATTATTATAAATACTAATAATAATAAACCCTAACCTATTCTTTTCTCCCTCACAAAAACCGATCAGCCTCTCCCCTTAGCTTCACTTGTCTGCCGTCACCTATACACACACATACAACCACCAATTTCAAGTTTTGATCGAAGATTAAGGTGCTAGGAAGGTATAATCGACTATTCTATGCATCCTTATTACTTGATTTTGATGTTTGTTGGGTTAATTACAAACCCTAGCTGCCGTCACCTATATGATGTTGTGTTAATATGATTGTTGTTGATTTGTTAATGATATGATAACTAGAATTGATGTTGTTACATGATAGTTACTTGTGTCTTTGATTTGAGTTCAAACAAAAACCCTAATCATGTATGTAATGTGAAATTGATGTGCATGGATGGTGTTTATGGAGTCTAGAGTGTTATATGAATGCATGATAGTTCATAGATTGTTATTATGTTGAGTTTGGATGCAAACAGTTTCTGGACAGAATGTGTATATGATGTTTAAGTGACTGTAACGAAGTGTAAACGTGAAAATTGGTTGCGATTATTGGTACTGCAGTAAACTAGGTTGAGTCTAGTTTCTATAAAGTATAAATTTGTAATTTTTGGACAAGTAGAAGTTAACTTTTATGATTTTACAAAAACGTTGTGCAAAGCTGAGCTGTTAGACCTGCTGTTAGGTTATGTTGTAAATGTTATATCTCATGAACTACGAGACCAATTGGGTTGGTTCCACTTCTGGAAGTTGACTCATTGAGTTAGGAACCAAACGCAAGTGGTCTTGCATTTATTGGATTTTTCTTTTAACGGGAATTGCAAATAACATTCTGTTGTGCATGAATCTGACTGTTATGAATTTGCTGTAATGATTTGATGATTGTGAGAAAACTATGAGGAATAAAAATGTAATAAAATATGTTCTGGAAACGTAAGACATATGTGCTTCTGTGATAATTTTTGGTAAATTAATTGAGATGCTATGATCGGTGAAATAGTACAATCTTTCTAGTAGGATTTCTGTCTCGGTGAAACTAGCTGCTGAGTTTTGTGAAAATGCATGAAATATGATACTTGCTAATTTATTATCGTGTTATGACCAAATTGCCCTTGAGGGGAATGATTGCAAGATAATTGTCGTGTTTTGACTAAAATGCCCTTGCGGGGAATAACTGCTAATTGATTGTTATAATTTGACCAAAATGCCCTTATGGGGAATAATGGCTAGTTAATTGTTATTTGTTGACCAAAATGCCCTTACGGGAAAAATTGCTAGTAATGTACGTTATGAATACATGACACGTATATGATTGCTTACACATGTGATGTGTCACAAAAACACTTGTTAAAGTCACACACGATTCACAAACGAAACACGAAACATGTTATATGCATAGGTATTACGTGCCGGGTCTAGAGACTCGATAATATTCCGACACTTAGAAAAATCTCTTTGTTGTTTTAGAACGTTAGAGAGAGTTTTTCGGTGACGCGCATCTTGGTGATTTATTTTGGGAAATTCTTCGCAAACAGTGAGTTTCACTTTCCCCTCTTTAAACTGTTTTCAAACGCTTTTCACTTGGGGGAGATAACATACTCCACAACGCATTTAAGATTTTGTTATAAATTATATATCACTTGTAAAGGCTAAGTGGCAAACGAAATATATGAAGTCCTACACATCGAACCGGTTAATATTTAGAATAGCGAGTCACTGTTGAGTAGTACTACTGGGTTTGACAAACCCCACCCAACGCTAAACTCGACTGGAGGTCGAGCGGGTGTAATTTTGGCTAACACGTACCATGGTCTGGAGGACCTGGTGACAAGGCACTTACTAAACGAGTCAGCTTCGGTGTCGAACACTTAGTAATACTTGTTGTATAGACTAGCTACCTATCGATATATAATTTGACATAACACTATCTGGTAACGCAAAACGCCGTAACGTGGTTACGCAAAACGCTTAACGCAAAACGCCGTAACGTGGTTACGCAAAACGCTGAACGCAAACGCTAAACGATTTATTTTTATATAACTTGTGAACTCACCAACCTTGTGTTGACACTTTTAGTATGTTATTCTCAGGTAGCCGAGGCGGGCGCGCGGTTTAGGAACATGCATTGCTTGATAAACTTTTAACTATGCAAACTTACTTTTAACTGTTATCCTTGGTTTTAAATCGTCCTGCGTGACGGAACATTGTTTCTATGGTTTTACGCTTCCGCACTTATTTTCATTTAAACGTTTTTATGGTTTGATTATAACTGATGATTCCGATCCTGTTAGTTCACACCCTCTGACGGTAAAACTCCGTTAGTGGATTTTGAGGGTGTGACAGATTGGTATCAGAGCCATTGGTTATAGCGAACTAGAAGCTGCATGCATACTAGACTATAACCGCGACGACCCATTAGTTATAATGATACGCACTGCATAGGTTTGTGTAGTCTTGTAATCTTATCTCTTTACCTCTTTCACTCATACGCGCGCGCATACACGGCTTACCTGTAGGAATGTCGACGCCACCCTCATCATCATCCGATTCGATGACGCATGCTCACGGGAAGGAACCGCAGTTACCCACCGCATCGCCACCCCGAGTAGTCCCGGAACTCGAAACTCCCGCACCGAAGAGGTACCGCCTATCCTGAGGCATATACGAAAACGACGTTAGCTAGGATTGGTACCCTAACATGATCAGACGTATGGTCTATCGTGAACAAGTTCCCCCGTTGCCTCACCCGAACCACCCTGCTTATCCCAACACCCTGCCACCCATAACCGAACCTGTAGAGAGAGTTCTCGCAGCTGTTGTTTCATGCTTGGAGCGTGACGTGGGTTACATGCGCTATACGAGAGCGAACGTTTCTGGACTGTTAAAAGACGGAACCGAGACTAAGGAGGAGATTGCCCGCATGGCAGCGGCAATGAAGGAAATGCAAGAGGCTAGTGATTAACAGATGAAGATCATGAGAAATATGCAAGCCGAGATGATAGACTTGCAAGAACAACTCCAAGTAGCAAGGACTCGAACCGAGAATAGCTTTAGAGCGTTGCGATGTCTTACAGATGCAACTTGCTCAGAATGCAGCGGAACCTGAGGCAGAGCCTGAAAGGGAAACCGAGGAAAATCCCGAGGAGGAACCGGAGGAAGAACCGGCTGAGCCAGAGGCACACTCGGACGTGTCCTCAGGCGACGACATCTCGGGATGATAATACCTAGATGGCTAGAAGAAACGCTGGACACGGACGTGGTAACATCAACCGGATTGCAGCAGAACTCCAAAATCTGCTGAACGACCACGCGGCGGTCGCTTTAGCCGCACACGTTCAGAATCAAGCTGGAGGTCCAAGTGGAACGTGTACCTTCAAGAACTACCTTGACTGCGAGCCTAGTACGTTTAAGGGCACTGAGGGAGCTATAGGCTTCCTGCATTGGGCTGAGAAGGCTGAGTCGGCATTTGAGATGTGCAATTGTCCCCCTGCCAGTATGGTCAAATTTGCTGCTGGAACACTTGAGGATTCCGCCCTCACTTGGTGGAATTCAAACGTCCAGATCCTTGGGTTGGAACTGGCTAACGCGATGAACTGGGAGGAGTTCAAAAACATGATGCGAGAGGAGTATTGTCCGAGAGAAGAGATTTCAAAGTTAGAATCAGAATTTTGGTCGTTGAAGATGGTGGGTTCAGAAATCGAAGCCTACACTACTCGTTCGCACGAGTTGGCTGTGATGTGTCCGCGGATGGTGGATCCGCCGAGCAAGAGGATAGAAATGTACATTGATGGATTAGCACCGCAGATTCAGGGCATGGTGGCGTCTTCCAGGCCAGCCACGATCCAACAAGCGATCCGTTTAGCTCACAAACTGACGGATCAGGCTGTGACCCAAGGTGCGTTACCACATAGGGGTTCGACCGTTAAAGCCCGTGACAACCAGAGTAACGACAATAACAGCAACAGCAACCTGAACAGCGGGAAGAGGAAGTTTGACAACACCAGATCTTCATCCTCGAACCTCCCACCGCAACAACACTACCGTAAGCCCGAATTCACTCGGAGCTTTAACAATCAAAGTCACAACAACAATAACAACGGTAGCGGGCAGGGTTCAAGCGGATATGCTGGGAAATATCCGAAGTGCAATAGGTGCAACTATCATCATGTTGGCCCGTGTAACCGTGTCAAGTGTCAGAGATGCGGAAAGATGGGTCACCAGGCGAAGGAGTGTAGAGGAGACCTTGCGGCAACGGGTGCTCCTAAACCACCTATGACGACGAAGGGATGTTACGAATGTGGGCAGGAAGGTCATTTCAGAAAAGATTGCCCCAAGCTGAAATAGAATGACAACAATGGGGGTAATGGAGGTGGCAGTAATGGTGGAAGCAATGGCAAGGGAAGAGCGTTTGTGATTGGGTCGGGTCAAGCCCGCAATGATCCGCACGTGGTGACTGGTAAGTTCCCTGTAAACGATTGTTTTGCTTCTGTATTGTTTGACACTGGAGCTGATAGGAGTTTTGTGTCGAAAGCCTTTAGTCAACTCTTAGACTTAACTCCAACTCCGTTAGATGCTAAGTTTCCTGTTGAATTAGCTGACGGTAAGACTATAGTAACGACTCATGTACTTGCGGGATGTAAGTTAAAACTGTCAGGTCATGTCTTTGACATCGACCTTATTCCTTTTACGCTTAGTAGTTTCGATGTCGTTGTCGGCATGGACTGGTTATCCGAGAATCGAGCGGAGATTATATGTCACGATAAGATAGTCCATATTACCACCCCTTCCGGCGAGATCATTTCGGTCCGAGGCGAGAGAAGCGGCATGACCACCAGCATCATTACCCTTATGAAGGCGCAGAAGTACCTGCGAAAGGGTCATCCGGCAGTTTTGGCGCAGATTGTTGAGAAACCCGCGGAGGAGTAGCGAATTGAAGATATACCGGTTGTGCGAGATTTTCCGGAAGTTTTCCCGGAGGATTTGCCTGGACTCCCTCCTGTACAACAAGTCGAATTCCAAATCGAGTTGACCCCCGGTGCAGCACCCATAGCACGAGCCCCGTATCGGTTCGCACCGGCGGAGCTTCAGGAACTGTCCACTCAGTTGCAAGATTTGTTGGATAAGGGTTTTATCCGACCTAGCTCATCGCCGTGGGGAGCCCCTGTCTTGTTTGTCCGAAAGAAAGACGGGACTTTCCGAATGTGCATCGACTACCGGGAATTGAACAAGGTGACGGTCAAGAACCGTTATCCTTTACCCCGAATTGATGATTTGTTTGACCAGCTTCAAGGATCGAGTTACTACTCGAAGATCGATCTGCGATCCGGTTACCACCAGCTGAGAGTGCGCGAAGAAGATATCTCAAAGACTGCTTTCAGAACACGGTATGGTCACTACGAGTTTTCGGTTATGCCTTTTGGCCTAACCAACGCGCCAGCCGTATTTATGGATCTCATGAATCGAGTATGCAAGGCGTACCTCGACAAGTTTGTGATTGATTTCATCGATGATATTCTCGTCTACTCCAAGAACGAGACTGACCACGAAGAGCACTTAAGGGTAATTCTGGAACTATTGAAGAAGGAACAACTGTATGCTAAACTCTCGAAATGTGAATTTTGGCTTCGCGAGGTTCACTTTTTAGGACATGTGATCAACGAGAATGGTATCCGTGTCGATCCCGGTAAGGTAGAGGCCATCAAAAACTGGGAAGCACCTAAGACTCCGACTGAGGTGCGACAATTCCTAGGACTGGCCGGCTACTACCGGCGTTTCATCGAGGGATTTTCAAAGATTGCTCAACCCCTCACCGCTTTGACTCACAAGGGCACTAAGTACAATTGGAGTGACGCGCAAGAATCCGCTTTTCAACTGTTGAAAACCAAGCTTTGTAGCGCCCCTATTTTAGCCCCCCCCGAGGGAACGGAAAATTTTCAGGTACACTGTGACGCATCTATACAAGGTCTCGGTTGTGTGCTGATGCAACTCGAGAAGGTTATAGCCTACGCCTCTCGACAACTACGGGTTCACGAGAAGAACTACACGACCCACGATTTGGAACTCGGAGCTGTGGTGTTTGCTCTTAAGATATGGAGGCATTACTTGTACGGTACCAAGTTTACCATTTACACCGACCACAGGAGTCTCCAACATATCTACGATCAGAAGGAGCTGAACATGCGACAGCGTCGTTGGGTCGAGCTGCTCAAAGATTATGATTGTGCCATCAAGTACCACCCTGGCAAGGCCAATGTGGTGGCCGACGCCCTCAGCAGAAAAGAAACAGATAAACCCAGACGGGTGAGAGCTTTGAAACTCACGATTCATGCCAGCTTACCCGATCAGATTCGCGATGCGCAACTTGAAGCTTTGAAAGATGACAATCTTCCATCGGAACTCATGCGGGGCATGAACAAGCAACTTGAAACCAGATCGGACGGGGTCCGATATTTTGAGAACCGGATTTGGGTTCCAAGATACGGAGAGTTGAGAACTCTAGTGATGGACGAAGCTCACAAGTCCCGATATTCTATCCACCCTGGCTCAGATAAAATGTACCATGATTTAAAGGCACTTTACTGGTGGCCGAACATGAAAGCCGACATTGCCACCTACGTGAGCAAATGCTTGACTTGTGCCAGAGTCAAGATAGAATACCAGAAACCATCTGGTCTACTGCAACAACCGGAACTCCCAATGTGGAAATGGGAACACATCTTAATGGATTTTATTACGGGTTTACCTAAGACACCGACGGGATGCGATACCATCTGGGTGATCGTTGACCGGTTGACTAAATCGGCACACTTCCTAGCGATTAAAGAAACGGACAAAATGGAAAGACTGACTCGTGTTTACATGAAGGAAGTAGTGTCGAGACACGGAGTGCCTGTCTCGATCATTTCCGATCGAGATTCTCGTTTCACTTCACACTTTTGGAAGTCGCTGCAAAGCGCACTAGGCACCCGTCTCGATATGAGTACAGCATACCATCCTCAGACGGATGGGCAAAGTGAACGAACTATTCAGACCCTGGAGGATATGTTGCTTGCCTGCGTATTGGATTTCGAAAAAAGTTGGGAACCTCACTTACCTTTGGTAGAGTTTTTGTATAATAACAGCTACCACGCAAGTATTAAAGCAGCGCCGTTTGAAGCGCTGTACGGACGGAAGTGTCGGGTGACAGCCAAATCACTGGTCCAGAACTGGTACTCGAAACTTCGGAAAAGATTGTACAAATCCGAAATCGCATGGCAGCAGCACGAGATCGCCAAAAGAGTTACGCCGACAAGCGCCGAAAGCCTCTCGAATTTCAAGTGAACGATCGAGTGTTACTCAAAGTCTCACCTTGGAAAGGTGTGGTTCGCTTTGGTAAGCGAAACAAACTCAACCCACGATATGTTGGTCCTTACCGGATAACTGAGCGCGTTGGTCCAGTGGCGTACCGACTGGACCTACCAACGGAACTCGGTGGCGTACACAATGTTTTTCACGTATCCAATTTGAAGAAATGCATATCTGATGAAACCCAAGTAGTCCCTTTGAAGGACTGCAAGTTGATGAACAGTTACGTTTCATTGAGGAACCAGTCGAGGTTTCGGATTGGGAAACCAAAACGCTCAAGCACAGCAAAATTCCAATCGTTAAGGTTCGTTGGAACTCGAGACGTGGACCGGAGTTCACGTGGGAACGCGAGGATCAAATGATGAAAAAGTATCCTCACCTTTTTGAAGGGCTAACCAAACACAAAACCGCGAAACTCGGCAAACCGTCAGACATCACCGGAGGTATGAATTTCTTTCTACTAGGGGATGATATGACAAACTGAAATTTTTCTTACTTTTTCAGACACTCATCACGACTTGACTCAAATTTTCGGGACGAAAATTCTTTAACATGGGAATGATGTGACAATCGTCAATTTCAGGTTAACTCCGTTAACTCAACTCCGTCAATTCAAACTTAAGATCACTGAATCTATAACACACACTTCATTACATTTAAACTATGGTTTAAATGACGCTTAACACTTACTACATGTGTAGTCTTTCGGGAATTTGCACCGAAACGCAAACGAGTTGACGCAAACGATTGGTGAATAAACGAAAAACGTCAAAACAGTAATTATGTGATAATTATGTGTTAGACTTATGTGTTATGTGATAACATGGTTATAAACGTTAACTCAAGATGTAAACAAGTTAATTTGGGCTAGAAAAGTAATACTTAGAAGTGGAGGGGCCAAAGTGTAACATGTATTATTATAAATACTAATAATAATAAACCCTAACCTATTCTTTTCTCCCTCACAAAAACCGATCAGCCTCTCCCCTTAGCTTCACTTGGCTGCCGTCACCTATACACACACATACAACCACCAATTTCAAGTTTTGATCGAAGATTAAGGTGCTAGGAAGGTATAATCGACTATTCTATGCATCCTTATTACTTGATTTTGATGTTTGTTGGGTTAATTACAAACCCTAGCTGCCGTCACCTATATGATGTTGTGTTAATATGATTGTTGTTGATTTGTTAATGATATGATAACTAGAATTGATGTTGTTACATGATAGTTACTTGTGTCTTTGATTTGAGTTCAAACAAAAACCCTAATCATGTATGTAATGTGAAATTGATGTGCATGGATGGTGTTTATGGAGTCTAGAGTGTTATATGAATGCATGATAGTTCATAGATTGTTATTATGTTGAGTTTGGATGCAAACAGTTTCTGGACAGAATGTGTATATGATGTTTAAGTGACTGTAACGAAGTGTAAACGTGAAAATTGGTTGCGATTATTGGTACTGCAGTAAACTAGGTTGAGTCTAGTTTCTATAAAGTATAAATTTGTAATTTTTGGACAAGTAGAAGTTAACTTTTATGATTTTACAAAAACGTTGTGCAAAGCTGAGCTGTTAGACCTGCTGTTAGGTTATGTTGTAAATGTTATATCTC
This sequence comes from Bidens hawaiensis, assembly GCF_021521415.1. Taxonomy (NCBI): domain Eukaryota; kingdom Viridiplantae; phylum Streptophyta; class Magnoliopsida; order Asterales; family Asteraceae; genus Bidens; species Bidens hawaiensis. The sequence continues at coordinate 1,424,100 of NW_027491175.1, forward strand.
ATGAACTACGAGACCAATTGGGTTGGTTCCACTTCTGGAAGTTGACTCATTGAGTTAGGAACCAAACCCAAGTGGTCTTGCATTTATTGGATTTTTCGTTTAACGGGAATTGCAAATAACATTCTGTTGTGCATGAATCTGACTGTTATGAGTTTGCTGTAATGATTTGATGATTGTGAAAAAACTATGAGGAATAAAAATGTAATAAAATATGTTTTGGAAACCTAAGACATATGTGCTTCTGTGATGATTTTTGGTAAATTAATTGAGATGCTATGATCGGTGAAATAGTACAATCTTTCTAGTAGGATTTCTGTCTCGGTGAAACTAGCTGCTGAGTTTTGTGAAAATGCATGAAATATGATACTTGCTAATTTATTATCGTGTTATGACCAAATTGCCCTTGAGGGGAATGATTGCAAGATAATTGTCGTGTTTTGACTAAAATGCCCTTGGGGGAATAACTGCTAATTGATTGTTATAATTTGACCAAAATGCCCTTACGGGGAATAATGGCTAGTTAATTGTTATTTGTTGACCAAAATGCCCTTACGGGAAAAATTGCTAGTAATATACGTTATGAATACATGACACGTATATGATTGCTTACACATGTGATGTGTCACAAAAACACTTGTTAAAGTCACACACGATTCACAAACGAAACACGAAACATGTTATATGCATAGGTATTACGTGCCGGGTCTAGAGACTCGATAATATTCCGACACTTAGGAAAATCTCTTTGTTGTTTTAGAACGTTAGAGAGAGTTTTTCGGTGACGCGCATCTTGGTGATTTATTTTGGGAAATTCTTCGCAAACAGTGAGTTTCACTTTCCCCTCTTTAAACTGTTTTCAAACGCTTTTCACTTGGGGGAGATAACATACTCCACAACGCATTTAAGATTTTGTTATAAATTATATATCACTTGTAAAGGCTAAGTGGCAAACGAAATATATGAAGTCCTACACATCGAACCGGTTAATATTTAGAATAGCGAGTCACTGTTGAGTAGTACTACTGGGTTTGACAAACCCCACCCAACGCTAAACTCGACTGGAGGTCGAGCGGGTGTAATTTTGGCTAACACGTACCATGGTCTGGAGGACCTGGTGACAAGGCACTTACTAAACGAGTCAGCTTCGGTGTCGAACACTTAGTAATACTTGTTGTATAGACTAGCTACCTATCGATATATAATTTGACATAACACTATCTGGTAACGCAAAACGCCGTAACGTGGTTACGCAAAACGCTTAACGCAAAACGCCGTAACGTGGTTACGCAAAACGCTGAACGCAAACGCTAAACGATTTATTTTTATATAACTTGTGAACTCACCAACCTTGTGTTGACACTTTTAGTATGTTATTCTCAGGTAGCCGAGGCGGGCGCGCGGTTTAGGAACATGCATTGCTTGATAAACTTTTAACTATGCAAACTTACTTTTAACTGTTATCCTTGGGTTTTAATCGTCCTGCGTGACGTAACATTGTTTCTATGGTTTTACGCTTCCGCACTTATTTTCATTTAAACGTTTTTATGGTTTGATTATAACTGATGATTCCGATCCTGTTAGTTCACACCCTCTGACGGTAAAACTCCGTTAGTGGATTTTGAGGATGTGACAATTTTAAATAATTTATCTCATGATATTGATCACTTTGGAATGTCGGGTTTGGACTTGACAATTTATCAAGACTCGAACCGACTAACCAAGCACTCGTTAAAGTCCCATTTTGGTATATCTAACAAGGGGTCATGCACTATTACATTAAACCAAACCCCACATATTTACTTAACAAAGGTTAAGTAAAACTAATTAATAGAACACCGAGACCCGATTTCGAGCAAACGTACTTTTCAAAAACCGTTACTTAATTTCGTATGTATTTACACTTTAACCCTCAAACTTTAATTATTTATTTTATTTGTCATGTTATTTTACTTTAAAGCTTTTAAGACCATTCACTAACTCAAGACCCTCTCAATCTAGGTCTTGCTCGTTGAACTTACCCTTTCGTTTTACTGCAAACTAATTCTTCAAGTTACTTATTTAATGTGAGTAACCACACTCCCCCTATTTACGCTTTTATACTTTTGGGGGTGGCATGCGTATTGTCACACCCCAACCTATGGCAGAAATGCCGGGGCGCGACCTGATTGTCACAGCTCTCAAGGTTACTATCATGCATATTATAAGTTTCAATATCTAGTTAATAATTTTAAATACAACAAATATCCATAGAAAAATCCAAATAAACGAAGGTACATATATCAATCAATAACAATAAGTCTCAATAAGTTTTCTTCTAGCATAAATCCTTAAACAATCTTCTAAGTCCAAATACTTCACATCATATGGTGACCTGCATATGCGTTGAAAATAATATAGTTTGTCTACACGAGGTTGAGTGAGCAACACACCAGTTCAAAGTATAAATAAAAATATGTATTTGCAGCAAGTCATATGCGAATAACAAAATAACCAGATGAGCAAGTATAACTGAGATGTCGAGAAGCATAAAGCTATAACGACTGGCGTATGATCATACTAGACTGAGATTATGTTGGACCTCTCCGAATGCGGAAGCATACAATGCAAATAAGCACATAAACAAGTAAGGTATAAGTTGTTAACACATAAGAAAATAGTTGCAGTTTTGAGTATAATTATATATGAGAAAATATATTTACGCATATGTCCCCAAAACGTGAAAAACAAGTAAAATAGGGGAATGTAGTACTCACCTCAATAGACGAACAAAAGTGAATGAGAATATTAAGAATGCGGGAAATCATGCGTTGACAATAAAGCCTATAAAGGAAAAAGGGAAGTACGGATACGCTAAGTAAATGTACAAGATCGATTATGAAAACTCGATAACCATTATTAAATTAATATTATAATAATATAATATTATATATAAAGATTTATTATTTAAAACAATTAGTTTGATTATAAAAACATATCTTGAAAGTATTATATTTTTTCATTAGTTTTATAAACATATTTATTTATATAGTTTACTTGAGATTATATATATATATATATATATATATATATATATATATATATATATATGTTTAAGTTCATGAGAGAAATTAAGTTATTGCAAGAAGTGTAAGAAGTCAATCCAGCCAATCAGAAGTTTTATCTTCTTTTTCCTTTTTAATTAAATATATGGGTAGAATGGTAAAATCTCATAAGAATTTTATATGGAAACTGTTTTATTAATTTATTTGGAAGTTTTCAATGTAGTTTTTATTAATATATTTTAATATATAAATCTAAAGAAAACTTTACAACAAAACTAATAAAACGTTAGCATGCTAGCATTATTTTATTTGATCAAGCATCATAAATCGTTATACAAAATTTTTCATATTTATCCCTTTGTTTATATATTATTAGTTATTTAAATTTTTAAAACAAATTATACAAGTTAATATTAAATGATCTTTTTCTTAGTTTCCGTATCTCATTATATTTTGATTTTAGATATGAAATTTTATTTAAATTAAAATTTATCAATATCACTTCAAAATAACTATTATTACCCAAGATAGCTTTCAGATCACCATTTTGCTTTTGTTAATTTCTTTATGTTTTAATTAAGTTTAAAAACATAAAAATTCTATATTAATATTCACATACACATAACTCATATTCGCCTAAACAGATTGTTAGTTCATTTATTTTGAACTACACTTAACTAATATTCACCTACACATAACTCATATTCGCATGAACAAATTGTTAGTTCATTTTATTTTCGCCTACATGAAATTAATATTCACCTACACATAACTTATATTCGCCTATACAAATTGTTAGTTCATTTTATTTCGCCTACATGTAACTAGTATACACCTACACATAACTCATATTCGTCTAAACAAATTGTTAGTTCATTTTATTGTCACCTACATTTAACTAATATTTACCTACACATAACTCATATTTTCCTACACAAATAGTATGTTAGTTGTGTAGGTGAACTTTAATAACGAGATTAGTATTTATCTTTAATTTTATGTCTAAAAGTAAATTTTATTAAGAATTCAATATAAATTCACAAAGAAGATGCTTGAACATTAGAATAAATTTTCCGTATATGATTTTTAGGAGAAGTTGAAATAGGCAATTAATTTTGTATGTTTCCTTTTATAAATTATCTACACTAGACCAATATACCCTTTTTATATAAATTAGTAAACATTATGTCTTCACTTTATTATAAAATTGCCATTATTGTTCTTTACCATTGATTACACATAATCAATGGTCCAGATTTATTTCTCGCACTTTTCGCATTAAAATGACTTCTGCCTTGAACCATCATATATATATATATATATATATATATATATATATATATATACGAATGAAAACGTGAGTTAAACAAGTATCATAAAGTCGGTTTTCAATAAAATAGTTTTATTTGATTATCAATATTAATTATATACTTAATAGAGATTTTTAAAAAAATAATTAACAAAATAAACTAAAAAATCGGGGTGGCAGGGTGTCGAACCCGCAACCTGCCCCCTATAAGTCATATGGTTAACCAGCTGAGCTATCCAGCTTAATGCAAATAGATTTAGAAATATTTATTTAAAAACAGTGACATATTCAATCAGATTTGATTATGAAACCCTTACAATCAATTTGATCAATCCGTTAATGCAAATCAAAATTAACCTTAGGGCTTTTGATCTCCATGAAAAACCGATCCTGATGATATAAACAATTACGTTAAATGATGATCTGGAGATGGTGAACGAGAACCGAACAGAGCCGACCAAAAAAGCATAAGAACAGACAAGTAAACGGCCAAACTAATATAATTAAGTATAGGGTTATGATAGGCGACGGCTTTGAGATTGTATGTGTGAATTTAATTGAAAAATTATCATCTTTTATTTAGATTTAGGGATTAGGGTTGTCGGTTTGGTTAAATATGGAAGAATGGATCAGAATTGATATTGTTAACTCGTATAGGATGTCGGTTTAGGCCGAAATTGATAATAACAAAAGATATGCAAGATCAATTTCTACAATTAAACGAAAATTATTGTCCATGTATTTGTTAATTGGATTCGGGTTCAAGAAAACCCACTTAGATAATGATATGGGTAAACGGATTATCCAGATAAGGGAAATGGGTTATAACATCACTTACTGTTTGGACCCTGATGTTTGAAATGGGATATATAAAGGATTGAAACTTACACTTTGGGTAGAACATGTAAAAATATTAAAGACATAATATGAATCATTAAATATAAGTAAAATAATAAAATATAACTTGATAAACACAATATTTTAAATAAAATAACCCGAACATCGAAACAAGTCGAGTATTTTAATAAAAGCACTAATTCGGAAAAACCGAGTTGTTACACGTACCATATTTAAACTTACTTGTTTTATGATCTTATTATCAAATCCACAATTCAACATTATGTGTTTTTACGAATATTTGCTCGATCTTTGTTTATGCCTCAAATTGATTTTGTGCACGAGTGTTTATTTTTATGTTGTTGTTGAGACTCAATAAGTATGATCATACGCACCCCTAACTACTTATCCTTGTGCAAGTAGCATAGGGCATCATTATCCGAGTATGTTGGTTGTTACCAATTAGAAAGGATCCTCATTCTCCGAGTATTTTGGTTGTTACCAAATAGAAAGGAGCCACAGTTATTTACTGTAACACCCCGTAACCACAGCGGAAACGTACACGGGATGCAACAGACACGTCTGATATCAACAACATTGTTTATAAAGAAAACACCACTACATTAATTTAAACGTATTACATTGTTCTGAGTTTCATAACCATCTAAGCGTTATCACATAAGTGTTACCGATAGTACATTATCAAATTTAATGCAAAATATAGATCTCTAGACTTCCACAAAATAGCACACAGCATCGAACACATATCACTCATTCCAATTTGAGTGTACCTAGAAAACATGTAAAGAAAACGGGTCAACTACGAATAGTTGGTGAGTTTCACTAATTTAAATAAACTATGACAAATCATTATAAAAATCATGAATAAGTGATGTAATTATACTGAGTTCACAAGTGAAAACTCTATTAACCCCAAAACATATCGATTAACCTCCGGGAACTTTGTTACCCCAGAATACTTCCAATAACCTCTGGGAACTCTGTTACCCCAGAAACACATTTAATAACCTCTGGGAACTCTGTTACCCCAGAAACAAATTTAATAACCTCTGGGAACTCGGTTACCCCAGAACACTGTTTCGGGCATTACAATATTAGCAACTCAGTTAATTACCATCTTAATACATTACCGTACGGTTTCCGTACAATAAACATTATATAAATACATTCGTTTCCATGCGATTAGCATGTACTTAAACACTTTGATAGAAACATGCTTTCCGCCCCGGGAAAATATTTAAAACAGTTCAGTAAAAAAAGGGCTCGTGAAAACTCACCTTCCTGTGAGCAAGATGTACTACGGTGCACGGCTACTGGTACAGATCTGTAATACGATCCCCAAATCGTTACTACACAATTTCTAACAATATAACTTAAATTCGTGTTAACCGGTACGTCTGGGGACACTGCTAACCCAGTACCGTACACGATCCGGGGACAATGTTAACCCCGAAATACTTTTCAGGACTTAGATTGTGATATCACTTAGAGTTCTTTAGTCAAAACTACCGTTAGTTTGTTTTCTCGTTTTGCGTGCCTAGCACGGTTATCCGTCTTTATGTTTTCAAAAAATGAGTTTGACCACACACGACCCGAAGATAGTTGTTATTGATATTTTCATTAAAGTGGTGAAATTAGAGCTCGGTTAGACACCCCGTTTGGCCGCGGGGCCCGTTTCCGTCTTTAATACACCGGAAACGGTTAAATCGGGTAAAATTACCCAAATCATCCGAATTATTTTCGGATGATTTATTTTTACTTGATTAACTTAGTTTCATGAAAATAGTCCATTTTTAAGGTTTTTATGCACCAGTCAGCTCGCTTAAGCCTTCGTTGATTATCCATCATTCGTTCTTGAGTCATACGGTCAGCAGACATTTGATTTTCATATAGATGAAGTAAACTCAAGACCATATTCATCTTTTGATCATGTGTCATGGCAAGAAACGAAGCTGGGATAGGTTGAACGGGACCTTGAGGTCGGTTAAGCCTCAAGAATGAAAAGTCCATAGGTTGTGGAGGCAGCATAGTCGGTGTAGGAGAAACCACCAATGTAGCAGTTGTATGCCTTGGTATTGTAGATAAAACAGTTTGAGGAATCATACCAAGCCTAGGATCAGACGTAAGCATGGTCGTCAAAGTGAGTTCCGGGTTGCTAGTAGTAAGCGGCACCACCGGTCATTGAGAAACGAACGACCTTGGAGGCTGAACTCCAAAAGAAATGCCAGCACCAGCCGACACTCGTCGCTCAGACGATCCTTCAGTAGCTAACTCTTTTCCTTTTCTCTTGCGTTGAACGACAATTGTAGCAGCTAAAGCCGCTTCAACCGCAGCTTGTTGTTCAAGTATAGCTACATCTCCATCACCACCATTACCACCATCACCACCATCATCACCATTATCATTCCCACCTGGTCCCTCCTCACGCTCAGAATCCGAATCTTCATGGATCCAGCGATCATTTTCAGGACATACATAATCTGGATTCACCAGATAACCAATCAAATGTTAGGTCGAAGGAGGATATTTCCAGTAAACTTTCATCCTTCGAACAATATCAGCCGTCATATGTTCAAGCGGAATCACGTCGTTAACAATGGCTTGATCTATAACCAGATTAGGAATCAAGTCTTCAATAATTAATTGGAGGAACCGAGGATACATAAGAAACTTCTTTCTTTGAAACGTCTGAAGACATTGTTCCTTAAGATGATAAAATATCATTTATGAGAAGTTGAAGTTTTTGTTCAGGATCAAAGCTACAAACGCCGATTGTAGCATAATTCAGCATTCATCGAAACCACCCTTTCGACCTCCTAAGCAATGGATTAGTACATGAAATAAGTACTTGTACGTTGGGCATAATCCATTCTTGTTGTACATAGAAGCTTCAATATCACCACTGTAGAATACTCGACGAAACAAACCCTTGATCACCTTTTTATCAAAGTCACACGGATGATCAATGTTTTCTCCAAACCGAAGCACACGTCGGATTACATCAATATCAACAGTGATAGGCATTTGGTTGATTGTGGCTTCAATGTGGTTCTCAACTTCAACATACCTCGCCGTATTCCAAAATTGACGAACAATACTGAAACGAACGTCAGGATTTGCAGTGATGGAACAGTGAATACGCGAGCGTCGTAAGAATTCTAATAATCCTCCAAATATGTTCTCATCCGCAAAATTTGTACCAACGAAGGCACATATATTATGTTTCTTATCATATGGCAATAACGGCAAATCTTTTTGTTGTTGATCAGCAATCGGAGGATCTTGGTCCATGTTATCAACCATAGTTCTAAATAAACAACGTCGAGAATTAGTGATAATAAATATTTATGTACATAAATTTGTAAATCATAAATGAATTTGAAAATTAAAAATTATTTAATAGAATGTCATTCGTTAAACAGAATGATTCGTTACACTGTTATAACGAATCATCTGTTTCGCTATCAAGTAAATATATAACGAAAGAGAACTAGCGAATTATTTACAAAAAATTAACGAACTAAACATGTAGATCGTTATAATTAACGAATACAAATATGTTTCGTTATTAAAATTGATTCACTATTATAATTCGTTTGAATTGCATAACGAATTGGACACGAATTAGTTCCAATTTGTTAAGCATAACGAATGGCCAAAATAAGCTTAATCTTTGACTTAATTAGTCAAGGTCAAAATTACCAAGAACTTCAAAAGTCAAATTCACAAACGGAAATCAATACACATATAATCAGCAATACAAAGCTGAACCAGTGACCACAAATGATCTCGGAATCGCATTGCGATTGCAATGATGCTAATGTGGTGTTCCAAAACATGATAAAACAAGGTTAAATTAAGATTTACATAAAACTTCAAAACCCGGTAATATAATCACAAAATTAACATATCAAACATGCATTAATCTTGACGAAAATCATTACGATGTGATCATCTATACCTTAGGATCAGACAGGTTTTGTTGGAGCTCGATTAATCAATCAATAACAGTAACAATAAAAGATCTCAGATATGTGAATAATTGGTTAATACGTTTATAGATCTAGCTCATAATTACTATAGATTAAGTGTTATATATGTATATGTATTATCAATATATGTGTTAGTGTAGTTCGTATAAGATTAGCTTGAAGATCGAGAGCGTTTGGACAGGGATTCGATAATTAAAACTCTCAAAACTTAAATTAAAAGTGACAGAGGTTACTATATATAGAAGACGAAACTAGTTTGTTAATATTTCTAACGAACTAGGATTCGCTTCATTACATACATTAAATTAACGAAACACCCCCTGATTCGTTAACATCCCCTAACGAATCAGGAGGGAATACATTTAATGTCTTAGTTCGCTAACATCCCTAGCGAACTAGACTTAACCTTCAACGAACTAGATAATAAGTTAACATATTATTACATTAAATAATAAACAAAACGTTAACGATAATTACAAAGACTCAAGACGCAAAACCGTGCACTAACAGACACCCCCTCGTCTTGAGCTCTTTGTCTTTAAATTACTTGAAGCGCTTGGACTGCCAGTCTCTGCAACTATGAATTCCATGTTCATGACATACACGAACAACTCGGTGGAATTGCATAGCCAGGTTGTAGTCTTCATGGCGCTCGACCAAAATCTGCTTCCTGTGGAGCACGTCATTGTCTGTCTCTGATAAATTAACCAACCACATTGGGTCGATTATCTTGATGAGCTCAGTCTTCAGTCCTCTACCAAGAACAATGACGGCCTCGCCAGTACGATTTTCATAGTACCAGCGGTTGAAGGAGAGATGTATATCTTGAGGCATCGTCTTCACAGGAACCTGTTTCATCGTCTTTGGCGGCTTCATCTTCAGGACAAGTTTCCTCCAGCCAGTCCTCTGATCAATCTCGTCAATACGCTTTCGTCTTGGGACCTGGGGCTTGAAAAACTTGAAGCCATGATTGATTTCAAACAGTAAGTGTCGATGAAACAAGTCAGCAGTCTGGTGACACCCATTATTTATAAATGGATGTCTCGCGAGGTTACGAACATCCCACCGCGGTAATGTCAGAACATCCCTTATCTTTTCATAGTACTGGATCCCCTTCTCCCTTTTGATTATACATACTTTCAGCTCAGAATCATAAAGCCAGGAGACAATATCACCATGTACCTGGGAAACAGTCTTGAAGGAGGTCACTTGATTAGCTTTAACCCAAGCTGCAGCAGTGTCTTTGCGTTCTTGATCAACAATCCGATGTGCCTGAATAATCTTACCAGCAGCTTTAAACCTGAACCAACTCAGAATCTCTTCAACGGACGGATCATAAGGATTGCCGTTATAAAAACTCTTTCCTTTGGACTACTCTTCAAGATTTTCCTCTGCTTCTTTAATTACCTCTTCATGAAAGACTGGAGCACCTTGATCAACGTTTGTGTGTTGATACAAGTCTGGATACTCCTCAGCAGTTACATCCTCCATCTCAACATCCCCTTCTTCATAAATAAAATCCGTATACATCTGAGTTAACGGATCATCCGACAAACCTTCCTCAATTATCAACTCGACATCAGGCTCAGTTTCTAACGCAGTCAACTAATCATCATTCAGCCCAAGCAGTATAGAAATCCGCTCCCGTGTCAACAACCTCTCCACAAAGTCACCAACCTCTATCTCGTCTCTTTTCACCACAATACGAACCATCCCCGATCCATCCATAAATATCACAGTATTAGCCGCATTCATCTCAATTGGCTTGGCGACAGTTGGATCTTGATACACAATAATCTGTTTACCCGAGTCTTCACCGCCACTTGTACCAGCACCAGAAGATGAGCCGTGCGATTGTTTAGGCTCACCTCCTGCACCAGACTCGTCAGGATCTTGATCGTCATTCTTGAGTTTCTTTAGGGCATCTTCTTTGCACGTTAACTGCAAGATCAACTCTTCTTGTTCTTTCATTTTCACCCCCTGAGCCTCAACAATCGCCCTTAGATCTTTGGTTTCCTTCTGAGCGAACGAGATATAACTCATCATCCGTCTTTGGTTGTCCAGAAGACGTTCCTGATTCTGACGATTAGCGGCCATCTGATTCTCATAAAGGTGGAGAAGATTTAACAGCATCTCAGTTTGACGGCCAGGTGGCAGGTTGTATAAGGATGGGTGAACAGGTTGGATTGGTCCTTGAGGCCGAGTAATTCTCATAAATGAGATATCACTAGGCGGAGGTGGAGGAGGAGGAGGAGGGGTAGTTGTAGGAGGAGGTCTCATGGATGGTGTTGAGGGAACTGTAGACAGTGCAGCAGGAGGCCTTGGTATCTCAGATAATGCCATTTGAGGAATTAAACCAGGCCTTTCATGTGACACCAACGTCGTCGTCAATGTAAGCGTCGGTGTGCTAGTAGTTGGCGGCACAACCGCGCGTTGAGGCGTTGATTGACGTGGTGGTGGAACTCCAATAATGACCCCAGCCCCAGCAGACACCCGAGGCTTCTTTGATGGCTCACTCGTTGCCACCGCTTTCCCTTTTCGTTTTCTCTCCCGTTGAGCGGCAATGGTGGCCGCTAATGCATCATCAACCGCATCTTGTTGTTCTTTAAGAGCTGCATCATCAGCTCCACCGTCACCATCATTACCGTCATTTCCACCATCATTTCCATCATCACCGTTCCCACCTTCTCCCCCTTCACACTCGGAATCCGAATCGTCATGGATCCAACATTCATTAGGAGGACAGACATAATCAGGATTGATTATATGACCAATCATCCGTTTATTTCTTGGCTTCTCTTTTCTATAAGTTAACATTCGATTCACGGTGTCAGCTGTCATGTGTTCTTGATGAAGTACATCGTTCACTATCGTCTGATCAATAGCCAAATTCAGAATTAACTCTTGAATAATCAGCTGAAGAAAGCGAGGATACATCAGGAACTTCTTTGACTGAAGTGTTTGCTGAACCTGTTCCTTCAAATGGTCGAAGACTAACTCTGAATAATTAAACGACTTATTCAGAATCAGAGCAACAAAAGCTGACTGCAGACTCAGTCTACACTCGTCAAACCCACCACGACGACCACTCATACAATGAAGTAGAACATGTAGGAGATACTTGTATGGTGGACATAACCCGTTCTTGTTCAACATAGATTTATGAATGTCAACACCATAATTTAAGCGTGTAAATATACCCTTGACCAGCGGCCTATCAAATTCACTCGGGTTATCATCAGTATCACCAAATTGAAGTACGCGACGAACGACCTCAACATCAATTGTAATCTGAGTTTGATTAATGGTAGCTCGAATGTGTTTATCGTCCTCAACAAACTCAGCTGTGTTCCAAAATTGCCTGATAATACTCAGATACACTTTAGGTCTAGCAGTTACAACGTAGTGTATCACTGAGCGTCTTAAGAAGGCTAACATATCCCCAAACACCTCCACATCTGCCACATCTTGATTCACGTAAGCACAGATATTATGTTTCTTATCAAATGGCAGTAAAATAACATCGTCTTGTTGTTCTTGTTGTGGTGGTTGATCTTGTGGAGGTTGTTCTGGTGGTGGTTTCTCATGTTGCCCTTGATCAGCAATTGGTGGATCTTGTGCTACTTGATCAGCCATGTTTACTTTATAAGTGTAAACGAATATGAGAATACGTATATTGTATTTAATATCCATACAAGTCAAATTATTTATAAGTAGTATAGTCATTTTCATAGGATATGTGTATTTAGTTTATTTACGCGTTTAGACGGTTGAAATACTTTAATTAATTTAAAAGTGAATTTTAAAGTTAATTAAATAAATAAATTGAATGTCATTCGTTAACAATCCCACTGATTCGTTACAATTTAACAACGAATTGTGCGATTCGCTATCAGGTTAATTATTTAACGAAGTAGCCTCAGCGAAGTACTATTCAAAATAACGACCTAAGAGTCTAGTTCGTTATACTTTTAACGAATCCACAGCTGATTCGTGAATTAAAATATTCGCTGAGCTAGTTCGTTAATGTCCTTAACGAATTGGACACGAAACAGTTCCAATTGGTTAAGAATAACGAATGGTCAATTAATCAGACTTAATCTTTGACTCACATTGTCAAAGTCAAAATTAATATGAACATTGATAGTCAACGATATAAACCCAGAATCAATTAGTCCATAACTATCGTTGAATTATCAAGGTAATGAGCGTATTGAGCTCGGAAACACACTCGTAAACTGATGGTGATGAGATTGAGACTCAAAACCCAGATATACCAAGCCTAACCGAAGCAAATATAAACACAGAGACTATGAATACATAATCAACCCGGCAAACTAGAATCAAATGTTGATTAAAGTCTACCAAGGGTATCCGAAATGCATTCCGATATCAGTGAAACCTAAATAATCAAGTTCATCAACACAAAATATAAACAAACTGAGTTTATAAACTCGGAAACCCTTAATTCACAAAAAGTCCATAATTTATCTATCAAATCATAGTCATTTTTGACGAAAATCAGATCGCCATGAACATCTGTACCTGAGAAACACAATGGTATTCTTGAAATGTTGAAAATTGAAGGTCGAATTTTCAAGGAAAATTTGAATAGGGTATCTTTAGTGTGAAGAAAAAATAGAACAGTGAAAGGATTGTTCGTCTTTTCTGTCTTATATAGCAAAACACGCTACCCGAGGTACAAGTTGTACGAATCACGCGATTCGTGTGGAGTTTAAATAAACGAATTAGCTCATTCGCTAACTCAGTTCGTTACCTTAAGGTAGTGAATCAAGACTTGATTCGTGTATTTGATTCGTTAAATATGTATAACGAAGAAGGATGATTCGTTACAGAGTGCGGAAGCGAATTAGGTGAGCGAACTAGAAACTAGTTCGCTAAAGAATCACCTAGTTCGTTATCCATAATTAACGAATTAGTTTGTTTAACGAATAAAATCTTTATTTAATTTTAAATTAAATAATTAAATGAGTTAAATAATGAATTTAAATAAAATAAACATTTTTTTTAACTTAAAACGCATTATCGAGAACCTTTTTATCCCGATACATTAATACCTTAAAGTCGTTTCTCTTTTTACGAAACATAACTTAGAAACCATTAAATAATTTTTAATTGAAAAGAAGAAAATATTTTTGGTATTTTGTAAAAATTAAAGAATGTATTTACAAAAGAATATCCGAATCATTAAAAAAAGAAGACAATCTTTTTGTGTTTTTCAATGATTTACCAAAAAACAAGACATATTTTTGTATTTTTATTGAGTTTGAGCAGAGAATCATATTGACCAAAATTTCATTCCATCACAGTTTTATATTTTTAGCCATATTATGACTGGCGTTAAGTCGGTCATTGATATTGTTGTCCACTTTAAATCTTATGACAAACCTTCGAGTATTTTTGTGATATTGTTTATGATTCAATTAGCGCACAAAATATCAGAAACTATCAGCCCCTAATCTCGGTTCAAGCTTAATTTGATTTTTGCCAAATCACCCCAACTTGACTTAAACCATTATAATGTTGATCAAATTTTTGATTACAATTAAGAAATTTTGAGCAATGCATCAAGTTTCCTTTACTGTTAGTGAGTATGCATGAGTCCATCTGTCGGCTTACATACATTGTATCCCCTGGGGTCCGTTTCTTATTGGTATTAAGACGCACGCAAGGGAGGAACAGTTGTATGACTAACAGCGGATTTTGATCAAGTCAGTAATTTAGATTGTACGAAGTACAGCGGTGATCAAGTTTAATGACTTTGGGTTTGCTTCTTGAAAGCGAGCGAAATATTCATGCTTATGAATACCCAGATGATTAAGCCGCATAAAGACTCATAGTGTCCAGAATCCTAAACCTTATTATTTGCTTTATTATATTTTTGGTGATCAACAACTATAAGGCTTGAGTATGACCGGTTATTACATTTCTGCCATCCTCACCGAGACTTTTGCTAGAGACTAACACCTCTTTCAATTTGGCTTTTCTTTAAGTTTATATCACTTACTTTACTCTAACAGCTTGTTTAAGACCTACTAATGCACCAATGATTAAGCACGCAGTATTTTAAGCTTATTTCTTACTGGATTTGGGGTCAAATAATCAATGTACTATCATTTTCAAAAACTCAAATTTTTGAGGAGCATAAACAAAACAAATTTAATCGCCCCAGTTACTTTAAGTTCATAAATTAATGGCTATCCTGTCCATCTACACGTAGAGAGCAGGACCAAAACATGCACGCACACTTCACAAACTTAAATAACCGACATAGTTTTCAGCGAGAAAAAATAAAGTAGAAAGCTTAACGAACGCCCCAAAAACTATCCATTTGTCAGGTAAATTGCTACCCCGAAGATTTAGTAGAAATTATCAGGACCAAACATATACAAGTATATGTCCTTCGAAATATAAGCAAATGACATAATTTTCAGCGAACATAAGCAAAAATCTTTTTGATTTTTCTCTTTACAAACTAAAACCACAATCTTTTTGTCTTTTCAGATTTTTCTTTAAAAAAAAACAGAAAATTCACATTCTTTTTGACTTTTTTAGAAATTTTTCTATACAAACTGAAATCACAATCTTTTTGGAATTTCCTAATTTTAAACTGTTTTTGGTTTTTCATATATTTTTGAAAACATAAAGACATGAAAAACATACTCTTTTTGATTTTTGATATTTTTCAATGTTTTTGGGTTTTATCTATACAAACAAAAACACAATATTTTTGTATTTTTCCAGAATTCACCCCCTAAAACCTAAAAACAGAATTAAAAGTAAACTAAAATAAGAAAAAATAAAGATAATCATCCTAATTCTAGGATCTCAGCAAGGGTCTTCAATCTATTTAAACCAAGCAAAAAGTTAAAACGTGTTTTATCAAAGGCTTTGGTAAATAGATAGGCTTTTTGGAAATCAGTGTGTACTTTCTCAAGGTCAATTAATTTCTTTTCAAAGCAATCCCGTATAAAATGATATCAAATTTCGATATGTTTTGTTTTTGAATGTTGTACGGGATTCTTTGTGATACTGATGACTGCAGAATTATCAATTAGAATGGGAGTAGTAAGAAACTTCAAACCGTAGTTGCGAAGATGTTGTTGTATCCACAAAACCTGGGAACGACAACTCGAGGCTGCAACATACTCAGCTTCGGCGGTTGAAGTGGAGACCGTTGTCTGCTTCTTACACTGCCAGGAAACAAGCCGGTTTCATAAAAATTGACATCCTGCCGTGGTTGACTTGAAATTGATCTTGCAACCTCCATAGTCCGAGTCTGAATAAGCAGTAAGATAGAATGTATCATCCTTGGGGTACCACAACCCGATGTCTGGATTTCCCATCAAATACTGAAGAATTCTCTTGACTGCAGCTAGATGAGTCACTCGTGGACTTGCTTGATACCTAGCACAAAGACAAACAACAAACATAATATCAGGACGAGAAGCTGTTAAATACATTAAAGAACTAATCATAGCACGATAGAGGGTCGGATCAACGGTATCCTCCAATTCATCCGGTGATAAATTGTGACCCACGGGAAGAGGAGTAGAAGAGATTTTTCCGGTAGTAATCTTGAATCGGCTCAAGACGTCGTTCACATACTTTGTCTGATGAATGAAAATTCCTTTCGCAGACTGGTGAACCTGCAACCCTATAAAGAAATTCATCTCTCCCATCGAGCTCATCTCGAACTTGGTTTGCATAGACTTCTCGAACTCCTTACATAATGTGTCGTTTGTAGACCCAAAGATAATGTCGTCAACATATAGCTGAACTAGGAGAAGATCATCACCAACAATTTTATGAAACAAAGTACAGTCGACAGTCTCTCGTTTGAAACCATTATCCGTCAGATGGTCGGCGAGCGTGCCATACCAAGCTCTCGGGGCTTGATGTATACCATATAATGCTTTGTTTAAACGGTAAACACGGTCAGGATAATCAGGATCTTCAAAACCAAGAGGCTGTAAGACAAACACTTCCTCGTGAAGTTCACCATTGAGAAAAGCACTCTTAACGTCCATTTGATACACTTTGATATTTTTGTAAGCAGCATATGCCAGGAAGATTCGAATCGACTCTAATCTTGCAACTGGAGCATAAACTTCAGTGTAATCAATACCCTCTTGCTGATGAAAACCTTGTACCACTAAACGTGCCTTGTTTCTCACAATTACCCCACGATCATCTTTCTTACATTTAAACACCCATTTTGTTGAAATTGCCTTCTTGACTCTAGCAGGTTTGTCAATAAGATCCCAAACACCTAAACGTGCAAATTGTTGCAATTCTTCCTGCATAGTTTCTACCCAAGAAGGATCTTGCAGAGCCACACGAGGAGTTTTCGGCTCAACTTGAGATAGAAAACAAGTAAATTTAGCAACAGTTGCAATTTCAGATGCGTGTAAGTCAGCATGAACACATAGAGCATTATTGTCACTTGAAGAGGCAATTTGATGTCATGTCTGAACCCCTACATCAAGGTCTCCAATAATGTTTTCTTGTGGATGATAATTATGAACCCTGAGAGTAGGATTTTCAGAAACAGCAACATTTTCAAATAAATTAGTATAATGTTCACCCAATTCAGGAGATGAAACATTATTCTCGTTCACTGCAGCATTATTATCAGATGAAGTAGAAGCAGTATCATAATGAACAGGAGCTTCATTTTCAGGTTCTTCAGTTGGAGCAACACTTGGAGCTTCAACATCATTTAAACTTGCGAACCTTGGAATTTCCAAATGTTCTTCAAAATAGGCACGAACTAAATCTTCATCTTGATAATCAGTTGATGGAGTAAATGAATTGAACAGACCATCGTAGTCAAACATCCAGTCGGGACCTTTCCCTTGTGGAGGAGTAGTGTACTTCTGACAGTCAACATGGTACCACTCTTCAACACAACCGGACGTAAAATTAAAAACCCGTTTCTTAGGTGACGCATATCCCAAGAAATACCCTTCAATAGCTTTCTCGTCAAATTTACCCTCATCCTTCTTCAACATAGTACAAGGACACCCAAAAGGTTCCAAATACTTTAAGTTAGGCTTACGATTATTCAATAATTCATAACTGGTCTTCTTAAGTCGTTTAACAGTTAGAACACAATTGAGTGTATAACAAGCTGTATTCACTGCCTCATTCCAAAATTGGACGGGAAGCTTAGAATCAGCAAGCATAGTTCTTGCAGCTTCAATCAAAGTTCAATTCTTACATTCAGCAACGCCATTTTGTTGAGGTACGTAAGGTGTACTATATTCACGGTGAATTCCTTTTTGGATACAAAAGAAATCCAACATAGTGTTTTTGAATTCTGTTCCATTATCACTCCGAATTCTCCTCACCTTTTGTTTGTAAAGTGATTCGATTTTTGTAATAAGGTTTTGTACCAAAACAGGCGTTTGATCTTTCGAACTTATGAATAAGACCCACGAGTATCTCGAATAATCATCAGTCATGGCTAAGCAATACCAGTCTCCAGAAATACTCGCACGATTCACTGGACCAAACAAATCCATATGACGGCGTTCAAGCAGAGTATCAATGTAATTCAATACCTTAGATGGGTGCGATTTCTTCTTTTGTTTGCCCATTTTACAAGCAACACAGTGATCTGATAACTTAAAATTTTTCAACGACACCCCCTCTACCAAATCCTTGGCCATTAAATAATTCATCTTTTGAATGTGTATGTGACCCATTCTTCGATGCCAAAGTACGGAGTCTTTCTCGGTTTCTTTCAAGACAAAACACGTTTCGATCGATGTAGATACTTTAGAATTCATATTCAAGACATAAATATCATTTGATCGTGGTGATCGCATGACAACCATGTCCTCGGGAATCATATAACCCGGTTTCAGAATAAGACACTCTTTATCTGTAAATACTGTAGTATATTGCTTATCACAGATTTGCGATACACTCAATAAATTATGATCCACTTTATCACAATAGTTCACTTTCTCAAACGTAATCTTCCCATTTGAAACATCACCTTCCTGTGTGATCATGCCCCCAGAATTCCCAGCGAACGCCACATAACCCCCTTGAATATTTCTCACGTTTG
Source organism: Bidens hawaiensis (assembly GCF_021521415.1). Classification (NCBI taxonomy): domain Eukaryota; kingdom Viridiplantae; phylum Streptophyta; class Magnoliopsida; order Asterales; family Asteraceae; genus Bidens; species Bidens hawaiensis. The sequence continues at coordinate 1,443,399 of NW_027491175.1, forward strand.
ATAAGAGGTTGAGATTTCCAGTAATATGACGAGAACATCCGCTGTCCATGATCCAGTTTTCACCAGAATGGTCTTGGATGATCCCTACACACAAAAGAAAATGATTAGTTCAAAAAGGCAGCCTAGGCCTCAGTCTTGGGCACCTTTTGGCTTTCTTGAGAAAAGTTAACCTTACTTGTATTCAATTGTTGTTCAGCAACTTGTAAATAAGTTACCGGCTTCCTAGACTTTCGTCTTAAGTAAGCGGCTTGAACCACATTTGAATTTTCATTCTTGCATATGGGTGCAGTAGGAATAAACTTAGGTTTAACCGAACCGTGAGTTTCATTCATATGAACCACTTTTCTAGGATGTACATCAGAAAACATAATATGAGTATCATCAGCATACGACACAGGTCGTTTCAGAATCTCCTTTACCACAGGAATCGGCTTAGAATGATCCTTGATAAAAGGATGAAGATTCTAATAGCTCTTCTGACTACAATCTCTCACAATATGACCATGTTGACCGCAAAGGAAACAGTTTCGCATGTCTACACGATGTTGTTGCAAGGTATTTGGAATGAAAGATGCAGAAGTTTGATGATGATTCACATTTTTGGTCATGCTCTTAGCAAACTCATCAGATAATTCAGATTTCTTCGTTAAGTAAAAATCCAAATTAAAACAGTTTGAAAAACTTTTCAGTGTATCTGTCTCAGTTGACTTCACAAAGTTAATTTTCTTAGCGTGTTTTAAAACTTGTTTTGCCTTAGTCAATGGGTCAGATGGAACTGATGTTTTTGCTTGAGCATATCTACGTTCAAGATCTTGAATTTGTAAAGTTTCATTGACAAATACACTCTCAATAAGTTCAGGTTTGATGATACTTATTGGAATATCTTTTTCAGTGAACATCGTATCCATCCCCTTTAACTTAAAAACTCTAGCAGCAAATGACTTAGAACTAGAAGGATTAATGAAACACATTAAACCCTCATCATAAATTCTTGGTTTTTCTGACTTCTTTGCCTTCACAGAGTTAACTTTCATCGGATTTTCCTTTTTCACTTGAGGTTTGTGTGAACCATAGACTGCTTCCTCAAATTCGTGAGGCTCGCACAGAATGTGATTAGAACTTGGAATGTTCTTATTCTTGTGTATAGTCTCGGGTTCAAACACATCCTCAATAATAACCTTGTAATCTTGTTCAACAAACACCTTTTTGCTTTGAACATGTGATTTTTGAGGAGCAAATTGGGTCTTAACATTTTCAGATTTAACAGATTTAACATTTTCTGAAATCACAGGTTCTTTCAAAATTACCTCTTCTTCCTTTTTGGCAAAAGGATTCATTTTATAATCATTGTGAAATGGTGGAGGAATTTCAACAAAACCTATACATTTCTTAGAGTCCTTTTGTTTTCCAGAAACTTCGATAATTTCATTCAACAAGAACTAAGAATTTCGAAATTTACCCAATTTGTTCTTCAACTCAAGAACCTCATTCTCAAGTTCGGTTATTTTTGAATGATGTTTCAAAATTTCTTGAAATTTTTGGTCATTGATTGTCATTTTCACAGATAACTCAGCTTTAAGATCATGATTACTTATAGTCAACGCTTCAATTTTCTCTTTTGAATTCATTTGAGAATTCAAAGATTGCCTATAAGTATCTTTTAAAGACACAATCTCTTTTAGAAAATTATCATTTTGAAGTTTTAGTGAATCAATTTTAGACTTATTATAATCACAATCAACACACGATACCTTAGAAGCATAATTACTAACCTCAGTTTGTTTGGCCGTGCAAGCAGAAGTGGAAGAATCACTGATCTTCGCCATACAAGCAAAATTGACTGGAGGTTGTTCACTTGAATCACAGACTCAGATCCAGACTCATTATCAGAAGACAACTCACTTCCACTAACATCTTGAAAATTTTCAGTAGGTCCAAACATTGATAGATTTGCTTGAGTATCATTACAAAGTAGTCGTTGTGACCAATCATCTCCATTTGCTAACATTGCTTGTGATCCGGAACTTGATGGTTTCTTTTCAGCATCATTACCTCGTGGTGTTGATGAATTTGAACTTTGACCACGAGGACCAGTATATTCCTTCTTTGGTTTGTCACATTCTTTAGCAAAATGACCAAATTCTTGACAATTATAGCATTTTACTTTCAACTTGTCAAATCCCAACTTTTTGTTTAGAGCGGGAAGATCTTTTCCGGTTCTCTGCATGAATCTTTTCACCTTCCTAACAATCATTGCCATATTCCACTTTAAATCCATGATTTCCAAGTCATCTGGGTCAATCTGATCATAGTCTTCATCAGTTAAATCACTAGTAGCAATTTTGCTACTAACCAGATTTTCATACAAAGTCATGAAAGCAGATAAGAAGGCAAAGTTTTGTTCAGCTTCTTTCATGTTGACATTTGAAGGTGCTGAAAATTGACTTGGATTGGATGAACTTCCCGATACTCCAGAAGATCTAGAAACACCAGACGATCCAGTATTTCCTGCTGTGTAGAAACAGGCTCGTGGATCACTGTACAATGTAGTTGCATTCTCACTTGCAGCTTGAGTAAGGAAAGCAGTCAGTGGAGAGATAGTTGAACTCAGAGGCATACTACCATCATAGAAAGAAGGATCTTGACTTTCTTTTGAAGATTTCTGACACTTAAGATCATATTCTCTGGCCTCAATCTTCTGTAAGAATTCAATTGCAGTCAAATCTTCATTCAAAAAGTAATTGTTTTCCTTGAGAACCATTAAGAATGTGGAATAAGAACTTGGAAGTACACTCTTAATAATGTCAATTTTATCCCTCTCAGAGACATCTAATTTCATCTTGTCCATTTCAGCAATCAAGTGATTGAATCTCGTTGTCATTTCTTCAACCGTCTCACCTTTCAATAGATTAAAATTTCTGAATTGAAACTTAAGCATCACTTTTTTACTCTCCGCCGTGTTACCCATACTTCTCATTCGAATATTTTGAAACAAAGAAGCACATATTTTTATGCTACCCACTTGATGAAAAATATTCTCAGGCAACGCCATGGTTAGAGTAGAATAAGCTTTGATTTCTATCTCTAATGCTTTCTTTTCTTCAACTGAGTATTGTGAGATAGCTTTTGGTGTATAACCAAAAGTCTCATCTCCAATCATGGGTACAGTATAGACTTCATCTAAACAATATGAGCAATCAGGATGAATGGATCCTAAATGAGCACGAAATAAAGGTTCCCACTTGGCAATGTCACTGAACTTCATCAATCTTGGACATTTCGAATGCGAACCTATCTCGGTATCAAGTTGCAACATTTGTTGCATCAGCATGTTTTGAGACACCAATGCATACATACCGGCCATCTTTGATAAGTTTCAAAAATTAAAGGTGTAACGAATTAAACAGTGAATAATTTTAACGAACTGTGAACAGTTATAGCGAACTGTGAACAGTGGAATAACGAATCAAGTCTTAACGAAGTTAAGATTGATCAGTTAACGAATCAGTTTACGAATCACAACTGAACTTAACGAATCAACCAAGCGAATCACCAAGAATCAACTTAGCGAATCAAGTGATAAACAGTAACGAATCGCCAAGAGAGACTTAGCGAAATAAGATAACGAATTAGCTACAGTTGATAGCGAATCAACTATAACGAATCAGGTTGTTACAACCGTTTGTAACAAATTCTGACACCTTATGCCACTTGGCAAAGGTTGTTATGACACAAATCCCAAAGTGGACGCGTGTCTTACGAATCAGTTAACCCAAAAAACGAATTAGATCAAACGAATCAGCTAATATAGCAAAATGGCTAACGAATTACATAAAATAAGTAACGAATTGACACAATTAATGAACGAATCAAAGTGAACAGGATAGCGAATCACAATGAAAATGATAACGAATCAGGTTCATCTTTGAATCTTCAAATCTTCAACACAAGATTTCCAGAAATGATGAACATCAACTTCAAAAACCCAGAAACCCAGCAATATCAAATTCGTAATACTATCTCAAATCGTAACCAAATCGAACAAATAACCTACCAAAATCCTCGTAACATCATCGCGAATCTTGTATACTAAACATCGATACCAAACAATTCCAATTTCCAATCCAATTTTACCAAAATACAACCTCTGTTTCGGACTTAAACACATCCAAAAACCAATCCACTCAAAAACCAATTCAAAACCCAATTCCAACTCACAATTCCTTCCAATACATTAACCAAACTCAAATTCAGTCCAAATCGTCCATAAATCAATCAATTCAACTATAAATTGATTCAAATTCACCCAAAACAGAAAATTAACAAAAAAAAAAAAACAAAAACTAAGTAAACACCTAATCAAGTGTAATGAGCACCAACAGCTCTGATACCACTTGTTGGAGCCCGATTAATCAATCAATAAGAGTAACAATAACAGATCTCAGATCTGTGAATAATCGATTAATACGTTTATAGATCTAGCTCATAATTACTATAGATTAAGTGTTATATATGTATATGTATTTTCATTATATGTGTTAGTGTAGTTCGTATAAGATTAGCTTGAAGATCGAGAGCGTTTGGACAGGGATTCGAATCTTAAAACTCTCAAAACTTAAATTAACAGTGACAGAGGTCACTATATATAGAAGACGAACCTAGTTCGTTAACATTTCTAACGAACTAGGATTCGCTTCGTTACATACATTAAATTAATGAAACACCCCCTGATTCGTTAACATCCTCTAACGAATCAGGAGGGAATACATTTAATGTCTTAGTTCTCTAACATCCCTAGCGAACTAGACTTAACCTTTAATGAACTAGATAATAAGTTAACATATTATTACATTAAATAATAAACAAAACGTTAACGATAATTACAAAGACTCAAGATGCAAAACCGTGCACTAACAGGTTTAATGAAGGTCGAGTTTTCTGGAAAAATTGGCTAGGGTAACAGTACACTAAGGGAAGAAGAAGACAATGAATAGTGAATCGATTCGTATGCACGCCGTCTTATATAGTCTGAAAAGGCACGTTTTTCGATGTAACGAATCAGCCGGTTCGTTTGAATTTTGAATTAACGAATAAGATGATTCGTTATCTAAACTTAACACGGGGCATATCGAATTAGATTCAGTTTGTGTCTAATTCATTAAATATGTATAACGAATTGAATGTCATTCGTTACAGAGTGGCGGAAGCGAATTAGGGTAACGAATTAGGATATAATTCGTTGAAAATGACCTAATTCGTTATTCATAAATTAACGAATTACCTTTTATTTAATTTTAAATGAATAAACTAATTAAGTTAATGAATTAAATATATTTATATAAAACAATTTTAACTTAAATGAATTACCGAGGTCCCATATCTCGATAATCGAATTCCTTAATGTGTTTCATGTTTTGAAACATTTAACTTAAATGAATTTAAATAATATCAAATGTTAGTGCACAGATTTGGTGTCCGTAACGATTGAATAAGTTAAGAACTAATTTGTTTAATAAAATGTAAAATATTTACAAAAGAAATATCCGAAACTGAAAAACATAGAATAGAAAATATTTTTGTGTTTTTGTATGGTTTTTCAAAAGCAGTACATATTTTTGGATTTTTGTTGAGTTTGAGCAGAGAATCATATTGACTGAATTGCCCTTCCATATCAGTTTTATATTTCAGCGATATTATGACTGGCGTTAAGTCGGTCATTGATATTGTTGTCCACTTAAATCTTATAACAAGCCTTCAAGTATTTCTGTGATATGATTAATGATTTAATTAGCGCACAGAATATCAGAAACTATCATCCTCTAATCTCTGTTCAAGCGTAACTTGATTTTTGCCAAATCACCCCAACTTGACTTAAACCATTATAGTGTCGATCAAAATTTTTGAAGATTTTAGAACTTTTGAGCAATGCATCAAGTTTCCTTTACTGTGAGTGAGTATGCACGAGTCCATCTGTTGGCTTACATACATTGTATCCCCTAGGGTCCGTTTCTTATTGGTATTGAGACGCGCGAAAGGGAGGAACATATGTATGACTAACAGCGGATTTTGATCTAGTCAGTAATTTAGATCGTACGAAGTACATCAGTGATCAAGTTTAATGACTTTGGGTTTGCTCTATAAGCGAGTGAAATATTCATGCTTATGAATACCCAGATGATTAAGCCGCATAAAAACTTACAGTGTCCAGAATCCTAACGCTTGTTATTTGCTTTTATTATATTTTTGGGTGATCAACAGCTATAAGGCTTGAGTATGACAGGTTATTACATTTCTGCCATCCTTATCGAGATTTTTGCTAGAGACTAACACCCCTTTCAATTTGGCTTTTCTTTATGTTTATATCACATATTTTACTCTAACAGCTTGTTTAAGACCTATCCATGCACCAATGATTAAGCACTCAGTCTTTTAAGCTTATTTCTTGCTAGATTTGGGGTCAAACAATCAATGTACTATCATTTTCTCTTTTTTCTTCAAAAAACTCAAAATTTTGAGGAGCATAAAACAAAACAAAAAAAATGAATTTAATCGCCCCAGTTACTTTTAGTATATAGATTAATGGCTATCCTATCAATCTACAAGTAGATAACAGGACCAAAACATGCAAGCATGCTCTACAAATTTAAATAACCGACATAATTTTCAGTGAGAAAATAAAGTAAAAAGCATAACGAACGCCCCAATTACTTTCCAATGTAAAGTAAATGGCTATCCCGAATATTCATAATAAATTATCAAGACCAAACATATATAAGTATATGTCCTTCAAATAGGAATAATTGACATATTTTTTTCAGCGAATGTAAGCAAAAATCTTTTTGGATTTTCTCTTTACATACTTAAAACACAATCTTTTTGTCTTTTTCGGATTTTTCTGTATAAACAGGAAATTTACAATCTTTTTTATTTTTCAAATTTTCTTATAAATAAAAACTAAAAATTTCACAATCATTTTGTCTTTTCAATTTTTAAGATGTTTTAGGATTTTTCAAAATTTAAAACATAAAGACATGAAAACTCAAGACATGAAAACACACTATTTTTGGATTTGTTTTTTAATTTTTTCAATGTTTTTGGGTTTTATCTATACAAACGAAAATCACAATCTTTTTGTATTTTCTATTTCACCCCCTAAAAACCAAAGTCAAAATAAAAATTTTAAAGTGAAAATAAACTGCAAAGAAAGATAGTTATCCTAGTTTCAAGATATCACCAAATTGTCTTTAAGCCATTTAAACCAAGCAAGAATTGAAAACACGTTTTGTCAAATGCTTTGGTAAATAAATCAGCCCGTTGAAAATCGGTATGTACTTTCTCAAGGTCAATTAATTTCTTTTCAAAACAATCCCGTATGAAATGATATCGGATTTCGATATGCTTTGTTTTAGAGTGTTGTACGGGATTTTTAGTAATGCTAACGGCAGCAGAATTATCAATCAGAATGGGAGTAGTAAGAAACTTCAAACCGTATTCGCGAAGATGTTGTTGTATCCACAAAACCTGGGAACAACAACTTGAGGCTGCAACATACTCAGCTTCGGCGGTTGAAGTGGAGACCGTTGTCTGCTTCTTACACTGCCAAGAAAAAGCCGGCTTCCTAAGAATTGACATCCTGCTGTGGTAAACTTGAAATTAATCTTGCATACTCCATAGTCTGAGTCAGAATAAGCGGTAAGATCAAATGTATCGTCCTTGGGGTACCATAACCCTGTGTCAGGATTGCCCCTCAGATATTAAAGAATACGGTTGACCGCTGCCAGATGAGTCACTCGTGGACTAGCTTGGTACCTAGCACATAAACAAACAGCAAACATTATGTCGGGTCGAGAAGCAGTAAGATACATCAAAGAACCAATCATAGCTCGATAGTGGGTAGGATCGACGGTATCCTCCAATTCATCCGGTGATAAATTGTGACCCACGGGGAGAGGAGTAGAAGGGGTTTTTCCGGCAGTAATCTTGAATCGGCTCAAGACGTCGTTCAAATACTTAGTCTGGTGAATGAAGATTCCTTTCTCAGACTGATGAACCTGCAACCCTAAAAAGAAGTTCATCTCTCCCATTGAACTCATTTCGAATTTTGTTTGCATTGACTTCTCGAATTCCTTACATAACGCGTCGTTTGTTGACTCAAAGATAATATCGTCTACATATATCTGAACGAGGAGAAGATCATCACCAATGTTTTTGTAAATTAAAGTGCAGTCAACAGTTCCATGTTTGAAACCATTATCCGTCAGATGGTCGGAGAGCGTGCCATACCAAGCTCTCGGGGCTTGATGTAGACCATATAAAGCCTTGTTTAAGCGATAAACTCGGTCAGGATAATCAGGGTCTTCAAAACCCGGAGGCTGTAAAACAAACACTTCCTCATGTAATTCACCATTGAGAAAAGCACTTTTAACATCCATTTGATAGACTTTTATGTTCTTGTAAGCTGCGTAGGCTAGAAAGATTCGTATGGACTCCAATCGTGCAACTGGAGCATATACTTCAGTATAGTCAATACCCTCTTACTGATGGAAACCTTGCACCACTAACTATGCCTTGTTTCTCACGATTACCCCACGATCATCTTTCTTACATTTATATACCCACTTAGTCGGAATCGCCTTCTTGACTCTAGCAGGTTTGTCGATAAGATCCCAAACACTCAAACGTGAAAACTGCTGTAATTCTTCTTGCATAGCTTCTACCCAAGAAGGATCTTGAAGTGCCACACGAGGAGTCGTTGGCTCAACTTGGGATAGAAAGCAAGTTAATTTAGCAAGATTTACAATTCCAGACGAATGTAAATCTGCATAAGCATATAATACATTATTTTCACTTGGCGAAGCAACTTGATGACGTGTTTGAACTCCCACATCAAGTTCTCCAATAATGTTTTCTTTTGGATGATAATTATGAATCCTAAGAGTGGGATTCTCAGGAACAACAACATTTTCAAATAAATTAGTGTAATGTTATCCCAGCTCGTGAAATGAAACATCACTATCAAGTTTAAAAACTTGATCAACAACTGAAGTATCATCAAAAGAAGTAGATGCATTATCAAAGAGAATTGGAGAATCATTATCAGGATCTTCAGTTGGAGCATTGGTTGGAGCTTCAACATCATTAGAACTTGAAAATCTTGGAGTTACCAGTTGTTCTTCAGAGTAAGCACGAACCAAGTCTTCAACTGGTTGGTCAGTTGTTGGAGTAAATGAATTAAATAAGCCATCATAGTCAAACATCCAGTCAGGACCTTTCCCTTGAGGAGGTGTGGTGTACTTTTGACAGTCCACATGATACCATTCCTCAACACAACCAGGCGTGAAATTAAATACCCTTTTCTTAGGAGAAGCATAACCCAAAAAAACCATTCAATGGATTTTTCATCAAACTTACCCACATCCTTCTTCAACATCGCACAAGGACACCCAAAAGGTTCCAAATACTTTAAGTTAGGCTTTCGATTATTCAACAACTCATAACTTGTCTTCTTGGGTCTCTTAACAGTTAGAACCAGATTGAGTGTATAACAAGAAGTATTCACCGCCTCATTCCAAAATTGGACAGGAAGCTTTGAATCAGCAAGCATAGTTCTAGCAACTTCAATCAATGTTCTGTTCTTTCGCTCAGCTACACCGTTTTGTTGTGGTACATATGGGTCACTGTATTTGATGTGGTGTAAAACCCACATGTTTTCCTAATAGTTTTTTTGTTATTTTCTGCTTAAACGTTAACGGATACCAACAGTTCTTGCGTGAATTTACATGTTTGTGTATGTGATAGGTCCCATGTTGAAGAGAGTGAAACGAGATAAATGGAGAAAGAATCAGCTAAAACGGAGCTCGGATGAAGCCGGTACGCGCGTACGAAGATAAAACGAGCTAGAAGTCGAAAAACGTCAGAAAATGGCATGGCCGCTCTACGCGACCAGGTCATACCATTCAAGCAACATGTAATGGATTCCAACATGTCCCAAGGCTGCCAAGAGTGTTCAGAAATCATAAAAACGACTGTTTTGTCCTTTAGTGGGCCTTGTGGACTTGTTTTAACCTATTTTATATTAGGAAGGAGTTGTTTAGACAACTATATATAGAGCATAAACCCTATGAACGATTTGAACATCATATTTCCAGCCATAACATCTACAAAAGAAGAAAAACCAAGGAGGACAAGCTTACGGTTTTATCTTTTATCCTTTGGTTGTCGGTTTTGACTATTTTAACGATTTTAAGTTCGTTTTTGGTTTTTAAGCATTCAAACCTCAGATTTATATGAACATGTTCATCACTTTTATATATATTTTCTATTGTTCATTGATTATGATTGGCTATATTGGTTAGAATCACCTAGGTTTGATGTTTAACGGTTGATTTATCAGTTTTCGGTGCTAATTTCGTGTTTGATTGTTTATTTATTGTAAAGTTCATAATTTTTGATATTATTCCATGAACCTTGCTAAAATTATATGTATTTTAGGTTGCATGAGCCCCGAGTAGTTGATTATTGCATGAATTTGTTTCGTGTAGTCGTTAATTGCTAGTTCGGTTAATACTGAGTGTGTTGATTGATTGTGGTAGACAAGTGCCATTAGAGTTTATGTTTCTTGAATCATTTAGGTCAGTAGGATCATTCTCTTTGATTTGGACCAAAACTTTAGGGGTTAGCTTATCTCTCTGCTTCAGTTGATTTAGTTAACCGTTGCGAGACCACGTGCGACTTTCTAGCTATCAACTAGGTTAGTTTGTAAGTTGAGTTATTTTATCCTTATTATTGAATTACCCCTCTCTTCCTAGGTTTGTAATTAGCTTGAGCCTCAGTGAGGATTGTGATTTTGATATAGACCAAGTAATAAATCATTAGGGTACGTAAATAAACAACCGTAAATAAAAAGCTAAATAGACATTGTTAGGGTTTTCTAGTAAAATTGACCGTAGGGACCCAGTTGCCTTGATTCTATCTATCTTAGTTCATCTTTAGAAGCCGGTTTCAAACACTTGTTAGCACCTAAGCCATCATATACCCGTTAAGTCATCTTACCCAGGTGATTCGTTTTCTTATTATCGTTAGTTCCGTTAAGTTTCACAGTTAGTTAAGTTTGTTTTAAATAATTAAGATAAATGAATATATTATTTAGGAAAGACTTAGATTAGGGTTAATTATCTGAGCCGTTCTCACGTGTCTTTGTGTTCGACATCCGGACTTCCATTGGACTGGCTTCCACGCGACCGGTACACTTGCCGTTTGTGTGAAGCTTAGTGTTGTTTGGTTTTATAAATTTAAAGCTTAAGTTGTGGATTTTGGTTTAATTATATATATATTTTCGTACATCAGTATTCTCGATGAATTCCCTTTTGTAAACAAAAGAAATCCAATACAGTATTTTTAAATTCAGTACCATTGTCACTTCGAATTTTCCTCACTTTTTGTTTGTATAGTGATTCGATCTTAGTGATTAAATTCTGAACAAGAACCGGTGTTTGATCTTTCGAACTCATAAATAAGACCCATGAGTATCTAGAATAATCATCAGTAACTACCAGGCAATACCAATCTCCAGAGATACTTGCACGATTCACTGGACCAAAAAGATCCATATGAAGTCGATCAAGAGGAGTATCAATAGAGTTCAATAACTTAGAAGGATGCGACTTTTTCTTCTGTTTGCCCTTTTTGCAAGCAATACGGTTGTCGGATAACTTAAGTTCATCAAAGACACACCTTCAACTAGGTCATTTGCCATTAGATAGTTCATATTACGAACATGAATGTGACCCATTCTACGATGCCATAGAATAGAGTCTTTCTCGGTTGCTTTCGAGACAAAACATGTTTCGATAGATGTTGATACTTTAGAACTCATATTTAAGACATAAATATCATTTGATCGAGGTGATCTCATGATAACCATGTCCTTGTGAATCACATAACCCGGTTTTAGAATCAGACATTATCGGTAAATATTGTAGTGTATTTCTTGTCATAGATTTGTGACACACTCAATAAGTTATGGTCTACCTTGTCACAATAATTTACCTTTTCAAAAGTAATATGCCCATTCGAAACATCACCTTCTTGTGTGATCATACCCCCATAATTCCCAACAAACACCACATAACCCCCCTTGAATATTTTTCACATTTGTTAAGAGGTCGAGATTTCCAGTAATATGACGAGTACATCTGCTATCCATAATCCAGTTTCACTAGAAATAGTCTTGGATGTACCCTACACACAAAAGAAAATTATTAGTTCAAAAAGGCAGCCCAGGCCTTAGTCTTGGGCACCTTTTGGTTTTCTTGAGAAACATTAAACTTAACTGAATTCAACTGTTGTTCAGCAACTTGAGAATAAGTTACACGTCTTAGATAAGCAGCTTGAACTACATTTGAGTTCACATTTTTGAACAACGGTTCAGTTGGAACAAATTTTGGTTTAACATGACCATAAGTTTCATTCACATGAACTACCTTTCGAGGATTTACGTATGAGAACATGATGTGAGTATCATCATCATATGACACAGGTCGTTTCAGAATCTCTTTTATCAAAGGTACTGGTTTTGATTGATCTTTGACAAATGTGTGAAGATTCTGAGAACTCTTCTGTCCACAGTTTCTCACAAAATGACCTTGTTAACCGCAAAGGAAACAGCTTCGCATGTCCACATGGTTGTTTTGAGATTTAGCGGTAAAATATAACACATAAGGATGATGACTCACGGTCTTGGTAAAACTCTTAGCTAAATCATCAGATGACCCCGATTTCTTTCTCAAATAAAAATCTAGGCAAGAGCAGTTTGAAAAACTTTGCAAAGTATCTGTTCCAGTCGATTTTACAAACTGAACTTTCTTAGCATGTTTTAAAACTTTCTTAGCTTTAGTCAAGGGGTCAAATGACACTGATGTTTTAGCTTGAGCATACTGACGTTCAAGGTCTTGAATCTTGGAGGTTTCATTGTGAAAAACACTTCAACCAGTTCCAGTTTAATGATACTAATTGGAATGTCTTTCTCAGTGAACATCGTGTCTATGCTTTTCAATTTAAACACACGACCAGTTGATGGCTTGGAAACATTTGGATTGATGAAACGCAACAAATCCTCATCATAAATTTTGGGCTTTTCTGGTTTCTTAGCTTTCACTGGTTTGACCGTAACATGATTTCTCTTGTTTCACCTGAGTTGTGTGCGAACCATACACAGCCTCCTCAAATTCATGAGGGTCACAAAGTATGTGATTGAAACTTGGAATGTTCTTGTTCTTGTGTATTATTTCAGGTTCGAACACATCCTCAGTGATGACTTTATCAACATTTTCAACAAAGAATTTGTTGCTTTGAACATGAGGTTTCTGAGTTGTAGATTGTGCTTTAACAGTTTTAGGTTTAACTGGTTTTGCTTTTTCTGAAATCACAGGTTCTTTAACAATCACATCCTCTTCTTTTCTAGCAAAAGGATTTGGTTTGTAATCATTCTAAAAAGGTGGTAGAATTTCAACAAAACCTATTCCTTTCTTTGAATCTTTTTGCTTACCAGATATGTAACATCCCAAAATTTCTAAAAATAATATTTAATATATTATTTATTTATGATGGAAAATTTTACTTGAGTTAGTAGAGAATTAATAAAATAATAAGGATGGAAGGATAAGTATGCTAATTAGATGGAGTTAATTATGAACCAAAAAGGAAAGATGGGTCTTAGGTCCATGGGCTTAAGGGAGTATAAATACCCCTTAAAATCCTAATCATTTCTATTTTCATACATCTCTACACCATAGCCTCCACCATCAAAACACACACTTAACCCAATTCCCGTTTTTGAGAAAACCACCAACAAAGACACAACGATTTCCGGAGATGAAGATTTTCACCGATCAGATCTTCGACAGAGGTCGGGAAGTCTAATTTTTATTATCAAAACCGTAGCAGCTCAATAATGACGATTCCGGCCAATGTTACACTATTCCGGAAACTGTAGCGGCGGTTTCCGGCGAAGGTGAGCTGATGGGTTTGTAGATCAGAACGAGACGATTCCGTGACCTCTTGAATCACTCAAATCGGAGTTCATTTGATATGGTTTTGAGCATCTCGAGTGATTTTAAACAAAAACCTCAAATGTACGTTTTTGTTAAAAAGGGTTACTTTTCATGAACGGATTTACATGATAATTAGCAGGATGATAGATCGGGTCTAGACAAATCGTAAAGTTGCAAACTTGAAGATTAAAATGGACTTAACGAACTCATGGTTATGAACGGCTCGTTTAAATAAACCCTAGATCTAGTTTTGAACGTTTTAGCCATAAAGGTTCAAGCTTTATGATGGCAATGGGTTGAGTCTTGATTATGGGTTGATAACGCATGTAAAACGGTGAGAACGGTGGTTAAACAAGTGAGATCTCGCTTTTCCGGCGAGATCCCGTTTTTCCGGCAAGTGCGGCGCCGGAGGTTAAGTCACATCAAGGAATGTTCTGATGTGACATCTGACATCTGACGAACCCTAACCCTAATTTGTTATGGGACATTAACGAACTAGTCTTGTTCGCTAAGTAATTCGCGTGTTAATTCGTTACGATGATTCGTTAAGAAAAAACAACGAACTAGCCTTAATTCGTTATGCAGTTCGTTATGATCATTCGTTAAAGCCAAAGTCAAGATAACGAATCAAGTGATTTGTTACTCGCCTAGTTCGTTATGTTAAAATAACGAATCAGGTGATTCGTTATTCACCAGTTCGCTATGTTAAGATAACGAATCCAGCAGGGTTCTGAATAACGAATTAGAAGTTTGGAAGACTGACAGAACAGTCGCTGGACTTAGAAAAGAATGAGATAATTACATAATAGCCCTTGGACTTTGATAATTAATGAAAGATACCTCAAAAGGATTAACGTGTAACGATTAACTAACCGAGTAATGATTCAATGAAGTAAAACCGGCTTAGACGCGTAAGACTGATTAAGTAGCAATGAGAATGGCTAGAGTAGTATTTGATATTCAATTATTAAACAGTTAGACGCGCACATCTCGATAAGGAGTAACCATTAGCAGAAGAAGTAACCGAGTTCAGGTGAGTTTCTAGCCTCATTCCTTGTTATGTTATTGGGGCTGTGTGCATACTCGATGTGATTAGTTAATACACTTACCTTAAGTAGTAAGTGTATGCTATATATGATATGTGATAGATATGAATGATTGTTTGTCGGTACGTGAACGATCTTCGGATATTGCGTGTACTGTCAAGTTATAAATAAATGTATGAATGTTATATATAATGTATGGATGATGTAAGAGTGTTATAAATGAATTCTTGTCGGGGCGTGAACGATCTTCGGATATTGCACGTATCGACAAGGAGTATGATTGTTAAATGAATTACGTAAAGAACGCCTAGAGTGTTCTTATGCTACGATGTGATTATTGTATATGCAAGTAAGTGAATGTAGGTACAGGAATGGCAACTGAGTTCTATATCTGACTTAGTAAGTTAGGATGGAAAATCCCTCTAACTTGCGTTGGACATAGACTTGGCACGTGATGGCGTAGTTAAGGACAGCGAGCCTTATACGTGATATAGATGATATATGTTAACGTAGATAGGGACGGTGGGCCCTATACGTGTTATAGGTGCTAGATGTCAACGTAGATAAGGATTGCGGACCTTATACGTATTATAGATAGGCATCAGCATAGGAAAGGATTGTGGACCTTACACGTGCTGTATTTGTGTTGTGGTAGCAAAGGGGAGGACTGCGGACCTTGTACGTGCTATGGTTTAGGATTGCAACATAGGGAAGGACTGAGGACCTTGTACGTGTTGTTAATATAGGATGGTATAGGAAAGGACTACGGACCTTGCACGTACCATAATTTGTGAACATAGGTAAGGACTGCGGACCTTTTACGTGTTCACGACCTTGAGTACAGGTATAGACCGCGGACTGTGAACGTACTCTCGGTAGTCTGAGGTTAGTGATTGTAGATATGTATGTATGTATGGAAATAGGGTAACTGGTTAAGTATGAATACGTATATTCGGATATGTATGATTGTATGATATGTGTATGTATTGTATGTCGCCTGATTACTAGAACTCACTCAGCGTAGCTGACTTTTAGTATGCACGCAGGGGAGCTGATTATAGAGTTAACATGAGGATGACACATGGCTTGGATTGAACGGTTGGCATCTGAAGAAAGAAGAAGAGATGTTTTAAATATAATGTTTTGTGTTATGGTATCAAAGAAATGATCTAAGGTTTTGTAATAAACGGTTAACGTTTTATATTCCGCGAAAGTTTTAATAAACTCTGATTTGTAGAACTGTGTTTATGAGTAAATCCGACGCTAAAGTAGGGCTACCGGGAACGGGGCCTTACAAGATACTTCAATTATTTCATTTAGCAAAATGGAAGATTTCTGAATTTGCCCAATTTGTTCTTTAAATCAAGAACCTCATTTTCAAGCTCGGTTATCTTTGATCAATGTTTCAAAATTTCTTGAAACATTTGATCATTGATAGTCATTTTAACCGATAATTCAGCCTTAAGATCATGATTACTTATAGTTAAGGCCTCAATTTTCTCTCTTGAATTCATTTGAGAGGTTAAGGATTGCCTATAAGTGTCCTTTAAAGAAACAATCTCTTTTAGTAAATTATCCTTTTGGTGTTTTAAGGAATCTATCTTAGGCTTATTGATTTCACAATGGGCACATGAAACATTAACAGATAATTTAGAAGTCGAAGTACTGACCTCATTTTGCTTAGCCATGTAAACTGACGTGATTGAATCACTGATTTTAGCCATACACGCGAAAGTGGTTGGAAGCTTTTCACTTGAATCATCCGAATCAGACTCAGTATCAACATCAGAAGATAGCTCACTCCCACTTGCATTTGATCCAAACATCACCAAATTAGATTGATTGTCATGGCACAACAATCGTTGTGACCAGTCATCGCCATCTAAGTTGGACAACATTGCTTGGGATCCAGAAGACGATAGTTTGGTTCCAGAAGACTTTCCCGCATCACTTCCACTTTTACCAGATGAATTCTGATCTTGCTTTCTGGGACCAGTGTACTCGTTTTTGGCTTATCATATTCTTTAGCAAAATGCCCAAACTCTTGACAGTTGTAGCACTTTACTTTTAATTTATCAAACACCAACTTCTTGTTCAAAGATGGAAGATCTTTACCCGTTCTCTGCATAAACGTTTTCACTTTTCTGACTATCATAGCCATATTCCACTTCAAGTCCATCAGTTCCAAATCATTAGGATTAATTTGATCATAGTCTTCATTAGTCAAATCGCTCGTTGCAGTTTTACTACTAACCAAATTCTCATATGAAGTCATGAAGGCAGATAAGAAAGTAAAATTTTGTTCGGTCTCCCTCATGTTCACATTCGGTTGTGATGAGAATTGATTTGAAGGTGATGAATTTCCAGATCCTCCAGATGAACCAGAAATACCAGATGATCCAGAATTTCCAGCTGCGTAGAAACAAGCACGTGGATTACTATAGATAGTTGTTGCATTATCACTTGCATTTTGTGTTAGAAATGCAGTGATAGGAGAAATGGTTGAACTTAATGGCATACTTCCACCATACAATGCAGGATCTTGATTATCTTTTGAAGACTTTTGACATTTAAGATCGTATTCTCGTGCCTCGATATTTTGCATAAATTCCGATGCCGTCAAATCTTCATTGTTGAAATAATTATTCTCTTTCAGAACCATCAAGAAAGTCGAGTAAGAACTCGGTTAAGCACTTTTAATGGTGTCAATATTATCAATCTCAAAAGTTCTTAACCTTATCTTATCCATCTTAGCTATCTAATGATTAAATCTTGTTGTCATCTCTTCAACTGTCTCACCCATAAGTAGGTTAAACTTTCTAAATTGAAACTTGAGCATAACCTTTGTTCTTTCACCAGTGTTACCCATACTCCTCATACGAATGTGTTGGAATAAGGAGGCACAAATTTTTATACTACCAACTTGAAGAAAGATGTTTTCGGGTAAAGCCATAGTGAGAGTAGAATAAGCTTTCGTTTCAATTTCTACGGCTTTCTTCTCTTCAACGGAATATGGCGGGATAGCTTTAGGTGTGGAACCAATGGTCTCATCCCCAATCATTGGAACGGTGTAAACCTCATCCAAGCAATACGAACAATCAGGGTGAACTGATCCTAGATGAGCACGAAAACGGGGTTCCCATTTAGCAAAGTCGCTAAATTTCATTAAACGTGGACACTTTGAATGTGAACCGATCTCGGTATCCAGTTGCAACATTTGTTGCATTAACATATTTTGGGAAGCTAGTGCATACATACCAGATACATACCAGCCATGTTTGCTAAATGACAATTTTCTCAAACTGGGTTAAAAATGAAAATTATATTAACAAACTGTGAACAGTGGAATTAGCGAACTGTGAACAATGCTTAACGAATCACAACTTAACGAGTTGAAAATTGTCCAGGTAACGAATAAGAAACAATATCACACGAAGTAAGTTATAACGAACTGTTCTGCGAATTAATTCAAGTAACGAATTAGTTTGACACAATGGGTTAACGAATCAGATGGTTTTCTTTAACGAATCACTAAGTGTAGACTTAGCGAATTAAGTAACGAATCTGCTACAGTTGATAACGAATCAACTAGTAGCGAATCAGGTTGTTACAACGGTTGTAACAAACTCTGACAACTTTTGCCACGTAGCAAAAGTTGTTGGAATTAAAGTTAACGAAGCGAGACACGTGACACACGAATTGGCTTACACGAATCACAACAGGTAGCAAACTGAGTAACGAATCACCCACGAATTCGCATGTACCATTAACGAATTAGCTCAAAAATTAACGAATTAACTTAAAAATTAGCTAATCTTCAAATCTTCAAATCTTCATCATGTATTTCCAGAAATCTGAAAAACATATGAACTCCTAACCCAGAAACAAATCCGTAATAACACCTCAAAACATTATCAAATCGGTCACTTAACCTATCAGTTTACTCAGAAACACAACGTGAATCTAAATCACACTCAATCGTAACCCAATTAACCTTAGACAAAACCAATTTGACCAAATCTCACACTCTGTTTTCGAACCAAAACCAATCCAACACAATTCAATCCAAAATCAATTCAAATTTCAATTCCTATTAACCAAACCTTTCCAATACCTTAATAACCTTAAATCCCATCCAATCAATCCATATCCAATTCTGAATCAAACTCAAATCGATCCAAACTAAACCCGGATATAAACATAGACCAAAATACCAATTAACAGTCCACTAATAACAAATTAACACTCGAATCAAGAGCAATCGAACACCGAAAGCTCTGATACCACTTGTTTTACCTCTTTAACCTCAGATCTCAGATCAGATACATAATTAATAACAATTACGGATCTAGTCCATTATCACACTTGATTATATGTTATATGTTTACTGTATATATTAATTGTATGTATGTATGTATGTATAATATTAGATTGAAGCTTGAGAGAACAATTCAGTAGAGGTTCGTTAATCTAAACTCAAAACTTAAATTAACAGTGGAATGAGTCCACTATATATAGAAGATGAGTCTAGTTCGTTACACATTCCGTAACTAACTAGCCACTCACTTCGTTACATACAATAAATATAATAAACTTAACGAATCACCCCATGATTCGTTAAACATCCTTAACGAATCTAGAGGAAACATAACTTAAGTCTAGTTCGTTAAACATCCTTAACGAACTAGATGATAAACTTAACAAACTACATTAATGTCTTTAATAATCAATACATTAATATAACGATAAATACATTAACGATAAATACAAAGACTCAAGACGCTAAACCGTGTACTAACATAAAGGAAGAGACAAAAACGTTTGTCGTTTAAGAAATTCATTTTATGGCTTGAAACAAGCCTCCCAAAATTGGTACCAAAAGTTCACTTTGACTCTCTTGGTACTTAATTTCAAACAATCAATGGCGGGTCTTTCTCGTTTCATTTGTAATGAAGGAAGCTCATTCGTTGCTGCGTTAATTTATGTTGACGATGCCATTATTGTTGGCAATAACCTCTTAAAGGTTAATGCCACAAAAGGCTATCTCAACAAGAAGTTTAGCATTAAAGATCTAGGGAACTTAAAATATTTCCTTGGCATTGAGGTGGCTCGAATAAACGAGGGATTAGTTCTTAGCCAACCGAAATACACTCTTGACATTCTAAAAGATTGTGGTGTTCTAGGGTCATGGCCTAGTGCTTTTCCCGTGGAACAAAATCTGAAACTGGGGAAAGATGATGAAGGAGCTATAGTGGATGCCAGTCAATATAGGCGTCTCGTGGGAAGGTTACTCTATTTACAAGCAACGCGACCGGAAGTTGTTTACTTCGTAAATATCCTAAGACAATTCGTCTCCGACCCACGCCAAAGTCACATGGACGCGACCACAAGAGTCCGAAGGTACCTAAAAACGACTCCGGACAAGGAATTTTGTTACCAAAGGAAGGTGGAACCACCCTCACCACATATAGTGATTATGATTGGCTTGGATGTCCCTACTCGAGAAGATCAAGAACTAGTTACTTGCTCCTCTTAGGGGGACCCCGATCTCGTGGAAATCTAAAAGTCAATAAGTTGTGTCTCGTTCCTCGGCAGAGGCAGGATACTGTGCCATGGCAACGACAGTCAGTGATGTTTATGGTTACGTTGGCTCTTGAAAGAACTTGGCTAACCACAAGATCAACCAACCCCCCTCTCTTGTGACAATCAAGCCGCGATACATATTGCCAACAACCCGGTTTACCACGAACACACAAAACACGTTGAAATGGATTATTTCTTCGTCCACGAACGAGTAGATTCAAAAGACATTCAACTAAGAGATATTGACACAAAAAACCAAATATCCGATTTATTCGCCAAGGCCCTCGGTTCTCAACAACAACAACACCTACTTGGAAAGTTGGGCGTTCGTGACGTGCACGCTCCAACTTGAGGGGGAGTCTTAATTATTGGTTTTATTTTGGCCTCCATATGTATTGCTTCCGATTACACATTCCACTTTATTTACTTCCTAATTTAGATGGCTTTGTTTGTGGAGTTTACTTTGTATTTTGAAATTATCTATTTGGTCTGTAACATTACTTTTTCAATGAATGAAAAATAGCACCAATTTTGATATAATTAGTTGAGAATATTAAAATCAAATAAACCAATAAAAAAATTAGTAGGTTGACTCGGTCTCTAGTTTTAACTCTGGACAACACAACATATAACTGTCCATGTTTGAAACTTGGTTGAATCATACAGAAACTAAACCTTGAAAGTAATTGACATTGACTTTTATTAACCATCATTGCAACATAAATAAGCAGAAACAAACTGTTACTTTTGAAATTGGATTGAAATTCTTTTATCTGAAGGTGTAAGATTTGTTTTAGAAATATAAGTGAGATTCACGATACGAATTGTAGGAGCTAGATAAAATGTTAAACACATTAGTATTCTGTGCACTAACATATTACAAAGATAAGAAAAAATAAAATACAAAAAAACTAATAAATATCCTCATTAATATTCAACAGAGTAATATTAATAAGTGTAGGTCCTTATCATTTCAATAATACCAAGACTACAAAACCAATATGCAGAAATTAAAGGACTTGGTGATTAAACAACACAATAACAAAGATTAAAGAAACACACATGTAAGCTTCAAAGCACACGCATATTGACGTCCAGTACTTAAGCCCTTCTTTAGAGAAACTAACTACAAAGTAATACTAATGATATGTGATGTCTAACCCATTCTATTGACAAAAGTTTATATAGGGTTTACATAAGACATAACCGGCCAAGCCTATACCAAGCCCATAAGCCCACCTAAAGCTCTATCCAAACCAACCTGAAAACATTAATAAGCAAAGTTTAAACCAACTAAATTATATCCCAACAATCCCCCATTGGTTTATATCTTTCTACCTTTAAGGTTTGTCAATGAGATGTGCATCTGCTTCTCTTAACACTCTAGCCCAAAGCTTGGTACAAATCATTGATGCAACCATTCCAGTGAATTTTTTGCCAGCAGGCTCATATAATGGATCAACCTGGATTTGGAAGGTAGCAAGCTTCTTGATGTCCCGATCTACAAACTCTAACAAATCTTTAGGATCGTTTAGGATCCACAATTATGTATTGACATTTGTCAAGTCGTATCACAACAGAAGATGTTTCCCCATCATAAGCCCAAAGCTGCATATTATCCAGTGCCCCTTTAGGAAATCTTGGTGATGGAAATGGATTTTACTTTATCAGTGGGTGGCCATATCACAGTTGTCTTTTTTGAATGTGGATCAATGACACCCGTGGCCTTCTTGATGTATGACTCAGCAGTAGACATATCCGGAAATCCTTTTGATGCTTGTTTATCCAAAAAGTTGAAGAATTTCCAAGCCTTTGGCTCCCTACTAGGATTATGAAATGGAGATTGAGACATTTCTGCTAAATCAACTTTAGTCCATGACCTAAAAGCTCTATTTCTTTCTTATAATACTCCATATTTCCACTTTTCCTCTTAATGCACCACTTTTCCGTTTAACCATCATATCCCCAAGCTACAATCCCTGATCTATCTCCATACTTGTCATAATTACTCTGTCCAACCTCAAATATTACTTCATCTGCATGTGAAGTAGAAGCACTAGTATCGTCCACCCTGTTTTTAACAGGCTCAATTGATTTATCTGAGCTCTTTCCCACAGTCTCATTTATAGGTGGCTTACCAAACTATAAATGAAGTTCCCTCTTCTTCCCCTTTAGTTGAAGGAAAATATGTATAGTTATCATTAAAGGGTTGGAGAACACTATTATATCCAATACCCTTGCCCTTCTTGTCTTTCTATTTGAGTTTCTTTTCTATCAGTGTTTCGAGTACCCCACTAGACACGTTAAATTTCTTAAAATTAAAATCAGTATTTTCAAATCTAACGTATCTAGTTCGACAGTTTATTTAGAAATTTCCTTTTTGGCATCTAGATAAACATAACATTTAACACTCACATCATTTTTAAGTTTAGCTACGTCTTTTAGCTGAGCTTTTACTTTCTCTTTGTAAATCTTCTCATTTCTTTTAAGGGTGAGATTTACATGTTTTGTATCCCCCATCTCCATAATTAGGTAATTATTATGTATTCTATGAAGTCCTACTTTCTCAATACAATGTGGAGTACATAATTTAGAGCTTACCTCGTTGGAGCTAGGGTGGAATAGACCATGAAAGAAAACTAGAGTTCCTTCGCCATGTCTTCAGTTTTGTTCTCCTCTTCTTCATCATCAACTTGAGTGCAATTTGCAGTTTCATTGCCCAAGTTCAATATTGCATCTGATCTTCCCAGCCAAATGACTTGGCTACCATTGCCCTCTCATTTGTATTCCCAGATGTCCCTTCATTCCCAACTGGTACCATTGCCTTTTCCATATCAGTCTCCTTGGCCGGGTTTGCAAATTTGCGAGTAAAATGACCCGACTCATTACAATTGTAACACCTCAGCTTACCCTTGTTGAAAACCACCTTCTTGCCATTAGAAAAGGTCCAGTTATTCTCCCCAGTTTTCTTAGTGAAGTTATTCACTCTGAAAATTGCCATAACAATCTGCCAGGAAATATCCATCTCCTTTACATCCTTGTGATCAAGATGAACAAGTTCAGAAATCATGACAGGATGGACTAAATCACCAGCCAGGAAGGCACTATAACAGTTCATAAAACTAGGCATTGAAGCAATGCTTTCCTCAGTTTCTTTAGATATGGAAGGAATCTAAGGAGGGGGATTGGCAGTGGAACCAGCTGATAACTTAGAAGGATGAGCGTTGGTTGAGGTTTGGTTGGATTTATGACATGAATGGTAAATGGGTGGTGGAGCTGTTTGATTTAATCAAGATCTAAACATGGTAAAACCATCTTAAGTAGCAAATGCATTTTTAGTTGAAAACTAAATCCTGCATTGTTGTAAGAACTGACATTATTTATGGCACATCGCTTATCATCCATTTCACAAGATTTTATTACAGCCGTTACTTTAGAAATGGTCATTCTTGCCAGATCCTCGGTCTTCTTGATCACCGCCACATTCATGTCCCAACTCTGTGGCAGCGAATTGAATACTTTCTTATTCACTATAATAAGAGTCAACTCGATTTTAGAAGCACCCATTTGGTTGATGAGCGTGACAAATATTTGAAGTTGAGCGTCCAACGACTCTCCTAAGATATGATTGAACATGTTTAATTGTTGATGGTGTAAATCTTGTGTACTTTGTCTCATGTCTTCATTACCCTCATAAACATCTATAAGAGCTTCCCACATTGCCTTTGCAGACTTAATCTCTCTAATACCCTGAGCAATGTCAGGTGACAAAGCCAGTGTAAGTGTGGATAAAGCTCCATCATCCTTCTCATAGGTAATGATAGTGGGACCCCTAAGGATGTTTCTCCATGCCTTAGCATTCATCATCTTTAGATATCTGAAGCCTAAATTTCCATTCATCGAACCCATCAGTAGTTAGTAGACGGGGAATATGGGTGGTGGTTCCCATGACAGAGTCCAATTCTTGATGTATGTTTGTAGTGGACGAGTTTGTGTTTTTAGTCTCCATTGCAAGTTCCCAAATAAATTCAAAACTTAACAAACAATAGTCAAACCGAGAACACCAAGTCAACACCAAAAACTCCATGTCAACACAGAGAACTCATGATCAACATCGAGAACTCATAGTCAACACCTAAAACTCCAAGTTTTAACCGACAACCTGTTTATACCGAGAACCGCCTAGCAAACTAAGAACCCAAGTCACTAAGAACTGATGTTCAGACCAAGAACCAAAATCTTGGTCCAAACCAAAAACACCAACGTAGCCATAAATTCTTCTAACCAAGAACGACAACCTCGAGAACCAAAAATCACCGAGATCTTCACCAAAATTAGTAGCTTGGAGATAAAATAAGATCCCGAAAAACAAAGCGTTTCTGTATCTTTTAAATTTCATATTATATCTCCAAATCTTCCACCTAACTAATTTCGATAAATGCGAAGAAAATTGATCTTCACGTTCTTCGGTTAAACCAGCAGCAAACAATGAAATCAAACACCAAAATATAGATTTCTTGAATCCTTTATCACACCCAAGCCTCGAATATGTCGAAAGAATTTATGGTTGGTTAATTTGTTTGCGTTTTAGTTTTTTATTTTTTAGTTTTAGTTCGTTTATTGTAGGAACTTCGAAACTTCATACGTGTCTGTTTATTTCAGGTCATATACGTTAAAGCTGCTAATTTGGACCAGTTGTAGCACAAGATGAAGACCCAGGACGTCCAACACACATAAAGAAGAAATAATAATAAAGAATTCTGCTGGAGACAAGGCCCATCGCGATACGCGATGGGCATGTTTGAAGACCCATCGCGTATCGCGATGGGTAGTTAATGAAGGTTGACATTGGGTCCATCGAGGTACGCGATGAACCAGTGAAGACCCCATCACGTATCGCGATGGGGGGGGGGGGGTGCAGACGGGAAAGTTAGGGTTTATTATCAATTTCATCCTATGACGATCCGATCTTCACACACTTCGAACCAGGCGATTTCTAAAGCACTAGGATGCCGATTCCACAATACCGGACCATACCGAGACCACCTACATGCTCTATATCACCCATATTGAATATCCCATGATGCCGAGACGCGGCTAAACTCTTAGAATCTCACCCAAGAATGTAAAGTTTGTAATTATTTCAGTTTTCTCATGTAATTAAGAACATTTATGTATAATTGTTAATGGTTAATATGTGATTATTTATGTTTAGTATTTATGTGTGTTCATTCGGTTTAGGTTTACGTTGATCTGAACGATTAGTTACCAGTTGCTATAATTATTGATCATAGGGATGTTTGATTAGGTTGTATACGATAAAGCATATAATTGCCCTTAACTGAGTCACGCTGGCAGGGACTGTTTGATAACCAGTGTCATGTGTAAAGCGATTAATGATGCCTAAGGTTTTGTCTAGTTGATCAGTCTATAGTTAACCGTTAATGATTAATCTGTTAGGTTATATGAGTTTACCGTAAGTTGCTTACTTGAAGTTCCGGGTGCGATTTGCTTTTACTCTTTGATTGAAACTTGCTTACTTGTTCGTTTGCTTAATTATAAACTGAACTATTTGCTTGTGTGATCAGGACTAAAATTTGTTACTTCATAATATTGAACTTGTTACATGATATGCATTGACCACATATTCCTGGTGGATACGATACCTTACTTATCCTAGCTACGTAGGTTTATTATGTTTTGCATGACTCAAACGACGGTCATCAAGGCTCTAATACCAATTGTAAGTCATTAGATTGGATCTTTTAATAACAATAATACAAAACCAATATGTGGAAACTAAAGGTCTTGGTGATTCAAGAACACAATAACAAATATTAAAGAAACGCACCAGTAAGCTTCAAAGCACATGCATATTAATATCGGGTACTTATGCCCTTTTTAAGAGAAATTGATTACAAAGTAATACTAATGATATGTGATGTCTAACCCTACTCTATTGAATAAACACAAGTTTATATAGGGTTTACATAAGCCATAACTGGCCAAGCCCAATAGCCCACCGACTTCTCATAGAGATTTTGATTACACTAAACCAACCCGAAAACATTAAAAAGCAAAGTATAAACCAACTAAATTATATCCGACAATAAGGAAAATTGGTTTTAAATAATCCCAAATATGTCTTATTTGCAAATAACATTCCAAACATAACACTTGGCTAGTGGTTGTCCCAACTAAAAATGTATTTGTTTACAATGTTCATCGATTTGCGATTAACGACGTTACAAAACCATATAGCCGTTAGTTGCAGATCGCTGAAAAAACGTATTTGGTCAAAAAAATCACATATTTCGCCAAAAAACTCAATATTTTCAACCAAACCTATTTGCAACACTGGATAGAACCTTTGTGAACTTTTTTGTTGAAAAAACTACAGTTATTGTTGTCGTCGGAACCCTAAAACCAATGTGGAGTCATTTGGTGGTGCTCAAGTGGTGGTGGCGAGTTAGTTGGTGGTGGTGAGTTTTCCAACAAAATATGTGAGTTTTCCGGCCAAAAAATATTTTTCGGCGACTTGCAACTGATGATGTTAGGGTTCTGTTAGTCGTGAGAAAACATGTCGTCTACCTGTTGAGCTAGAACACAAGGTTGGGCTCTCTGTGCCGTGAATCTCGATTCCATTGCTGCCAATACAAATCAAATTGATCAAATTCATGAGTTGGAAGAGTTGTGAAGCTCGACATACGAGAACTTTTGGTCCTACAAAGAAAAGACAAAATTTTTAGATGATGCACATTTAAAAGGAAACAAACAATTCCAAATCGGCGATCGTAGACTATTCGGCAGGTTCATACCAAGTCAAGAAAGTTTTTGACTATGGAACAGTTGAATTCTCAAACCCTAATGGACACACTTTCAAGATCAATGGTCATCGACTGAAACCATACATCGATGGACCACTTGAAGCAGTCTCGGAGGTAACCATCCTCCATTTCTAAAACTAAACTATCACGATGAAATGGTCTGGCCAAGACCCTCCTTAAACTAGGCATTGTAAATAAAGGTTGTGAAACAGGGGGTCGTGCGTCATTTTGCATGGGGCCATGGTCGTTTTTTGGGGGTCGCGTTCGTCGCTGCAAAAATATAAGTTCAGACTGACTGGTAACAGAAAAACCTGTCACAGGACCGTGCTCCATGAAGCATGGGGCCTTGCTTATGCTCACTGTTTGGCTATAAATTACACCCTTGAAATTGCATTTCTTGCACCAAACCAAGGAAAATTTAGTTATAATCTGCTCATATGCGTTCCCAAGACAACAGAAAACCAACACTCGAGCCGCAACCAAATCGGAGATGTTACTCAAGCCACCGGGTCCAATCGATGCATGATACCTGTTCAGCGCTGATTTGTTTTAGGATAGTTGGTTTTTGTTATTGTTGTTGCTCTTGTTTCAATGTAATCAAGCGCATTAGGCGCAAGTGTTAGGAATATTGAGCTTATCTCAGTTTTATGTATCTTAGGAATATCGAGCTTATGTTGATCTTGTGTTATTTTAGGACCTCTTTTAATTAATGAAAGTAATATTAGGATTACATTTTAGTTTCTTAAAGTTTTTCCAGTTCCTCTTTTAATCAACATATATG
The DNA here is from genome assembly GCF_021521415.1 of Bidens hawaiensis. Taxonomy (NCBI): domain Eukaryota; kingdom Viridiplantae; phylum Streptophyta; class Magnoliopsida; order Asterales; family Asteraceae; genus Bidens; species Bidens hawaiensis. The sequence goes on from NW_027491175.1 coordinate 1,471,687, forward strand.
GTCATTCTTTATTTAAAGGGAATAGATGGAACTCATCCGTTACAAAATAACGAATGACACTTAACAAATGAATTCATTTGCAATATAAGTCAAAGTCAAAAATATCAAGAACCTAGAAAGTCAAATGACCATTTTGAATTCTGAAATAACTTAGTACTTAACCATTTACCTTAAAACTTGGTTATTTATTACTGATGAAACATCGATTACAAGCTGGCACTATCTAATTTGTTCTTTGTGTTCATTTTAATGTTCAATTAGTTCCATTTATACCCATAGGGTTTTAGCGTCAAAACCCATAAATAACCAATCAAACTAAAAAAATTCCAGATGTTCGTTTGTACCTTATGATCACAAAACAATGATGTAACAAACGCCTTTTTTTTTATCACAAATGGTTCTAGAAAAAGTTTGCAAGAGGTTTGCCTAAGATGGGGGCTTTTCGAGGGTAACAGTATGCATACAAATGACGACTCATTGTTGTGTTAGGGTTTATATACTCCGTATAAACCATCACACTTTCCAATGCATACGAATAACCCATTCTTTAAGCATATTAACGAATGACCCTTAATTAGTTAACAATTTAACGAATAACCTTCCGCTCGTCAATCATTCATTAACTGAATAACGAATAATCCTCATTTGTTATGTATAGTGGAAGCGAATGTGATATGTTAATGAATGAAGTATATTCGTTAAAGTTAATTAACGAAGGTCTTCCATTCGATACACTGTTATAACGAATGAACATTAACGTATGTAGGGTTTTTACCATTCTAAACCCTTGTAAAATGCTTAAATTAACCATAAAAACCAACTCTCTGATACTATTTTTTCATAAATATTAACTTAAATTTGTGGGTAAAACTTGTATCAAGATGGTAAAATCCATAATTTTTATCAAATTTTCAATTCACAAAACTCGACAGTAGAAAATAAAGAAGAAAAATAATATTCTGTTTGGGTTTTTCTAAGTTTATATCAAAACACTTCAAAAATATTTTTGTACTTTTCAAATATTTAAATTAAAATAAACTAAAAACTAAATTTAAATTACGAAAAGCAATACATATTTTTGTTATTTCGAGCAAAGAATCATAGTGACCAAGAATTCTTTCCATCACAGTTTTTTGTTTCGGCTTATTATGACCGGTGTTAAGCCAGACATTGATATTATTGTCCACCTAAACCTTACAGCAAAGGATTCAGAAATTTCTGTTATATGCTTAAGTTTCAATTACGGCACAAAATATCTCGAACTATCAGCCTCTAATCTCGATCTAGGCTTAATTTGTTTTTCACAATGTCACGCCAACTTGACTTAAACCTTAGAATCAGCAGAACAATATATTTGTATTGCACAAACTTTTGATTTTATGAGGAATTAGCTAAGACGATCAAAGATATTGTTGTCCACCTAAACCTACACATGCAAGTCTACCAGAAAGCCCTTAGTTATGCTTTTGATTAACATATTTAACATAGCAAACAGCTAATAGTCTCCACCATAAGACATAGCCCCGTTATAAAGAAATACCCCGAGATCCTTTCCCATGGATGAGTATGCACGATTTCATATGTAAGGCTTGCATACATTGTGTCCCTTGTGGTTTGTTTCTTAATGTTAATAACACACACGCAAAGGGACAATGCATGACTAAAAGCGTGATTTGATCAACCCAGTAGTGAATTTGTACAATGAAGTACTTTTGTGATCAAGCTTAATGTGACTAACAACGTGGTTTGATCAAACTCTGTTACCATTTGTGGAGCATTTTAATATTCACCGAAGTGAATACCCAGATGATAAACCGTATAAAGACCCAATGGAGTTCGGAACCCCGAAGCATCCCATCAATACAGAATTTAAGGTCATAAGACCATAGGCCATTGAAATGTTAACCGTTAACTAGAAGAATAAAAAATTATTTTTTTTATCACAAACAGTTTAGAATACTTACAAGTTAGGCCTACCCAAGCATCATATGATAACCAATCCACATTTTCATAAACGATATTTCTTGGTGATCTAACTGACTAAAGGCTTGAGTATGACAGACTATTATATTTCTATCTACATTACCAAGACTTTTGCTAGAGACTAACACCCAGTTCAATTGAGCTAATTTAGGTTTATATCACATATTCTTCCTTACTTGTTTTTTTAGGGCCTACCAATGCACTAATACAATTAAGCACACAACCCTTAGATTATTTTTACTGGATATGAGATTAAAATGATCAATGTACAATCATTTTCTCTTTATGCTTCAAGAACTTATATTGAGGAGCTTTTTTCAATGTTTTTGGATTTTTCACATATATGATTGTTTTTGGATTTTATCTACAAACAGAAATCCCAATATTTTTGAATTTTTCTAAATTTCTCCCCTAAAAATAATAACATGAAGAAAGAAAATAAACAAAAACTGTACACAAAAATAAATGTGATTAACCGAGTTCTTGAATTTCTTTTAAAGTTTTTAAACCAATTAAACCAAGAAAATATGTAAATCTCGTTTTGTCAAATGCTTTGATAAAATGTCAGCTTTCTGAAAATCCGTGTGAATCTTTTCAAGATTAATTAATTTCTTTTCATTGCAATTACGGATAAAATGACAACAAATTTTAATATGTTTCGTTTACGAGTGGTTAACGGTATTTTTAGTTATGCATATCACAACATAATTATCAGTCGAAACTAGAGTAGTAAGAAACTTCAAACCATAATTCCGCAAATGTTGTTGGATCCACAAAACCTGTAAACAGCAAATCGAGGCTACCACTTACTCGGATTCGGGGGTTGAAGTAGATACCGTTTTCTACTTATTGCACTTCTAGGAAACAAGCCGATTTCCTAAGAACTGATACCCTGTTGTGGTAAACTTGAAGTTAATCTTTCATCCTCCGTAGTTAGAATCTGTATAAGCAGTAAAATCGATACTATCATCCTTGGGATACCATAACCCGATGTCATGATTACCCCTCAGATAGTGGAAAATACACTTAACAGCCGCCAGATGAGTCACTCGAAGACTCGAATGATACCTAGCACACAACACACCACAAACATTATATCAGGGCGAGATGCAGTCAAATACATTAAAGAATTAATCATAGCACGATAGAGAGTCAGATCTACGGTATCCTCCAATTCGTTCGGTGAAAAATTGTGACACACGGGAAGAGGTGTCGAGGGGAATTTCCCGGCAACTATCTTGCATCAACTTAATACATTATTCACATACTTGGTCTGATGAATGAAATTATAGAATCTGACTGGTGAACCTGCAACCCCAAGAAGAAATTCATCTCTCCCATCGAGCTCATCTCGAACTTAGCCTGCATAATCTTCTCAAATTCCTGCATAAGTTATCGTGTGTCAAACCAAAAATATATTGTCAACATATATCAGGACAAGAAGGAGATCATCTTCCACAATCTTGTAAAGGAGAGTATAATGCACTGTCCCTCTCTTGTAGATACTATCAATCAGATGGTCATCTAACGTTCTAAATCAAGCTCTCGGGGCTTGATGATGACCATAAAGAGCCTTGTTTAAATGGTAAACACGCTAAGGATAGTCAGAATCTTCAAAACTAGGAGGCTGAATTACATACACCTCTTCATGAATTTCCCCATTCAAGAACACACTCTTAATGTCCATTTGATAAACTTTGAAGTTCTTGAAAGCTGCATAAGTTAAAAAGATTATAGCCTCCAATCAAGCAACCGAAGTATACACTTTAGTGTAATCTATGTATTCCTGCGGATTAAACCCTTGGACCACCAATCTTGCTTTGTTTCAAAAATTAACCCCACTGTCGTCCTTCTTGCACTTAAATACCCATTCTTTTGGGATCGCCTTGTTTACCCGAGCCGGTTTATCAATGAGATCACACACACCCAGTCGACCAAACTATTGCAATTCTTCTTGCATTATCTCTACCCATGAAGGTTCTTGAAGTGCCATAGAAACAATCATCGGTTCAATTTGTGATAGAAATCAAGTGTAATTGAAAATACTCATGATTCACGATACGTGTAAATCAACATACACACATAATAAGTTATCATCACATACGTTAGCAACTTGTATTCGCTTATGAACTCCATCAATTAAATCACCAATGATGTTGTCTAGAGGATGATAAGAATGAATCCGATGAGTCGGATTCTCAGGAGCTTCAATGTTGTCTTGTTGATTGGTGACGTTTTCTTCCGCCGATTCAGCATTCAAAGGTTGAGAAGATTATTTAACTTATATCTCAGAAGCATCATGAGTTTCAACAAATGGTGCGGATGCAAAATTTTCAAAGTCAGCATTGTCAGATGAAACATGAATATCATCTGACACTGCTGGTTAATCACGTACAACTAGATCTACATAATGAGAGTTTTTGATTTAGATAAGATCTCATCTTCAAGATAAGCACAAATCACATCTTCTTGTTGTACTTCAACCGAAGGAGTTAAAGAAACAAAGCGACCATCATAATCAAACATCCAATCAGGTCCCTTGCAAGCAGGTGGTGTGTGTACCTTTGACAATCAAAATGGTACCACTCTTCAACACACCCAGAAGAGAAATTAAACACCTTTCACAGGAGAAGTATACCCAAGAAAATAACCTTCTATCACGTTCTCTTCGAATTTACCCGCATTTTTCTTTAATATTGTGTAAGGATACCCGAATGGTTCAAGAAATTGGAGATTTGTCTTACGGTTGTTAAACAACTCATAACTTGTCTTTTTCAGCTTCTTTACCATGAGAACTTGATTCAAAGTAGAGCAAGCAGTATTCATATCTCCGTTCCAAAAATGAAAGGAAAGCTTATAATCTGCTAGCATAGTTCTAGCCGCCTCAATTATTGTATGATTCTTCCTTTCAGTAACACCATTCTGTTGTAGCACATGTGGGGCATTGTTTTCATGATGAATACCCCTTTGCATATAGAAAAATTACATCATGCTATTCTTAGACTTTGTGCCGATCACTTTGGATATGTCTCGATTTTAACTTATAAAGTGATTCGATCTTGGTGATCAAGTTTTGCACAAGAATGGTGTTTGATCCTTCATGCTCATAAATAATACCCAAAAAAATCGAGAATAGTCATCGGTAACAACTAAACAATAAAGATCTTACTCGCTCTACTCACAAGACCAAACAAATCCGTTTGTAGAAGTTCTAAAGGAGTATCAATAGAGTTGATCATCTTCAATGGATGTGACTTCTTATTTTGTTTCCCTTTCTTGCACGCAACACAGTGATCGGTCATCTTAAAATTCTTTAATGAAACACCATCCACCAAATCATTTGCCATCAAATGATTCATCTATCTAAAGTGGATATGACCCATTGTTATGTGCCAAAGGATCGTGTCTTTCTTAGTTGCTTTTGAGATAAAACATGTTGCTGACAATAAGGAAGTAACTATTGAAGCCATGTCAAGCACATAAATATCATTTGATCAAGGTGATCGCATGACAACCATGTCTTCGGGAAAAACAAATCCCGGTTTGAAAATTACACATTCTTTATCAGTGAACTAGGTAGTATACTTTTTGTTACAGATCTGTGTGACACTTAACAGATTATGATTTACCTTTTCACAATAATTAACCTTCTCGAGTGAAATTCTCCAATTCTAGACTTCACCTTATTTTGTAATCAAATTGCCTTGATTACCCTCAAACGCAACAAAACCCCTTTGAATATTCTTCCCATGTGTTGGGAGATTAATATTTCCAGTTATATGCTGGGAACATCCACTATCCACAATCCATTTGTCTCCTGAAATAGTCTTGGATGAACCTCAGTCTTGGGTTGAACCTGTAAAAGATTAGTTCAAAAAGGCAGCCCGGGCCTCAATCTTGGGTTGAACCTGTAAAGATTAGTTCAAAAAGGCACCACAGTCTTGGGTTGAACCTGTAAAAGATTAGTTCAAAAAGGCAGCCCGAGCCTCAGTCTTGGGTTGAACCTGTAAAGATTAGTTCAAAAAGGCAGCTTGAGCCTCAGTCTTGGGTTGAACCGCTTGTTCCTTTAGTGATAAATAACTTAAGGTTCCCATGCTGGAAGAACATCAATAGGGACCTTGACCATAGAAGATTTATTTTCTCAAATCATGTTGGTGTACTTTATGAAATTGACATAAGTCAAAGTTGCCTTTTGACTTTCTTTTCAAATACTCATCACGAATTACACCAGTATCAACATTCTATAAAGAGGTTTAATAAGCTCGACCCTTTGTCATTGACACTTGTCTTTTCAAAATTAACCCTCACAACCTTCCTAGGGTTAACTTCACTAAACATAATTTGAGTTTCATCAACCATAACTTGTGGAGGTTTCCTTTTCAAGATACTCTTAATCATAGGAACATGTTCCTTAATTGAGAGTTTCTCAGTCAATTTTACCCTAAATTCATATCTCTTTGTGTCGGTCCTGTATATATCACTAAATCACTCACACAATCAATGTCGCAACCCACACGGCTAAGTGTTGACAAGAAGGTTAACGACTTGCTATTTAGGGTAAGAACAATAATGTATTAATGGCGGAAACACTAACACATTAAATGTTGATTAATAGACACAAATGAAACAAACACAGACTATAACTCAAAGGATTTCCATTTATAAAATCAGTATTACAAACGAAAATCAATCAGGGTTTTAGTAAAGAATGTTTTATCTGTACGATTATAAGGACAACCGTCACAATGGATTTCAGGAATAAATAAGGTATCCTTAAAGTTGTCTAAAAGCTTATATGAGGCGTGCCCTAAATTATTCTATTTATAGGCCTGCCTCTTGACAAATGTCCTTCCTTTTGGAAACCCTAATGATTGATACATAATCATAAAAACATATTACAAAATGATTCGAGTTGTAGAATAGGTCTTCGAGTAAGCTTCGCAGCTTTTGTCTTCTTCGACCAGACCTGGTAACCAAAGTGTGTTGGGGAACATTTCTCCGGGTAGACTTTAGTTAGTATATTTTCCTTAGAAAATATTCACCTAGCAGACTTCAATTCTCTTAACCATAGCAAACTTTGCTCGATATGGTCTTACGAGCAAACTTGTTCTTCAGAAATCCCTTTAACTCTTTGTTAGTTAATAACTTATTGAACAAACCAAAGTGTGATGGTGACACTGTAGATGTGCTGGTAGCACTGTAGCTTGCTCAGAGTTGAACCTTGCTAGAATAAGTCCTTAGGATACTTCCTTATCAACTTACTTCAAGCTTGCTGGGACCACTGTTTATTAATAGTAAACCTTGCTAGATCTTCTAAAGTACTTGGTTTCTTTAGCTGGGTTTAACCAAGAGTTGGCTAGGAAACAAACCTTGCTTGGCTTGAAGAACAACCTTGCTAGACAAAGTGAACCCTTCTCGGAATGTCACCAATGAGGAATTCCAGAAGATAACCTTGCCCGGAAGGCGAAATACCTTGCTAGGATAAGTGAAAGCATGCCCGGAGGCCTAAGTGTCCTAGGTATCCCTACTTAGCCATTTTCAAAGAGGCTGAGAATATTCCAAAATTCATTTTGTCTATTCTTGTCAAATCTTTAACCCAACAATCTCCCCTAGATTGGAACACCTCAGTTGTACCAAAACACCTCTGTGGTTACATACACTTATCCAAAATACACATCAAATTTCAAAATGAAATTACATAACAAATCGAAAATACTACAAGTGGCATATTCTGTCCCATGGGCATTACACAGCAAACCTAAGCTAAATACAGTCTTATCTTCTTGAACTTGAGGCTACTTGTATTCTTGAACTCGCAAGAATTTGTTTCACATGCTCTGACATCGATTTATCTGATCCTTTTCTCTTGATTAGAACATGAAATCCCAACTTTGCTTGTTCCCTTAGATATTTCAGCATTTTAAATTGTTGTGAACTTGTAGACCTGTGACTTTCCTGATAATCACAGAAGTGCAGTGCAGCAATTACAATCAATTGCTCTAAGGTTAAACTTTCTAACGCCATTTTTGGAGCACATTATCTCAATTTCTCCATTTTTCATTCGAACATTTAGATATTCAACCCTAGAATCATAAAATAGTCCATCTGACATGATGTTGCAGCTGACTGGAGGACTTCTGGCTTTTGTTGCAGTTTTAAGAGTAGGATTCGACACCTTGAAGCATGCCTGTTTTGACTTCAATGAGCTATACGCTTTCCATTTTCTCTTCTTTGCATTGTTCAGCATAGAGATTGAAACCTTTGACTTGTCATAAGGTACCTTGACTTCAGATTCTTCAATCTTTGATGGACAAGTTATCTTTGTGGGCATTCCCTTGTTCTTAACATTAAGATGTTGAGCAGTTGCTTTTTCTTGGTTCATGATTTTTCCTTTTATCATATTGAAGTTACTCACGATCTTCTTCTTTGTCATGATTTTCACGGAGTCAAAGGGAAACCCATTTTTCACAAGAAATTTTGGTTTTCCACCATACTTGCATAGGAATTTTCCAATTTTCATCTTTTTAGTCTATTCATCTTGCTTTCAAGTTTTCATTTGGTAAGTCATTATTTTTGACAGTCTTTTCATCATCTGAGACCTTTAAAATTTTGTCATTCACAATGTCGAGTTTTTCTTTTGCAGCTATTTCTGGTTCTTCCTTTTGAATTAGCTTAAGAGGTGACACAAGCACTCCATTTTGGATTTCTTCGTCATTTAAGCAATTTTCAATTTCATCTTGTGGGACTTTATTCTTATTTTCATTGTTTGATTCATCCCTTAACTTCTTATCAGCTTCAAACTGTTTCATAATTTTTCTTTGTTCTTCAAATTCCTTTTCTGACAATATTTGATTCAGAAACTCTCTATCTTGAACTTCGATCATTCTTTGCTCAAATATCACTTTGGCTTTCACTTGTGATTCATCAATATACATAACCTCTTCATTTCCTTTAGGAGACTTTATCTTTTGTAATTTATCGGTTTTTGGTGCAATCCCTTTTCCTTTGAGCTTCTTTCTTTCATAGGCTTGATTCTTTTCTTTTTCCATAATAACATTAGTTTTCTCACAGTCTGAATCGTTTTCATCATAAACTGATAGAAGATTCAATGAGTTCTCCCTTAGTTTTGGTGCAGCAGATAGAGTATTCAAAGAGTTCCCCCATGTTTTGGTGCAGCTGAGGTCTTCTCGACCTCATACATCAGGGTTTGAACTTTCATTAACGCCTTCTTTAGTTATTCCTCAAATTTTGATAAATGAAATTTGTAAGATTTTGAGATATTTGGGATGGAATTCACTGAATCTGTAACCAAGAGATACATAAGTTAACTATCAATTGGATCATGACAAAGATGCTTAAATAATGATAATAAAGAATCAAGGACAAAGAGTGTTTCGATTCAAACCGTCGTCTTGAACAAAATGGATACCTACACACAACACAAAGATGTGAGTTTATCTTAAATGTTTGAATGTTTTGTTCCAAATATGTCAGAATTCATTAATAAGACAGTTGCATTATCTGATACGATGAAAGTGACAACAGATTAAACAAATGTAAAAAGTACAAGTATGCAATTGTTTGAGAAAAATTTGTAGAAAACGTTCATTTTGATTCTCTTATTTCTTATTTACACTGGTTATAACACACCGGGTATAAGATTTGTCGTGTAGCAAGTTAATGCCGGTAACAACTCATTTTTAAATATTTTAAAGTAATAAAGTAAAACTAAGTGGATAAAGTGAAGGAAGCTTACTCAAATATAAGATTTCTTGAGAAGTAAATCACTAGACAAATAATCAAGTATAAATCATCAAATAGGCAACTTTGCTAGAAATCAATAAAGAATCTCAAAATAATAACTTAGTGACATTTCTAATTGTCAAGCTTTCTCGAATTTCTGAATAACACATATTGTGCTCGAAACTACATAAATAGTTAATAAATATTCAAAAGAAAAGTATGCTCGAAGAAACCTTAAGAATGCAAAGTGTGATAGAGAAGAATTCTAAACATAAAGTGTATTCGAAAAGTAGAGATTCGAAATTACCAAGTATACTAGGAGAACACTTGAAGATTTCAAAGTGTGCTCGGAATATATAGTGTGCCCGGAAAACAAAGTTTGCCTGAAAAAACTTGTAATTTCAAAGAATCACATTCACAATCATAACCTATGCTAGACAAAGACTTATTTGTACCAAACAACAAAGTTTACTCGAAATAGACATGCAAAGCTAATTCAAACAAGTGTCACATAATCATCAAGTATGCTAGACAAAACTAACCATCAGAACATCTAAGTTTACTCGAAAGCTAATAAGTATTAAAGTTTACTCAATAATACATGAACAATTCATTTAAGCACTGAAAATCACAAAGTTTGCTAGAATGAGTTTAAACAGTCAATCACAACACCTAAGTTTGCTAGAAAGTTCAAAAACATTAAAGCTTGCTAGAAACAACCTATTCAGACATATTCAAAGCGTCAAGATTGCTCAAATGAGTTAAATTTCAAATAAAACAACTAAGTTTACTGGGAAATTTGAAAATCATCAAAACATGCTCGAAAAAGATGAACTTAGAGTCTAAGTTCATCTTTTTCGAGCATGTTTTGATGATTTTCAAATTTCCCAGTAAACTTATTTGTTTTATTTGAAATTTAAAAATTTAACTCATTTGAGCAAGCTTGATGCTTTGAATATGTCTGAATATGTTGTTTCTAGCAAGCTTTAATGTTTTTGAACTTTTTAGCAAACTTAGGTGTTGTGATCGACTGTTTAAACTTATTCTAGCAAGCTTTGTGATTTCTAGTGCTTAAATGAATTGTTCATGTATTTTTTAGTAAACTTTGATACTTATTAGCTTTCGAGTAAACTTAGATGTTCTGAAGGTTAGTTTTGTCTAGCATACTTAATGATTATATGACACTTGTTTGAATTAGCTTTGTATGTCTATTTTGAGTAAACTTTGTTGTTTAGTACAAATAAGTCTTTGTCTAGCATAGGTCATGATTGTGAATGTGATTCTTTGAAATTACAAGTGTTTTCAGGCAAACTTTGTTTTCCGGGCACACTATATATTCCGAGCACACTTTGACATCTTCAAGTGTTCTCCTAGTATACTTGGTAATTTCAAATCTCTACTTTTCGAGTACACTTTGTGTTTAGAATTCTTCTCTAGCGCACTTTGCATTTATAAGGTTTATTCGAGCATACTTTTCTTCAAAGTATACTTGATTGAATATTTATTAAATATTTATGTAGTTTCGAGCACAATTTGTGTTACTTAGAAATTCGAGCAAGGTTGGCAGTTAGAAATGTCTCTAAGTTATTATTTTGGGATTCTTTATTGATTCCTAGCAAGGTTGCCTATTTGATGATTTATACTTGATTATTTGTCTTGTGATTTACTTCTTGTGAAATCTTATATTTGAGTAAGCTTCCTTCAGTTTATCCACTTAGTTTTACTTTATTACTTTAAAATATTTAAAAGTGAGTTGTTACCGGCATTAATTTGCTACACGACAAATCTTATGCCCGGTGTGTAATAACCAGTGTACAAAAGCAATAAAAGAATCAAAATGAACTTTTTCTGCAAATTTTTCTCTCAACCAATTGCATACTTGTACTTTTTACATTTGTTTAATCTGTTGTCACTTTCATCATATCGGACAATGCAACTGTCTTATTAATGAATTTTGACATATTTTGAACAAAACATTCAAACTTTTAAGATAAACTCACATCTTTGTGTTGTGTGTAGGTATCCATTTTGTGCAAGATGACGTTTGAATCAAAACACTATTTGTCCTTGATTCTTTATTATCATTAGTTAAACATCTTTGTCATGATCCAACCGATAGCTAACTTCCGTGTCTCTTGATTATAGATCCAATGAATTCCATCCCAAATATCTCAAAATCTTACAAATTTCATTTATCAAAATTTGAGGAAGAACACGCTGGAACTGCATTGCTCGGTCATAGTCTTCACGACGCTCAATCAAAATCTTGTTCACAAATAGCACATCATTGTCTGTTTCAGATTAGTTAATGAGCCACATCGGGTCGATAACTCTAATAAAATTAGTCTTTAACCAATTTCCCAAAACAATGACGGCCTCACCTGTACGATTGTCATAGTACCAACGATTAAACGTTAGATGAAGACCCTGTGGAAATGTCTTCACCAGTACATACTTCATCATCTTCAGTTGTTTTACTTTAAGCACGAGCTTCCTCCAACTCGTTCGTGGATCAATCATGTCAATACGTTTACGGATAGGAATCTGTGTCTTAAAGAATTTAAATCCACGGTTTACTTCGAAGAGCAAATGTTGATGAAACCGTTCCGCTCGACGATTTCCACCGCGATTAATGAAAGATCGACTCGTGAGGGTACAAACATCCTAACGCGGTAGTGAGAGAACGTCAGCGATATTTTCATAGTACTTAACGTCGTTCTCCTACTTGATGATACATACCTTTAAATCAGAATTATATAACCATGATACTATGTCACCTTTCACTGTTGACACGACTTTAAATGTGGTCTTCTGATTAGCTTTGGCACGTGCAATAGCGTCCACTTTCTATTCTTCAGCAACATACCTGTACGCCTCAATAATCTTACGTGCTTTCTTATTATTGTACGCAAACCAACTCTGAATATCAGCTATTGACGGATCAGGATTCCAATCAAACGATTTGCCTCTATTCTTTGATATCTTTTCCAGATGGTCTTCAACAGCTTTGACATTTTCTTTTGTAAAGGTAGGAACACCCTGATCAACATTTGAACGTTGATATAGATCGAGGTATTCCTCTGCTGTCACATCTTCAACCTCGATCTCTTCATCCTCGTAAAAAAACGACGTTCATTTGAGGAAATGTCGTATCTTGTAAGACTTCCTCGTCGTTTACTACCTCCTTATCATCCTCGGCTTCCAAATCATTGAGTTCTTCATCATTCAGTCCCAGCAGTAATGAAATCTGCTCACGTGTTAATGACCGATCAACGAACTGACCCACTTCGATTTCATCAGCATTGACAATACTTCGTACCATTCCCTCTTTATCCATAAATAGCATAGTGTTGGCCTTGATCGACTCGATTGGCTGTGCATTCGTTGAATCATGATAAAGAACCAACTATTTATCTATGTTACCACCACCACTCGTTCCAGCACCAGAGGATGAACCGTGAGCTTATTTCGGCTCACTACCTCTAGCACCCGAAGCATCAGGATCTTCATCGTCATTCTTCAGCCTTTTCAGTTCATTATCTTTGCATGTGAGCTGAATAATAAGATCCTTTTGATCTTTAATCTTCACCCCCTGAGCCGTGACAATCTCACGAAGCTCCTTCGTCTCTTTCTAGCAGTAAGAGACTTAACCCATCAGACAATGTTGATTCTGCATGAGTTGCTCTTGAGCTTGACGATCAACTACCATTTGATTCTCATATAAATGAATCAAACTCAAGAGCATGTTCATCTGATTTTCTAGGAGCAAAGTATGAAATGACTGAGGTACCGACTGCATGAGACGTTGAGGAAGACTAAGGAATTTATTTCATCGGTTTATGACTAAACAATTTTCCTTAAGGTGATAGAAGATCATCTCTGAGAAATTTAACGGTTTGTTCAAAATCAACGCGACGAATGCAGATTGTAACATGGTTCAGCATTCGTCGTATCTACCTTTACGACCTCCAAGGATGTGTATAAAAACGTGTAATAAATACTTGTTCACGGGGCACAAGCCAGCCTTGTTGTACATCGAACGATCAAGATCTCCAGCATAGAACACACGACGGAACAAGCCTCGAAGTAACCCCTTATTGAACTCACACGGGTTGTCGATGTTATCAAAAAACCGCAACACCCGTCGTATAACCTCTGTTGTAATTATGATCGGCTTCTAGTTCACCTCAGCAATGATATGGTTTTCATGATCAATGTATTGAGCAGAATTCCAAAATGGTCGTATAATGTTGAAATGAATCTTCGTGTCAGCAGTCACCGCATAACCTATACGAGAACGTCGTATGAAGGCTAGCATATCACCAAATACGTCTGCATCAGCAAAGTTTTTCTCCACAAAGGCACAAATTTTATGCTTATTATCAAATGGTAATTACGAGGGTTCAGGCTCCTGTTGTTGTTGCACTGGTTGTTGCTCAGCAGTAGGAACATCCTGGATAACTTCGTCAGCCATAACTGAGAATACATAAACCCGAGATTTAGGTACAAAAAAAATCAAATAATATAAATATTTTTATAACTTTTTAATCAAGTATGATTCGTGACTGGTTCATTATAACGAATTAGGTACTTCGTTATAACGAATTGCTTAATTCGTTAGACATAACGAATCACCCTTAAATGAATAACGAATTAAAGAACAAATGTTGTGTAATTCGTTATCAAATTCACAAAAGAGTTGATTCGTTATAACATCAGTAACGAATTGAACACGAATAAGTGTCAATTAGTTAACGCATAACAAATGACCACAAATAATGTATAATTATGACCAGCCAAAGTCAAAGTCAAAATTGATATGAACTTGAAGAGGCAAACTTGTAACCCAGAATCAATTACACCATGTATAACGATGTAATGATCGGTAATGACTATAAATCGACTCGGAAATACATTGATAGTCAACCTATAGTGCCCATTTAGGATGAATCTGAGTATAACTTAGGTTACTGAAGGTTTATATCATAAGTTAAACCCGTTAGGAATAACAACTAATTAACCCTATAGACAACCATAATTTTTGACGAATTTGATTGCGTTATAATCAGGAATACCTTATTTAGCTTGATTGATGATCAAAATAAGAGTTTGTGAAGGTCGAAAATTCTGAAAAATTTGGCAGAGCTTCGCTAAAGGAAGAAGAAAAGGTGTTTTGAACGAACGAAGTGATTCGTTTACGCCTGTTCATTATGTAGGATGAATCAGCACACATCCCAAAGCAACGAATCAACTGATTCGTTAATTCAAAATTAACGAATTAGCTAATTCGTTATCTTGTTCGCAGTTCATGGTAACGAATGAGTAATTCGTTAAAACTTATCACGAGTTAATAACGAACTAAGTGTACTTCGTTATATGTCAAATGACGAATGAGGTCATTCGTTACAGAGTGGCGGAAGCGAATTAAATATAACAAATTAGGGTAATTCGTTACTAAATATAACCCTCATTCGTTATCCAGACAGATAGCGAATTAAAAACCTTTTCAATTTAATTTAAAAAGAATTCAAAAGAATTAAAAAGAATTAAATAATCAATAAATAAAGAATTAAATAAAAGAATTAAATAAATGAATAAATCAACGAAAAACCCGTGTCCCGATGAACTTTGCCTTACGAATCTTGCCCGACGTGGTAAAATGTATTACCTTAACGTGTTTTACGCTTAAAACACTTAACTTAAATAACATAAAAAAAATTAATAATATGTAAAAATGAAATAAGAATAACTTTTTGGTATTTTTCATAAGATTTTCTAATATTTACATTTAAATCCGAAAAGTAAACTAAACTTGAAAAACAAAATATTTTTGTATTTTTGAGTCTTTTTTGTAAGTAGTACATGTTTTTGTGAGTTTAAGCAGAGAGTCAAATTGACCAAATTGCCCTTCCATCGCAGTTTTATATTTCAGCATTATTATGACTGGCGATAAGTCGGTCATTGATATTGTTGTCCACATAAATCTTATAACAAACTTTCAAGCATTTTTGTGATATAATTAAATGTTCAATTAGAGCAAAGAATATCAGAAACTATCTGCCTCTAATCTCGCTTCAAGCTTAATTTGATTTTTACCGTATCACCCCAACTTGACTTAAACCATTACATTGTCATTTAAAATTTTGAAATTTTAGAAATTTTTGAGCAATGCACGAAGTTTCATTTAATGTGAATGAGTATGCACGAGTCCATCTGTAGTCTTACACACATTGGTATAGACTAACAATTTATTTGTCTGATCACAGTTTCCAGAATCCGAATAGCCCATCACATTTCGGCCATCATTACCGAGATTTTTGGTAGAGACTAACACCCTCTTTCAATTTGGCGTTTCTTTATGTTTATATCACATATTTTACTCTAACAGCTTGTTTAATACCTATCAATGCACCAATGCAATTAAATACTCAGCCTTTTAAGCTTATTTCTTTCTGGATATGGGACCAAATGATCAATGTACTATCATTTCCTCTTTTTGCTTCAAAACTCATTTTTGAGTAGCATAAAAATAAATTCAATCGCCCCAGTCACTATCAGTCTATAGGTTAATGGCTATCCTATCAATCTACAAGTAGATAATAGGACCAAAACATGCAGGCATGTTCCACAAACTTAAATAACCTACATAATTTTCAGCGAGAGAATTAAATAAAAAAAGCGCACAACAATCGCCCCAACTACTTTCCATTATCAAGTAAATGGTTATCCTAAATATTTACAAGTAAATATCAGAACCAAACATATATAAGTATATGTCCTTCAAATATAGTAATTGACATAATTTTAAGCGAAAATATGCAAAAATCTTTTTGGATTTTCTCGTTACATACATAAAAACACAATTTTTTTTGCCTTTTTGGATTTTTCTATAGATACGAAAAACACAATCTTTTTGGCTTTTTCAACTTTCAAAACAAAAATCACAATATTGTTGTATATTTCAAAAATTTTAAATGTTTTTGGTTTTTCTCCATACAAACAATAATCACAATATTTTTGTATTTTTCATTTTTCACCCCCAAAACCCAAAACATAAAAATAAATGAAAGAAAATAAACAAAAAGAAATAAAGATAATTATCCTTGTTTAAGAACCTCAACAAGTGTTTTAAGACCGTTTAGACCAAGTTAAAACGAGTTTTGTCAAATACCTTGCTAAACAGGCCAGCGCGTTGAAAATCCGTGGGCACCTTTTCAATATCAATTAATTTCTTTTCAAAATAGTCTCGAATGAAATGATATCGAATCTCAATATGTTTTGTTTTTGAATGCTGCACAGGATTTTTTAGTGATACTTGTATCGGCAGAGTTATCAATTAAAATTGGAGTAGTAAGAAACTTCAAACCGTAGTCGCACAGATGTTGTTGGATCCATAGAACATGAGAACATCAACTCGAGGCTGCCACGTATTCCGCCTCAGCGGTTGAAGTGGAGACCATTGTCTGCTTCTTAAACTACCAGGAAATAAGCCGGCTTTCTAAAAACTGACAACCCGCCGTTTTCGATTTGAAATTGATCTTGCATCCTCCATAATCAGAATCGGAAAACGCAGTGAGTTCAAAGCTGTCGTCCTTGGAATACCACAACCTGATGTCAGGTTTACCCCTCATATAGTGAAGTATACATTTAACCACCGCATGGTGAGTCACTTGGGGACTTGATTGGTACCTAGTACACAAACAAACTGCAAACATTATGTAAGGACGAGAAGCAGTTAAATACGTTAATGAACCAATCATCGCTCGGTAAAGGGTAGGATCTACGGTATCCTCCAATTCATCCGATGATAAATTGTGACCCACGGGAAGAGGCATCGAAGGGATTTCTCCGGCAGTTATCTTGAATCAGCTCAAGACATCGGTCACATATTTCGTCTGATTAATGAAGATTCCCTTATCAGAATGATAAACCCGCAACCCTAAGAAGAAATTCATCTCCCCCATCGAGCTCATTTCAAACATCTGCATCTACTTCTCAAAATCCTTACAAAGCTTGTCATTTATTGAACCAAATATAATGTCATCGACATATATTTGTACAAGGAGCAGATCATCACCAACATTCTTATAAAAAAGAGTGCAGTCCACAGTTCCTCGCTTGAAGCCATTATTGGTAAGATGGACAGCAAGTGTGCCGTACCAAACTCTCGAGGCTTGGTGTAGACCATACAGGGCCTTGTTCAAACGGTAAACCCGGTCCGGATAATCTGGATCTTCAAAACCAGGATGTTGCAGAACAAACACTTCATCATGTAACTCCCCATTACGAAACACGCTTTTGAAATCCATTTGATAAACCTTAATGTTTTTGAAAGCAACATAGGCCAAGAATATTCGTATAACTTCCAATCGTGCAACTTGACCATATACTTATGTGTAATCTATGCTTTCTTGCTGATGAAAACCTTGAAAAACCAATCGTGATTTGTTTCTTACAATCACTCCTCGATCGTCCTTCTTGCATTTAAATACCCACTTTGTCGGAATTTGTTTCTTAACTCTAACCGGTTTATCAATGAGATCCCAAACACCCAGTTGATTAAACTGTTGAAATTCTTCTTGCATCGCATCTACCAAAGATGGATCAGCAAGAGCCATACGAACATTTGTCGGTTCTACTTGAGATAGGAAGCAAGGGTATTTCGCAAGATTCATGATTCCCGAGGAATACATATTAGCATGCGCATACAATATATTAGAATCATTAGATGAAGTAACTCGATGACGTGTTTGCACACCTACATAAAGATCGCCAATGATGTTGTCCTGTGGATGATAGTGTTGGGTCTTATATTTTAGACCTACGCATCGAATTTATATGTGGGTGAAAATTATATTGTTTGGTCTCAACCAAGGGTGGATGACTTGAAGACTAAGTCGTGATAGACTAGTATAAATAGATGTTATATTCATTTGTCTAGTATGATTGAGTGTATTGTGTATTGATTGAGATCTAGGATTTTATCCCTATGAGAGAGTCTCCTCCCCGGGGATGAGCTCTCCCAGGATGGATGATATTTCTTTAGTAAGTATGAATGTATGTATGAGTGGTTCATTTTTATGAGAATCATTCGACTAATGATGACATACTACCATTTCTGTCTTGTTTGTGTTTCGATTACATATATGTGTTCATCCTACTTTATTGACTATTGTTAATCGAAATAGGCTCTCTCCCAATACATCTCATCCGTCCAAATATCATTCAAGAGTGATTACGTGTGCATTTCGATCCTAACGCGGATCCGAGCTCTTTCGTTAATACCGATTATTCACGCTTCCGCATCGGGCTCGGTTTTGTCAGTTTACTTCCTAATTACCAAAGATGAAGCTGTTGAATTAATCAAAAATTGTGTGACAAGGGTTGAGAATCAATTAGATGCAAGGGTGAAGGTCATGAGAAGTGACAATGGGACTGAGTTTAAGAATGCAGTCATGGATGAGTTTTGCAATTAAAAGGGAATACTTCAACAGCTCACAGCTCTAGAACTCCTGAACAAACTGGGGTTGCAGAAAGAAGAAATAGAACGTTTATTGAGGTTGCAAGAACCATGCTAGCAGATGCTTTCTTGCCTGTTACCTTTTGGGAAGAAGCAATCAACACTGCTTGTTATGTTCAAAACAGAGTCCTTCACAACAAAAGTCAAAACAAGACTCCTTATGAGATTTTGTTTAAAATTAAGACCTACATCAAGTTCTCAAGCCATTTGGGTGCAAATGATCACTTGATATGAGGACACGTTAATTAAAGACAATAGCAACGAAATTGGGGGAGTAAAAATATTTGAATTCAATTGCAAATGGCAAGCTTCAAATCAAGTAAAAGACTCAAGTTAAGGAAAAGTTGATCAAGATCAATATACAAGGTTTTTCAAAGATGTTTCATCGTTTGAAAATTACAGTTTTCCTATTACAGATGAGAAGTTAGAGTCATCACGAGAAACAATGTTGAAAGGATGATCAATAGATTCTAACCTCCTATGAAATAGTCACTTGAATAGCCAAGAACGAGTTATGGTTGACTTGAATGCTATCTTGATTAAGGGAATGGTTTGAAGATGATTTACAAGGGAGGAAACGGGTTTGAAAGATTGAAGATTATTTGATGATCACATTGAGTGTATTTCCTTTTATGATGACCTTGTTATTTGATGTTGATCATTGAAGTTCAAAGCCGCTTAAAGTGAGGGGGAGAATTTAAATGAAAGACAACGGGTTATGAAGTAATCATGGAAGAAAATTCGCTGGTATCGGTCTAAGGGGGAGATTGTTGGGTCTTATATTTTAGACCGACGCACCGAAATTATATATGGGTGAAAAATATATTGTTTGGTCTCAACCAAGGGTGGATGGCTTGAAGAACAAGTCATGCTAGACTAGTATAAATAAATGTTTTATTCATTTGTCTAGTATGATTGAGTGTATTGTGTATTGATTGAGATCTAGGGTTTTATCCCTATGAGAGAGTCTCCTCCCCGGGGATGGCTCTCCTCGGGTGGATGATATTTCTTGTGCATGTATGAATATATGTATGAGTGGTTCATCTTTATGAGAATCATTCAACTAATGATATCATACTACCATTTCTATCTTGTTTGTGTTTCGATTACATATATGTGTTCATCCTACTTTATTGATTATTGTTAATCAAAATAGGCTCTCTACCAATACATCTCATCCGCCCAAATATCATTCAAGAGTGAATACGTGTGAGATTTGATCCTAACCCGGATCCGAGCTCTTTCGTTAATACCGATTATTCACGCTTTCGCACTGGGGCTCGGGTTTTGTCAAATACGAATGAATCCGAAGAGTTGGATTCTTAGACACAACAACATTGTCAGATAAATTAGTTAGATTCTCCTCAACATCATGAGACGATTCACCAATCTCATGTGTTTCAGGAAATGGAGCCGAGGAAGAATCAACAAAATAACCATCATCGGATGAAATAGAAATCACATCAGACGTATCAGGAAGATCATCTTGTGAAGCATCAACATAAACACTACCAAAAGATCTTGGAGGTAAGAATTGATCTTTAAAATAAGCATGCACCAAGTCTTCATCTGGTTGATCAACTATTTGAGTGATTGGATTAAATAAACTCTCATAATCGAACATCCAATCAGGTCCTTTACCCTGGGGAGGTGTGGTATATCTTTGACAGTCAACATGGTACCACTCCTCTACACATCCTATTGAAAAGTTAAATACTCATTTCTTAGGTGATGCATAACCCAAGAAATAACCTTCAATTGCTTTTTCTTCAAATTTTCCCGCATCTTTCTTCAACATAGTACAAGGACACCCGAATGGTTCCAAATACTTTAAATTAGGCTTTCTCTTGTTTAGAAGTTCGTCTTTTGAAGCTTCTTCATAGTTAAAACACGATTAAGCGTGTAGCAGGCAGTATTCACAGTTTCGTTCCAGAACTGAACACGAAGCTTAGAATCTGCAAGCATTCTTCAAGCCGCTTCAATCAGTGTTGTATTCTTTCTTTCCGCCACGCCATTCTGTTGAGGTACACACGGAGCACTGTATTCTCGATGAATTCCTCTCTGAATACAAAAGACATCCAATACATTGTTCTTAAACTCCGTACCATTATCACTTCTAATACGTCTCACTTTCAGTTTATACAGCTATTTGATCTTCGTGATTAAATTTTGAACCAGAATGGGTGTTTGATCTTTTGAACTCATAAATAAAACCCAAGAATATCTTGAATAGTCATTAGTGACAACTAGATAGTACCATTCACCAGCAATACTCTCACGATTCACAGGACCGAACAAATCCGTATGAAGTCGTTCTTGTGGAGTGTCAATGGTATTGATTAAATTAGATGAGTGTGACTACTTCTTCTGTTTGCCCTTTTTACAAGCAACACAATGACCAGCTAACTTAAAATATTTCAAGGAAACACCATTAACCAGATCATTTGCCATTAAATAATTCGATTTCCTCACATGAATATGACCCATCCTTCTGTGCCACAGAATCGTGTCTTTTTCTGTTTCCTTAGAAACAAAACATGTTTCGACAGTATTAGATACCTTAGAAGTCATGTTTAACACATAAATATCATTTGATCGAGATCGCATAACTACCATATCCTCAGGAATGATGTATCCTGGTTTCAATATTATGCACTCCTTATCATTAAAAACAGTTGTGTATCTTTTATCACAAATTTGTGACGCACTCAACAAATTTTGATAAACTTTATCATTATAATTAACTTTCTCAAAAGTGATTCTCCTATTTGACACATCTCCTTCTTTTGTGATCAATCCACCTGAATTACCCGCAAACACTACATATCCTCCTTGTATATTCTTGACATTTGTTAAAAGGTTAATGTTGGCAATAATATGACGAGTGCGTACACTATCCATTATCCATTTTTCACCAGAAACAGTCTTAGATGAACTCTGCACATGAATGAAAAATGATCAGTTCAAAAAGGCAGCTCAAGCCTCAGTCTTGGGCACCTCTTGAGTTTCACTTGAAAATTTAAAGTTTAGTGAATCCAAATGTGGTTTAGCCTCTTGTGAATAAGTCACAGGTCGTTTAGACTTTCGTCTTAAGTGTGTAGCTTGAACTACATTTGTATTTACATTTTTGCAAATAGGTTCCGTTGGAACAAATTTGGGCTTTAAACTACTTGAGTTTTCATTAACATGAACCGCTTTTCGAGGATTCACATCAGAAAACATAATATGAGTTTCATCATCAAAAGACATTGGTCGTTTCAAAATCTCCTTAATCACATGAATGGGTTTAGATTGTTCCTTGATAAATGGGTGAAGATTTTGTGATTTCTTAAGGCCATAATTCCTGACTACATGACCTTGTTCACCATAGAGAAAACACGTTCTCATGTCATCATGCTCACATTGTGGTTTAACAAGAACTTGCGCAATCGAAGGTTGATGAAAAACACCATCAATGGGACCTTTGTCCAAATCATCAAATGTCATAGATTTCATTTTCATGTAGAAATCAAGAATTGAACAATTTGAAAAGCTCAGTAATGTGACAGTTCCATTTGATTTAAAAAATTGCACATTCTTAGCAGATTTCAAAAATTGTTTAGCTTTTATCAAAGGATCTGTTACATTTGATGTTTTGGAATTCACTAACCTATGTTCAAGATCTTATATCTTGGAAGTTTCATTCTGAAAGACGGTTTCAATCAATTTAGGCTTGATTAGGTTAAGAGGAATGTCTTTCTAAGTGAAAACTTAGCTAATCCCTTTTAACTTAAACACTCGACTAGTAGATTGGTTAGAAGCAACAGGATTGATAAAACGCATCAAGTCCTTATCAGAAATCTTTGGTTTTTCTGATTTCTTAGATTTAACCTTAACCGGTTTCTCCTTTTTCACTTGAGATGCATTTGAACCATACACAGCTTCCTCAAATTCATGAGGTTCACATAAAATGTGATTTGAACGTGGAATGTCATGATTTTTGTGTACAACATCAGGTTCAAATACATCCTCAATAATTACCTTATCAACATTTTAAACAATGACTTTGGTGCTTTGAATATGAGGTTTTTGTGATGAGGATTTGGCATTCAAATTGTCATTTTTAACCACTTTAGATTTTGTCTCAACAACATGTTCATTAACAACAGTTTCCTCTTTTCTCGCAAAAGGATTTGCAGTATAATGATTATGAAATGGTGGTGGTACTTCAACAAAACCTACACCTTTCTTAGAGTCTTTTTGCTTACTAGTTACTTTGATAATTTCATTTAGCAAAAACGATGAATTTTGAAATTTGCCCAACTTGCTTTTCAAATCAAGAACCTCATTTTCAAGTTCGGTAATCTTAGTTCGATGTTTCAAAATCTCTTGAAATTGTTGATCGTTAATTGTCATCTTGACAGACAATTCAGCTTTCAAGTCATAGTTAGTAACAGACAATGCTTCTATTTTCTCCCTAGATCTCATTTGTGATTTTAGTGATTGTCTATATGTATCCTTAATTGAAGCAATTTCTTTTACCAATATGTCATTATGCTCTTTTAGCTATTCTAACCTAGACTTAATATTATCACACTCAACACAAGGCATAGTTGCAGATAATTTAACAGAAGAAGAGGAAGAAGAACTAACCTCATCAAACTTAGCCATGCACGCGAAAGAAGTTGGTTGCATATGACACGAATCATCAGAATCCGATTCCGTTTGATTATCAGATGACAGCTCATTCCCACTTGCATCTTGAAATCTGTCATTCATCTCGAACATTGCCAAGTTAGCTTGAT
The DNA here is from genome assembly GCF_021521415.1 of Bidens hawaiensis. Taxonomy (NCBI): domain Eukaryota; kingdom Viridiplantae; phylum Streptophyta; class Magnoliopsida; order Asterales; family Asteraceae; genus Bidens; species Bidens hawaiensis. The sequence goes on from NW_027491175.1 coordinate 1,495,717, forward strand.
TATCGTTGCACAACAATATTTGAGGCCAACCAGTTCCATCAACAGCAGAAAGCAAAGCTTGTGATCCCGAAGTAGAAGGTTTACCGCCAGAAGGTTTGTCAACATCATTACCTTTTTTCACAGTAGTTCTTTCATTGCCAAGTTAGCATGATTATCGTTGCACAACAATCTCAGTCTTTCTTTGGCTTATCACACTCTTTTGCAAAATGACCAAATTCTTGACAACTAAAGCACTTGACTTTCAGCTTATCGAACCCAATTTTCTTGATCAAAGCTGGTAGATCTTTACCAATTCTTTCCATGAATTTTTTCACTTTTCTTACAATCATTTCCATGTTCCACTTAAGATCCATAAGTTCCAAGTCATCGGGATCTATTTGATCATAATATTCATCGGTTAACTCACTCATGGCAATTTTTCTACCCCTCAGATTCTCATACGATCTCATAAAAGGACACAGAAACGAGAAGTTTTGCTCGGCTTCTTTCATGTTCATGTTTGGTGGTGGAGTGAAGTTGTTTGTAGAAGACGATTGTGACATGATGAAAAAAAATTCACGTCAATTTTTGCCTACTTTTAAAAAAGTTAAAGGACCAAAGTATAATAACTAACATAAGACATTAGTGCATATATATTTCAGTTTATATTCAAAAAAAGAAAACGAAACGATCATTCAAGTAGTGAGTTATTCAGCGAACGTTTATTATAATATATTTATATTGTTTAATAATAGTAAAATATATTATATTTTGACCATTCTCCGTTTATATTAAAACTTACATCAAAACGTATAAAAAAATGAGCTTGTCACAAAGACATATTCGTAACATTATAAAACACTATTATTAAAAAGTTATAAACTAAAATTTGTATTTTAGCTAAATTAATTATCAAAGTAATATAATAATTTTATTTATCAATATTTGTTTGAAGATATATAAGAGTGGCGATGGCCACTACTATATTTTTTTTAATTTTAATATAGTATGTTTACAATCTTCATCCATAAGGAAAGTAATTCGATAAGCTTCTATTTTTGCTTAGTCAACACCTTCATTAAGGGACATGTAGTTTGAAGGTTGCCACGTTCATTTTTACTCCACACTTGTTAAATTATAATAACATTACCCCTCCTAAATATATATAGGGTGCAAGTCTCCATTTAGAAAAAGAAAACACCAAAACCAAATAGAATCATAATATATAGGGTGTAAGTATCGATTTAGTCATCATAGAAGCTTAGAGACAAGAAGCATAAAGAGAGATCTACCAAGAAGTGGCAGGTAATCGAATAGTAGAAATAAACAAGAGGTCAAGTCAGTTACCGGTTGATGTTTTAAGATGAATACGTTCAAACTTTTTATATAATGTGAATACATTCCATTTTTTTATTTCTAACGAGAATACGTCATTCTTTGTAAATGGTCATACTCTTAGGGGACAAATGGGTGTTTGTCTCCAAAGAGTCAAAACATGTTTATAAATATAAAAACCTTTAAACAGGTTCACCAACTGAGCCAAAAGGTGAACCTGTCTGAAAGGATGGACATATTATTTGTCTTAGAACCGAAAAGACAAAATGTACTGTTTATCTTGATGAATCTGAAAACGTTTATAAAAAGAAACGATATAACACAAGATAGAAATTAAAGTCACTCAGACGGAGTACACATGTGTCTGGATCCAAACATAATTGACAAATAGCAGGCATGCTAGGCGTCAGTCTCAAACCATATTTCCAATGGGCACAGTTCCCGGAAATACTGTTGACTTGTGTGTGTATGTTAGTGTTACGCCTCAGAGCAGAAGCCCCGCTGAGCTGTACAGAATTCTATATTTGTGCTATAATAATATTTCTTGAAAATGTTTTAGAGTCAACGATTCACCAGCATATCGCTGACGTATTTTTCCAACCCATTATACAGGAAATCAGAAATTTTAGACCAGACAAGCAAGGCATTATAAAAGATTGAAGATATAGTCATTAGACGCTATATGATGGCTCATATATTTGAAATTATAATTAACGTAAATTATATTTTCTCGGATACGTTTTGTATTATCAAACGGGTATTTAAATCCTGACATTTTATAAAAGAATATTTTAAAGACTTCCGCTAAAAGAACGCAACTCTGGTATATTTACCAAACCTGTACCAACTATTGGTCATACGTCTAGACCCTGAGGCCGGGTGTGACATAGATCCACCAGATTTCTCAGTGTATCCAGATTCCATAAAACGTACATTTGGATCACCATAAGTTGAAGATCCCACATTTGCATTTTGAGTGAGAAATGCAGTGGCTTAAAGGCATACTTCCTCCATAGAAAGATAAATCCTGAATTTCTTTTGATGACTTTTGACACTTTAAATCATAATCTCTAGCTTCTACTTTCTGCATGAATTCTGAAGTAGTCAGATCTTCATTTTTAAAATAATTGTTTTCTTTTAACACCATTAGAAATGTTAAATAGGAACTCGGTCGAGAATTCTTCACTGTGTCAATTTTATCCGGTTCAGTTGGCTCCATTTTCAATTTAAACATTTCTGCTATCAAATGGTTAACGCTGGTAAGCATCTCTTCAACAGTTTCACATTTCAATAAATTAATGTTTCGAAATTAAAAATTCAACATCACTTTCTTGCCATCTTCTGTGTTTCCCATGCCTCGCATCTTAATATGCTGGAACAATGAAGTACATATCTTGATACTTCCAACTTGATGAAATATGTTATCAGGTAAAGCCATTGTTAAAGTTGAGTATGCTTTGGTCTCAATCTCTAACGCTTTCTTTTCCTCTTGTGAGTATTGAGAAAAAAGCCTTTGGATTAAAATCCGTTTTTTCACTACCAAGCATCGGAACAGTATAAACTTCATCAAGACAATGAGAACAATCAGGATGAACCGAACCAAGATGTGCACGAAAACGTGGTTCCCATTTGGCAAAATCACTGAATTTCATCAGTCCTGGACATTTTGAATGAGATCCAATTTCCGCATCGATGTGTAACATTTGTTGCATAAGTACATTTTGAGATGCCAATGCAGAACAACCAATCATTTTAAATGAAAAGTTTAAAATTAATAAAAATCCAAACTTGAGGGTTAAAACTGAAACTTTAGTAACGAACCAAAAACATTGAATCTTAACGAACTGAGTGATATTGATAACGAATTAGGAACAGTAATTTAGCGAACTAAGTGAGTTTGAATGACGAATTAGGAACAGTATTGTGACAAACCATTAACGAATTAAGTTTAACGAATCAAAGACACGTCACCAACAAATCACTGACGAATCAGTATAACGAATCAATGACGAATCGTTGACGAATTAAGATGACGAATCAAGGACGAATAAGTAACGAATCGATAGACGAATTGATAACGAATCAGTGGTGGCAAAGTAACGAAGTAGTGAACACGAATTGGCTATAGTAAGCACAAATCAGCTACAATAAGCACGAATCAGCTACTATAAATAACGAAGTGACTACAGTGAATAACGAATTAGTTTGTTATTCTGTGTAACAAACTCGCCATGTGGCACGAATTAGTTAGGAAACTGATAACGAATCAGGACACGTGTGCAACGAATTGTTCATAATGAAACAATTCCATATTCAAACCTTCAAATCTTCAAGCAAATTTCCAGAAATCTGGAAATTTTCCAGATTCAATACCAATTAACACCCAAACAATAATCATGTAACACAACCTCAAATCGGCACCAAATTGGCCAAATCAAAGCTCAAACTACTCGTAATCAATCCGTGAACATAACCATACTTATCTCATATATATTAAACACACAATCGATTACCAATTTTCACCAAAACGATCCCCTGCTTCGTATACTTACAGATCCTGTCCAAAATGACTCAATCAACCTCAATTCACAATTCATTCCCACAATCCTTCCTCAGACCTTACTAAACACAATCCGAGCCAAAATCAATCCATAATCAACAGTATCAACTGTTAATTCAATCAAATTAAAACCGAATTTCTATAAAACTTAAACGAACCAGAAACTCGATCAATAAGCTTCAAATACAGATTAAATAATACTTAATCAAGAGCAATCTAACACCTAAAAGCTCTGATATCACTTGTAAATACGTATAGTTTGTATAGATCTAATCAATATTGTTAATAGGATTAGATCTAATACCTTAGGATCTAGTTTATGATATGATATTAATTAGGTATATATTGTATAATAGTAATTGTAATATGTGTATTTGTAATATGTTAATCGAAGAATTGAGCGAGAGAGAGTTTGGACAGTGGTTGAATACATTAACTCAAAACTTAAAATATGAGGGTATGAACACCCTTTAAATACATGATGGAGACCAATTCGTTACACAACCCGTAACAAATTGGCTCCAGTTCGTTAACTTACAAGACACAAAAGGAAAGCATAACGAATCAATGATTCGTTATGCCCCCATTCTTCAACATTCCTTGATGAATTGAACTTACATAACGAACTACAGTCCATTCATTAAACATCCTTAACGAATGGGCTTTACACATAACGAACTGGCTAATTCGTTAAACATCCTTAACGAATTAACCTTTACATTAACGAACTAACTTTAATTCCATAAATACCCTTACCATTAAAATATAATAAATTACAAACGATAATTTACAAAGACTCGAGACGACAAAACCGTTCACTAACAGTTGTGATTGACTACTTAAACTCATTCTAGCAAGCTTTGTGATTCCAGTACTTAAATGAATTGTTCATGTATTGTCGAGTACACTTTGATACTTATTAGCTTTCGAGAGAACTTAGATGTTCTGAAGGTTAATTTTGTCTAGAATACTTGATGATTATGTGACACTTGTTTGAATTTGCTTTACATGTACAAATAAGTCTTTGTCTGGCATAGGTCATGATTGTGAATGTGATTCTTTGAAATTACAAGTGTTTTCAGGCAAACTTTTTTTTACTGGCACACTATAGCACACATTGAAATCTTCAAGTGTTCTCCTAGTATACTTGGTAATTCCAAATCTCTACTTTTCGAGTACACTTTGTGTTTAGAATCCTTCTCTAGCACACTTTGCATTCTTAAGGTTTCTTCGAGCATACTTTTCTTTAAAGTATACTTAATTAAATATTTATTAACTATTTATGTAGTTTCGAGCACAATTTGTGTTATTCGGAAATTCGAGCAAGGTTGACAATTAGAAATGTCTCTAATTTATTATTTTGGGATTCTTTATCGATTCCTAGCAAGGTTGCCTATTTGATGATTTATACTTAATTATTTGTCTTGTGATTTACTTCTTGAGAAATCTTATATTTGAGTAAGCTTCATTCACTTTATCCACTTAGTTTTGCTTTTATTACTTTAAAATATTTGAAAATGAGTTGTTACCGGCATTAATTTGCTACAAGAAAAATCTTATACCCAGTGTGTAATAACCAGTGTACAAAAGCAATAAGAGAATCAAAATGAACTTTTTCTGCAAATTTTTCTCTCAACTAATTGCATACTTGTACTTTTTTACATTTGTTTAATCTATTGCCACTTTCATCATATCAGATAATGCAATCGTCTTATTAATGAATTTTGACATATTTTGAACAAAACATTCAAACTTTTAAGATAAACTCACATCTTTGTGTTGTGTGTAGGTATCCATTTTGTTCAAAAGGATGGTTTAATCGAAACACTCTTTGTCCTTGATTCTTTATTATCATTACTGAAACATCTTTGTCATGATCCAACTAATAGCTAACTTCTGTGTCTCTTGATTACAGATTCAATGAATTCCATCCCAAATATCTCAAAATCATACAAATTTCATTTATCAGAATTTGAGGAAGAACTAAAGAAGGCTTTAATGAAAGTTCAAACCCTGATGTCTGAGGTTGAGAATACCTCAGCTGAACCAAAACAGTGGGAGAACTCTTTGAATACTTATCAGCTGCACCAAAACAAGGGGAGAACTCATTAAATCATCTATCAGTTTATGATAAAAACGATTCGAATTGTGAGAAAACTGATGATATTATGGAAGAAGAAAATAATCAAGCTTATGAAAGAAAGAAGCTCAAAGGAAAAGGGATTGCACCAAAAACTGATCAATTACAAAAGATAAAGTCTCCTAAAGGAAATGAATAGATTATGCATATTGATGAACACAAGTGAAAGCCAAAATGATCTTTGAGCAAAGAATGATCGAAATTCAAGACATAGAGTTTCTTAATCGAATAATGTCAGAAAAGGAATTTGAAGAACAAAGAAAAATGATGAAACAATTTGAAGCTGAGAAGAAATTAAGGGATGAATCGAACAATGAAAATATGAAGAAAGTCCCACAAGATGTAATTGAAAATTGCTTAAATGATGAAGAAATCCCAAATGGAGTGCTTGTACCATTTCTTAAGTTGATTCAAAAGGAAGAACCAGAAATGGCTGCAAAAGAAAAACTCGACATTGTGATTGACAAAATTTCAAAGGTCTTAGATGATGAAAAGAATGTCAAGAATAATGACTTAGCAAATGAAAACTTGAAAAAGCAAGATGAACAGGCTGAAAAGATGAAAATTGGAAAATTCCTGTGCAAGTATGGTGGAAAACCAAAATTTCTTGTGAAGAATGGGTTTCCCTTTGACTTTGTGAAAATCATGACAAAGAAGGAGATCATGAGTAACTTTATATGATAAAAGGAAAACTCATGAAATAAGAAAAAGCAACTGCTCAACATCTTAATTTTAAGAACAAGGGAATGCCCACAAAGATAACTTGTCCATCAAAGATTGAAGAATCTGAAGTCAAGGTACCTTATGACAAGTCAAAGGTTTCAATCTTTATACTGAACATTGCAAAGAAGAGAAAATGGAAAGGGTATACCTCATTGAAGTCATAACAGACGTGCTTCAAGGTGTCTAATCCTACTCTTAAAACTGCAGCAAAAGCCAAAAGTCCTCCAATCAGCTGCAACATCATGTCAAATGGACTATTTTATGATTCTAGGCTTGATTATCTAAATGTTCGAATGGAAAATGGAGAAATTCAGAAAATCTGCTCCAAAAATGACGTTAGAAAGTTTAACCTAGAGCAATTGACTGTAATTACTGCACTGCACTTCTCTGATTATCAGGAAAGACACAGGTTTATAAGTGCACAACAATTTAAATTGCTGAAATATTTCAGGGAACAAGCAAAGTTGGGATTTCCGGTTCTGATCAAGAGAGAAGGATCAGATAAATCAATGTCAGGGCATGTGAAACCAATTCTTGTTAGTTCAAGAAGACAAGCAGCCTCAAGCTCAAGAAGATAAGACTATATTTAGCTTAGGTTTGCTCTGTAATGTCCATGAGACAGAGTTTTCCACTTGTAATAGTTTAATTTTGCTATGTAATTTCATTTTGAAATTTGATGTGTATTTTGGATAAGTGTATGTAACCACATAGGTGTTTTGGTACAGCTGAGGTGTTCCAATCTAAGGGGAGATTGTTGGGTCAAAGATTTAACAAGAATAGACAAAATGAAGATTAGAATCTTCTCAACCTCTTCGAAAATGGCTAAATATGGATACCAAGCACACTTAGGCCTCCGAGCAAGCTTTCACTTATCCTAGCAAGGTATTTCTCCTTCCGAGCAAGGTTATCTTCTAGAATTCCTCTCTAGTGACATTCCAAGCAGGGTTCACTTTGTCTAGCAAGGTTGTTCTTCAAGCCAAGCAAGGTTTGTTTCCTAGAAAACTCTTGGCTAAACCAAGCTAAAGAAACCAAGTACTTTGGAAGATCTAGCAACGTTCATTACTAATAAACAGTGGTTCCAACAACTTCAAGTAAGTTGATAAAGAAATATCCTAAGGACTTTTTCTAGCAAGGTTCAACTCCGAGCAAGCTACAGTGCTACCAGCACATCTACAGTGTTACCAACACACTTTGGTTTGTTCAATAAGTTATTAACTAACAAAGAGTTGAAGGGATTTCTGAAGAACAAGTTTGCTCGTAAGACCATATGGAGCAAAGTTTGATATGGTCAAGAGGATTAAACTTTGCTAGGTGAATATTTTCTAAAGAAAATATTCTAAGTAAAGTCTACCCGGAGAACTGTTCCCCAGCACACTTTGGTTACCAGGTCTGCTCGAAAAAGACAAAATATGCAATGCTTACCCGAAGACCTGTTTTACACTTTGAATCTTCTTTGTAATATGTTTTTATGATTATGTATCAATCATTAGGGTTTCCATAAGGAATGACAACATTCAAGAGGCAGACCTATAAATAGAATAATTTAGGGCACGCCTTACACAGCTTTTAGACAACTTTAAGGATAGCTGACTTATTTTGATATCCATTTTGACGGCTGTCGTTATAATCGTACGGATAAAATATTTCTTACTGAAACCCTGATTGATTTTCGTTTGTATTAGTGATTCTATAAATGGAAATTTTTTGAGTTACAGTTTGTGTTTGTTACATTTATGTCTATTAAGCAACATTTAATGTCTTAGTGTTTCCGCCATTAACACATTATTGTTCTTACCCAAAATAGCAACTCGTTAACCTTCTTGTCAACACTTAACCGTGTGGGTTGCGACATTGATTTTGTGAGTGATTTAGTGATATATACGGGACCGACAAGTGGTACATAAGCTTTTTACTGCTATTTGGGTGAAGAACTGTTGCTGATCTGAAGAAGAAGAAGAATGACGTCAGCAAACCACTGTTTCATTGATATGTGACGTCAGCTGTTCTGTTCTTCATTTCTTTCCAAATCTGCTACATTTTTGTGTTTTCTTTCACTTATTTACATTAAAGTTTTAATCTTTACTCTAGATCTTTCTCTAATATCACCAGATACATCAGATCTGAAGATTTCATCTATAGATCTGATTGATTTTCAAAATTGTGTTTTAAATTTGTTTAAGTTTGCCAAAATTTTCTCTGTTTTTTTCAAAGTTATTTTATAAAATATCAAAAACGATGTCTGGATATGAGGAGCAAGAAGTCTCTAGTAACAAAATTCCTAGATTTTACGGATATGAGAACTTTATTAAATGGAAAGTGCTATTCGAAGCAGCCGTCTGTTACAATGATGTGGAAATGTGGCACTCTATTAAAAATGGACCATATATGCCTGATGGAACAAACAACAACCAGGTTGTTGAAGTAAGAATGAGAAAGGTTGATGATAGAGCTCTTGCCATGTTGAAATTAGGGTTATCTTGGGAGATGTTGACAAAGGTTGCTCATCATACCACTGCTAAAGCCATGCATGATGCCATACTGGAGATGTTTGAAGGCAACACAAAATTGAAAAATATCAAGAAGGAGAGGCTTAAGCAGCAACTTGATGGATTCAAATACAAATATGGTGAGAGGCTGAAGTCAGTTTTGGAGAGATTCCTGGCAATAGTTAATGAAATCAGGACAACTGATTATGTGGTCACTAATTCTGACTTGAATACAAAGCTATTGTCACCCCTGTCAAAAGAATGGTACACTGCAAGCAAGTTTATCAGGCAAAACCAAATTTTGACAATCTAAAGCTTGATGATGTGATCGGCTTTATTCAAGCAGCAGAGATTGAAATGATTGAGAATGAAATGATTAAAGAAGATACGCCTTGTTTTCTAGTGACCAGTGCACTTATTGCTCCAATAGGATTTTTGTTTTTGAAGAGCTAACGACAAATTCCAATCATTGAAGAACCAAGTGAAAATGATGGTGACACTCCAAGAGGCTTTGTTGCTGGAAGTTAAAGTAATCAGAGTGAACAGTCAAGGTTCAATGTTCAGCTGATTGATGATAATGACACAGTCTCAATGGCCAGTGGGCATACACCTTATGTTGGTGGTATTATTGGGCAAGGAAATGAGTACCAATCCATGTTTTCAATGGGGGTTCAATGGCAATAGTTTTCTGATTTTGAGACCAGTAAAGTCAATAGAGAATGGGACAAATTCTTCAATCTTGATGTCTTTCCTCTCAACTTTGCTTTTCACAAATGTTATTATTTCCAATTTCATTGTCATTGGCTCATCATCCAGATTCCCTTTGTACCTTGACTGCCTTCTTTCATATTCTTCAACAATTTCAACTTCTCCAATGCCAAATAATTCTTGACTTGAGAAAAGTGGGTGCACAGGTATGAATTGATCATTAACAACAATTTCATTGGTCTTTTTCTTGTTGTTGTTCTTTATGTTCTTCAAGACTTCTTTGCTTGGTGGCTTTACTGCATTATAATTCACCTTTGATTTTTCACATATGTCAAATGACACATGTTCCCTTCTCATTTGTTCATTGTGTTTTCTCATTTTGGGTGTGATTTTTGGTAGAGTAGGGATCTTGATTGGTGGTTTTGAATTTAAATCATCATCACTTGAGCATTTGTCACTTGACTGACTCAAGTCATCCACATTTAAGTAAATCTTCATCAAAGTCATCTTCTGAGACTTGAATCCCTACATACCTTTCATCTTTCAATTCTTCCTTCACAACAAACTCTCCATTTTCATCAACTTTAACCAAATCATAGTTTTCAAGGAATTCTTCTTTGTCATTGAAAATATCTCTGAATTGATTAAGGTATGCTTCTCTTTTCTCTTTGACAACCTTTAGTGAGTAGTTGTTGTTAAAAGGTGGAGGAAAAACATATATTTGTCTTCTATTTTGATTTTGTTCAGAATACCACAAATATTTCTAGTTGATACAAGATTCTTCAAAAATTCATTCTCAACTAGGAGTGTAGTGTTATTAACTTTTTCATCAATTATCATTTTCTTCAAACCTTCAATTTCAATTACATATCTTGACTGTATTCTGTAACTGTCCATGCAGTCTTTCTCAAAACTTTTGATTCTACCTTCATAGGTAACATATCTTGCTTCATACACATTTAACATGCTTTGCTTTCTGAAGCATTCACTTTCAAGCTTTCCTACAAATTCAGTGATTCAATTTTCTCAAGTAATTCAAGTGTGGAGTTTGAATGTACCTGAGTTGAAGAAGATCCAGCTTCACTCTCAACTTGAGCCATCAATGAAACATTGGCTTTACTGATATCTTCAGCATGATTGCTCCAATCAAATTCTCCATCTTGTTGATGAGCAGCCAACGCCACATTGCCTTGATTTCTGGGTTGGTTTTGTTGGAACCCGAACATGTATCAATAACAATAATAGATCTCAGATCTGAGTCTAATCAATTAATACGCTTATATATAGATCTAGCTCGTAATTACTATAGATTAGGTGTTATGTGTTTATATATTATCAGTATAAGTATAATCGTAATTCGTATAATGTTAGGTTGAAGATTGAGAGAACAATTTGACAGAGGTTCGATAATTAACTCAAAACTTAAATAAAATGGTGAACAGTGTTCACTATATATAGAAGAAGATCTGGTTCGCTAACATCCCTTAGCGAACCAGACTCTCCTTCGTTACATACATTAAGTTAACGAAACACCCCCTGATTCGTTAACATCCCCTGACGAATCAGGAGGGAATACATTATAATGTCTTAGTTCGCTAACATCCCCTAGCGAACTAGCCTTAACTTAACGAACTAGACAATAAGTTAACTAAATATTACATTAAAAAATAAACAAAACGTTAACGATAATTACAAAGACTCAAGATGAAAAACCGTGTACTAACAGGTTTCTATTGTTTTGTTGGTATCGGGAGCATGTGAAGGGTTTTGATTGTTGTTTCTTTGATAATTCTGGTTTTGAGGAACAACTTGCTAGTTGTGATTTGGTGGTTGGTTGTTGGTTGTGGTTGTTGTTGTAGTTTCTTTGCTGCCCTTGCTGATATTGATACTGGTTTCTTGGTTATATTGATTGTTTTGGAAGTTTCTTGGTTGATTGCATTCCCTTGCAAAGTGTCCAGGTTGTTGACAGTTATAGCATATTGCTTTAGACTTGTCAAAACCTATTCTTTCATTAGGACCTGACACAAAGAGACCTTTTAGTCCTGTTGAACAACCTTTTGCTTCTTAGTGCTAGCATAGCAGCTTGCCACTTTAAATCCATCTCCTCCAGATCATTAGTATTAATTTGCTTAAGATCATCTCAAACAACACTGGTATGGATCATGTTCTTGGCAACAAAAGCATTATATGAGTCTGTGAACATTGAAAACAGGGCTTGATACTCATTTCCTTGCCCAATATTACCACCAACATAAGGTGTATGCCCACTGGCCATTGAGGCTGTGTCATTATCATCAAACAGTTGAACATTGAACCTTGACTGTCCACTCTGATTACTTGACAGCTGTCATTTCTTCTGGAAACCCTAATGATTGATACATAATCATAAAAACATATTACAAAAAGATTCTAAGTTTGTAAAACAGGTCTTCAGGTAAGCTTTGTAGCTTTTGTCTTCTTCGAGCAGACCTGATAACCAAAGTGTGCTGGGGAACAGTTCTCCGGGTATACTTTACTTAGAATATTTTCCTTAGAAAATATTCACCTAGCATACTTCAATCCTCTTGACCAAAGTAAACTTTGCTCGTTATGGTCTTACGAGCAAACTTGTTTTTCAGAAATCTCTTCAACATCTTTGTTAGTTAATAACTTATTGAACAAACCAAAGTGTGCTTGTGACATTGTAGATGTGCTCGTAGCACTATAGGTTGCTCGGAGTAGAACCTTGCTAGAATAAGTCCTTAGGATATTTCTGTATCAACTTTCTTCAAGCTTGTTGGGACCACTGTTTATTAATAATAAACCTTGCTAGATCTTCCAAAGTACTTGGTTTCTTTAGCTTGGTTTAGCCAAGAGTTTGCTAGGAAACAAACCTTGCTTGGCTTGAAGAACAACCTTGCTAGACAAAATGAACCCTGCTCAGAATGTCACTAAAGAGGAATTCTAGAAGAAAACCTTGCCCAGAAGGAAAAATACCTTGCTAGGATAAGTGAAAGGTTGCTCGGAGGCCTATTTGTGCTCGGTATCCATACTTAGCCATTTTCAGAGAGCTTGAGAAGATTCCAATCTTCATTTTGTCTTTTCTTTTCAAATATTTAACCCAACACTTGCAACATGACCGCGTTCACCACATGAGAAACAAGTTCTCATATCCTCAAACACTTGTGGCGAATCAACAGTGATGTAACAACTGGGTTTTTCGTATTGGAATTCGTATTCGTTTACCCGACTCGAGAATATATTTTGGATCTTTCAAATTATTATTTGGTTAGTTATTATATTTTCGTATTCGTATTTGAATTCGTATTAGTATTAAACTTTGTTAGATTTATTTTATATTCATATAACCTTCAACATCGTTAAACTATGCTTAAAAACCTTTAAAATCGCTTAAAACGGCTAAAAATCGCATTTATGGAAGTACATGGACTAGTCTTGCATATTTTCGACTAAATTAACGAAACTTAAGCTCCAAGATATCTAAATTAATGTTGTAAAACATAGTAATTCATTTTCTTGATGTCCAAACCGAATTTGGTTAGTTATTATACCTGAGTTTCTCATTAATAGCTTATTTGGTTTCCTAATCGAGTGGATTTTTTCATAAATGCATTATAACACTCAATATTTAATAAGAATAACACACCTATAAACCCTAAAAACTACTGAAGCCCAGCCATCCTCCCCCTATCCATCAAAATTTCCCTTCTCCATTTCCGGTTTCTTCAAGATTAATCAAGTTCTTCACGCCATCGTTGAATTTCAAGCTTCAAGACCTCGTTGACCATGAATTTCTCTTAGTTCCAATCCTCATTTGGGTAAGCTGTCTTCTTCAATATTGTAGGATTTCATCTCTTTTACAAAAGCCCTCAATCAATTTATATGATTGAGGGGATTTACCACGTCAATTGGACTCGGACCTGTTTAAGAGAAAAATAGTCAACAAGATTGACTATTCGATTTCTCTAAAGACTTTTTTTTTTGAAATTTTAAGTGTACTTACCAAAACCTGACTCCCAACTCGTTGTTCGGATCCTAGTCAGTGCCAGCTCTCTTATTTGCTGAAAATCTCATAACCGGATTTTTATACATCCGTGTGGATTGATTCCAACGTCTATGTTCTTGGTTTTGACTCTATTTTCTTATGTATAAGTATCAGGTCTGTTTAGGTCAGATAACTAATCGCGTGAACTTTACTCGTTTAATCATTCTCTCGGTTTACTAGCATAATCATCGAGGTGAGTAATCACTCCTCTTTTTACTTATTTTAAATCTTTTGGGGACATATACGTATTTACAGTATTTATCTTTTATCAAGTATTCAAAACCACAACTTTTTAATCCTTGTGTGCATATTATTTTATGGCTAACTTGCTATTAGCTTACTTGTTTTATTTGAATACATTTCTGAGAGGTCCAACATATTCTTATTATAGTATGATCACACGACCGTCGTAGTAGCCATCGCCCAATTCAATAGACATCGAGTTTACCGACAACTCATCTTTGGTAACCAATGCCCGACGCATGGCAACCGTTTAGCAGTATCTTTATATTTGTGTGGGTTGTTTATATGTTATGCTTTTCATTTTTCTTTATTTAATATATATTATTATTGTAGTGTCTTAAACTGGTGTTTTACTCACTCAACATGTGTTGTTGACAAACTTTTCTATTTTATACGCATATGTAGGTTATCGTTTGAACTAGTTGCAAGATTTGGTGAAGACTTAGTGAAGAATTAAGTTAAAAGAATTATGATCAAGACTTAGATTTGTTTTCATTGTTTGTTTAAATGAGTTATACTTTGTATTAAATTTATTTGGATATTTAATTAAATTTAATAGAAATTGTCACCTTTTAATTATTGCATGATAGTACCTTGAGAGCTATGAGCAATCAGCTTACGCCCGAACATTTCTGCCTTAGGTTGGGGGTTGACAAGTGACATGTGAGTCATTAGGTTGAAAAGTCACTACCTATACATTAGAATTACCTAATTTGTTTGCATGTTTATACTTGTAAAATTCTAAATTAGAACATTTAGAGAAACTTTGAAGTGAATCTAATCCAGATGGCTTCACAAACATCAATGGTTTTTGAAAATTCGTTAGATTTTTTGTTTGAAGTATAATATTAACTTTCTTTGATTTTACAAATTCTTTCGCAATTTCAATCAGTCTAGATGTCTCACAATTAAATACACCGTCAACTAATTCATGTTTCACCAAACTCAATGGAAAGACTTCATCAACAACGTATTGATTTACTCCTTTGAGTTTGTAAACCCTACCCCGTTTTACTTTCTCATTAAAAACATGATTTAAAAACTTCATTAAATCCTCATAAGAAATAACCTTGTTTTCAGATAACTTTCCACTCACATATTAAGATTTTGAACCAATTTTAGTTATCTCATAGTCATGTGGTTCACAAAGAATATGGTTAGCAAAGGAATATTCTTGTCTTGGTGAATCTCAGATGGTTCAAAAACGTCTTCAATTATCATAACATTATCAGTTTCAGAGAAAACCAAATTGCTCCAAATATGATATTCTAGAGTTGACTTTTTCTTAACATTTTTTATTGGTTCTACTGGTTTAATCTTCTCCTCCTTGATACTATTAACCTCATTCATAGTCACAGAAGGATCTATAGTTAATGGACAATTAATATCCACCTCTTTTAGATTTCATGTGTCTGGTCGTTTGGTATAATTGTTATAAAAAGGAGGAGGGATCTCAACAAACCATAACCCAATTTTCCACCTCATTTTCTAGCTTGGTGACTTTGGTTCTTAATCTCAAAACTTCTTGAAATTTATTTCCAGTGATGCTTAGTTTAGTTGAAACCTCAGTTTTCATATCATGATAACTAACGGACAAGCTATCAATCTTATCCTTAGTTTTTGACCAAGAGATTATTCTTTCCTCGGTTTATCACACTCCTTAGAAAAGTGGCCAAATTCGTGACACTTATAACACTTAACCTTCAAATTATCAAAACCAATCCTCTTGCTCATAGCAAGCAAATCCTTCCCAGTTCTTTGCATGAACTTCTTGATTTTCCTCACAATCATTGTCATATTCCACTTTAAGTCCATCAACTCAAGATTACCCAGATCAACCTGATCATAATTTTCATATGTCATATCATTATTTGCCACTTGGCCACCCACCAATAGTTTATAAGAAGTCATAAATGCTCCCATGAAGGCAAAATGTTTTTCTGCTTTCTTCATGTTTACATTAGGTAGTGGTGTGACATTAGGAACTGAACCAACAACAAAACAAGAAGAACTTGGTGATACATTACGTTCTAAGTCAACTAACTGAGGAATATCTTGAGTTGCTTGAGAATAAAAAGCGGTAATTGGAGCAGATGCACCTTTACTCACTGAAGTGTCCCACCATACAAAGTTGGATCTTGATTACCCTTTGATGAAATTTGACGCTTCAGTTCAAATTCTATTTCTTCCAATTTTTCCACAAACTCCATAGCAAAAAGCATTCACATCTGAAATACCCATTTTCCATGAGAACCATTAGATAAGTTGAGTAGGAAGGGGGTAGTGCATTCTTTAATGTATCAATTTGATCAGTTTCATCTGGGAGCATTGTAAATTTGTTCATCTCAACTGTCAAATGACAAAACCTTATCAACACTTGTCCTACAGTTTCTCCAGACATGAGATAAAAGTTTTTGAATTGAAAAAATAACATTGACTTCTTGCTCTATTTTATATTACCCATACTTCTTGACTTTAAATGTTGATACAATGGATCACACTGTGTAATATGACTAAACTGATGAGATATGTGCTCATGAAATGCCATTTTTAAAGTAGAATAGGCTTCTGTCTCTATTTCATAAGCCTTCTTTTCATCAGCTGTCATTTGGGTAAATAGGTTTTCCACATTACCATTAGCCGGCATATCAGCAAAAAGTGGAGTTTACACATTTTCCAAACTTTGCATGCATCCAGGATGACTAGCTCCCAGAAGAGCTCTAAACCTTAGATCCCACTTTGGAAAGTCACACAGATTATTTAACGAATGTGAAAGTGAAGTAACAAATGAGAAACACGATAAGTAACGAATGACGCTGTAGCACTAACAAATATGTCAAGTATCGAATATGCAATGGTGAAACAAATGAGTTTTAAACGAATAAGGGAAAGTAACGGATGAGTGAACAGTATAACGAATGGATGGATAGTGTAACAAATGGGTTGTTAAAATGGTTACGACAACCTATTAACTGTCTAATGAATGAGTTTAAACAATGATAACGAATGAACTCAAAATCTCCAAGAAATTAACGAATGCATTCATCATCATCATCTTCATATTACAAGATCCAAACTCAATCCAAACCTTACCAAACAAATCCGAACAACACCAAAATTTATCCAAATCACACAAACCAATACTCAAAACACTCGAAAACCAATTCCGAACACAACCAAACCAATCCAAACACTTTACTCAGCCACAAACCAGTCCAATTTTGACTCTACAAGTCCAAAAATGATACGTTTAAACATGAACAGTTCCCACTATAATCGATTTTGCTTGTAATAACCGATTTAATACAATTAAAGTCATTCTGATGATCAATTGATCAATACGATCTATCCTAACATCAATTCAGTGACACTTATCATCTCTACAACCTTCAATTGATCGAATCTAAGTTAGTTACATTCCGAATATAAATTCGTACAATTCTAATACAATTAGATCACAAAAACTTAGATCAACTAAAGCTAAATCGTATCCTAAACGTATTCAATCAAATAACAGGCTATGATACCATTTGAGAATTATTGATCTGATTTATCTTACATGATCTAGTCTTGTGATATGATTACGTTTAGGTTCAATTACGTTAAGTGTGTATACTATGTGAGTTGAGAGAGAATTTGGGCAGCGTAACAGTTCTTTTACATTAATAAAAAGAACTATGTTATAAATTTACATAGAAACAGTGGTATATGTAGGAGATAATACATTTGGTCTTATTCTTTAGACATGCCTAACAAATGAGCCTTTCATTCGCTACCTATACATTACGTTCATTCGTTAACACTCCTTAAAGAATGAACTTCATACGTTTACATCATTCGTTAACATTCCCTAACGAATGAGTACGAAATACGTGGGTCTCATTCGTTATTATAACCTTAGCGAATGAGACTTATATTAAATGACCAAAATACCCCTATACATTATCTATTTCCTAATACATTAAAACAAAGACCGAGACACAAAACGGTGCATTAACAAGAAGCAGGAAAGTTAATATATGATCATGTTAATTTGACTGATAAAATGAAATTCAATTTAATAAGTGTGTCACAAAGGTGTGATAAAGGGTATGGTGCTTTCTTTACTAAGTAAACATGCAAAATTGTCAACTCTAATTGTGCAAAACAGATCGGAAAACTGATTGCAGAGTGCACTTTGTTAACTGCAAATATGAGTGGCAATGTGTATGCTGTAGAAATACAGGGGGAGAAAAAAATTCATATTGCAACATGTTTTCATAGTAGAGCATCAACCAAGGAAACAAGCTTATGGAACAAGAGATTGGGATATGTTAATTCACAAATAATTAATTATCTAACCAAGAAACAACTAGTTAGAGGTCTACCTATCAAAGAATATGTATGTGATAAAAATTGTGTTGCATGCTTGAAAGTGAACCAACACAATGTTTCATACAAATCCATAGAAGAATCCAAAACTACTGCTTGTTTAAATCTGTTACACATGGACCTTTTTAGACCAGTTACTGAGTCTTGGAAATAAGAGGTATTTTCTTTTAATTGTAAATGAATATTCAAGATTGACCTGGACATTTCTCTTGCATTTAAAGGATGAAAAAGCTAAAAAGATTAAGAACTTCATTGTACAAGTAGAGAAACAATTTGATCTACCAGTCAAAATCTTAAGAAGTGTTAATGGAACTGAATTCAAGAATGAAGTGCTAGATACTTTTTGTATCTCCAAAGGCATTATCATACAATTCATCATTCCAATGTAGCCTCAGCAAAATGGAGTTGCAGAGAGGAAAAGCGGGACATTAACTGAAGCTGCTAGATATACGCTTGCTAATTCATGGCTACCTATAATATTTTGGGCTGAAGCAATTAACACCGCAGGATATGTTTAAAATGTGATTTTAATAAATCAAATACATGAGAAAACTGTGACATTAGTCAATTTAAGCTTATTTGTTTACCCGGCACAGGCTTATATTTGGATATTCTTCTTTAACAAAATTGTGTGTTTATTAGTGTTTTATGTATTTAATTCATTTTATATTATTTTGTTAGTTAAGCATGTTAAAACATTCTTTAAAACACTTAAGTCAAGCTAAAAATGCATTTTCGGAAGTTATAAGGACCCACCTCGCCGCGTCATGCGAAGAGGGTGGCCTTGTTTGGCCATGCGACGTAGCCACAGGGCTGCAGCTCATCAGATTTTTTGTTTTTATTGATTTTTAGCTCATTTAAACTCGTTTAACCCCCAATATTCATCAACATCTTATTTTTATTCAAATAGACTAATTCCAAAACATTCTCAAGTATACTCTATCCAAAACCCACGAATTTTATCACCTAATTTATGATAATTATAAAGATTTAGTGTTTATCCAACTTATGTTTGAGTTTTAAACATTGTTTAATGATCTACTAATAAACATGAAGCTATAATTCGATCCCTATATAAACCAAGATTCCCTATTATTCATTATCTGCTCTTAAATAATCAATTCACCCTCTCATTCAAGAATTTAAGTCTTAGCTCAAGTGTTCTTCGTCGGTTGACATTCAAAAGTTAAAGTTCTTCATCTTCTCGATTTCTCCTAGTTCTAATTCGAATTTCGGGTAAGTTTGTACATCAAATTTGTTTTAATTCATCATAGCATCAAAATCCCTTATTCAATTTTAAATGATTGAGGGGTTATCAAGTCCAATTTAATCAAATTCCTTTTAGGGTAAAATTGGGGATTTTGCAATTAACAAACCTTCTCGTCGAAATTAGCTTTCGGTCCAGATGACTTTTATGTTTATTTTTACGTTTTACATCTAACAGCTAAGAACCAGAACTCATACTCGCTTTTTGGATTCTGACCCGCATCAGCTCATTTAAAACTTGTTTATTTCCTAACTTGAGTTCATCTTATCCCTTTGTTGTGATTCCAGTGGGGTTATTCTCGGTTTTGACTCTAGTTTATTATCTCAAATTTTAATATCTTTTTTTGTCGGATCAGTTGGCACATTAATTTCCTTGTTTATTATTATTATTTTATTATTATCTCCCCTAATTAATAAAGGTGAGTAACTCATACCTTTATTAATATTATTCATTGATGTAAAAGATCTTAATCCAGTCCCGAGTCAGGTAAACAAATAAGTAGTTATTGTCACGTTAATATTAATAGTGTCTTGGGAGCTACTGTGCAATCAGTTGTGCCCCGACATATTCCGTCATAGGTCGGGGTGTGACAGATTGGTATTGGAACCGAATGCTATAATATAGGTTGTTAGATGTAATGACCTAGTAGACTGCTTAGGTTCTCATGCGTGCTTATGGGTTTACCCTAATTGTTCATATTTGATTTCTCATAGCTTGCTTGCTTACTTAATTATTTATTATTATATAATTGATATACACAAGCAAACACATATTGCTTCGAGGCAATGCCTCATTCTAAAAATTGTGTTTTTCAAAATCTTAGTTATCATTTACTTATTTATTTTTATTTTTTATTTTTATTTTTTGGAAAATTCCTTAAAAATTCCCTCGATTTTTCTTCCATTTTTCCTTAAAGTATGGGAACTTGTGACGGGTTTTCGTAGTAACTGGAAGGGGTAGAATATTATGATTCGGACGTTGGCAAAACGATTCCGAAAATCAAAGAAAAGATGCTATTCATTTCCTGGGGGTTTAAATCCAAACATATTATTTGAACTTGAAGGCCAAAGCGAAAACGTGTGACATACTCCCAAGCTTTAAGTAGTCTAGTGGTTATCTTGAATAAAAAATAACTACAGCCCTTGTTTATAACCATATTCATGGTGATACGTGGCTAAACTCGGTATTCATATTATTATTTTGTTGAATGAATGAGAGAAGTATAGGGTGATTCCGAAAACACTTCAATTGTTCAATTCAACCCCCTCATCTAAATTTTTTATTGTTTTGTTGGAGATCTATGGTGATTCATGGACAACTCAATACCCAAATCTTGATTTTATTTTGAATTTCGATTGGTTTAAAATTGGATATACATGTTGATTCATGAAAAATCCAATCATTTATTTTCAATTATTTTAAAATTTATTTGTTGATTGAAACATGAAATTCATGGATGTTTCAGTTATACGATTAAATTTTTAAACTTAATTTTTTTTATTTAAGAATGTTTCAAATTTTCCAATCTCAACCACAATCACAACCTGATCAAACTTGGTGGAATAATGTCCTTACTTGCCAATGTCCCGAGAACAAAAAAAACCACATATGCTTCAAGTGTCTTTGAATTGAGAGCCCTTACTTGGTGGAATAATGAGAAGTACTCCCGAGGAGTCGAGGTCACCATGGCTATGTCGTGGGACGATATCAAGGAAATCATGCTCACAGATTTTTGTCTGAAACACGAGATACAAAGGTTGGAAGCTGAATTTTGGGTACTAAAGCAAGATAATGGTGATAGTGACACCTACGATAACCATTTTCATGAGCTTAGTCTGTTGGTTCCCCACTTGGCTACTCCTCTCTCTCGTGACATAGACAAATACATTGTCGGTTTGCCCATGCAAATTTAAGACTCCGTCTTGAGTAGCAATCTGCAAAACCTTCATCCTGCCATTACTTTTGCCGCTACTCTCACCAAAAACCACGTCAAGGTCGGGACCTTGACGAGGAAAAAATCAAAGAAACCAACCGAGAAAACCATTGAGATGGCTAAGACCGAACCTCCAAAGAAGGTTAAGGCTGAATCATCATCCAAACCTACCCATACCAAAAACTATCAAGCCTCCAAACGTAGGAAGTATTCCCTAACCAACTCAGCTCCTACACAAGCTCATGACCCTCAAACTCAAACGAACAAGAAGCCTTACACCGTACCACATCCTTTATGTAGCACATGATAGTATCATCATCCAACTACCTCGCCATGTCGTCAATTTTCCAATTTTGGTCGTTATGGTCATGACACCTACATATGTCATGATTTCTCGCAAACCCAACTCAACCCACCTATGGCTCAAACCATTGCTGCACCTTTTTCTCAGCCCCATGCCATGCCATACACTCATCCCTTTAACTTACCATTCCCGGCATATCGAGTTAGCTACAATTGTGGTGATCTGAGTCATCTTAGCAATGCATGCCCTTGAATTTTATATGCGACTCAAGCTCAAGTCTATCAAATCAAGTTAACCCGAGTGCAACCTATCAATTTCAAACCTATCAAACCCAAGCACATCAAGCCAAAGTTCATCAAGCGCATTTCAATCAAATTCCATTTATCCAACACATCCAAGCCCAGCCTATTCAAACCATTCCAACCCAACAAAATCAAACTACTCAAAAACCATAAAGATCAAATTCTCCAAAGTGCTCAAGGCCAGATGTTCCAAGTCAATCGCAACTAAGGATTCGAGCTATTCGAAGACTCATAATGCTTGAAATATTCTATTTTTTTATGTTTCTTTTCTTTTAAATATTGTAATGACTCTTTATTATTTATGGTATTGTATTACAATTTTATGTTAAGCCTATCTCAACTTATTTCAAGTTTATTTATATCAAGTCTAATTAAACTACTATCATTATTGCTCATCTACCCTCATCTACAACTATTCTCAACTAATTATGACTAGTTACCTTAAGCATTCATTTCTCATTAAAACCAGGGTCTATGATCATGTTTATGATCATAGCTAACTAATAGAAGCCGTATGTACAATATTATAATATTTTGTTAATTTTTCTTCTAATCTAGTTCAAATTTACATTTATGACCTCAAAGGATTCATCATCACGATATTTGTAAACTTTAAATGCTTTCGTGTGTTTATTCTCATTTAAGGATTCTTTCTTGATTTTTATATACAACAAAGACTTTCTTTATTTTAAACCTGAAGTCCCACTTAATACATTTAAAATGATGCTTTGTATATTTATGACGATATTCTTGATTTTTATTTACTAGGTTCACCAATGTTCGTTGGCTAACTTATTTATTAGGTCCATGGGCTTAAAGAGTATAAATACCCCTTAAACCTTAATCCTATCCATTTGCATCCATTCTACACCATAGCCTACACCATAAAAACACACACTTATGCCAAACACTCTCTACTCTAATATACTCAACGATCCAAGACCAACCAAAGATAAGAAATCATAAATCTTAGCTGACCCAACATATTAGAGCCAGACACCGCTACCTCGGGATACTGTATGACCCGTTTGGATCTAGATCTAGCTTATTTCGGGTGTTTAATCAACCGAAAATGAACTTAAGGGCCACCTTAGCTCAGATCTGGACACCCTGAAGCTACCCAGACCATAAACAATCAAATCCCGAACAAACATGGTGGTTAACGGCGGCTGCGGCGCCAGGATCGAAAAAAACCTTAAGACACATGAAAAGGGGGCTGACATGCACTTATACGTCGTATAAGTATATGCGTTGTATAAGTGCAACGTGTATGTAGGTATCGTATAAGTGTGGACAACGCATATGTATATGAACACCGTATAAGTATACCATGTATATGTATGCAAGGTATATGTATGCATGTAATGTGTATGTATGTAAACGTATATGTATGTACAGTACATATATATATATGCAACGTATATGTATGCATGTAACGTGTATGTATGTAAATGTATATGTATGTACCATATATGTATGCATGCAACGCGTATGTAGGTAAACATATATGTATGACTTATATACTAAAGGACCACTTATACGCTTGAAAGAACTTGCAGCCAGATTAACTTATACACCAGTTGAACTTATACGCCAGATTGATTTTACTAAATAAACATAAGATAAACAGCGTATACGTACGTAAACAATAAACATGGACTTACATGATATATAAGACAAGAATAAGTAAATAATAAATAATGAAAGATAACGTTTAAAATGAAGATTCGTTTGATTAAATAATTGAACTTCAGTTTTTGCTCCTTGGACCCTCCTAGGGGCTGCCGCCCCTAGGACCCCGCTGCCAGAGGCGCTGCCCCCGGACCCCCGTAGCTAGGGGTTACAATAACCTAGAAATATGATATGGATAGATCTAGTTAATTGATATATGTACTTGTTATACATTTATCCATGCTGAATTAAGGAAAGGAGTTACCATTAACTCTGAAAGGAATCGCTTACATGTGAGTTTCTAGCCTATTTCCTTGTTATGTTTTCGAGGTTGCGTGCATACTCGATGTGATTAGTTATTACACTTACCTTAAGTGATAAGTGCATTCCTTATATAATTTATGTGATTGAGGTTATGAGTAAAATGTTTGCTGGTACGTGAAAGATCTTCGGATATTGCACGTATCGCCAGGAAAGGCGAGTCTTATATATATGATGTATGAATGATATATGTATGTTGTCACACCCCGAAAATCTTAATTTAATTAGCGGAAGACTCTGACCAAGTCATTCGGGTGGTGACAAACGCCTTTTCAGCCAATCACATTTAATAATAGACTTCCAATGAAAGTTGAACTTTATTTAATTATCATTTATTACACGTGCCATATTACACGATTTATATTCAAACTACAAGTTCAACATAAAGTCAACATTTTTCATTCAAACACATGTCACTATTATCCCGTGCTCTGCACGAAGCTTCAATTATTCACTTATTTACCTGAACAACATACTAAAATAAACGTCCATACGAATATTGATGAGTTCTCTTTATTTGATAACAATCAATATTTATTTACTTATATATATATATATATATATATATATATATATATATTATGAAAGTATAACAATCGAAAATTCAATATAAGTCATCACAAAACAATATAATAAACAATACTTTATCAATATATCGAGAAACATAGTAACGAGTACTTATAAATCTCACCATACAATGGTTCAACGACCACTCTTGTCATAATCTATTACCATAGGAAACGGAAGTAATCTTTTCTTAGCGTTCTTTTAACATGGTTATTATATCTTCATAATAATTGAGTTTTACCATAAAAATGAAGCATTTTATCTTTTAAACAAATCGTATTGCTGTAGACGAGGAAAGAATACAAGTGTATGGCTATCAAAACTGATAACTCGATACATACCATACTCAAAATATTCCCACTTTTAACCTAACGCGACTTGAAATGGGGGGGGGGCGTCACCCCGATAGATCTACCATAATCCATTCCCTTGTTAATTCGGTTAGTTATTTAACCAATTGTTGACTCGTCCCTCTTTTTACACGGTTTGTAAAGTAAAACGTTTTTTAAAAACCTTCAAACAAAATCGATAAAGAATATGCTTTTCCCCCAAAACACAATAAAACATTTTGAAAATGAGGGGTCGATAGATAAACTCACATTCGGTAGGTACAAGATTAGAGATATCCAAACACTTCGTGTCTTATTATTATAGTACGTGTGTTTAATAAGATATTTAAGTTGTTTGCTCAACTTAAAATATTTCACACAAATGTTTTAGTTTACTTTTCACGCTTATTTTCATCTTTTTATTAGTTCAAGTTCGAATGATCCGTTAGCGACTTTTAGTTTATTTAAGTCCAATTTTTCATTTCCACACAAGCACGCAAGACCGAGGTGTAACGATTGCCCATAAGCGCATTACACTAATTAAAGCGACGATATTTAACAAACTCATTTCATTTCACAACATCGAAAATGTCACATAACAATATTCAAGAGATAGTCAATACAAAATATAGCAAATCAAATATTGTTCATTTTTGCTAACAACTTAAAGGTATTTGTGACGTTTTCTCCAAGCATCCAACATCAACCTAATTGAAAACATATAACATTTCATAAAATAAAGTTTGTCAACACAAAGTGTCACACCCCAACCTACGGTGGAAATGCCGGGGCGCGAACTGATTGTCACAGCTCTCAAGGTTACAATCATGCGCAATATAAGTTTCAATATCTATTTAATAATTTCAAATAATTCAAGTACAAAATACAACTTACTAAGTAAACATCAATTACAAATTAAATTCTTGATCGTATCATTTCTAACTTAAATTCTTCACTATGTCTTCACCAACCCGCATTAAATTTCTACGATAATCTACATATGCTTTTAAAATAGAAATTTTGTCAACAACACATGTTGAGTGAGCAACACACCAGTTTCGTTGTACATATAGTATATATAATAAAATACGTAGCTGCAACAAGTTTTATGAGAATAACAAAATAACCAAATGAGCAAGTATAACTGAGATGTCGAGAAGCACAATGGCTAACGACTAGCGTATGATCATACTAGACTGAGATTATGTTGGACCTCTCCGAATGCGGAAGCATACAAAGTAAATAAGCATATAACAAGTAAGGTATAAGTTGTTAACACATAAGACAAAGTTGCAGTTTTGTGTATAAGTATATATGAGAAATATATTTACGCATATGTCCCCAAAACAGTATGAAAACGAGTAAAAAGAGAGGAATGTGGTACTCACCTGATCAAATAAGCAAAGCGGGAATGAATACGACAAGAAAAGGGTAAACCACGCTCGACGAGGTATTGCAACAAACGAATTTCCTAAGTAATAATAATACGGAAATTAAATAAGGATCCAACAACGAAACTAAAACTAGATAAAGATTCGGGATTTGATGATCGGGTATACTCTTGCGAAAGTTAAATATTAAGAGATTTATTATTTATTTTATTATCGAAGTTTTAACATAAAATAATATGATTTAATTATATAATTACATAAAAATACTTAAATAAAATCTATAAGACTTTTGAATAAACTATATAAAGAGATTTGTTTTAAAATATTTATTTACACTAAAATACCTTTAATATATATATATGGGTGCTGCTAAACGTACCCCCTTACTTTATTTTTAGTAAATATACTCCCCTGAACTTATTACATAAATTACAATTAGCTCTTAACATTATTTATATGCATATTAGTCCTTACAACATTACTTTCATTTGTTGACCTCCACTGCATATATCAAATTAAAAACTATCAAGTATTACTATTAATATATTTTTTTAATATTAATATTATAAATATATTTATAATAGATTTTTTTAATTTTAATAGTATATATATTTATAATATCCTTATTTTACCACTTTATATTTTACAAAATAAACCAAAAACCCTAAACCCTAAACCTGAAACCCTAAACCCAAAACCCTAAAACCTAAACCCTAAACTCGAAACCGAACCCTAAACCCGAAACCGAACCCTAATCCCTAAACCCGAAACCGAACCCTAAACCCTACACCCTAAAACCGAAACCCAAAACCTTAAACTCGAAATCATAAAAAGAAAACGCAACTTGTAAAAAAATAATAATATTAAATCCTTACTTTGTGCTAATTTGGTAATTATATGATTTCAAGGGTTAATATGAAAGTTGGTTTTTCCACGGGGGGGGGGGGGGGGTAATGACAAGCAATCAGAGGGGTACATTTAGCCTAACCCTATATATATACATACATATATATGTATATATATTAAATAAGATTTCTTATTAAATTAATATTGTAAATAATAATAGTAATAGATAATATTTATATAAAAATATAATCAGTTTATAAAACACTTGAACTATATTTTTAATATGTGAATTAACAAGGTTACAATATGTATTTTAAATTAGCCTTAAAAAGTCCTTATTATGAAACCTTTATAAAACATTATCAATTTCTAATATATACATATATATATATATATAGTCTTTAAACAAAGTTCGGCAAAAAGACTAGTGAAAGTGTCGGTTTTAACAAATTATGAATGAGTTATGATTTTATGACTTTAATAATATTAGTTGTTAATTTAATATGATTAAAAACAATTTATTAATAAAAAACCATAATAAAATGGCTGGATAAACGGATTCAAATACGGGTAAACGGGTTGGTTATGGTTGGGTTATATAATATAATATTAAAATCTTTAATAGAGTTGCAGATTGGTCCCTAGAGTTATGATATGGAAACATAAAGAGGTAAAACTATAGTTTAAGGTTAATTTGTATATTTTTCGAAGTTAAAGTTTATATAATATTAATAATAATAATAATCAATATAATAATCAAAAGAAAGATAAATAAACTTTTTTTTATATTGATATAAATTTCCCAAAAACGAAATGGTTCGGGTAATTTGGTATTTTTTTATTATCGAAAGATCTGAGTTGTTATAGTAATTGTAACACCCTAGCCTCTCATACCACCAATATTGTCTGCTTTGCCCCCCGATGGGTTGCCCATCTAGGAACTCACGGCTTTGTTTTTGGTTGCCCAGGTAGAGACTTCCCAGGTGGTCACCCATCCTAGTACTACTTCCACCTAAGCACTCTTAATCGTAGAGTTTTCATGTGCTCCACAGCCAACTAAGCCCAAAACACGTTGGTGATGTTAAGAGGCAGGACATTACTTGTGAACCAAGGATCTCTCTTGTCCACGGCCGATGTGGAATAGCCTAAGAGTGGGTCGATGTTGTGTTCGCCAAGGGTGTTACAAACAACCCCCCTTTGGACTCATCGTCCTCGATGAGGCATGTCCCATCATCCCGAACGGCACAAGAGTGGCTCTGATACAAACTGTAACACCCCGGCCACTCGTACCACTAATATTGTCCGCTTTGCCCCTTAATGGGTTGCCCATTTGGGAACTCACGGCTTTGTTTTTGGTTGCCCAGGTAGAGACTTCTCAGGTGGTCACCCATCCTAGTACTACTTCCACCTAAGCACGCTTAACCGTGGAGTTTTCATGTGCTCCACAGCCAACTAAGCCCAAAACGCGTTGGTGATGTTAAGAGGCAGGACATTACGTATGAACCAAGGATCTCTCTTGTCCACGGCCGATATGGGATAGCCTAAGAGTGGGACGATGTTGTGTTTGCCAAGGGTGTTACACAAAGGTTGGTGAGCAATTCATAAGTTTGAGCAACAATAGTATATAGTAAGAAAAACTACAAAACTAGTATACAAAACAATAAATAAGAGCTATAAATTTGGATAAAATAGTTATCGCTAACAAGTTAGCGACACCCAACTATAAGGGGATGCCAAATAGTTTAGGATTTTATTGTTATCGTTAATTGCATTACGATAATGACACCTTTCCATGAGGGGTTGAGATATGGTCTAGGATTTATAGTTCCGCCATCCAAAAGCGATAAACACATAGGCAAATAAGCATAGAACACCAAATCGAGCAATTATTCAAGTAAAGTATACAACAACGTTTGTGGTTTATGACCCAAGTATAAAACATTTAGTTTAGATAAGATGAAATGTCACCCTCAAAATAAAATATAGAAAACGGGGTATGAAGTTACTCACATTAATGTAATAAACTTGAATGATTGATAATTTACAGATTTATCGGAACGACGAGTTTAACGTATGAAGCCTAAATAAAAGAATGTTTTGGATTTAGAAAGGTTGTCTTGAAGACCTTTAAATAAAATAATTGTTGCAAAAAGTAAACAATTAAAGTTCAAGGTTTATAATGTAACTATTTAAGAATTTATAATAATAACCCTTTAAAAATGTAAGTTTGCTCGAAACCGGGTTAAAGTATCTAACCTTAATATTTACTTAACCTATGTTGAGTAATAAGGTGAGAAAATGCTAAATGCAAGTTCCTTTGGGAAAAAGATACTAAGACGGGTCTTTAACGAGTGTCCGGGTTGTTAGTTCGGGTCTTGATAATTGGTCAAACCCAAAGTCAACTTTCCAAAATAATGAATGTTATGAGATAACTCAATAAAACTTTATAAGACTTAACCAAGTACGTAGATCTATTGTTTTAGAACTAACAATGTACGTTAAGCGAGTATTCGGTTTTGTCCGTCCAAACTATGTTATGAGATCAAGTTGGATCCATCATTTCCAAGTACTTCAGAAAATAATTAAAATCATTTTTTAAACAATTTTTAGAGAAATATACAAGTCTTGATAGCTAAAAACACACTTATGTGTCTTAAGCGAGTAAAAATCGGATTGGATCGGTTTCCATCTCACAATATGTTCCTTGATGGTTTCCACAAGCCCAAATATCATAGATCTTGTATAATAATTTATGAATGAAAAATATTTAAGTTTTACAACTAAAAAGTTAACAACAAGTCTTTTAAGCAAAAGTTTCGGTTTGGTTCGGTTTCCATCTCCCAACGAGTTCATAGATGGATTCCACATGCTTAATATCAAAGAACTTGTAAAAATGATTTTTAAAACTCTAATCTAACATCAAACATGTTTAAACAACTATTTTAACAAAACTAGTAAAAAGTTCGGTTCATGGTTTGGACTGTTTACGGTTAAACCGAGGTTAGTCTCTACAAACCTCCACCATGGAACTTCATAAATATGACAAAAAAACTAAAAAGAGTAGAAGTTAGTCATGGTTAGTATGTGCAAACAAGTTATGTGTGTGTGTGTATATCAAGAACACGAAGTCCTCCATGAAGTAACTACCAAAGGTAACAAGGGGTGTGTATTATATATATGTTGTACCACCATATTCAAGTGTTAGTAATGTAAGATGAACAAGTTAGAATGAAAGACTATGGTTAGTTTAACTTGAGAAGGTAAACCTTCAAGAATGCATAAGAAATAACAAACTTGAATCTGTGGAGTTTTGAGAGAGAATTTGGAGTAAGAGCAAGTGTAAAAATGAAGGAGATGGGTGTGTATATATAGGCTAAGAGTCAAGGCTTCTTTACAAGGTTCCTTTTATGTTTATATGAAAATAGGTTGTAGGCGGCCGCGCGACCTCCCTTTTCCTACTGGTCGCGCGGCGAGGGTGCCCCTGGGGGGGGGGGCTGGCCCAGCTCGTCTTTTGTGGTTCGTTTGTGCGTCTGGAAATTTGTTTTTGATGTAATTTGCTCGTTTTAAGTCCGTTGTTGAATCCGTAAAAGAGATGTTTCAAATTTAAAAAATGGGAATGTTTTGGTAATTGTAAATCCAATATTTTATATATCCTGAGTTTTGGTTTACAAAACGGGTCGGTTTACAACATAAAACAATGCATATACGAATACAAACAAGAAACGAATTTGACGAATGTCACAGTATTTCCTACTTTAGGAAATTTTGTCCTGAGATTAAGATGAAGACGACGATGTAAACAAATGTGGATACTTCTCTTTCATTGCGTTTTCTCGCTCCCAAGTAAATTTCGCGCCACGCCATGATTCTCATCGAACTTTGACTAACTTAATATGACTACGCTTGGTTTTCTTCTCGTTGCGATCCATGATCTCAACGGGTCGTTCAACCATGATCATCGACATGTACTTTGTCGAGAGGTATATGGAGATTACCCTCGGCTAGGCACTTTTTGAGATTCGAAACATGAAATGTCGAATGAACACCGGCAAGTTCTTTCGGTAATTCAAGTCGATACGCTACTTTCCCAACACGCTCAAGGATTTTGAAAGGACCAACGAAACGAGGAGCTAGCTTACCCTTCTTTCCGAAACGGACTACCACCTTCCAAGGAGATACTTTTAGAAGGACAAGATCGTCAACTTTAAATTCGATCGATTTTCGCCGTTTGTTGGCGTAACTCTTTTGACGACTTCTAGCGGCTAGGAGGTTCTTACGGAGTTGATCAATGACATTGGCAGCTTCTTGGACCATTTTAGGTCCCGTGATTTGAGCTTCACCAACTCCGTTCCAACTAATCGGGGATCGACATTTACGACCGTAAAGAGCTTGAAACGGAGCCATTTAGATGCTAGAATGATAACTATTGTTATAGGAGAACTCGATAAACGGAAGATGAGAATCCCAATTCCCACCGAAATCAAAAACACAAGCTCGTATCATATCCTCGAGTGTTTGAATCGTACGTTAGAATTTACCGTCTGTTTGAGGATGATAGTCAATGGTAAACCGTGTCGACACACAATTTCCCGAACATAGATTTGAGCAAGTTGCTCGACAAAATATTTCTCGCGGATCGGAATGAAATGAGCGGATTTGATCAAACGATTGATAATCACCCAAATACTATCGTTGCCTTTTTGGGTGTTGGGTAATTTGGTTATAAAGTCCATAGTAATGTCTTCCCATTTCCAAACGGGAATCAATGATTGCTCGAGTAGACCAAAAGGTCTTTGATGTTCGGCTTTGACTTTTGAGCAATTAGGACATTTAGATAAAAAAACGCTACGTCCTTTTTCATACCCGGCCACCAAAAGATATCACGAAGATCGAAATACATTTTATTCGCACCGGGATGAACGGAATAATGCGAATTGTGAGCTTCGTCGAGTATACGAATACGAAGGTCATCGCGATTGGGAATCTACAAACGATTGAGAAAGTACAAAAGACCATCGGGTTTGGTTTCGAGTTAGGTAAAATATAAAACTTTGTATATAAATAAGAAAACCCTAAACAAAATGTATATGATTTTGAGATGGTTAAAGCTTGAAAAAAATTGAGATTTTGAAATTTATAGAGTCTGAAAATCGTGCATGAACAACCATGACTTGATATTCCAACACTAAAAAGTTTATAAAACACCATGTTGGAGTCTAAACATGTGGACGAACCACCGCGACTTTTTCATGTTTTAGACTCAAATAACCATAATAACACAATAAATCGAGATACAACGTCATGTCAAAACACTAGTCCACGAATCACCGTAGTTCTATTGTTTTAACACCGAAAATTAGGATGGCGACCAGAACGCTCGCATTCGACTACTTAAAGAATTGACATATATAACATGATTTGTGGCCTAGAAAACAAGCACTATAACTCAACCATCCCAGGTAAGTAAATCACCTTCGATCCTTGGAATCTTTTTGTCAAATGGTCATTTTATAATGTCTCGTTTTCTATGATGGCTACAAACCCGATATAAACGCAACCTTTAAGGGATTTGAAATAACGAGATCCAAGTTAATCTTGAAATCCATAAAACCAATAAAAATCTAGTTTTGCGTTAAGGTAAGGATACCTTGGAAATACTATGAAAGTGTGTGTATGTGAACATTTAGAATATTGGTGAATTTTAAACAAGTTTATAAATAAGCATGCGATATAAACAATAAAATATAGTATACACGTATGAACACACGTATAGGACCCTAAGCATAACAATTCTAGGTCGTTACGCCTAACCACCTATCCTAATTGTCATGGCTCTGATACCAATATGTCACACCCCGACCAAAGGCGGCGGAACATGCTGAGGTGTAACAATTGCCCATAAGCGCATGACACTAATTAAAGCGACGATATTTAACAAACTCATTTCATTTCACGACATCGAAAATGTCACATAACAATATTCAAGAGATAGTCAATACAAAATATAGCAAATCAAATATTTTTCATTTTTGCTAATAACTTAAAGGTATTTGTGACGTTTTCTCCAAGCATTCAACATCAACCTAAATGCAAACATGTAACATTTCATAAAATAAAGTTTGTCAACACAAAGGTTGGTGAGCAATTCATAAGTTTGAGCAACAATAGTATATAGTAAGAAAAGCCACAAAACTAGTATGCAAAACAATAAATAAGAGCTATAAATTTGGATAAAATAGTTATCGCTAACAAGTTAGCGACACCCAACTATTAGGGGATGCCAAATAGTTTAGGATAATTTATAGTTATCGTTAATTGCATTACGTTAACGACACCTTGCCATGAGGGGTTGAGAAATTGTCTAGGATTTATAGTTCCACCATCCAAAAGTGATGAACACATAGGCAAATAAGCGTAGAACACCAAAACGAGCAATTATTCAAGTAAAGTATACAACAACGTTTATGGTTTAAGATTCAAGTATAAAAAATTTAGTTTAGATAAGATGAAATGTCACCCCCAAAACAAAAGATAGAAAACGGGGTATGAAGTTACTCACATTCAAGTATTAAATTTGAAAGATTGATTATTTGGAGATTTGCCGGAACGACGAGTTTAACGTATGAAGCCTAAATAAAAGAAAGTCTTGGATTTAGAAAGATTGTCTTGAAGATCTTTAAATAAAATAGTTGTTGCAAAAAGTAAACAATTAAAGTTCAAGGTTTATAATGTAACTATTTAAGAATTTATAATAATAACACATTAAAAATGCAAGTTTGCTCGAAACCGGGTTAAAGTATCTAACCTTAATATTTACTTAACCTATGTTAAGTAATAAGGTGAGAAAATGCTAAATGCAAGTTCCTTTGGGACAAAGATACTAAGATAGACCTTAACGAGTGTTTGGGTTGTTGGTTCGGGTCTTGATAATTGGTCAAACCCAAAGTCAACTTTCCAAAATAATGAATGTTATGAGATAACTCAATAAAACTTTATAAGACTTAACCAAGTATGTAGATCTATTGTTTTAGAACTAACAACGTACGTTAAGCGAGTATTCGGTTTTGTCGGTCCAAACTATGTTATGAGATCAAGTTGGATCCAGCATTTCCAAGTACTTAAGAAAATAATTAAAATCATTTTGTAAACTACTTTTAGAGAAATATACAAGTCTTGATAGCTAAAAACACACTTATGTGTCTTAAGCGAGTAAAAATCGGATTGGTTCGTTTTCAATCTCACAATATGCTCCTTGATGGTTTCCACGTGCCCAATTATCATAGATCTTGTATAATAATTTATAAATGAAAAGTATTTAAGTTTTATAACTAAAAAGTTAACAAAAAGTCTTTTAAGCAAAAGTTTCGGTTTGTTTCGGTTTCCATCTCCCAACAAGTTCATAGATGGATTCCATATGCTTAATATCAAAGAACTTGTAAAAATGATTTTTGAAACTCGAATCTAACATTAAACATGTTTAAACAACTATTTTAATAAAACTAGTAAAAAGTTCGGTTCATGGTTTGGACTATTTATGGTTAAACCGAGGTTAGTCTCTACAAACCTCCACCATGGAACTTCATAAATATGACAAAAAAACTAAAAAGAGTAGAAGTTAGTCATGGTTAGTATGTGTAAACAAGTTATGTGTGTGTGTATATATCAAGAACACGAAGTCCTCCATGAAGTAACTACCAAAGGTAACAAGGGGTGTGTATTATATATATGTTGTACCACCATATTCAAGTGTTAGTAATGTTAGATGAACAAGTTAGAATGAAAGACTATGGTTAGTTTAACTTGAGAAGGCAAACCTTCAAGAATACATAAGAAATAACAAACTTGAATCTGTGGAGTTTTGAGAGAGAATTTGGAGTAAGAGCAAGTGTAAAAATGAAGGAGATGAGTGTGTATATATAAGGTAAGAGTCAAGGCTTCTTTACAAGGTTCCTTTTATGTTTATGTGAGATCCGAGCCCCGGTGCGGAAGCGTGAATAATCGGTATTAACGGTGGAGCTCGGATCCAGGTTAGGATCGAATCATAACACGTATTCACTCTTGAACGATAATAATGGGTGGATGTGGAGAGTTCGTTTCGATTAACAATAATCAATAAAGTAGGATGAACAATTGTATGTAATCGAAACACAATAGATAGATGTTGTAGTATGATTTCATTAACTGAATGATTGTCATGAAGAACATTCATACATACATTCATACATACAAAGGAACGGCCACCCGGGGAGATCTCTTCCCCGGGGGCAAACTCTCCTAATACAATAATAAATCTCACAATGCACACATGACCTAAACAAATGACCAAAATCATCTATTTATACTAGTCTTGTACCTTGGTCTTCACTCCACCGCCACTTGGATAAGACCAAAGGTATAAAATATAATATAATATTTCACCCGTTAAATGCTTCAATTACTCGTTATAATATCTTGTCATATTTCTTTAATTTCTTATTATAAACGAGTAACGATTCAATGCGTCGGGCTAAATTATAATACCCAACAATCTCCCCCTTAGACCGATGCCATCGAATCACTTTCACGATCACCTCATAACCCGATGCCTTTCATAGAAATTCTCCCCCTCACAATAAGCGTCTCCCATTTTTCATTTCAAATCATCTTCTCTTTATCTCTTTCGGATATAGTTGTATAGGCATAAGATTGAGGATTCAAACTTCAATGATCAACTACGATTTAATCCGAAACCGCAAAAGGAAATAAACTCGAAATTTTCTTTAAAATGAGTCTTTCACTTGATTCGACCAAAATTTGC
Source organism: Bidens hawaiensis (assembly GCF_021521415.1). Taxonomy (NCBI): domain Eukaryota; kingdom Viridiplantae; phylum Streptophyta; class Magnoliopsida; order Asterales; family Asteraceae; genus Bidens; species Bidens hawaiensis. The sequence goes on from NW_027491175.1 coordinate 1,532,035, forward strand.
AATGAAATTCCATATAATTTTTCTCCCCCAATTTCGTTGCAATGTCATAAACGAATGTGTCCTTAAATCAAGTGCGGGTGAACATCTTCAATTCAAACAATCTTGACCATCCCTATCAAGAAGTGTTGATAAATATTCAAAATAAACGCATTAAAAGATACCTTTTGTGGTTGAAAGTTCACATTTGATATGGTCAACTCTTAAAATGATCCGGATAAATCAACCATCTTGTTCTTGTAAGCAACTTGTTGAAGTTGTGAAATTTTTGTGATTTTTGCCCAATTTTTGCTCAAAAAGTCCTTAAAAATGACCAAAATACCCCTCGTTGACCCGACATAGTCAACGGTTGAGTTGACCAGAAAACTCACTTCCAAACAGTCACTCATACTTGGGCAAACAATTTTCATTTAGAACACATGGTCAAAAAGTCAACGGATAAGCAAGTATACATCATTTTGTTCATCTTGGCCTGTTTTACTTTATAAAGTCAACTAGACATGCTCTCGAGCAAAGGACTTTCTCTCGAGCAAAGGACATGCTCGTGAATACGCCTTAACATTTTTCTTTTCAAACCTTCACAAGACATGCTCGAGAATTTACACATGATATGCTCTAGGCCAATTTTATGTGCTCGAAGCCTTAAAAATTCTATCCTCGTGCTTGGGGTTAGAAAACTTTGTGCTCGAAACAAAACTTAAGTGATCGGTTTTAAATGAAGATGTGCTCGAGACAAAGATTACATGCCTGTGGCTTCAAATTATGACGTGCTCAGGGCCAAAATTATGTGCTCGGATCATCAAAATACTTAAACCTATTTGGACCAAATCGAACATCAAACACATGTAATGTTCAACATCAATAAACCCATTTTACCCCTGCACAAATCTGTTGTAACAGTTGTTGGAATAATAATCTGCTCGGCACCACTTTCATATCACAAACTTAGCAGCAAAAATCAGCAGCAAATCAGTTCGTTAATCATCCCATTTTTAACAGCATTTTCAGCGCGAAAACAGCTCGTTTCAGCACTTAAACTTCTAGTATCAACAATTTCAGTGCGTTTAAACAGCAAACAGAAGCAAAATCAGCACATTTTGGTTCCTTTCAGCAGTTTTCAGCACTTCAACAGTGCGTTTCAGCACGTTTTGATAGCAGTTCAGCAACAAACAGCACCGTAACAGCACGTATATCAACAAGGATAATCAACATATTTCAGCAACTAAAAAGCAATTTTAGTGCGTTTCAGCTCGTTTAACAGCTGTTCAGCACGTTAAACAGCTTGTTTAAGCACAAATCAGCGCGTTTTCAGCAACCAATCAGCAGTTTCAGCATGTTTTTGGCCCGTTTCAGCACGTTTCAGCAGCAAAATCAGCACATTTAATCATATTTCAGTTCATTTCAGCAGTTTTTCAACTAATTCAGCTCGTTTAACAGTAGTTCAGCACCTTTTCGGCATGTTTTAACAGCATTAATCAGCAACAAAATTACCAAACTGTCCCTTTTGCAACTGTTGTTAACTGTTTGATGATGAAATTTGCAGCAACAACTGCACCATATCAGCAACATTGTAGTTAAAACATATTGCAGCAGCAAATTACCGTTTGAAACTGCACAATCAGCCCGCACACACCGCATAGACCACATTGTACCACTACAAAAATTACGAAGCGGGCCAGCAGACTTTGTACAACAGCATGTACATTCTGTATCAATCTCTTTATAGCTACAAAAAGACTAAAATGCCCCCAACTGTAGCAGTTCCGGTAATAAAAAAACAGAAAAGTAGTTAAAATTCGTAACTACCCGTGAACAACAATCTCAATCAGCAACTATCTTTGAACGAAATTCACACAAGTCATCTTCGAATCCTCATTGGGGGCATATCCGTAATTAAACTTGAAATTAACCACTGAAATCAGTCCATATCATCTCGAAATTAACATCCTATCACCAATCTAACATCAATTTCTTCAAACATTCATATTTATAGCATCAAATATAAACGAGTTCGGCTGAAATCGAACCGAAAACAGTAATCTAGACAAAACTGACCATATAAACGTGAAATCGAAGTTGAATCTCCGAACTAATCATCAACTCAAGCATCAATTCACACAAGTCATCTTCGAATCCTCAAATTTCGTCCAAAACCATGCAAAAACCCATAAAACTTCAACAAACTTCATTGTTTAACGTCCATGGCGGATTCAAAAGCGAATTGAATCAAAATTCAGCGGTTAGTCTGAACGATTCGGTAACCGGCTCTGATACCAATTGTTAGATCTGAGCCCCGGTGCGGAAGCGTGAATAATCGGTATTAACGGTGGAGCTCGGATCCAGGTTAGGATCGAATCATAACACGTATTCACTCTTGAACGATAATAATGGGCGGATGTGGAGAGTTCTTTTCGATTAACAATAACCAATAAAGTAGGATGAACAATTGTATGTAATCGAAACACAATAGATAGATGTAGTAGTATGATTTCATTAACCGAATGATTATCATGAAGAACACTCATACATACATTCATACATACAAAGGAACGGCCACCTGGGGAGATCTCTTCCCCGGGGGCAAACTCTCCTAATACAATAATAAATCTCACAATGCACACATGACCTAAACAAATGACCAAAATCATCTATTTATACTAGTCTTGTACCTTGGTCTTCACTCCACCGCCACTTGGATAAGACCAAAGGTATAAAATATAATATAATATTTCACCCGTCAAATGCTTCAATTACTCGTTATAATATCTTGTCATATTTCTTTAATTTTCTTATTATGAACGAGTAATGATTCGATGCGTCGGTCTAAATTATAATACCCAGCAGTTTATATGAAAATAGGTTGGTTAAACAAACAAGCAAAGCACAAAACAACAACAAAAAACGAATATGTGCATCAAGGGAGTGTAGGCGCCGCGCGGCCTCCCTTTTCCCTCTGGTCGAACGACGCGGCTTGCTCGGGGGGGGGGTGGCTCAGCTCGTCTTTTGTGCTTCGTTTGTGCGTCCGAAAGTTCGTTTTTGATGTAATTTGCTTGTTTTAAGTCCGTTTTCGAATCCGTAAAAGTGGTTTTTCAAATTGAACAAATGGAAATGTTTTGGTAACATAAAAATCCAATATTTTATATATCATGAGTTTTGGTTTACAAAACGGGTCGGTTTACAACATAAAACAATGCACATACGAATACAAACAAGACCCGAAATTGACGAATGTCAAAGTAACCTATATATACTTATCTTAATTAGCAACTACCAAATATACATGTATACAAGTAACCACAAATATTAACAAATATCATACTTTTATATTATTCTTGCAAACCATTATATTCTTTAATAATATATATATATATAAACTTATATAAGTACGTTTTAGTTGTTGGAATATTATAAAACTAAAAGTCTTATTCTTATTGTGATTATGGTGTCGTTTTGTCGGTTTTAGTCGGTTTTTCCGGTTTCACGTTTTAACGGCGAACCAGTTAACTTTTCGTGAAATTCTAAGTTTTAAATTGTTAAAAATACTTTTTATATGGTTTTAATCAAGTTTTATTAGTTTTTCAATACAAATAAGATGGTTTTTATTTTAGTTATCGTTTTCTTAAAAACGTCAATTTTAACGTTTTCATGTCGGTTTTCGCGACACGAACCGTGTAGGTTCAAGCTTTGGTATCTTGACCTTTTTTTAAAATTATGTTAAATATTAGAATTTTATGACTTTGGAAGTTGTTTTAAAACAGTTCCGAAAACTCATGTCGGTTCACGTTAAAAGTCGAACTTTTTGACCGTTAATGTTACCGACAAGCTATTTAAGTCATAATATAAAAAATAAATCATTTTATACATCAAATACACACATAATAACAAAAACTTTACCATCACGTTCATGTTTGATCATATAGCACCAAATATGCACACTAAACCAATTTCTCAATTAAACATGCTCAAGTCTTAACTTCAAGTTTCTAGCAACACATGAGCATGTTATTTCTATAATGTTATTATGGTGTTTATACATCAAATATTCCATATCATAAAAACTTATAACATGGTCTTATTTCATCCTAATATCATCATCTAACAATAGCATTCTCAACACTTTAAACAACAAAGGTTCCACAATTAGCAACTTGGTTATATTCACAACTTTCATTCAATTTAAGCTTTCAAATATAATCAAGTATGACTAATGTTCATCTCAATCAACTCGTTTGACAAAGAATCCTAACAATTCATCTTTTAATTAGGTCCTAGATTCTCCATTAATTAACTAACAAAAGTTTTTATTCTTAGCAAATAATAACTTATTGATTCTCTTATGAACTCAACAATTTTCACAAACTAACAAATTTTAACCATAAACTTTAATATTCTAGCATGTTATCCTACTTTCTTATCGTATTTTAAAAATATCATTATTTATCACTAATAATCAAATCATGTGTAAATAACCAATTTCTATCAACAACCTTAGCATCAAATTCAGATAACATGAATCAAGAATAATTCATTTCATAACAAAACAACCAAAACAAGACCCACTTGTTTCTTTCTATTTTCTCTCTTACCACTTACACCCACTTCATTTTCTTACAAGGTCAAGAAGGATAAAAATCTTTCAACAATTCAAGAAATTGACTATCATGCATGCTTATCATCAAGAATCAAATAAATCAACGAATCATTAGCTTACAAGAGTTAATACATATGTGTGTATGTATGTAGGTGGGTGTACGACACACCCCACCCACACACACACATTCACGGCAAACACACACATTCATAATTCACCCAAGTTCCATTCTCTTAAGATATATTTGTTTTGTGTGAATGATTTCAAGCTTGCAAGAACAATCTTTGTGCATCTAAGATGGAAAAACCCATAAAATGGTCACCTTGGGTTTTGGGTTTTGAGATGAAGAAGATGGTAATGCTCCTAAGTAGGTGCTTCAACTGCTACCTTTGCTCCTATTAAACTCTAGATCTTTGCTCTATCTTAAAATCCTTGTCTAAGTGCGGTGAGATAAATTGTGATGATGGTAGAAGAGATGGTGGTGGCCAACGGTTTAGCGGTGGTGAGGGAATTGTGGTGTTTTTCTTTATATGGTGGGTTTATGGTGTAGGGTTTTGATGTTCTTGAGTATCTTGCATCTTGAGATTACTTAATGGAGTTTTTGGGTGATGAAGATGATGAGAGGAGGGTGGTGATGGTGGTGTGTGTGTGGCCGTGAGATATAAGGAGAGGGAGGGAAGGAGTAGGTTTGATGAGTAACATGTTAGATGATGAGTTAGGTATTGGAGCTTCTTACAACACATATGGGTAATGATTGGAAATGACAAGTGTTTGGTGTATGAATGTACAACACATCTAGGTAATAATGAGTAAAAGGTTCCATGAAAACCATGGATTGGAGAAAAAGGTGGGTGGGGAGGTGAGGTGGACAGTTCAAGGAGGAAGGAAGGCGGGGGGGGGGGGGGGTGAGGGTTGGGTTGGTAAGTGGGTATTTAAAAAATAATCTTAATTTTCCGTTTTAACGTTTAATGAACTTAGCTAATCAAACGAATCTCGTTTCTAATAATTTTTGTTAGGTTTGATCCGATATTGAATTCCTAATAATACGAGCTAAAGAAACTAAATTTTGGTGGTGGTTGGTTTCGAGTTCATACGATGTCCTACACCTGTTTTGTTTGCTTATTTTCTAAATTTCGCGATTCGAATCTTCTAAATAACTTTATATATTATTACAAATATTTTCATAAAAAACTTTTTTTCTAGTTGTTCCTGACACGTTTGGACTTTTATCAGTTTTCAAGTTGTAGCCAACGATCATTTCGCGTGGTGTTCACTACGCGACAAATTTAAACTTTTTCGAACATTTAGTAATATATTTCTCATTACTTTGCAATTTGGACTTTAAACAAAGATACATTTATTTATATAATTATTTTGTTACGTAATCACGGTTACATTAGTTGCTAATTTTTGCCGATTGTCACATTCTCCCTTCCTTTAAGAAGCCTGAAAGTTAGGAAGGTGGTACTCGAGTCCGATCTTAACAGAGATAGATGAAGGTATACCCTTTTTATCTGCTCTAGACATTCCCAAGTGAACTCAGGACCAAGTCTTGAATTCCACCTGACTTTGACTAACTTGATTCAGTTTCGCCTAAGCTTATGAATGTTCTTAATCATAACTTACATGGGCCCTTCTATGAATTGAAACACAATGTTCGACTTTGATCATAGGAATGATCGGTGATTCGTCATATATGTTTTTCTTCAAATTAGACATGTGGGGCACATCATATATTTTACTAAATGTTAGAGGTAATTCGAGCTTATGCGCAATTGGACTAGCTCGATTGGCGATTTTGAAAGAGTCCAATATAATGAAGACTCAATTTCCCTCTAGCTTAGCTTAGTAATGTGATGATTGATGAATTTTGTTTCCGTATAAGACTCCCAATGGTGGGTTCGTAACACTGGAATATAATTGCTTAAAGAAAATAAGCCAATGGTAGGCGAGTATTTCATACATGTTTGGAGAGTTAACTCAATCCTGGACATAGAAAGCCATATTAGAGTTTAAATGCACATGTAAATTCACAATTATATTCTAGAACCACAATTGCCAATTTATCTTACAAGATTACTCTAGTATTCTTTCCGTCAGGAATCAATCATTTCTCCATCTTACCTTTTTCCTAATGGGTAGAGAATGAAATAATCGTTTTGCTATTACCTAGAGTGTGTCGTGCTTACTTAGGTGTTTGTGGAAACTCGTTTATGAAATATATGTAAATGGACTCACATTTTTATTAGGAATTTCTAGTTCATGCATAAGTTCAGTTGGCTTTTGATTTTCATAACCCTTGATCATGCTATTCATTCAGTACTGTATACTATAATGTCTCTTTTAATACTGGTTTGGTAATACAGTCTTTGGAGGTTCTTGTAAAGTTTTGATGAATTGAGCATTTAGACTTATGCGTTCGTCCAATACTAATTCCTATAAATCTTCAAATCGAGGCATCTAAACCCTATTCAATCAACTTTAGATTTTTCTTTCTTCAAGATTTTTCCTTGTACATTTCCAATCTAAGTTGTAAGGCTTGTTTGTAACGTTAATCCCAACGTACATATATGAAAAGGATTTTCTTTTCTTCTCAATCATTGCCTACAATATTCATTTTACCTACGTGGTAACGAATATTACAATTGTAATAATTGAGTAGGTCTATTTCAATGGGTTGCCCCAATTTCGTTCTATTTGGTCTACAACACATAGTAAACTTAAATAATTCTACATACAATTTTTCATTCTTTTGCTATCATCAATTCAGTTTAAAGTGTTTGTTCATGAATTTTCTTGATCTGGAAATAAATATGCTTATATCATCTAGGTAGGATTTGCATATCCTATACATGAGAATCAAGAACATTGCGACTCATTTGTCAATTCGACCGGTATGACTTATAGACTTATAATTTGGCCCTATCTTGTTTCTAAAATGTCTTTAGAAGTGCTGGGTCACAAATTGGTTAGACTGGCGCATATCAAAAGACCATGACATGATCTAGACAAGAGAGAAGTAATCTAGAAGAGTCAAAGTATTATACAAGATGGAATTTATGGCTTGGAGACTGTAGTACGGAAATCCCTATGGATTTCGGTTGGGAAGGGCTAGTAATATAGAAATCATGTTGATTTCTGTATGGGTTTAGTTGGGCTTGGTCACTGGGCCTCTTGTAAATGCTAACTAAATAAAGCATGTCTTATTTGATAACTATGCTAGATAAACTAGATCTCTCTCAAACTTTCATAGTCACCATCAAGAGAGCATATACCGATTTGTGTAATCTCATGTACTAGACGATTTATTAATATAATCATGTGCATTTGGGGTATTATTGTGTTTATCATATTTATATTGTTCCTCTACATCGTTCTTGAATCATCACAGTGTTAGAATTCCGCAATAACATCGTGTTTGGGTTGATATCATACTGTAGTGATCCAGATTCGAGGCTTATAAGTGGTATCAGACCCTGTTGTAAGGCCCCGTTCCCGGTAGCCCTACTTTAGCATCAGATTTACTCATAAACACAGTTCTTACAATCAGAGTTAATTAAAACTTTCGCGGAATATAAACTTTAACCGTTTATAACAAAACATTTAATCTTTTCTTTAAAAACATAACATACAATCTCATATTTAAAACATCATTTCTTCCACCTTTAGATGCCAGCCGTTCAGTCCATGCCATGTGTCATCCTCACGCCTTCTTAATAAACATATATACCTGTTTACCTGCGTGCATACTAAAAGTCAGCTACGCTGAGTGAGTTCTAGTTAATCAAGCAACTTATCATATGATGTGTAGTAAAACACACTTACTTTCCTTATGAATTTATCATGGTTTTTATGCTTATTTGTTTATTTTATGAAAGTATTGGGGGCTAAGTGCAATAATTTACAAAGTTTAAATGTTAATTGTAGGTTTATGAAAGATGGTGAAAAAAGAGTTAATTTGGAAGATTCTAGAGGCCTTGTTGGTCAAGTTTTGAAGCTACAACTCAAGGCCCAACCCAAGCCCACAAATTAGAAGCCTTGTATAATATTATATGAAGATAATTAATTAAGAAATCAGCCATAATCCAGCCAAGGACCCGAAAAAAAAAAAACCCTAGCCTCTTCTACAAGTTCCGATCGGAACTGCAGCAGAAAAAAGAAGAAAGAAAAAGAAGAAAAGGAGGCGGCTGTGGAGGCTGTGGCGGCTGGAGAGGAAGAGGAACATCAAGGGGCATCTTGGCATAGCTGCTAGGCATCTTATACATCATAAATCTCAGCCATAAACCCTAAGTAATTATCCTTAAACTTTGGTTATTGTTCAAGAACCCTAACTTTGTTGAATTAATCTTTTACTTTGGATTGTTTTGCAAGTGATTGATAGTTTGACTTGTGATTGATTGTGTTTGAATCTTGAATGAATTTGATCATGTTTAAGTTGATGTTTGTGATGTTTTTCTTAAGTATGCATGGCTGTTCAAAATCTATGAGTAGCTAAACTTGTTTGTTCTGCCTAGGATAGATGATTGTTGAGTAGTTTAGACTTGTATAATAGATTGTTAATGTTCAAGACTTGAATTATTGATGTAAAGTTTAACTAAACCATAAATTAGATTGTGTATGATGGCTGTGTTTTATGTTTTATTACTTATAATCCTCTTGCATTAGTTAATTGAATTAGTTTTGATTAATTGATTGCTTGTTAGACTCTTGACTTGGTGTTTAGGGTTTATTTGCGGGGTGTACAACCGTAGGGATAAGTGGGTAATATAAATCATCTAAGATCAGTTAAAATACACCTTCTTGGAGACCGAGAGGTGATAAGAAGTAATATTGTCTCGTTGCTTTTACTTGTTAGAATTAAGACTGCGCGAGAGTGGGTTTTTGTCTTGTCGAGTTTGAGTGTTTATGTGCAATTAGTTGGTTTAATTTGGGTTAAGTTAAATTGTTCCTCTATCCTTGGTGACATAGTATTTGTCTCCATTAGGATAGTGTGTCGATGAGACCGAGAGGAGAGTCGTCATTTGAACACGTTAATAATTGTTTTTCCGGTTTATTCTTTAAAATCAATTAAGATAAGTTAGAGATTGTTAGAGAGACTAAGAGGTAATTTGACTTTCTTAAACAAGTTTTAGTTGTGTCATCTTTTATAACCGGCGTCATGAATATTTTCAATCCGTTGTTTTGTTATTTCTGTCAACATGATTCATTCCTAGGTAGACGTCTTTATACATTGAATTTAAACCGAAGTTTTCAAAGTTTTGTCAAAAGTTTTCATTCAGTTAAGTTAAGTAGTTAAATTAAATTCTAAAATAAATCAATTAAATATTTTGGTGAGTTTTGGTTAGAGTTTAGTAATTATAAACGTTTTCACGTGTCTTCGAGTTCGATATCCGGACTTTCCTCATCTTTGCTATACGCGACCGGTACACTTACCGTTTGTGTGAACTATGATAGATTTTTTGGTTTTTAAAGCTTAGTTGCGACTTGTGTTTTATTTATATATATATTTTCGCACATCAAGTTTTTGGCGCCGTTGCCAGGGACACGGTTTGAGGCGTATTAAGAACGACTCGAGTTAAGACTTGCCTTGTTACTACTTGTCTTTCTTATTTGTTTTGTTTGTTAGTTTAAAATAGTTTAGCTAATTATAGTTTCTTTTATTTAATAGTTGTATGCGACGTACTCGATCTCTAGGACCACCAGAAGTTGAAGGATTAGCCGAACCAGAGAGAGAGCTTCGTGAGAGACGTCGTATAAACCCGTCTTCCAGTGCATCTACATCCGTCGGTAATACATTCTCTTCTCCAACTTTTTCTGAACCCGTCATTAGGGATAGGATTATGGGCGACGCGAATCCACCACCGAGGAGGACAGTAGCAGACCGCGCCCATCCGGTCGATGCTGGCGCGAGATCCAGCATTGCTCCACCAGCTATAGGAGTTCAAACGACTTGGCAGATTCCATCTAATGTTCTGAACACGATTGCTCATTCTGCTCAATTTCACGGGTTACTCCATGAGAACCCACATGCTCATATCACTCGCATCACACGAATTTGCGACACGTTTCATCTTCCTGGCGTATCCGAAGACGCAATAAAACTCCGAATCTTTCCATTCTCACTCGTTGATCATGCGAGTCTGTGGCTTGAGTCCCTCCCACAGGGGTCCATTGCTACTTGGGCTGCCATGCAGACCCAATTTCTTGAAAAATACGATCCTCCGGCTAAGGCCGCTCGTTTGCGTAACCAAATTCATTCTTTCCAGAGGGATGACACCGAGAGCTTCTACGAGGCGTGGGAAAGGTTCAAAAATCTACTTGCTTTATGTCCGAACCACGGCCTACAAGACTGGGCAGTTGTTGAGAAGTTCTACAACGGAGTGACGTACGCGACTCAGAGTATGCTCGACACAGCTGCAGGAGGTAACCTACTGACAACGAAGGATACGGATGAGTGCATTGCCTTGTTTAACGGTTTAGCCATGAGTGGATACCAGCGACCACCAGTTAAGAGTACCAAAACCGTCGATTCCCTATCACGCGGCATGCATTCGGTCGACACGAGCACCGCACTTGCAGCACAAGTTGAAGCGTTAGCAAAGATCGTAAAGGACTTGCAGGTGAAAAGTAAGTTATGCGAGATCTGTAAGGGGGACATGATACTGATCAGTGCCCCGTAGGTTTCCAGGAGGAGGCAGTCGACTTCGTTAATAAACCAAACCGAAATCAACATTCTTTCAATTCTTATAACTCGGGGTGGAGAGGTAACCAAAATTCCAACTGGAGGAACGGAGATTGTTGAGTCAAGAATTTGACCCAAATGAGGAGATTTGACCTAAACGAAGAATATGGAAGATTGGAATCTTCTCAACCTCCTCAGAAACTGCTAAGTATTGAATCCGAGCACACCTTGGACCTTCGAGTAAGCTTTTACTTAGCCGAGTACGAGATTTTGCCTTCCGGGCACGGTTTACTTCAAATAATCTTCTTAAGTGGATATCCGAGCAAGGTATGCTTTTTAATGATTTCCGAGTAAGGTTTATTAATTTGGCATATCCGAGTAAGGTTCACTTTGTCAAGCAGGGTTGTTCTTCAAGACCAAGTATTTTACTCTTCCGAGTAAGGTTTGGTCAACCAAGTCCAAGAAGCCAAGTAATTGGAAGACCGGGCAAGGTATTCTTTGATAAATATGGTCCGAGTATACTTGATGAGTTGATGGAATATCTCTAAGTCATATCGAGTAAGGTTCTGCTCAGGTAAGGTATGTACTCCCGAGTATACCTTATCAATAAGTTGTTCAACTGACAATGAGCCGAACAGGACCATAGAAGAACAAGGTTACTCGTAAGGATTTGTCGAGCAAAGTTTGATAAGTCCAAGAAGATTGAAGTCTACTCGGTGAATATTTTACTTGGTAAAATATTCTTTAACTAAAGTCTACCCGGAAACTGATTCCGAGTACACTTCTATGTTTACCAAGTCTGAAGGAAGGCCGAGTACACTGCGTACCCGGAGACTGAAGTTTAATGAAAAGCCTACCCGGAAGACTTGTTTTACAATTAGTATATTTTTGAATATGTAAATTGAATATGTACTATCGGATAGGGTTTCTAGAAGGAATGACAGCCTGTCTTAGGTTGGCAGGCCTATAAATAGAATAATTAGGGCACGCCGCCAAGGACACGAGAGACAGAGAGGGATAAGACCGACACATTAATTAAGAGAATATTTTGTGTGTGACGGCTGTCCTAGGATTCCTTCTAAACCCTAATCGATTATCCTTTTGTGTGATTAACATTATATAAATGGAAATCTTTTGAGTGAATCCTTCGTGTGTCTTCGTATTCTGAATACTCATTGCAACCGTATGTTTGTTATTGATTCCGCCTTTAACAAACGGTCATCTTTCTAAACATAGTAACCCGTCACTAACTCGCTTGTCAACACGATTAACTTTGTGTGAGTTATGACATGATTGATTAAGATCCGAAACGACTAGATATTCAAGAAATCTGGGACCTGACAAGTGGTATCAGAGCTTGTTGCTGCTATTTTTAGAAAGATTGTTGCTGATTAAATTTTGAAGAAGAATGACGTAAGAAGAGCACTGTTCGATTGATTTGTGACGTCAGAAGCTGTGTTCTTCATTTTTCTTCCAGATCTACAAGTTTTAGGTGTTTTCTTTTCTTTATTTCACTTAAAGCTTTGATTTTTATTGTTGAATCTTGTTCTATTCATATCAGACACCTCATATCTAAGAATTTATTCTCAGATCTGATCATTTTACTCTATTTTTGATAAGAAATTAACTTTTATTTTAAGAAAATGTCTGGATATGAGGAAAAAGAGGTGTCTACTAATAAGATACCTAGATTGTATGGTCAGGAGAACTTTACCAAGTGGAAAGTACTTTTTGAGGCTGCTGTTTGTTATAATGATGTGGATATGTGGAATTCTATCAAGAATGGGCCACAAGCTGCGGTTGAAGAAGGTGCTAATGCAAATGCTATTGCTGCTATCAGAGAGAGAATGAGAAAATTTGATGATAGAGCATTGGCTATGCTCAAACTTGGTCTGTCCTGGGAAATCCTCACAAAGGTTGCACATCATCAAAGTGCTAAGGCAATGTATGATGCAATCCTTGAGATGTATGAAGGGAACACTGAATTGAAAAACATTAAGAAGCAAAGACTGAAGCAACAGTTAGAAAGATTCAAGTATAGAGATGGTGAAAGGTTGAAGTCAATACTAGAACGTTTTCTAAGTATTGTGAATGAGTTGAGAACAACTGACTATGTAATGACTGACTTTGATTTAAATACAAAGTTGCTTAACTCAATGCCAAAAGAATGGTATACTGCTTGCAAATTCATCCTTCAAAAGCAAAATTTCAATGAATTGAAGTTGGATGATGTAGTATGTTTTCTTCAAGCTGCTGAACTTGAAATGATTGAGAATGAAATGATCAAGGAAGATAAACCAAGTTTCAATGTGTCAAATGCTTTAATTGCTCCAATGGGGAATCTTACAACAAAGAATCAACAACAAATTCCCATCATTGAAGAACCAAGTGATCACAACAATGAGAATGCTAGGTCATTCATTGGAGGCGGTTTAAGCAGTCAAGGTGGTCAACAGAGATTTAATGTTCAATTGATAGATGATGATTCAGCTTCTGTGGGAAATGGAAATGCCCAAAGTGCTGGTGCAGGGCATGTTCAAGGGAATGATGCACAAGCCCTAATGTCTATGTTCACTGAATCCTACAATGCATTTGTGGCCAAAAACTTGATTCACACAAGTGTAGTGCAGGATGATTTAGAACAAATAGATGCTGATGACCTTGAAGACATGGATCTCATATGGCAAGCTGCAATGTTGGCATTAAGAAGCAAGAGACTGTACAATAGAACTGGTATATCACTAGTTTCTGGTCCAAATGAGAGAATAGGATTTGATAAGTCCAAGGCTATCTGATACAACTGTCAACAGCCTGGACACTTTGCAAGAGAGTGCAATATGCCAAGGAACTTTCAAGTCAATTAGTTCCAACAGCCTAGAAACCAACAACAATACCAGCAAAATGTGCATAGAAACAACAACCAGCAGAACTTCAACAATAACCAAGGCTTCAATCCCAACAACAACAACTTCCATCCAAACAACAACTTCAATCCTAATTTCAACAACCACTATCAGCCTCAGATGAACAACCAGCAGGGTATGAATCAGAATCAAGTATATCAAATGAACAACAATCAGAATCAAGCTGTTCAAAACCCTGCAGCTAACAACATTCCAGCAAACCAAAATCAACCAAGAAACCAAGGCAATGTGGCAGTAACTACTCAGCATGATGGAAGCTTTGACTGGAGTAACCATGAGGAAGATATAGCAGATGATATCAGAAGAGCTAATGTGGCATTCATGGCCATAGACTCTGCATCTTCATCTAAGGTACATTCTGATCCTAATGCTGATTTACCTAAACTTGTCAATGAATTAAAAGAAAAGGTTGGTAAGCTGGAAAGTGAGTGTTTTAAGAAGCAAAGCATTATCAATGCTTATGAGGCAAGTGAGATTATTAGTGAGGAAAGAATGAAAAGTTTGGAAGAGGATTGTATGAATAGCTATAGAGCTCAGACAAGATTCACAACTGAGATTAGTGGGTTGAAGAAGATGGTGATTGATGAAAAGGTGCTGAATACAAAGCTGCAAACTGAAAATGAATTCCTAAAGAACTTAGTTTCAACTGGAAACATTTGTGGAATTCTGAATAAAGTAAAAGAAGATGAAAAGTACAAGGCTGTTCCACCACCATTCAACAACAACTTCATGCCTAAAATTGACAAAGAAAAGAGAAGTGCTTATCTACAACAATTCAAAGATGTGTTTCAAGACAAAGAAGATGTTGCAGATTTGTACAAGAATGTTGAGTTGAGTGAAGATGGTGAATTTGTTATGAAGAAAGAACTAAAGCAAGAAAAGTCAATTGGAGTTCAAGTCTCTGAAGATGACTTTGATTCAGATGAATTGGATCAAGATGATCTGAGTGATTTGAGTGATAAAATTACTGAAAAGGAAATTCAAGCTGCTGAAAAAGGAAGAAAATATAGAAAGCCTGAATATGTTGATCAATTGCCAAAGTATCCTCCAGTTACACATAAAATGAAAAGAATAAATGAGCAAATGAAAAGAGAACATGTTTCTTTTGACATTGGTGAAAAGAAGAATGTGTGTTACAATGCTGTCAGACCTCCAAGCAAAAAGTTTTTGGAAAAACTTGAAAAGAACAAGAAAATGAAGGTAAATAAGGAAGAAATGGATATAGAATATTTTACTCCTATTTATCCTATCTTTTCAAGTGTTGAAGACTTTGATGTGGGTGAGGTAGAAACTGTTGAGGAATATGAAAGAAGGAAGTCAAGATATAGAGAGAATGAAGATGATCAACCACTAAATTTGAAAAAGGTTGTCTTTGTTAAGGGGAATGTGGAAAGAAGTGACATCAGAATGCCTGAGTTTGTACCATTCTCAATTAATTTTGACAATCTGAAAAACAAAAAGACAATTGGTGTAAGAGAGCCCAAACCAAGTGAAAGATTCAGGAGACCACAAGAACATGAGTTGTTCAAAAGAAAGGTGTGGTGTAGAAAGTGTGATGAATATGGACACCATACTGATTCATGTAATGAGAGACTCAAGTTTCAGCCATGTCATGTCCCAAATGGAACAAAGTTTGGTCAAGACTTTGTTTTGTACAAAGAGAAGTATGCAATGTATTTGGGAAAGGGAAATGTGAATAGCATAGAGACAAGAGTTGAAGTCAAGGCTGAGATAAAGAAGAAGAAGCAAATGACTGAAAATGTGAGAAGAAGTAGATCACCTCAGAAGCAAAAGCAAGTTATAATGGAGAACCAGTCATTGAAATGTATAAAAAATACTCAATCAGTCAAGTCTGATGAGTCACAAGAATCATCAGGCAGTGAGAAATCAAGAAGAAAAACTGTATATCAAAGAAAGAAACAAGCTGTACTCACTGGTGATGAAAAGTTCTTATTTAAACATGGATATGAACCACAAGGTTTCACATGGAAACCTAGAATTGAAGCTAAAGTTGAAGCTGTGACTGATGTAAGAGACTTCTCAGAAACTAAGGACTATGTCTTACAAGAAAAGAGAACTGCCTCAGTTGAGCTTGACAATTCAGCTTCACTTGTCAAGACACCAAGAGAGTGTGGATATGAAACTGATCATTCAGACAACTTGGAGATCACTCATGAAGATCCTGAACCTACTACACTCACTTCCCAAGCTGCCACTGAAATTGACATTGATAAGTTGCAAGTTGAAGAAGCTTGCATCTCATCACTGAACTAATCAAATTTCTCTTTGTGCAGGAACAGGCCACTCCATTGAATGATATATGGTATATGGATAGTGGTTGTTCTAGGCACATGACTTGTGACAAAAGGTCACTTGTGAATTATGTAGAGAAATATGAGGGTCCAGTTGCCTTTGGGAGTGATGAAAATGGTGGAAAGATTGTAGGTAAAGGGATATTGACAAATGGGAAGGTGTCTTTTGACAATGTCTTTCATGTTGAGGGACTACAATACAATTTGTTGAGTATATCTCAAATGTGTGATAAGGGTTACAAGTCAGTTTTGATGATTCTCATTGTTTCATCTTAAAACCTGAGTTTGTGATCCCACCTGAAATGATTATGATGATGGCACCAAGAAATGACAACCTGTATGAACTGAATATGAAAGATGCTATTTCAAGAGGTGGTGCATGTTTTGTTTCCAAAGCCACTGAAAATGAATCTAAATTGTGGCATAGGAAGTTGTGTCATGTGAATTTGAAGAATATGAATAGACTGGTCAAGGGTGAACATGTGATTGGTTTGCCTACAAGAGAATTTAAGTTAGATGATCATTGTGACTCATGTCAAAAAGGAAAACAACACAAGTCTACTCATAAGCCAAAGCTCATCAATTCAATTGATCAACCTCTTGAGTTACTTCACATGGATCTATTTGGTCTTGTGAGTGTACCAAGTATTGGAAAGAAGAGATACTGTTTGGTAATCATTGATGACTATTCATGATATACTTGGGTTTATTTCCTAAGTACCAAAGATGAGTCTGCTGAGTTGATCAAGGGTTGTGTTACAATGATTGAAAACAAACTGAATAAGAAAGTAAAGATGATGAGAAGTGACAATGGTACTGAGTTCAAGAATGGAGTTATGGAAGAATTTTGTGCTCTGAAAGGAATATTGCAACAATTTTCAGCTCCAAGAACTCCTAAACAAAATGGTGTTGCAGAAAGGAGAAACATAACATAAATAGAAGCTGCAAGAACCATGTTGGCTGATGCTAACTTACCTGTCACATTCTGGGTTGAGGCAATCAACACTGCTTGTTATGTTCAGAACAGAGTGCTTGTGAACAAAAAGCATGATAAAACTCCATATGAGATTTTCAACAATAGAAAGCCTTACATCAAGTTCTTCAAGCCCTTTGGCTGCAAATGTTTTTTATTGAACACTAGAGACTATTTGAACAAGTTTCAAACTAAGTCACTAGATTGTTTCTTTGTTGGATATTCTACTCACTCAAAGGCATACAGAGTCTATGTGAAAGATCATATGAGTTTGATAGAGTCATCTGACATTATTTTTAATGAGAATCAATTCAACACAGTCAGTGGTGCAACATGGCTGTTTGATCATGAAAAGTTAATAAAGTCATTCAAGATTTATTCTGAAGACATTGATGATACATTCTACAAGACCAGTATACTTGAAGAAAATAAGAAGAAAGCACTGGACTTGGAAGAATTGTGGAAAAATGTTGTTGGGAAAGAAAAGGAATACACTTTTGTGAAAGGCTCCTCAAACAATGACACTGAACAAGATCAGGAAATGACAAGTCAAGATAGTCCTTATGTATAAAATGATCATGTTCATAATGGGAGTGACACAGGCAACAAAACAAATGATGAAGAAGCTGCAATAACAGCAAGATTTCAAGACTTATTTCAAAGTTTGAATCTGGGAAACAATGGTGCATCTACTTCAGGACAAACAAATGATGAAGCACCAGAGTTTCATGATGCAGAAAGCTGATTTGATCATTGAAGAACCTGAAATCAATGAAACAAATCTTGACACAAATTTGTCTACAAATATGATAATCCAAACTCCTACTGTTGAAAAGAATCATCCTGCTGAAAATATCATTGGTAATCTGCATGAAAGAGTAACAAGGAGTCATTCTGAGATAGCTAACATCTGTCTGTACTCTTGCTTTCTATCCCAATTAGAACCAAAGAATATTGCTCAAGCTTTTAAAGACAATAGTTGGGTAGAGGCAATGCAAGAGGAATTGGCCCAGTTTAGAGATTTACATGTATGGGATCTTGTAGACAAGCCACATGACAGATATGCAATTGGAACCAAATGGGTGTTCAGAAACAAAAGGGATGAAAGGGGTTTGGTGATTAAGAACAAAGCTAGACTTGTGGCACTGGGATGTCTTCAAAAGGAAGGGATAGATTTTGAGGAAGTGTTTGCACCAGTTGCAAGACTGGAAGCCATAAGGATTTTTCTTGCATATGCTGCCTCAAAGAACATTAAAGTATTCCAGCTTGATGTCAAATCTGCATTCCTTAATGGAAAGATTGATGAAAAAGTGTATGTGGCTCAACCACCAGGTTTTGAGGACCCTATGTATCCAAACATGGTGTATAAGTTAAACAAAGCCCTTTATAGATTGCATCAGGCTCCTAGAGCATGGTATGATGAGTTATCAACTCATTTGCTTGAAAATGGCTTCACAAGGGGAGCCATTGACAAGACACTCTTCTACAAAAGACAAGGGTCAGATTTGCTGCTTGTACAAGTCTATGTTGATGATATCATCTTTGGATCTACAAATGAAAATATGTGTTTGGAGTTTGAAGAAGTGATGAAGTCCAAGTATAGCATGAGCTCCATGGGAGAAATGAATTTCTTTCTGGGACTACAAGTTCAACAAAAGGATGAAGGAATCTTCATTCACCAAGCTAAGTATGTGCAGGACATTCTGAATAAGTTCAACTGTCATAATTACAAGGCTGCCTCAACTCCAATGGACACCAAAGAAAAGATGATAGCTGATGAAAAGGGGGAGTCAGTTGATGAACATGAATACAGAGCCAAGATTGGATCTCTGATGTATCTGACTGCAACAAGACCAGATATCATGTTTGCTGTGTGTGTATGTGCTAGGTTCCAATCAAATCCAAAAGTCTCCCACATGAATGCTGTGAAAAGAATATTCAGATATTTGAAGGGAAGACCAGACTTAGGGATTTGGTATCCAAAGAACAAATCCTTTGATCTGATTGCATATACAGACAGTGATTATGATGGATGCAATATGAGTAGAAAGTCAACATCAGGGGGATGCCAGTTTTTGGGTGAAATGCTAGTGTCATGGCAATGCAAGAAACAGACCACAGTGTCAATCTCCACTGCAGAAGCTGAATATGTTGCTGCATCTGCCTGCTGTGCACAAGTTCTCTGGATTCAGAATCAGATGCTGGACTATGGTTTGAACTTTCTAAACACCCCTATTCTCATTGATAATACTGCTGCATATTTCACAGTTAAGAATCCTGTGCAACATTCTAAGACTAAGCACATTGAAATCAGACATCACTTTATCAGAGATTGCAGTGAAAAAGGTTTGATTGAAATGCAAAGAGTTGATACAAGTGATAATCGGGCTAACCTATTCACCAAACCACTTAATAGAACCAGGTTCAACTTTCTTTTGAAAGCCCTAGGGATGATCAATTCTGATGAAATCTTGTTAAGGATGTGTGCTTGGTTGTGTACCTCTATGTGCTACTTGAATATTTTAGAAGAGGTCACACATGTTGAATATGTTGCTGAATATGATGTTGAATATGTTGCTGAATACGTTGCTAAATATGTTACTGAGTATGTTCTATGCTATGTGACTTAACTGTTCTTATGTGTGTCTCTCTGTGATAACTGATTATTTTCTTAGAGATTACACATATTGAATATGTTTCAACTGAATGTTGAATGAATATGTTTTGATTATGTCACTGTTTTGATGTCAACTGATAGGTGCTTAAATAACTATCTGTGCAATTTGGTTGAAATTGATGATAATTCTTAACTATCTTGTTAACTGATCTGATGTTACGATAAGTAATTTGATTTGTTTAGGTGAGATTAATTGCTTATTTAATGTCATGAGTAATCACATGTTTATGGTTACTTGAATATGTTCTTAATCTGATCTTCTGAAGTTGTTAAGGTAGAATAGACATTGAATGAGATTACAGTCTGTTTTTCTTGATGATGAAAGAATGATTAAGATTTGAGTATGTGATGCAACTGTTTATGTCAAATTGTGTTTTATGTCAAAATTAAGTGATTCAATGAAATTTATAATGAATTTTGCATAAATACTATATTTTGGTCAAAACATGAGCAAGTTGATTAATGGTGTAGAGATATGATAAGATTATTCAGTTCAAGCTTTTAAGAAGCTTAAAAGAAGGATTTTTATAGGGAAAGATTTCAAATAGTTGTTCTTGCTGAAAACTATGTCATCTGCCCAGTTGGAAGGACATGCACTTGTGTATGTTTGGTCCTTAAATCTCTTAGATTCAAAGGATAGCCATTGACCTGAAAACTGAATGCATTTGGGGCAATTATGATTTGTTTCTTATTCCTTCACTTAAAACTATGTCAATAGCTCTGACTTTGAAAGGACATATATTCACATGTATGTTTGGTCCTGTTGACCACTTTTGGTCAAACAGGATAGCCATTAACCTGACAATGAAGAGATATTAGGGTGATTGAATATTAAACTGTGTTTAATGGGAAATGATAGTACATTGACTACTTAGCTGATCATATGGAATTAATAGGCTAAAAAGGCCATAGAATAGTCATTAACATGTATGGTTGCTTTCCCATGATGATATAAAATCTAAGGTGATATAAACATAATAGATATGCTAATCTTTATGCGGAGATGCATAGTTGTTTTGCATGTCTCAAGATAGATCTCTCCGAATGATATGGCATAAAAGTGATTACCCAGTCATACACAAGCCTGTTGTTATTTGGTCAACCAAAATGAAACATTTTTTAATATGACAAAGAACATGCATTAAGAAAATTTGAGAAAATATCAAAAACAAGGGGAAGAATGAACAAGTCAACCAAAAGTTGATAAATGTTTTATATATTTTATCAAACAAGAGGGTTACAACTAGAACTACAAAGATGTTGACAAAATCTGTCTCATCTTGAATGAAAGGCATGTTGCTAACTGTAAGTCCAATGTTCAACCTCTATACATGTTTGAATTTCAAAAGTTCAAAAATACAATAAGTTCTGTCATACAAAAATTATTTTTGACCAAATACAGGAGGTTGGAGTCAAATTGGGGTGATCTAAGGAAAGCCAAATAAGCTTTGAGAAGAGATATGAGACATCAGAGCACAGTGTTGACCATTAATGCATTATGCTTTAATTGAACCTTAATAATATCACCAAAGAGATGAAAATCATGCTAAGTTTATACCTGCTGTTAACCTATCTAAGTTGTCATAATAATGCTGAGAGTGAAGTATTGAGAAAGCTACTTAGTCAATATGATCCCATTCCTGAGATCTTTTCAGTTTATAAAAGAAATTGTTTTGAAGTGAAGTATAACTGAAATTTGATCTCTTAATGCACCATTTGCTCTTAAACTATGTTCTGAAATGACACATAACTCAGAAATGTCTTTGAAAAGTGGTTTAAGTCAAAAAGTGTTGCATTTTGCCTAAAATAGGTTGAATATGTAAGTTCGAGTAAGGTTTGATGATTTATAACCTTCTCGAGCACAAACTGTTTGAATATGTATTTTCGGGTAAGGTTTAACCTTTCCGAGTACAAAACAGTTGATTATGTCTGAATATGTAAGTTCGAGTAAGGTTTGATAATTATCAACCTTCTCGAGCACAAACTGTTTGAATATGTATTTTCGGGTAAGGTTAATGATTTTTAACCTTTCCGAGTACAAAACAGTTGTCTATGTGTGAATATGTTGTTTCGGGTAAGGTTTGATAGCTTTCAATCTTTCCAAGTAAGCTTAGTCATTTCTGACTAACTTTATGATTTTCGAGCATGCTTTGAAGTGTTTACATTTTACGGGTAGAGTACACTGTTGTACTCACTTCCCGAGCAAGCTTGAAGTCTTGAGATGATTATGTGTTGAAATAGCTAACTGTTAACAAGA
Organism: Bidens hawaiensis; assembly: GCF_021521415.1. Lineage (NCBI taxonomy): Eukaryota > Viridiplantae > Streptophyta > Magnoliopsida > Asterales > Asteraceae > Bidens > Bidens hawaiensis. The sequence goes on from NW_027491175.1 coordinate 1,554,448, forward strand.
AACTCTTGTTTCGAGTAAGCTATGCATGTTATATGTTAGCTTCGAGTAAGCCATGCATGTCATATGCTGATTGTGTTTTTGTGAACTTAAGTAAGTACACCTAGTAAGCTTTGTATGAATATGTTAGGAAACACTTGTTAATCTTTCCGGGCACGCTTAGATGTTACTGTTTAAGTTTGTCATTTTCGGGTATGGTTTGATATGATAAGTTCCCTCGAGCAAGGGCATACCTGATGATTGAATGTGTTTATCCTAGAAAGCTTAATGCTAACTTAGGACTTTTCGGGCAAGCTCTATGAAATTTTAGATTATGGCACACTTAAATGTTTGTGTTTAATTTCATTTCGAGCATGCTCTGTGATATGTGTGTTTATGATTTCTTTGAAATTACAAGTGTTTTCGGGTACACTTGTGTTCCTTCAATATACTTGGTACTTTTCAAAACTTAACTTTCCGAGTACACTGTCTGCTAGAATTTGGTTTCGAGCATACTTTGTATTATATGAAAGTTATTCGGGTATACTTTGCATAAGATTGTTGTCCGAGCACACTTTACATTTGAAAGAGTGTTCGAGCACAATCTTCATACAATCATACTTGGATGAATGCAGTGATTGAATATATGAGTTGGTATGATGAAATTGTTTAGTGATTCATACTTGAATGAATACGTTGGTCGAATATGTTTGTTAAAATGACAAAATGTGATTATGATTTTTAGGGTTCATGCTAGATGAGTTTTAATTTTGAATTTGAGAAATCTTTGTGAGAATCTTAATTGATTCTTAGTAAGAATGTTTATTTGATAACTATATTTGATTATTTGTCTTGTGATTTATTTCTCAAGAAATCAAGTATTTCGGGTAAGCTTTCTTCATTATGTCTTAACTTTAAATTAATTTACTTGATCGAGCATGGTTTAAAAAGAGAAGTATTCGGGCAAACTTTATATTCAAAATGAAAATCTTTTCGAGTAAAGTTTGACCGAGTAAGGTTTGTTAGTGGAAGTAGACCGAGTAGACTTTGGATAAATTAATTTTTCGAGTAAGGTTTTATGATTTTAAATGAGATTAAATGTTTTTAATATATCAAGTGGATAATGTTACTGGTTGACAGCTAGTAATTCACAAGAAGACAAAAAGCATTTAAAACCCACTTTCAAAATGTATAATAGAGGGACTTAGGCAAATTTTTTCTACATTATTTCCCTCTATCTCTCTCCTTCCACTGCAAAACCTCTCTTACTAAGAAAAATAACCGACTTATCGAATTCAAGATTTCTCCAAACCCTAATTTTTATTAGCCACTAATTCCGACTCGGTAAGCATAAAATTTTATGTTTTCCGATCACGATTAGATTGTTATGTAACTTGATTATGTATTCGAGTACTAACACTCTGTTTATGTGTTTAGGTTATTAATTTGTCGAAGAACAGGTTCTTGAAGATTTCTTTCTTTCTTCTTCATTTTTATAACTTGAAATTGTCTAAAGTATTAAACTTTATGTCTAATTTCACTTTGAATGTGTTTGTTTATGTATTAAAGATATGGCAGATAACGAGCCAAAGTATGTTTTTGAGCCAAAGCACAACATGTGTGCGTTACTACAAGTCACACCAGAAAATGAACCGATGGCTCGTATGATTTTATGGATGGAGCGGTCAAATATCAACTTCGCTCTCACTGAATGCCCAACTATATACAGAAATCACTCCTTGGATTTCTGGAGATCAGCAGAGCTAGTTGAAGACGGTAATGAAAGACGAATAGAGGCAACCGTGGCCAGACAGGAGATACAGATCACTGAAAGGTTGATCAGAAGATGTTTAAGACTAAATGACAATGATCACAATCACATCAACTTCGATACAAAGCATCTATTGAATATTTTCAAAGAAACAATGGGGTATCAAGGAAATGTCCATGAGGGACAGTTTCAGAAGGGTCTGTTTCCGATGTTATACAAATTCCTTATTCATCATATCATTCATGGATTTGCTCCGAGTTAGGGATCATGGACTCTGATGAGTCATGATTCAGCAAATGCCACAGTTGGAACTATCTTTGATCTGCCCTTTAACTTTTCCAAGATGATTTTTGATGGGCTAGTCAGGAATCTAAAGAAACCAGAGAGAAGGAGATTTTTGCAGTACCCAAGATTCTTGCAGATCATATTCAATAGCACATTACAAGATTTACCAACAATTGGAATCACTCATAAACTGCAGGATCTAGATGCTTACAAAAGAATAAAGAATCCTGGCTGTTATGCCTGTGCCTGAGCTGAGCTCAGAGGAGGAAGAAAGGAGTGATGATGAGAGTGCTTAAGGAGACTCTGATGATGATGTTGATGGAAATGACGGTGGAGATGGTTTGGAGATGGAGATGATGGCACCTGAGCAGGGGGAGCAGAGAGAAGATATTGAACAACCAATCCCAACACTACCACACTCACCACCACCAACCTCACCACATCAAACACCACCTCAATCACTTAACTTAGACCACCCTGAAACTGTAACGATTCCGGCAAAATCAGGTATACCCTAACCGGTATATACTATTTATGTGTTATTTAATAATGAATATGTGAATTATGATGCGTTTATACGAGTATGTAAGATTCATAGTACGAATTATACTCGATTATACAGTTAATCGTATTGGAAATACGATTAACCGATTAACGGTTATTGAAGCCCGAACGATCGGGGATTGTATTATAGACGAAATATATAATATTTAGTGATGTTTACGAAGTATTAAAGCTTCGGGATAAGTGAATTAAAGCACAGAAAAGAATTTTCGATTTAATGGTACGTCGGTACGTTAAACGAAACCTGTAATACCAAACCAAGCAAGAGACGATCGATCAAGCCGAAAAAGATGCACAATTATTAATACTATGATGTTTTAAGTTAATAAATGTCATGGTTTAAGTTTTTAAATCGGTTTTATATAAATTTCAATTTTAAGCCAAAAAACGACCGTTTTAGCCTCGTTTTAAGCCGAATTAAACGTTTAACCGAAAAACGAACTGAACCAGATTATCCAAAACATTATCCGGATTACGAGAATCCGAATGTGTGGCTTAAAATGGAGATGTGGGTCCCACCCCACCCTCCAAGTGGTCCGATCGGGATTTAGGGTGTTACCCCATCCCATTTTTCTTTTTACAACAACTTATTCAACAATCCATTCATCCTCTCAATAATTTCATCCAAAAACCGAGAATTCTAGCAAGAAAAACCGAGGTAAAATCGTGTTATGTACGTGTTTATGTTCGTTTCTTGAGTTTTCTTGCAAGGAAATGAGGTTTCCAAGTGAAAAAGGGTGAAAACCCGAGATGGAACCGATTCTTGCATGATCAAGTGATGTATACGAGTTATACAAGGGATCTTGGTCCAAGAAAGGAGTTAAACGAACCAAAAACGAATTTTTACGGTTAAATCGTTGTTTTTATATCATAACCGAAACCATGAAAGAAATGGCTTGATTGTGGGTGTAACTTGCTTGGTGTGGTGTTATTGTGCTTGTAGGTTTTGTATCTAGTTGCTAGCAAAGGCTAGAAAGCGAGATTCTTGCGGTTTGAAGCTAGAAACTCAAGGTAGTTCGGTTTTGTGTGATATTTGTATTTTTGGACAGATTGTGATACGTGTAGAGTTAGGTCATGCAATTTTACAGAGGTATTAGATATATGAAAATATGAGTTCTGTGAAGTTTTGGTAATTTTTGGACAAAGGATGAATATTTGGTGAATTTAATGCTCGGTTTTGGCCAAAAATGGTGAAAAATAGTTAATTATCATGAAAAATTCTGGAAAATTTCAGATATGCTTTTTATAACTTGTATAAGTCACACACAAAATTTTAGGTCTGTTGGAGAAGTCTAAGTAGGCTTTCCGGTTAAACGAGTTCTAGGGTTTTCTAGCTCGGTTTTAGTGAAAATGGCATTTAAAAAGAGATTTTTGTTCTGGAAAAATTACAGGGGACTATGGAGATGGCAGGGGTCATCCAGGAAAAATTTGGGATTTTTCTAAGATCTTTTGGTATTTACGACATATTTAGTGTTTAAGTGGTGTTTAAAAATAGATAAATAAATTTTAAATATAAAATTAATTCTGGAAATATTTTTATAAAATTCCCCACTGTCAAAAAGTGATTTGTGCAAAATTTTAAGATCCGAGACTAAACGGATAATTATTTGTGCTAAAACAAACTTTTAAAGCTTAAAACGCGTAAACCGGTAAAGTTCGCATAAGCGAGCTGACTGGTGTATAAAAACCCTAAAAATGAACTATTTTCATATAATTGAGTTAAACAAGTAAAAATGAATCATCCGAAAATAATTTGGATGATTTGAGTAATTTTTAACAGTTTCCGGTACGCTAAAAACGGAAACGGGTCCCGCGGCCAATCGGGGCGTCTAAACCGAGCCATAATTTCACAACTTTAGTTAAATTATCAATTAACAACTATTTTCGGGTCGTGTGTGACCAAACTCATTTTTGAAACATAAAAATGGATAACCGTGCTAGGCACGCAAAACGGGAAAAATGACTAATAGTAAATCTGACTAGTGAACTCTAAACGATATCACAATCTGAGTCCGGTGAAGCGTTTCTGGGTTAACATTGCCCCCAGAACGGGTACAGTACTGGGTTAACTGTGTCCCCAGATGTACCGGTTAACACGGTTAAAGTTATGTTAATGGTGATTGTATAGTAACGAACTTAGGGATCGTATTACAGATTTGGACTAGTAGCTGGAGTATTGTATTACTAATTTGCCTACGATAAGGTGAGTTTCACGAGCCCCTTTTTCTGAATTGTTTTCAAATATTTTCCCGGGGCGGAAGCATGTTACTAATAAAATGTTTAAGTACATACTAAACGCATGGATTTGCGTGTATTTATAAATATTCGATTGTAAGGGAATCGTACGGAATGGGTACAGTACTGGGTTAACAGTGTCCCCAGATGTCCCTGGAAGTGTTTCTGGGTTAACATTGCCCCCGGAATGGGTACAGTACTGGGTTAACAGTGTCCCCAGATGTCTCTAGAAGTGTTTCTGGGTTAACATTGCCCCCGGAACGGGTACAGTACTGGGTTAACAATGTCCCCAGATGTCCCTAATATATGATTATCATAATGATTTGTCACTGTTTATTTAAATTAGTGAAACTCACCAACTATTCGTAGTTGACCCGTTTTCTTTACATGCTTTCTAGGTACTCCCAAACTGGAGTAAGTGCTACATGCTTGATGATGCGTGCTATTTGTGGAAGTTTAGTGATCATTTTGTATTAAATATGATAATGTAATGTTGGTAAAACTTATGTGCTATCGCCTAGACGGGAACTAAACACGGAACAATGTAATATGATGTAAATTAATGTAGTGGTGTTTTCTTTATAAGCAATGATGTTGATATCAGATGTGTCTGTTGCATCCCGTTTACGTTTCCGCTGCGGTTACGGGGTGTTACAGAAACCTCCACACAACACACACAATCCCCATCCATCACTGAACAACCCACTTATGAACCATTCCCTACAACCCCACCCTCAAGCCAACAAGATAACACACTTCAAAGAAATATTGATCTAATGTTGGAGAATGATGAGTTGAAAAGGCAAGTTGAGGAGGTTAGAGATGAGAATGTTGATCTGAAAAGAAAGAATGAAGAGCTAACTAGTGAAAATGAAATATTGTTGAAAAAGTTAGCTGATGCTGAAATGTTAATTCGAACCCTGATGCAGGAGGTTGAGAAGACCTCATCTGCCCCAAAACAGGGGGAGAATATGGATCAAAATGATGTGACTAATGCTGAAAGTGCTGAAAAGATTGATGGCTTGAAAATGATTATGAATGATTATGATGTTAGTGATGAGAATGAAGAAGATGTGTGTGGAGAGGAAACAAATGAAAATGAAAAGTCAAATGATGATGAGAATGTGATTACAGAAGAGTTGACTGATATTGTGGATGAGGAGATGACTATAGAGAATGTGAATGAGAATGCTACTACTGAGGAACTGATAAACACTGAACCTGAAGATGATCAAGAAGTTAGTTCCAAGAGGGCAGAGCATGATTCGGAGTTAGATCAACTGTTCATAGAAATTGATGAATATGAAACTAGGGATGAGCAAGAGAATGAAGAGCAGTTGAGAAAAAGAAAAGAAAAAGGTAAAGGGATAGCAACAGAGGATGAGCCTGCTATATATGTTGAGAAAGATGTATCCTTTGTAGATACTGCTGCTGCTGCTGCTCTTGCTGAGAAAGAAAGACTGATTAAAGAGTCAATGGAAAGGGAATCAATTGCCCATTCCTTGACAGAAGAAGAGTTAGCACAGCAGGACTTATTGATCAGACAAGCCAACATTGAAAAAGAACTGACTGAAGATGAGGCTGATCAAGAAGTTATTAAGGTATTGATTAAGATGAAAAGGGTTGAGGAAGTGGACAACTCCTTGGGCACAGTGGTCAACATGTTCCAATCTAAAAGTCAAACATCAGAAACTGCTGCTGAACCAACTACTGATATAATTCCTGAAGAAGAAATTGGTGAGTCAACTGCAACTATGGCTGCCAAGAAATGGGTTGAACAAGTAAAAGAAGACATGAAAAATAACCCTACTGGTAACTGGGGAGAAAGAAGATTTGAAAAGACTTATCAAAGAAGAAAGAGATCTGCGGAGCAGACTAATGATGAACCAATCAGGGCAATTCCCTTGAAAACACTGAAACCAGGAGAAAATTACCAGGGGTCCCTGATGTTGATGTTCCTGATGTTGATGTTCCTAATGTTAATGTTACTGAACCAGAGCATCCTGCCTCTGATGAACCCAAAATAGATGCCATGATTGATCTATCAGATGATGAGGAGGATGACTCTGAGGAGTCTGATGAAGAGGGTGATGACAACCCTGATCAAGAAGGTGAAAAAGTTGGTACAAGCTCTACTGCTGAGACCCCTCAAGCTGAAATGACTTATATTCAAAGGGGCATAATTGAAATAAATGCAGAGGAAGTCCTAAAGAAGGTTGAAAAGAGAAAGAAAAATACTGAGCATTATAAGAACTATTTGAAAGTTAGAGGTTATCCTGAAGCTGCCCTGGAAAAATACACTGCTGAACAAATTCAAGATCTCTACAACAGTGAGAAAGAGATAGTTTCACAAAAGTTTGTAAAACAGAATGATAAGGTTGAACTGGAAGAATTAAAGAAGAAATATGATGGGATGTGTGGATATTTGATTGAGAAAGGCATGAAGCCTGAGGTTGTGAGAAATCTGAGAAAATAGGCAGTATTTGACCAGTATTCCAAAAGAAAAGAGAAAGAGTTAAAGAGGGTCTATACTGAGAGCACAATTCAAACTGAACTACCTGATGAGCCTCCAAAGAAGAAAAGAAGAATTCAGACCTTAAGGGAAAAGGAAAAGGAGCAAGTCAAACCTGTTGAAATTCCTATCCCTCAAGATGATGTCAAACCTGAACAAGAAACAAAACCATTCATGCCTTGGGAAAATGAGGAAATGATCTGCATCCTAAGAAACATAATGATCAACAAGAGAGGGATGACTGAAGAAGACTTTAATGTGTTGGAGAAAGAGGACTTGAAGACTCTTTTCTATCTGCAGAAGGATGAGTGGGAAAAAGCATTAAGGGAGGGAGAAAATCCCAGATATTACTCTGATGGCAGATTTGTACCTTCTAGTCTAGCAAGAACTCCAGGAATGATCAAAATGTTAATTGAACTGGAGGCAGCAGGACATGACATAGTTGAAATAGCAAATCTTCCTACTGAGATGGTGGAAGCCATATTTGTGAAAACATTCAACTTGGGACCTCAAAAGCCCAAGAAATCAATTCCATTCAGACCTCCAATTCATCAAAGATTATCAAGAGGAAGAGGCCAAGGAGGAAGAAGAGAATCAAGCAGCTCAGCACAACAAAGAACAAGACCACAGTCTGATATGGATCTACCCAGAGAGCTGTACTATGATTCAGTTACTGATTCTCTTAGAGTGATCATGGAGAGAAGATTGCTAAGGGAGATTGTGGTCAGAAGTGACTTCCTTGAGTATAATGAAGATCAATTAAGAAGGATGGCCACACTGCACTTGTATGACTTCAGAAACAGGGACAGATCAGCAGGAAGACAGATGAATGATTTATCAAAGTACTTACAGGAACAAGCTGCTGATGGATTCAGATTTTTGAAAGAAAAGAGAAGTTGGAGAATGATCCAACTCCACAAGTCAAAAAGGTCAGAGAAAAAGAAGAGAATGGACAGGGCTGAACTGAACTACCAGATAAGAGTCCGAGATCAGAATCCGCTGTCCAACATGGATACTTGTATAAGCTTGGGAAGAAGGATGAGAAGGCCAAACTACACAGTGCAGAAGAACGGTGTCATTACTGAAGTTGAATACAAAGAAGACACTGGTTTCTATGTACTAAGAAACTCTGATGGAAAGGCCTTCGCAACAATTAAAAAGGATGCAGATCTGACATGCTTGCACAATGATGATCTTACTGATATTAGAGACTTGGCGATACAAGAAGGACATACTCACTACCAAGTGCTCAATATCTTCAAAGAAAGAGCAGCATCTGTAATCCAGATGAGAAGACAAGCAGCCTACAATGAAAGGAAAAGACAAAATAGATAGATTAGGCTTTGCTTTGTAATGTCTTCGGACAAACCTTTGATTATGTAACTTTTACTTATGTAATTTGATTATGAAAATTTGATGTGTATTTTGCTAAGTGTAAGTAACCATAGAGTGTTTTGGGTCAGCTGAGGTGTTCCAATCTAGGGGGAGATTGTTGAGTCAAGAATTTGACCCAAATGAGGAGATTTGACCTAAACGAAGAATATGGAAGATTGGAATCTTCTCAACCTCCTCAGAAACTGCTAAGTATTGAATCCGAGCACACCTTGGACCTTCGAGTAAGCTTTTACTTAGCCGAGTACGAGATTTTGCCATCCGGGCACGGTTTACTTCAAATAATCTTCTTAAGTGGATATCCGAGCAAGGTATGCTTTTTAATGATTTCCGAGTAAGGTTCATTAATTCGGCATATCCGAGTAAGGTTCACTTTGTCAAGCAGGGTTGTTCTTCAAGACCAAGTATTTTACTCTTCCGAGTAAGGTTTGGTCAACCAAGTCCAAGAAGCCAAGTAATTGGAAGACCGGGCAAAGTATTCTTTAATAAATATGGTCCGAGTATACTTGATGAGTTGATGGAATATCTCTAAGTCATATCGAGTAAGGTCCTGCTCAGGTAAGGTATGTACTCCCGAGTATACCTTATCAATAAGTTGTTCAACTGACAATGAGCCGAACAGGACCATAGAAGAACAAGGTTGCTCGTAAGGATTTGTCGAGCAAAGTTTGATAACTCCAAGAAGATTGAAGTCTACTCGGTGAATATTTTACTTGGTAAAATATTCTTTAAGTAAAGTCTACCCGGAAACTGATTCCGAGTACACTTCTATGTTTACCAAGTCTGAAGGAAGGCCGAGTACACTGCGTACCCGAAGACTGAAGTTTAATGAAAAGCCTACCCGGAAGACTTGTTTTACACTTAGTATATTTTTGAATATGTAAATTGAATATGTACTATCGGATAGGGTTTCTAGAAGGAATGACAGCCTGTCTTAGGTTGGCAGGCCTATAAATAGAATAATTAGGGCACGCCGACAAGGACACGAGAGACAGAGAGGAATAAGACCGACACATTAATTAAGAGAATATTTTGTGTGTGACGGCTGTCCTAGGATTCCTTCTAAACCCTAATCGATTATCCTTTTGTATGATTAACATTATATAAATGGAAATCTTTTGAGTGAATCCTTCGTGTGTCTTCGTATTCTGAAGACTCATTGCAACCGTATGTTTGTTATTGATTCCGCCTTTAACAAACGGTCATCTTTCTAAACATAGTAACCCGTCACTAACTCGCTTGTCAACACGATTAACTTTGTGTGAGTTATGACATGATTGATTAAGATCCGAAACGACTAGATATTCAAGAAATCTGGGACCTGACAGAAATCAGTCCGGCTTCCAGCAACGTCAGAGCCTATTCCAGGATTCCGGTGAGGGACCGAGTAGTGGGGAGAAGAAGCCCACGTTAGAGGAGATGATGGCACAGCAGACACAGATGCTGTCGCAACTCATGACTCGAGAGGACTCCCGTCACAAAGAAACTCATGAGAAATTCCGGGAGCATGAGTCATTCATGAGAAATCAAGGAGCGTCAATTCAAAATCTTGAGCGTCAGATGGGAGAGATAGCAAGTCGTCTAATTGAGAGGTCGCCAGGTACACTTCCAAGTAACACTGAACAAAATCCGAAGGCGTTTGCGAAGGCTGTGACGACAAGGAGCGGTGCGGGGGCACGTAGCGAGCCCGTGATTCAAGAGGCGACGAGAGGAGTCGTTAACGAGCCTGCGGTAGATGTAGAGGAGTAGGTAGACGAGGAGATTCAGTTGGAATCTCCACCGGCCAAGGTGCATCAGAGGCACAGCCCCGGAAGTTCAGCACAGGCCGAGAACCAACCATTACCCAGCACACCACCGAGAGTCTACAAACCTAGACTCCCATTTCCCGGGAGAGTCTGTAGGGATAGAGACGAGGAGCAGAACTCCAAATTTCTTGATCTTCTGAAGCAACTTCATCTTAATATTCCTTTCCTTGAGGCACTTACGCAAATGCCAAAAAACGCAAAGTTTCTTAAGGATATACTTTCAAACAAAGAGAAGTTAGCCGAAGTCTCTTCCATTCCTCTGAGTGCTGGTTGCTCTGCAGTCTTGCAGAGAAAGTTACCAGAAAAGATGTCCGATCCTGGGAGTTTCACAATTCCCTGCATCTTGAGTGATAATACGGTCGTCCATGCGCTGGCAGATCTTGGTGCCAGTATTAATCTCATGCCGTATTCCGTGTATCGCAAGTTGGGTCTAGGCGAACCGAGGCCTACCCGTATGAGTATCCAGCTTGCTGATCGTTCTGTGAAATACCCCCGAGGGGTGGTCGAGAACATGCTTGTTCGTGTCGACAAGTTCATCTTCCCGGTGGACTTTGTCATCCTGGACATGAACGATGACGATAGTGTCCCACTCATCTTGGGCCGACCATTCCTTGCCACTGCACAGGCATTGATCGATGTCTGCGAGGGTAAAATAATCTTAAGAGTTGGGGATGAGAACGTCACCTTTGACGTTCGACAGTCACTGAAACACCCCAAGTCTGCTGATGACTCCTTATACTTCATTGATACCATCATGGAGCATGTCGGGGAGTTTTTCAGCGAAATTTGTGGAGGATCTGCCTCCAACACCCAGATTCTCGATAGGGATATTCCAGAGATTGAAATGGTTGCCGTAACCAATCAGTCCTTAAATGACGACACCGAGTCGCATACCCCTGAATCTGGCATGTCTGCTGAGATCGTACGAGACGATCCGATGGACCGACCTTCAGTCGAGAGTCCTCCTCTTTCCTTAGAGCTTAAGGATTTACCTTCCCACCTTGAGTATGCTTTTTTAGATGAAGAGAGGAAGCTTCCGGTTATCATTGCATCTGCGTTGACCGAGGTCGAGAAGCAGAAGTTGTTGAGGGTGCTACGAGAGCACAAGTAGGCTATTGCTTGGAAGATTATCGACATCAAGGGTATCAACCCTTCGTTCTGCACTCATAAAATCTTCATGGAGGAAAATTTCAAAAATGTCGTCCAGCCGCAACGGCGGCTTAATCCGAAAATGTAAGAGGTCGTAAAGAAGGAGATCATTAAACTCCTTGATGCAGGGATCATTTTCCCCATTTCTGATAGTGCTTGGGTGAGTCCAGTCCAAGTGGTTCCTAAAAAGGGTGGCATGACTGTCGTCACCAACGAGAGGAACGAGCTTATTCCCACGAGGACTGTGACGGGATGGCGAGTCTGTATTGACTATCGCCGATTGAATGATGCCACTAGGAAAGACCACTTTCCTCTTCCATTCATTGATCAGATGTTAGAGCGTTTAGAAGGTCAGCAGTACTACTGCTTCCTAGATGGTTTTTCCGGGTACTTCCAGGTTCCGATAGCTCCCGACGACCAGGAGAAAACCACTTTCACCTGCCCTTATGGAACGTTTGCTTACAAACGTATGCCGTTCGGACTTTGTAACGCTCCGGGCACATTCCAGAGGTGTATGGTGGCCATTTTCCATGATATGATCGAGGACTCCATAGAGGTGTTCATGGACGATTTTTCCGTATTTAGGAGTTCCTTCGATCATTGTTTATCAAATCTCGAGAGGAAGATGTCCCGCTGCATTGACACCAACCTAGTCCTTAACTGGGAAAAATGTCATTTCATGGTTCGCGAGGGCATTGTTCTAGGTCATCGAATCTCAAGTGCGGGGATAGAGGTTGACCGGGCAAAGGTCGAGACCATTTCTAATCTTCCCCCGTCGACTTCTGTGAGATCAATTCGTAGCTTTCTAGGTCATGCTGGGTTCTACCGCCGGTTCATCAAAGATTTCTCTAAAATCGCGAGACCCATGACCAAACTTTTGGAGAAGGATGCTCCATTTATTTTTTCTGAGCAGTGTATCGAGGCGTTTGATCTTCTAAAAGAAAAACTAGTTAACGCCCCGATCATGGTTGCTCCCGACTGGTCGTTACCATTCGAGTTGATGTGTGACGCGAGCGACTTCGCAGTCGGAGCGGTTCTTGGACAACGGAAGGATAAACATTTCCATCCGATCTATTATGCTAGATGGACCTTAAATGGCGCACAGGAAAGCTATACCACCACCGAAAAAGAGCTTTTAGCTGTGGTGTTCGCTTTCGACAAATTTAGGTCCTATCTGGTTTTGTCCAAAACAATTGTTTATACAGATCATGCAGCTATTAGATATCTTTTCAGCAAGCAGGATGCTAAGCCTCGTCTTATCCGATGGATCCTGTTGCTTCAAGAGTTCGATATAGAGATCCGTGATAAAAAGGGGGCTGAGAATGTGGCGGCTGATCATCTTTCACGACTAGAGGGAGTTGATTCAGGAGATTCGGGAGTTAGGATCGACGATCGTTTTCAGACGGAGAGTCTGATGTTCGTTACTGCACAAGAGGAAGGTTTTCCATGGTTTGCTGATTTCGCGAACTATCTCGCTAACGGATACCTCCCAAAGATGCCTTACCAGCAAAAGAAGAAATTCTTTGCTGACATCAAATTTTACCTTTGGGACGATCCATATCTTTTCCGCATTGGTGCTGATCAGCTTATTAGAAGGTGTGTGGATGTCAAGGAAGGATGGCAAATTTTGAGCCATTGTCATGTGGGACCGACTGGAGGTCACCACGGTGTGAATTCTACGGCAAAGAAAGTCTTTGATTCTGGTTTTTACTGGCCGTCTATCTTTAAGGATGCTCACCTGTTCGTTAAGAATTGCGATCGTTGCCAGCGTGTCGGCAACATTTCTTCGCGAAACGAAATGCCCCAGAATGCCATTCAAGTTTGTGAGGTTTTTGTTATTTGGGGTATTGATTTCATGGGACCGTTTCCATCTTCGCGTGGAAACAAATACATACTCGTGGCCGTCGATTACGTGTCTAAGTGGGTTGAGGCCAAAGCTCTACCCACCAATGATGCCCGAGTGGTAGCCCGTTTTCTAAAAAGTCTATTTGCTCGTTTTGGAGTCCCGAAAGCCTTGATCAGTGATCGAGGTACTCACTTTTGCAACTCGCAGATGGATAAGGCGTTGAAGCGTTATGGGGTCACCAATCGGCTTGCGACCGCCTACCACCCACAGACTAGTGGGCAAGTGGAAGTGAGTAATCGGGGAATCAAACGTATTCTCGAGAAAACGGTTGGTTCAACTCGTCGGGATTGGTCCGACAAATTAGATGACGCTCTATGGGTCTTCCGTACAGCCTACAAGACTCCGACTGGTTCCACACCATTTCGGATGATTTATGGGAAGGCCTGTCATCTTCCTGTTGAATTGGAACACCACGCTTCATGGGCCCTTCAAAGGAATCTTGATTTACCCGCCGCAGAGGGTAATCGTTTCCATCAATTACACGAATTAGAGGAGCTCCGGGATCACGCATACGCACAATCATTTCGGTATGAGGAGCATACGAAGGAACTGCATGACAGGAAATTGAAGGGTAATAAGCAGTTCAAGTGTGGGGATAAGATTTTACTGTATAACTCACGATTGAGGTTATTCCCGGGAAAGTTGAAATCCCGATGGTCGGGACCGTTCACGGTCACTGAGGTTTTCCCGTATGGCACGATTGAGATACAAGATCGAAGCGGGAAGTTTAAGGTGAACGGCCATAGATTGAAGCACTACATAGGAGAGCCGATAACTGATCAGACAGTCGAGGTGTTCTACCTTGACTCATTCACCGAGAAATAGGCGTGATGGATGCATCACTAGGGAGACAGCCTGAGTTGTAGAGTTTGTATTATGATTCTCCTTATTATCTATTTTTATTTTTTTATTTTTATTTATATTTATAAAAACATGATAATACAAAAAAAATAAATATTTAATAAAAATCAAAAAAAAAATTTCAAAAACACAAAAATATGTTTACTTCTTATGTTTTTGTTTTCTGTTTCGTACGCCGCTACATGCGAGCGAGTTTGAGTTGTTACAGGTATTATTATGCGCATGGTAGCTCTGATGGCGTTTTGGAACTGGTTCACCCGAGGTTGCGGCCGCGAATGAAATGCTATACGGTCGTTCGTTTGAGTCATACACAGCTGATGAAGAATTTTCATCTAAACCAGGGGAGTAACCCGTTCTCTATTTTAATTTCTGTTCTTTCAAGTTTTAATTTTATGCTTTACGTTTTATTTTTATTTTATTTCTTTTCCTTGTTCTCATCGAGGACGATTTCGTTCTAAGTGTGGGGATGGGAAATTTATTTTACTTAGTTATAGAAAATATATATATATATATATATATAATAATAAAAAAATTTTAAAAAAATTTACAAAAATAAAAAGTTTTCACTTGTTTTTTCGTTTTCATACGTTGAATGATAAAAAAAATGTCCCTTGTTTTTAGCTTTTGTTGCATTAAAGTGGGAGATGATGATATTTATCGGAAATCGTTTTTCAAACTACTAAAAATATGAGATAAATAAAAGAAAACGCACTTAACTTGGGATGTGTCGGTAGGCTCAGCCTTGAAAATGAAATGGCAAATTTGATAAAACGGTTAAACGGAAATCTTTTGTGGGTAAAGCGTTTTGTCCGTGGAAAATAAGCAATGAAAGGTCGAGCCATACTCAAGCCTCAAATTTTGGTATGAAAAAGTGGAAGTATCATGAGTTTTAAAAACATTTGAATACGTTATCATATGATACTTGGGTAGGTTTAACGTTAGAGTATGCCGTGTAGCCTGTGATATAAATCTTAAACTGCTAGTTTAGTGTTTTACACCTCATTGGCGTATGGTTTTTAACCTTAAATCCTGTATTGATGGGATGCTTCGGGTCCGGAGACCATGGGTCTGTATGCAATCTATTCATCTGGGTATTCACAATTCCTAAGTGGGGTTGTGGATATTTAAAATAAAGCCAAAGAGCAAACCCTTATTAGTCTATAAACATGATCACAAAAGTACAAAAGTACAAATACACTACAGACTTGATCATCCACGCTGTTAGCCATGTGGGGTCCCCTTGCTCGCGTCTCATTACCATTAAGAAACGGACCACAAGGGACACGCTACATGTAAGCCCTACAGATGAAATTTTGCATATTCACCTATGGTGATGGATTTGGGGTATTGCTTGATAACGAGGGTATGTCATGTTGTGGGGAACACTAGCTATAAATAAATGAACCTTTATCATATCTAATGGCTGCTTTGTAGACTTTGATGCTTAAGCTTAGGTGGATAAACAATACCCTTGATCGTCTTAACTATTATTAAATATTGAGCAACAAAGTTTTAATTCTGCTAATTTTGAGGTTTAAGTCAAGTTGGGGTGGTCTGTCCCGGTAAAAGCAGAAAATAAGCGGGTCTTAATTGTGTAAACCAGTAAGTAAAATTATTGTCGGATCTTATTTGTCCCGGTAAAGATTAAGGCATGGGTTTAGGTGGACAACAATATCGATGATCGCGGTTTTTGCGATTTTCTGAGCTTTAAAATATAACCTAGATGTTTGATTTAACTTTTATTTTCCGATTTTGATCCAACTGCAGTCAAATCTTTTTCAGGGACGAAAAAGTTTTAAGTGTGGGGATGTTTGATGTGTAGTAAAACACACTTACTTTCCTTATGAATTTATCATGATTTTTATGCTTATTTGTTTTTTTTATGAAAGTATTGGGGGCTAAGTGCAATAATTTACAAAGTTTAAATGTTAATTGTAGGTTTATGAAAGATGGTGAAAAAAGAGTTAATTTGGAAGATTCTAGAGGCCTTGTTGGTCAAGTTTTGAAGCTACAACTCAAGGCCCAACCCAAGCCCACAAGTTAGAAGCCTTGTATAATATTATATGAAGATAATTAATTAAGAAATCAGCCATAATCCAGCCAAGGACCCGAAAATAAAAAAAACCCTAGCCTCTTCTACAAGTTCCGATCGGAACTGCAGCAGAAAAAAGAAGAAAGAAAAAGAAGAAAAGGAGGCGGCTGTGGAGGCTGTGGCGGCTGGAGAGGAAGAGGAACATCAAGGGGCATCTTGGCACAGCTTCTAGGCATCTTATACATCATAAATCTCAGCCATTAACCCTAAGTAATTATCCTTAAACTTTGGTTATTGTTCAAGAACCCTAACTTTGTTGAATTAATCTTTTACTTTGGATAGTTTTGCAAGTGACTGATAGTTTGACTTGTGATTGATTGTGTTTGAATCTTGAATGAATTTGATCATGTTTAAGTTGATGTTTGTGATGTTTTTCTTAAGTATGCATGGCTGTCCAAAATCTATGAGTAGCTAAACTTGTTTGTTCTGCCTAGGATATATGATTGTTGAGTAGTTTAGACTTGTATAATGGATTGTTAATGTTCAAGACTTGAATTATTGATGTAAAGTTTAACTAAACCATAAATTAGATTGTGTATGATGGCTGTGTCTTATGTTTTATTACTTATAATCCTCTTGCATTAGTTAATTGAATTAGTTTTGATTAATTGATTGCTTGTTAGACTCTTGACTTGGTGTTTAGGGTTTATTTACGGGGTGTACAACCGTAGGGATAAGTGGGTAATATAAATCATCTAAAATCAGTTAAAATACACCTTCTTTGAGACCGAGAGGTGATAAGAAGTAATATTGTCTCGTTGCTTTTACTTGTTAAAATTCAGACCGCGCGAGAGCGGGTTTTTGTCTTGTCGAGTTTGAGTGTTTATGTGCAATTAGTTGGTTTAATTTGGGTTAAGTTAAATTGTTCCTCTATCCTTGGTGACATAGTATTTGTCTCCATTAGGATAGTGTGTCGATGAGACCGAGAGGAGAGTCGTCATTTGAACACGTTAATAATTGTTTTTCCGGTTTATTCTTTAAAATCAATTAAGATAAGTTAGAGATTGTTAGAGAGACTGAGAGGTAATTTGACTTTCTTAAACAAGTTTTAGTTGTGTCATCTTTTATAACCGGCGTCATGAATATTTTCAATCCGTTGCCTTGTTATTTCTGTCAACATGATTCATTCCTAGGTAGACGTCTTTATACATTGAATTTAAACCGAAGTTTTCAAAGTTTTGTCAAAAGTTTTCATTCAGTTAAGTTAAGTAGTTAAATTAAATTCTAAAATAAATCAATTAAATATTTTGGTGAGTTTTGGTTAGAGTTTAGTAATTATAAACGTTTTCACGTATCTTCGAGTTCGATATCCGGACTTTCCTCATCTTTGCTATACGCGACCGGTACACTTGCCGTTTGTGTGAACTAGGATAGATTGTTTGGTTTTTAAAGCTTAGTTGCGACTTGTGTTTTATTTTTATATATATTTTCGCACATCATCATACAACCACTTCATACATTATATATGTATCCGAAGACACATAATCCACTGTCTAGCCTGTTCACCTTACCACTTAACCACTTAACTGCCCCTAACCACTTAGCCACTTGTTTACGGAAGCACATAGAGGCTTGCCCTCCCACGCACTCCCGTTATGCCACTTAATAACGAAGGCACGTATAGGCTTACCCTACCATGCACTCACGTTATGCCACTTAATAACGAAGACACATATAGGCTTACCCTACCACGCACTCACGTTATGCCACTTTAATAACGAAGACACGTATAGGCTTACCCTACCACGCACTATTGTCATGCCACTAACACCCTTACTAGACCCTTGCCACTTCTATCACACTCTACCTCTACTTGTCTATAACCCACTTCCTATAAGCACATTATTTACATAATAAGCAAGTCACATCAACAATCATACACACTAATAACCACTTGACAGTCACTATCCTTGGCGATACGTGCAATATCCGAAGATCGTTCACGCACCGGCAAGCGTTATATATTAGCTACTTGTATAACATCTATAGCATACACTTACCACTTAAGGTAAGTGTATTCACACTTCACATCGAGTATGCACACAGCCCCGAAAACATAACAAGGAAATGGGGCTAGAAACTCACCTGGATTCTGTTACACTCGCCGTTAACGGTTAATCCCTTCTTTAACTGAGCTCGGATAACTGTATATAAGTTACACGTATCAATACTCATCCTATCGTATCAGATTACTTTTACTTAGTTATTAAGCGAACTTAGAGATTAAGCGAACTTAGTATTAAGCGAACTTAGATATTAAGCGAACTTTGTATTTAAGCGAAGTTAATTAGTAGGCGAACTTGTATAGCGAACTTATATGGCAAGCGAAGTTAATTAGCAGCGAAGTTATACAGCAACGAACTTATACAACAGCGAACTTATACAGCAAGCGAAGTTATTCAACCAGCGAAGTTATACAGTAAGCTTGTTGTAGTGAGCTGCTGCTGCCAGGGTTCGTTACATTCAGTTTTATCATCAAGGTTGCAACTTTATATTTCGTCTAGACCCGATCTTCCCTTGTTTTAAGTTTCAAGACTATACGTTAATAGAAATGTAAACTTTAGGATCAAAACATACCTTTGATGTTTATATTTGAATAACTCGAATAGACCAAAACCATATCAAACGGACTCGGATTTGAGTGATTCAAGTGGCCACGGAATCGTCTCATCCTGATCTACAAACCCATCAGCTCTCTTTCGCCGGAAACCTCCACTACAGTCGCCGGAAAAGCTGAACAGTGACCGGAATCGTCATTATTGAGCTGCTACGGTTTTGATAATAAAAATTAGACTTCCCGACCTCTGATCGAAGATCCAATCGGTGGGAATCTTCATTTATATACCGTGAACACTCAGTTAAAATTTGGGACCGATCCGACGGCTAGATCTCCGGGAATCTTTATGTCATTGTGGGTGGTTTTCTCAAAAACGGGAATTGAGTTAAGTGTGTGTTTTGATGGTGGAGGCTATGATGTAGAGATGTATGAAAATGGAAAGGATTAGGGTTTTTAGGGGTATTTATACTCCCTTAAGCCCATGGACCTAAGGCTCATCTTTCTTTTTTGGTCCATAATTAACTCCATCTAATTAGCCTACTTATCCTTCCACCCTTATTATTTTATTAATTCTCTACCAACTCAAGTAAACTTTTCCATCATAAATAAATAATATATTAAATATTATTTTTAGAAATTTCGGGATGTTAAACCTGTTGACCTATTCTAGGCTCGGTTGTGATATCAACGATTCAAGATTTGGATCTTCGTGTTTGGGGAGAATTGAAGAATTTTAGAAATTGAAGAACAATTGTTCTTCGTTTTCTTATGGGTTGTTGAGATAACTTGGGAAATAAATTGGCTTTATTTAAGATTTAAATTCAAATTCCAGAGATTTAGGGTGTTATTCTATTACCATAATTACCTGGTCAAAGCATCTTTGAGGCTTCTTGATTGTTCTCGATCAAACCTAGTTTTCGGTCAACTATAAGTGCTCTCATTTGACTTTTGATAGCTCTCGGCCAACCAAAGGTGTTTTCGGTCAAATATTATTGTTTTAGGTCGACCAGTATTCTCGGTTGACTTGATCTCTGTTGACCTGATCTGTTCTCGGTCAACGCTGACTGTTCTTGGTCCAAAATCAGGGTTCTCGGTCAGCTTTTGTGTTCTCGGGTAAGATCAAGATTTCAGGTTCTCGGTAAAAAAAGTAATTTCGCGGGAAAAGTTTTCTTGAACGAAATTTTTTCTAAATACTCCTTATAGATGAGACTTCGTTCTTGAAAATTTTGGCAAAAATAATTTTTCAAGGTGATTTTCGGTAATATTTTTTGGCGGGAAAGTCCGAAAAAATTTTCTTGAACGAAATATTTCCTAGACACTTCTTTTGAGTGGGACATCTTTTTTGAGAATTTTGGCGATCATATATTTTTTAAAAAATTTGGTGGGAAAATCAGAGTAATAACCCAATGGATTCTCCACAACCCTTCTTAATGTTTAGAAGTACTCATAATCAGTCTGCTCCCTCACCAGTTGTATTTCAGAGCATAAAGAGTTCGCTTACAGAGGTAGATTCAAATACATTAGCATATCCCAATATGGTAAGGGAGCTGGAAATGGTCAACTGTGAAAACTACACTCTTATGAAAAACGATAAACTGTATAAAGAAAATATAGATGCACATTGTCAGGACATACGTAAACTTCAATCAGATTTCGGTATAAAAAGTTGTCACCACTTAGATGCTAAGAAGCGTATTGCTGAATTAACTGCCGAACTAGATGCATCTGAGAAAGAACTTGAAGAATTAAGTGTTAAATTTGAAAATGCCAATTTCAACTTAAAGAAGTTTGATGTTTCAAGTGAAGCGGTTGAGAACATAATTAAGAGTCAATTAAAGTATAAAACTCAGAAGTGTGAGGGATTAGGATATGAAAAGGTGCCTCCTCCTTTTAGTCATAACTATACGAGTATGCCTGTAACTGAAAAGGAAGAGGCTAGGGAGGAGAACATGGGATATGGTAAAAAGGTTCAATCTGAAACTGTTGGATCAGGATCCCTAGAGGAAATTAAGCCTGGTCTTCAATGTGTTAACAATCTTATTGCCTCTACTTCATGTGCTGAAAGTGTTGACATTGAGAACTGTGATAGCCAGAATGACGATCTTGAAGAGGTTCTGTGTGAAACGTTTTGCAAGGTTGAAGAAGGTCAAAAAAGAGCTAAGAAACCTAAAAAGGTTGACAGTTCACCAGGTGTTGCTGCTGTTAAAAGGCAAACGTGTTACCATTGTGGCATTCCGGGTCACATAGCCAGTAACTGTGTTCATCGGCTTTGCATACCCTATTATATGAATAATCATGGGGCAACATTAACAGAAACGTCTCAATCTAAACCGATGAAACGAGTCTCGCCTAAAACATCAAGAGAAGGGAATTCCATAATTAAACCTTTTGATGGTGATTGGAACTTAGCAAAGAAAAATCAAAGAATGAAGGTGTGCTTCGCATGTGGGAATGGTGGGCATCTGGCGAAAGACTGTTTATACCGTACAATGAAAAGGAAGACTGTTCAGGTGAAGAGCACTCAAGGTTTCAAGGTTAACACGACAGGTTTGCACTCAAATCATTTTAAACATGGTAAAAGGCATTTCAATTTTGCAAAATCAAACAGTGCTAAGAGTGTTGAGAGTTCGATTTCAACAAGTTCAACTACAAAGTCTATTCTTTCTTGTTTTACTAAACCAAAACAGATTTGGAAAGTTAAGACTCAACAAACCGAACCTGTAAAATCATATATGCTCTTAGACGATGATAAAGACATGAGTTGGCAAGAGGTCACATGTGTTGACGCTCAAGGGAATCTGAGGACATTCATGACATGGGTCCGTATGTCCAACTGATCACTATGCGTGTAGGAACAACCACAAAATCAATGTTTATTAAATGGGTTGTTCCAGACACATAAAGTTGTTGATCATATTTGAGTAAAGATTCTGAAAGTTATGAAAGCATCAGTCTAGGGGGGAGATTGTTGGGTCACGATTTGTTTAGGCTGATGCATATCAAAAGACCATGACATGATCAAGACAAGAGAGAAATAATCTTGAAGAGTCGAAGTATTATACAAGATGGAATTTATAGCTTGGAGCATGTAATACAGAAATCCCTATGGATTTCGGTTGGGAAGGGCTAGCAATATAGAAATCATGTTGATTTCTGTATGGGCTTAGTTGGGCATGGTCATTGGGCCTCTTGTAAAAGCTAACTATATAAAGTGTGTCTTATTTGATAATTAGGCTAGATCTCTCTCACACTTTCATAGTCACCATCAAGAGAGCATATACCGATTTGTATAATCTCATGTACTAGACGATTTAGTAATATAATCGTGTGCATTTGGAGTATTATTGTGTTTATCATATTTGTATTGTTCCTCTACATCGTTCTTGAATCATCACGGTGTTAGAATTCAGCGCTAACATCGTGTTTGGGTTGATATCATATTGTAGTTATCCAGATTCGGGACTTACAAGAAGGTCTCCTTCTATTGATATCTAGTTGGTAAATCGATCTTTGGGTCTGGATCAGGTCCACCTTGAAACTGATCAAATAGATCATCAATTCTCGATAATGTGTATTGAATTTTAATGGCATGTTTGTTCATTTCATGAAGTTGTTTGGATAGAGTATGCTTATATCATCTAGGTAGGATTTGCATATCCTATTCATGAGATTCAAGAACATTGCGACTCATTTGTCAATTCGAACGGTATGGCTTATTGACTTATAATGGCCCTATCTTATTTCTAAAATGTCTTTAGATGGTCTTCTTCTATTGATATCTAGTTGGTAAATCGATCTTCGGGTCTGAATCATGTCCACCTTGAAACTGATCAAATAGATCATCAACTCTCGATAACGGGTATCGAATTTTAATGGTATGTTTGTCAGTTCTTGAGTTGTTTGGATAGAGTATGCTTATATAATCCAGGTAGGATTTGCATATCCTATTCATGAGATTCAAGAATTTTGCGACTTATTTGGCAATTCGACCAGTATGACTTATTGACTTATAATGGCCCTATCTTGTTTCTAAAATGTATTTAGAAGGTCTTCTTCTATTGATATCTAGTTGGTAAATCGGTCTTCGGGTCTGGATCAGGTCCACCTTGAAACTAATCAAATAGATCATCAATTACTGATAATGGGTATCGAATTTTAATGGTATGCTTGTTTAGTTCCTGGAGTTGTTTGGATAGAGTTCTAAATATCGATGCGTCATCTTGTACAGGATCAGGTCGAAACTCGATCTGTCTTGACGGGAATCATCCAGGTAAATCTATGGGTAAAACTTTTAGATAAATCTTGGCTTGTAGGTATATCTCAAGACGTAGGTTATGTGTCTTGGTAACAATAATCAATTCAGTATCACACTAATCACCATGGATTGCTAAAGTTTCACCACTAGCGAGTGGTAAATGTACGTACTAGCCTTTCCAAACCCATGATTTTCATATAATTAGCCTATGCCTTTATCATGGTTGTCTATTTTGATTGGTATATAGATCATTACCAAGGTTATGGGTTTCTATCGAAAAATTACAGCCACGAATGACTACATAGGTTTTTATTTTCATAAATAAACTTAATGAATACCTATTATCTAAATTTATTGGTCTTATGTCAAGAGATAACCCTAATCATTTATAAACTTAACTCGACTTTAGTATAGGTAAATACAAGAACATAATGGTATTCAGTGATAACTAAGTGAATCCTTACGGGTTTTCATGGATCTTCCTCTAGAATTCTAATTTTTGAATTTGGGACAATCCTTTTTAGATGTGTCACTCACTTATGAAATCAAACCAACATTGAGTTTGCTTATCGCTAGCTATTGAATTCCTTGTTTACCTAATGTTCAACTTAATGTATACTATTGGGTTATAATAACTCTTGGAATCATCACAAACACCTTCAATCTTATTCTTCCTAGTGGATTTCAAATAATTGCTCTATTGCTACTCTCTTTATTTGCACTGCGTCCTTGATTGTTGCTTCAATGTGATTTATTGAGCTAATTTTTCAAAGATGGTCGATAACTTAGATCTACTAATGGCATGTGTTTGTCTTAATTTGGGTGGTTTATTGTCATTTATATTATTTTTGGATAACAGAAATAGACAAAGGTCAATATTTATTATTGAAGGCATGTGCATAAATATAGGAAATATTCACAACTGTATAATAATTAGTCAACTCAAAGGATCATGGTGATAATGGAAAATTATCGTACTTGTTTAGAGTTGTGACATTCGTCATTTTCGTTTTAACTTGTATTCGTTTTTGTACTATAAACCCCCATTTATAAATTGGATCCTTTAATATTAACAAAGATAGTGGTTTATGTTACAAATTTTTTTCACACTTGTTGGATCGCGAAACGTCTCTTTCGGTACTTTAAAACACCCTTTTACGATCGAAAACGACTTAAAACGAATTTCAGGGACCCGAATCGACAATTAATGAATGCTGGAGACCAACCCCCACCCATAGGGGCGCTGCGTAGCGCGCCCACTAAGGGCGGGGGTGGTCACGCATCGCTTAGGGGTGTCTGCAGACTCCATCAGCTTGTTTTGTTTTTTTATATCTTGTTTGACCCATTTTCAACCTAACCAAATGCATAAAACTCTTGAAAGAAACACCATCCACAAACCCTTACTCTATCCCCATATAAACAAGACCATATCACCCATTCTTTGTTGATCTTTCTTTTTCAAACTCTCTCTCAACCTAAGATCCAAGTGTTCATCTTCAACCTCTTGTTAGTTTGACTTCTCATGGTCAAACTAATGCTAACATTGTTTATAACTAATTCTTGTTACTTAAAGCTTATATTATAACTTGTTTAAAACATACTTTATTTTAACATGTTGTATGTAAGACTTAATCTTAATCATTTATAAGCTTATTATAATGAGTTCCATGTTATTGGGTACGTGGCAACCACCATGTGCCTTATTCCGAGTCAAGACGAACCAAGACCAAACTCTCATTTAAATGCTTTATATATTTAAAATGATTTAATAATGTGTTACATGTAAGATTTGTGTATTATAATTTCTAAAGTTACTAGATGAGTTCCATGGTATTGGGTATGTGGCAACCATCCTCGGTTTCATTCCGAGTCAAGGACCGAACCGAAACCGAACTCTCGTTTAACTCGTTATTTAATTGTTTTAAAACAAGTTGTATGAAAGATTTAAGTGTTTAAGTTCTTTTATTTACATTTTTGTATTTGCTATTTTAATATGGATTTTTTGGACCCAAAATTGGTCACATATCAAGTCTTGGACCAACTAAACCAAACAAACCGAACTAAATCGGGTTCACTCACTTGAAACACACTAGTTGTGTTTCGGGCCACCGAATCCCACATTTTCTTTTTTAGATCTTTTACAAACTAATTATAAATGTTCTCTTAAAGTACTTGGTATGTCGGATCCAACTTGATCTTATAACAAGCTTGGACCGATAAAACCGAACACTCGCTTAACGATGATGTTTGGAGTTTCTCCTTAATAGAACTTCTAACATTAGTTAAGTCTTTATTTTAAACAATTTATTTCATGATATTTATCACCTTGGAATGTCGGGTTCGGGCTTGACTATTTATCAAGACCCGAACCGACTAACCGAGCACTCGTTAAAATCCTGTTTTGGTATATCTAACAAGGGGCCGTGCACTATTGCATTAAACCAATCCCCACATATTTACTTAACAAAGGTTAAGTAAAACTAATGACTAGAATACCGAGACCCGATTTCGAGCAAACTTACTTTTCAAAAGCCATTACTTTAATTCCTTATGTAATACACTTTAGCCCTCAAACTTTAATTATTTATTTTTCTTTATAGCTTTTAAGACAATCTACTAACTCAAGACCCTCTCAATCTAGGTCTTGCTCGTTGAACTTACCCTTCCGTTTTACCGCAAACTAATCCTTCAAGTTACTTTTCATGTGAGTAATCACACTCCCCCTTTTTACGCTTTTATACTTTTGGAGGTGGCATGCGTTCCATATCCAAACTTACTTGTTTTATGATCTCATTATCAAATCCACAATTCAACATTATATGTTTGTACGAATATTTGCTCGATCTTTGTTTATGCCTCAATTTGCGTATGTGCACAAGTGTTTACTTTTATGCTATTGTTGAGACTCAATAAGTATGATCACACGCACCCCTAACTAGTTAACCTTGTGCAAGTAGCATAGGGCATAATTATCAGAGTATGTTGGTTGTTACCAATTAGAAATGATCCTCATTATCCGAGCATTTTAGTTGTTACCAAATAGAAAGGAGCCACAGTTATTTGCTTTACATTTACAATGGTTGTTGCATTATTCTATTTACACATGTGAATTGTGATTTTTGCCTCATTATATACATATGTCAAAACTAGTGTATTGTCCATCGACATTCGTGTTGATCATATCTATTTTTACGCTTGTTACATGTTTACTCTTAAGTTGCTCGTGAAGATTGAAGACTCATCACTTAGATCATACCTTCAGGATACTTTAATGAATTTATGATTATATAAAATTGTTTGTATTTCGTCTTGAAGAAGTTGTATTTGTGATTATTGAATGGAATAAACAAGTTGAGTAAATATTGTCACTTTAATAGTGTCATAGTGTTCTTGAGCAATCCGTTGCACCCCGGCATGTTCCGCCGCCTTTGGTCGGGGTGTGACAAGAGTTACTAAAATAACTACTAAATAGGTGTGAATACGCATCAACACCAATCACAATTTTTCAAATTTTCCTTACCAAAATATCTAAGCTATGGGATATCTAACTAGAGTAATAAGAGAGAGTTACTAGAAGCCTAAGTATTCCATAAATATGCTCTAATAGTTAAAAAAACAACAATATCAATAACAGAGTTATGCATCATGAGAATCTGGAAAGATAGGTTCGCATCCTTATCCTCTAATTAGCAACGATTTCAAACGGATATAGCGTAGGAAAATGAAATATGACCTAAGGTTAGTGGGATCTAAGCTCAATGAGGGTGTGAATAATTTTTCTAAAAGGAATATTAAGATTCACAGAAAAGGCACTGGCGCGGTGCATGATTGATGGCACAACAGAGGTCGTTGGGGGCGATCCTTCGACCTACTGTCGATGTTGCGAATCTTGATATTAATGTGTGAACTAGGCTTTTGTAACATGTTACATAATCCATACTAAGTAATTTCTAGTAAATAATATATATATATATATATATATATATATATATATATATACTAGTAGGTACCCGCGCGATGCAGCGGAGCCAACAAGTTACAACATGATACTCGCATATGTTAAAAAAATGCATGTTATAGTAAGGTTTCTCATGTATAATTTAAATTCCATTCAAGTTTAATGTGCTACAAAGTAACAACAATAAACATCAAGATATGTGTAAAACAACCATATTCATTGTAAATGTTGGTTTGTATATTATTTTAATCATGTGACATGCTGCTATCAAAAAGTTTGTCATTTACTTATAGCCAACCCAACATATAGTCAACACTCAACCCAAATACAACACTAAGATTTCACAATTTTTAATTATGACTTGTTTAGGGCCTCATACGACGCTGGTTACTATTGAAAACAAGAAAAAAAAACATTAAAATTGACGCCAAGATTCAACTCTTAATTGTTTACTAATTCCATATTTACTAAACGAAATTTAATGTTCCATTGTCTCCTTAAACCACTCCTTCCCATTAACCGCATTAAACTTCGTGCCAAATATAAGTGTGGCCCACCTATGTAGAAAACAATATATATTAATAAATATACATATACATATAATTTAAACCAGTGAAACAACGAGATGAAAACTTACTTTTACTACTGCGGAAAGTAATTTATGATCCATATAAACTATCCCGTCTTCCTTTGTTACTATTGCTTGCAAGTGCAAAAACAAGGGTATTTGGTCATTCAATTTCACCAATGGTCCACATGACATTAAACCGAATCTCATGCATATATGATTATTCTTTGTATGCAAGTTCTTTCCAAGCACATAACTTGAAAGCTCGAGTATTCGTCTGGTCACCATTAACAAACAAATTTTAAATTTGATTGGTAAAAGAAAAACAAACTAATCTTAGAAAAACATAATAGTATCAACATAAATTGTGATGTAAGTCAATAAATCACTATAAACAACAATTAAGAATGCAATATTATGCATATATACATAGCATACCAGTAGAATGTGAGCCCGCTAAACCTCCATCATTATTGCACGACTAATTAATATTTGTTTAACACAAGCCTAGATTTTCAACAAAACTGTGAGCGGTCAACCGTAAAAATACAATTTATTTCAAGAATTTTTATTAAAGTTGCATTAAACTATTATTTGAAAACTCAGAACTCACATACATACTTTAACTTCGGATGAGTTCTGGTGGGTTCACTAACCAAGTTAGGGCAGGCTGTTTTAGGTCGTTTACAGTAATTGGTTACGATTACAACTTACAAACGTTACTAGCATAAAATAAAAGGAAAAAGTTAGCACGATTATCGAACCGACTTGAAGATGTTTTGTGTTTCCTTGTTAATCCAATAATATATGAAATTCTTAAGTTTAAAAAGTACCCCGCAATCAAATTTTGAACCGTGACAAAAACTAACCCACAATCAATTTGTCACAAATAATCTTTTAGAAATAAACGGCCTGTAATCTGTTCCGAACCTGACCCGAACAGTTAGCCCAACTCATTTTTATAAAATCTATCATGAATAAATCTTCACACTTTTGACCCGGTTAAAGAGAATAGAGTGCACCTTTTTAGTGCAGTTTTGTTTCATATTACTATTGTCAAAAATGTAACTTTTATGGCTTTAATTGTTGGGGTAAAAAAAAAGGAACAGTTCTGCATATAATTGCAACCAAAATTGTTCTTTAACTGCATACTTTTAAAACTTATGAATTAATTAAATTGTACAGAAAAGAAATGTGGTTGCAAATTCAAATGCGATCAAGTACTACTTAAATAAAATATAAGTTGAAGCTCCAGCTTAGCTCGTTTATCTTAATAAACTGAAATGTTAAGCTCGAGCTTGACTCGTAAAAAGCTCAAGCCAGTTAAGATAACCCAGCAAAAATTAAACATTTGTAATCTGGTAATACAAAAGGAAAATTACCATATGAATATGGATACGCTCATCCGGTCCATCCCTTGAAAGACACATCTGAATCAAATAAAAGCATATTGAGCAACTAATATCACACATAATATGTTTGAAAAACTTAGAAAATTAGCTTTATTATGTATGTTTCAGTAGTAATTGAACATATATTATACTGTCTGAACCTTTATTAATGGATCAACCAAAACAAAAGCAAAAGAAAAAAATCTTTTTTTATTGAGCCTCATCCACATGCGCATGATACAATTCGGTTTCGAGTCATGTTCGGGTCAAATTTTCAAGTTCATGTTAATTTGGACCTGCCATACAAAATTAGCTCGGTTTCGGTTAACTCTTTGGCTGCACATGGCATGGTGGGTTCAATGCACATCATGAGATCGTTAAGATTGTTTTGCTCAATTACATCGTGTTCATTTAAATGCTTCTTTGGCTGCACATGGCATGGTGACTAATGACAAAGGATGTGCAAATATGTATCTCGTGTGCCTAGCTCTATTAAGTGAAGGATCCTACCAATAACAAGTTCATTTTCCTAATGAATAAAGAGGATCAACGAAAACCATTGCTTTAAGTGTTTGGTTAAAAATTAAACAAACGAACACAAACAAGTTCATTTTCTTAACGAACGAACGAACATATTTATTTTTTTAACGAACGCATTTATTTTCTCAACGAACAACCAGGAACACGTTTATTTTCTCAACGAACAAACAGGAACACATTTATTTTCTTAGCAAACAAACGCACTTATTTTCTTAACAAAAGACAACATCCTGAAATTAACAAAAAACTCGGCATGCAAACAGCAAGTTGCAAAATGACCAGAACCAAGACGACAAATGTATAAAAAGAAGCGTTATAGCCAGGGCCCAAATCACATTTTTTTGAAAAACACACCTTGTGAACTGAACCTAGTATGCCCAGAATCAATGAACAATTAGAGCCAGAACCATGATTACTAATTTCAAAAAATCAGTTGCAGCCAGAACCCATAACAACTGAACCCGTTCAGACCTGTTATGCTGCTTGACCTTGTCATACTTTGTAGTATCATAATTGTAGTAAAACTCTACAGCATGAAAATAGATATGCTTGTACAGAACATACATTTTATTTTATTTAATAATAACAATAATAATAGTAATAAATAGGTTAAACTGGTCAACCCACGAACCCGCCAGCTTGAACAGAACACAACCTGGTAAAACAAAAAAATGATAATTGATAATAATATTATCTCCAAGAATAAAGAATAAAATATGTTAATTTTAAACCTCACATGTAGATATACACGACAACGATGATTGCAACTCGGTCAAAATTGTCACCTTTATCACAATGAAAGATGATTTGTACAAAGCCTCTTTTAGCCATACACCGCTACAAGTAAAAAGAAATTATCTTCCAAAATGGTAAAACGAAGGTTTAACCAGTGAAGGGAAAAACTGCCAAAAGCGTTAATTTAGTGGTGTATGCCAATAGGTGGTAATGTACCAACACCCACATTGCACAAATAATCAATTTCTAAAGATGGGTCTAACCAGCAAACCAGTATTGGAAACAGATAAGTTGAACAATTTCAACTTGATGGTGTCCAGAAATATTGATGTTCAACCAATCCGCCCCCGTTCGATCGATTATGTTGTAAACAAAACCAAAAAAGATGAAAAATAAGACTAAAAGATAGTTTTATAAACAAAAAATATGCATACCTCGCAATCAGCAAGTGTCAGCAAAATAGTCCCGAGACCACCTACATAACTGCAACTCCAACGACAGTATATACAATACACCTTTGCATGCAAACTGGAATCCCATCTGCTAACACCACAAAAACAAAAAGAATATTAAAATACTACAGAGTAATAAACAAAAAGTTACATATCTTATGAAAATCATTGATAAAAAAAACTCATCGTTTAAGTTTTATACGAAAGAGCAGGAACCTTAAAATTCTGTGTCCATTTATGTTCTTTCAATTATATTTGCTTAAGTTTATTTGTTTACGTTCATGAATTGTTCATTTAGGTTTTAAACGAAAGGACACAAACATGCCCATTTTCTTAATGAATAAGCATGAACATACAATTTTTTCGATTATATGTGTTCACGTTTGCTTAAAGCACACTCAAGCAAAAGTAAAAAAAACGCGTTTAGCTTCTTTGTCTTATTTTATCATTATCACCCAAGTCACACATACCATAGAAATACGTATACATAAAACCTAGACATATCATACACTCAACATATACAAAGACTCATATACATGAAAATACATATATACACTGATACACATACCATACACGCAGGGCCGGCCAAGGGGTGTGGCCGGGTAGTCGACGGCCACAGGCCCGACACCCCGCTAGGTCCGAAAAAAAGTACAGAAGCAGAAGTGTTATATATTATCCATCATCAAAACTCAGTAGTTAACTTCCTAATATTTACCAGCTGCAAGACCAAGTTTTGATGGTATGCGTTATCTTTCGCATCTTCAATATAGCTTCCATATTCTACAACATCAGTAACACTTCAAAATTAATATTGGAAGTAAATAAATATGAATGAAATACTTGAATGAAAACAAAAACAAATGTACATAAACATATGCAAATGAAAGAACATAAACAAACGTGAATGCAAAGGAATGCATGATGCCTTCATGTTCGTATGTTTAATTAAATGAATAACAGTTTGACCGACCCGAAATCAACCAAACCAAATAGGTTAAGATGCCTATAAACCAACAGATAACCCGTAACTCACTGTTTCAAAAAATGAACCCGAAATTAACAAAATCACATCAGACACAATAACTAAAATGCCCCTTGTAACTGACCCGCAGCCCATAACCAGTTAATTCAAGTTTAGCCAAGGCTGCAGTTTGGCTAATAAAACTCAAAACAATTTATTGTTACCACTTTACCCCTCGTACCTTTGTTACATCATTCATGTTGTTTTGTTCATGTATACATAAAATAGTGGACAAAACAGACTTTCTTAAAAACATATATTCACATTGGACAAACCTAAATGCCAATATACAAAAATATCTTTGTTAAAGATTTATACAAAACAATCTTTTCATCCCATAGTTTAACATATGGGAGCACATTTTTAGTATCAGTAAAGTTCGTTTTGACTGACCCGAAACACTTTTAATCTATTTTATTTACTTTTGCAATAAATATGATCACAAAATTTATATCGTCACGCTAATAGTTGTACCTTACGTGTTTTTATTTTTCTGAAAAGACAACAATTAATTTGTAGCCAATCAAAAATATTACCCAACCCATTTTGACTTGTACTAAAATGACTCGTTTTGACCGGTTATTCAACCAACACGACCGACCTATTTTGCAACATTTAAACAAAGGTACAAAATAACTGTATTATCAAAATGCAATACTGTTTTTTATCATGGAACACATTATCAACAAAATTTTCTAAACAAATTTGTAAAAAGAGCCCATCTATAAAAAAGTGACAATATCATTTAATAAAAGTTTAAAAAAGAATATTGAAAAAAAAAAAAGAAAAGGTACTCCAAGTAAAAGAATTAACTCCCCAGATCTCAGTTACCAAACAATTAACACATGAACTAAGTAAGAAAATAATTAATTGATTAACCGACTAATAGATCATAGAAGTCAATTTATGCAGCATATCAAAGATTTCTAAATGAAATTTATAATTCTAAGTATTCACACTCACATTTCTCATTTTGGTGTTTGAACCACCTCCGATTCTACAGCTTTCCATCCGCTTAAAATAATTGATTTCATGCTTGAGCAGAAAATATAAAACGAAATTAGACACGCTGAACAGTTAATAAACATACTACACTGTTTGAGATAGGTCTATTAGCTTTAGGAATCACCACTTACCTAAGAAAAAAATAAATAGGGTAAAGGTTTCAATCGACTTACGAATATGGCCGTCTGACATAAAATCGATGCTAGAAACCAGAGGCTACTGAAGACACATTCATTGTTTCTGGGTTTGGATGATCTACAACCATCTCCTCTCTCTTTCTCTCTCTATATCCACAAAATGCAGAGTCTTTATTCAGGGAATTCAAAATTTGATAACAAAACTCAAAATCGCGCTTAATGTTCTGTATGCAAGAATGGGTTGTAACTCAAGCATTATTTGTTGTAAACTCTTAATTTTAAGAGTTTTTGCTGAAATGACTAGTCTGTCCTTCCTATATGTATTTTAATATAGCATATATATATATATATATATATAACTTTAAACTTTACAATATTATTTATTTATTTACCTATTATTATTATTTTATTTATATAAAAAAATATAATTATTTAATTGATTATACATTTATTTCGCGAGGCGGGAAAATCGTGTGTTTGAATATACGAGTTATAGTTTATAAAATTTTATCCAAAATTTCTAATTCACTATAACCATTGACTCTGATACTAACTTTTGTCACACTCCGAAAATCTTAATTTAATCAGCGAAAGACTTTGACCAAGTCATTCGGGTGGTGACAGACGTCGTGTCAGCCAATCACATTTAACAATAGACTTCTAATGAAAATTTAACTTTATTTAATCATCAGAGTTATTGCACGTGTCATATTACACGATTTTTATTCAAATCACAAATTCAACATAAAATCAACATTTTTCATTCAAACACACGCCACTATTTTCCTGTGCTCTTCACGAAGCTTCAATTCTTCACTTATTTACCTGAAAAACATATTAAAATAAATGTCAACACGAGGGTTGGTGAGTTCTCCTTATTCGAAAATAATCTATATATATATATATATATATATACATATATTATGAAAGTATGGCAATCGAAAACTAAATATAAGTCATCATAAAACAATATAATAAACAATGCTTTATCAATATATCAAGAAACATAGTAACAAATACTTATAAATCTCGCCATACAATGGTTCAACTACCATTATTTTTAATAACCTATTACCATAAGCTACAACAGTAATCTTTTCTTAACGTTCTTTTAACATGGTAATTATATCTTTAAACTTCGTAATATCAAGTTTTACCATAAAAACGAAGCATTTTATCTTTTAAAAAAATCATATTGTTGTAGACGAGCAAAAAATACAAGTGTATGACTATCAAAATTGATAAGTCGATGCATACCATACTCAAAATATTCTCACTTTTAACCTAACGCGATTAGAAATGGGGGGCGTCACCCCGATAGATCTACCAATATTTTTGTGCCCTTATTAATTCGGTTAACAGTTATTTAACCAATTGTTGACTCATCACACTTTTTACACGGTTTGTAAAATAAAACGTTTTATAAAAACTTTCAATTAAAATCGATTAAGAGTATGCTTTTCCCCAAAACACAATAAAACATTTTGAAAATGAGGGGTCGATAGAGAAACTCACATTCGGTAGGTACAACGTTAGATATATCTAAACACTTCGTGTCCTATTATTATAGTACTTGTTTTTAATAACATATTTAATTTGTTTGCTCAACTTAAAATATTTCACACATATGTTTTAGTTTTCTTTTAGTGCTTATTTTCGTCTTTTTATTAGTTCAAGTTCGAATGATCCGCCGGTGACTTTTAGTTTGTTTAAGTCCAATTTTTCATTTTTACACAAGCACGCAAGACCCTAACCTATATATACTTATCTTAATTAGCAACTACCAAATATACATGTATACAAGTAAACACAAACATTAACAAATATCATACTTTTATATTATTCTAGCAAACCATTATATTCTGTAATAATATATATAAATTTATATAAATATGTTTTAGTTGCTGTAATATTATAAAACTAAAAATCTTATTCTTATTGTGATTATGGTGTCGTTTTGTCGGTTTTGTTGATTTCGTGTTTTAACGGCGAACCGGTTAACTTTTCGTGAAAATTTGAGTTTTAAATTGTTAAAAATACTTTTTATATGGTTTTAATTAAGTTTTATTAGTTTTCAATAAAAAATGATATGGTTTTATCTTAGTTATCGTTTTTTAAAAGCATCAATTTAACCTTTTGTCTCGGTTTCGCGACACGAATCGTGTAGGTTCAAGATTTGCTATCTTGACCTTTTGTTTAATTTATGTTAAATATAAGAATTTTATGACTTTAGGAGCTGTTTTAAAACAATTCCAAAAAATTATGTCGGTTCACGTTAAAAGTCGAACTTTCTGACCGTTAATGTTACCAACAAGCTATTTAAGTCATAATATCAAAACTAAATCATTTTATACAGCAAATACACACATAATAACAAGTAATTCACCATTACATTCATGTTTTATCATATAGCACCAAATATGCACACTAAACCAATTTCCCAATTAAACATGCTCAAGTCTTAACTTCAAGTTTCTAGCAACACATGAGCATGTTATTTCTATAATGTTAATATGGTGTTTATACATCAAATATTCCAGATCATAAAAACTTATAACATGGTCTTATTTCATCCTATCATCATCATCTAACAAAATCATTCTGAACACTTCAAACAACAAAGTTTCCATAATTAGCAACTTGGTTATATTCACAACTTTCATTCAATTCAAGCTTTCAAATATAATTAAGAATGGCTCATGTTTATCTCATTCAAATAGTTTGACAAATAACCCAAACAATTCATCTTTTAACTAGGTCCTAGATTCTCCATTTATTATCTAACAAAAGTTTATATTCTTAGCAAATAACTTATTAATTCTCATTCTCTTATGAAATCAACAATTTTCACAAACTAACTAATTTTAACCATCAACTTTAATATTCTAGCATGTTATACTACTTTTTTTTATCGTATTTTAAAAATATCATTATTTATCACTAATAACCAAATCATGTGTAAATAACCAATTTCTATCATGAACATTAGCATCAAAATCAAATAACATGAATCAAGCATAATTCTTTTCATAAAAAAACAACCAAAACAAGACCCACTTTTTTCTTTCTCTTTTCTCTCTTACCACTTACACCCACTTCATTTTCTTACAAGTTCAAGAACAATAAATATCTTTCAATAATTCAAGAAATCGATTATCATGCATGCTTATCATCAAGAATCAAATAAATCAAAGGATGATTAGGTTACAAGAGTTAATACATATGTGTGTATGTATGTAGGTGGGTGTACGGCACACCCCACCCGCACACACACATTCATGGCAAACACACACATTCACAATTCACCCAAGTTCCATTCTTTTATGATTTATTTGTTTTATGTGAATGATTTCAAGATTGCAAGAACAATCTTTGAGCATCTAAGATGGAAAACCCCATAAAATGGTTACCTTGGGTTTTGGGTTTTGAGATGAAGAAGATGAGAATGCTCCTAAATGGGTGCTTCAACTCCTACCTTTGATCCTATTAAGCTCTAGATCTCTGCTCTTTCTTAAAATCCTTATCTAAGTGTGGTGAGATAAAATGTGATGATGGTGGAAGATATGGTGGTGGCCGACGGTTTGGCGATGGTGAGGGAATGGTGGTGTTTTTCTTTATATGGTGGTTTTATGGTTTAGGGTTTTGATTTTCTTGAGTTTATTGCATCTTGAGATTACTTAATGGAGTTTTTGAGTGATGAAGAAGATGAGAGGAGGGTGGTGATCGTGGTGTGTGTGTGGCCATGAGATATAAGGAGAGGGAGGTGAGGAGTAGGTTTGATGAGTAACATGTTAGATGATGAGTTGCGTATTGGAGCTATGGGTAATGATTGGAAATGAAAAGTGTTTTGTGTATGAATGTACAACACATCTAGGTAATAATGAGTGGAAGGTTCCATGAAAACCATGGACTGGAGAAAATGGTGGGTGGGGAATTGAGGGGTCCAAGGAGGAAGGGGGAAATGGTTGGGTTGGTAAGTGGGTGTTTAAACAATAATCTTAAGTTTCTGTTTTAACGTTTGACGAACTATAATTAATCAAACGAATCCCATTTCTAATAATTTTTGTCAGGATTGATCCGTTATTGAATTCCTAATAATACGAGCTAAAGAAACTAAATTTTGGTGGTGGTTGGTATCGAGTTCATACGGTGTCCGACACTAGCTTTTGTTTGTTTATTTTCTAAATTTCGTGATTCGAATCTTCTAAAAATAACTTTATATATTATTACAAATATTTTCATTAAAATTTTAATTTTTCTAGTTGTTCCTGAAACGCTTGGACTTTTATTAGTTTTTAAGTTGTCACCAACAGTCATTTCGCGTGGTGATCGTTACACGACAAATTTAAACTTTTTCCAACATTTATTAATATATTTCTCATAACTTTGCAATTTGAACTTTAAACAAAGATACTTTTATTTATATAATTATTTTATTACGTAAACACAGTTACATTACTTGCTAATTTTTGACGATTGTCACATATGTTATATGAATGATTAAGAGTATGTATGAAAGTGTAAGTAAAGGTATTATAGGGATGCACGGGAAGAAGGGACCAGACCGTAATAATGTCCGAGCAAGAAGGGGACCAAGCCCCAATAATACTCGAGGAAGAAGGGACCGGATCCTAATAATATTCGAGGAAGAAAGGGACCGAGCTCTAATAATACTCGAGAAAGTAGGGCGTAATGTTGTTTAAAACGTATAAGTATGATTAAATATAAATGTATGAAAGAAAGAAAGAAAGAAAAAAAGAAAGAAGGTATATATTTATGTATGTACAAAAGAAGAAATGAACAGGTTAAGTAACTGATATGTATCTTCGTATATGTATAATTAAGTATGCGAATGTATTATATGTTGCATGTTATTACTAGAACTCACTCACCGTAGCTGACTTATAGTATGTACGCGGGTGAATAGATTGAAGCAGCTAGATTGAGAGATGTTTAGTAACGAATGATTGGCATCCAGAAAGGACTGGCATCCATGGCATGATCAGAAAGGACCGGCATCCAGAGATAATTTATGATGATGTTTTAATAAACTAATTTATGTTATGTTTTAAGGACAAGTTGAATGTTTTGTAACGAATTATTGCAGTTTTATTATTCCACGAAAGTTTTTATTAACTCTTATATTTAGAATTGTGTTTATGAATAAAATTAACACCAAAATTGGGCACCGGGAATGGGGCCTTACAAGTTGGTATCAAAGCATAAGTTCGAGAGAATTAAGCACCCTACATGCTTAGACTCGAACAGAGAATGGGACTTAAGTAAAGAAAGAAGATTCCAGTGCAAGAAAGCCATTTGTCACTCAAGAAAGCTCAGTAAAGGTAAAGTATATGATTGATTTCATGTATAATGTAAGAATGTGTAAGGAAGTTAGCATAATTACTATGGATAGGAGTATATGATTGCATGAACTCTTTGATTGTGTAATTGTTTAGAAGTAGAACTAGCACAAATAAACTCACAAGGGGGAGCGTATAGGACACGGAAAGTAACGCGATCAGCTAATCACAACTGGCCACTGTTATTACCTGTTAGCCTTACTATCCTTGTACTAAATAGTTCCTTGAGTGATGACGTTTGTGTTTCCTTATAGAATGGATGGAGCAATAAAGGTTATCAGTCAACGAGGTCGTATGGGACCTCGTGGTAGGCCACGCATTACCCGAGAACGTTCTGTATAACCAGTTTCTAACACAAGAGAGGAGAGGAGTGAAACTCTGGGAGGACCAAGCAACAATGAAGGGTATCAACTGGATCTTGATGTTCAAGCCGCCATTGCTCAAGCTGTAACTGCTGCAATGAAGGAGTTACATCATGGTAAGTCTCTTGAAAGCCATGCAAGAACCACCGAGAGGGCATGGGAGGATGGTAAGAAAGTTGTTGAGAATGAGGAAGGCGAATCGAGTGAAGTTCGATCTATGAAGGTTGATGAAAGGAAGATAGGACGAGGTGGGTGTAACTACAAGTTGTTCAAAGGTTGAGACCCGCCAAAGCTGACTGGATTAGGAGACTCAATCGCTACTCTCAGTGGATAACCACAATGGACAAGGTTATCCGAATTAGCAAGTGTCATCCCGGCCAAGAAGTGGGTTATGCCACTCAGTCGTTTGGTGAAGAGGTTATGTACTGGTGGAAGACTGTGGAATAGAGGAAGACTCAGGAAGAGATTAAGGCAATGAGGTGGGACGACTTGAAGGAGTTGGTGATGAAGCAATTTTGTGCTGATGCTGAGGTTGATAGGGCAGAGATGAAGTTTTTGAACCTGAAGGAGGGTAAGATGACACACCACGAATACACTACTAAATTCAACCGCATGTTTAGGTTGATTCCTGACATGGTGAATACTGAAGCTAAAAGGATCAAGTGTTACATCAGAGGACTTCCACAAAACGTCCGCACTTTGATCAAAACAAGTAAACCTGCTACTTTCGACTATGCTGTTGAACTTGCAGAGATGGTTTACAACGACCTAGCTGTGGATGAAGTGGTGGTTGAAGATAAGAAAGAGAAGAAATGGGTTGCCCCTGCTAAACGACCTGGTACTCAGTTGTGGAACCCTAAGGACAAGAAGCCAAGGGTTTGGGAGAAAAAGTTATGTAAGACGTGTGGTAAGGTACACAATGGTGAGTGCAGATGGAGTAAGGGTTCAGAAGTTTGCTACAAGTGTGGTAAGAGTCATGGTAGAGAGTGCAAAGCTTGGTTCGAATTCTTGCTACAAGTGTGGAAAAGTGGGGCACTATGCCAATGAATGCAACGTAAAGGCCGCATGTTACAAATGTGGTAAGTCGGGCCATGTGGCGAGGGAGTGCACTGATGGTGAAAATGGGGGAGGCAAGAAGAAGGATGCTGACCAATCAAGGCCAAGTATCGGGGCCTACATGCTAACCTAGGAGCAGGCTAAAGAAATCCATGATGTTGTGACAGGTACATTTCTAGTAAACGGTAATTCTGCTTCTGTGTTGTTTAATTCAGGTGCAAATAGGATTTTTGTGGCTGCGACATTTAGTAAATTAGCGAAAAATAAAATGTTGACGTCTGCCTGAAACTCTTAAAGTAGAAACCGCTAGTGAGACCTCGGTTAGGATAATAAAATGTTAAGGATTGTAAGATAGAGTAAGAGGGACATGAATTCCCTGTTGCCTTGTATGTTATAACCTTAGGAGGGTTCGATGTGGTTTTAGGAATGGACTGGCTATCTGAGTTTGAAGCTCAGATAGTGTGTAAGAGTCAGTTAATAAGGTTAAAAACCTTAGATGGTAGTACGGTGACGGTTTATGGTGATAAAGAAAGTTCAGAGATTAATGTCATTTCGATGATAAAAGCTGATGGATTGGTAAGGCGAGGGTGCAGTGCCTACCTAGCGTATGTTGTCAAAGATACGCCCGAGATGAAAGAAGTGAAAGATGTTCATGTTGTGTGCGACTAACCAGAAGTGTTCCCTAAGGGCCTCCCGGGGTTGCCACCAAAGCGAGAGATAGAATTTCAGATAGACTTAATACCAGGAGCACAGCCCGTCACGAAAGCATGTTACCCCCTGGCACCGTCCGAGATGAAATAATTGATGTCCAACTGCAAGAACTCCTCAATAAAGGTTTTATAAGACCGAGTGTTTCCTCATGGGGAGCACCGATGTTGTTTGTTAAGAAGAAGGATGAAAGTATGAGGATATTTATAGACTATCGTGATTTAAATAAGCTTACAGTGAAGACCAGATATTCGGGCCACGTATTTATGATTTGTTTGACCAACTACAAGGTTCGAGTTGGTTCTCACGAATAGGTCTTAGATCAGGCTATCATGAGCTGAAGGTAAAAGGGGCAGGCTTCCCTAAGACAACGTTTCAGATGCGGTATGGACACTACGAGTTCCTCGTAATATCGTTTGGTCTAGCGAATGCCCCAGCATCATTT
Source organism: Bidens hawaiensis (assembly GCF_021521415.1). NCBI lineage: Eukaryota > Viridiplantae > Streptophyta > Magnoliopsida > Asterales > Asteraceae > Bidens > Bidens hawaiensis. The sequence goes on from NW_027491175.1 coordinate 1,595,546, forward strand.
ATGGACATGGTGAATAGGGTATGTCAGTCGATGTTAGATAAATCAGTTATCATGTTCATTGACGATATATTCATTTTTAAAAAATTGAGTCTGACCACATGGAACATCTACGAGAAGTATTAGAGAAGAAGGGAGAGAAGTTGTATGCTAAGTTTTGGAAATGCACATTTTGGTTGTGCGAAGTGCAGTTTTTAGGTCACGTAATCAATCCAGAAGGGATTATTGTGGACCCAACCAAGATCGAGGCGATAACGAATTGGAAAACTCCGTAGAACCTGACTGATATATGCAGCTTCTTAGGGTTGGCTAGCTATTATAGGAGATTCATTGAAGGCTTCTCCAAGACAGCCGTACCATTGACCGGAATGACTTGGAAGTTTGTAGTATTCAATTAGGGAAAGGTCCAGGAGGATGCTTTTGAAGAACTAAAGAAAAGACTCACGCAAGCTCCAATCCTTGCTCTACCCGAGGGTGACGAGGATTTGGCTGTATGTACCGATGCCTCACATTGTGGGTTAGGTTGCGTGTTAATGCAAAGAGGAAAGGTTATAGCTTATGCGTCCAGACAGTTGAAGGTTCATCAGAGTACCTACCCAACACATGATTTTAAGCTAGAAGTAGTAGTGCGTGCTCTCAATATATGGAGACATTACCTTTATGTTACTAAGTGTACTATTTATACAGATCATAAGTGTTTAAAGTACTTCTTCGAGAAGAAAGAGTTGAACATGAGGCAGAGAAGATGGTTAGAGTTGATTTAGGACTACGACTGTGATATCAAGTACAATCTGGGTAAGGCTAATGTGGTTGCCGACGCGGTAAGCCGAAAGATTGAGGAAGTCATTGCAAGAGTGAAGTCGTATAAGTTAATCATTAACTTAGATCTCTTTGAAGAGATTATCGAGGTGCAGTTTGAGGTGCTTGCATATGAAGGGTTAATAAAGAAAGAGAGAATTTTCGGACAACAAGACGAGCTGATGGACAACACTTATTGTTTGACCGTATGTGGATTCCACGCCATGGAAATCGTAAAGGTGAAATCTTAGATGAAGCTCACAAGTCAAGATACTCGATTCATTCGGGATCCACTAAGATGTATCAAGATCTTAAGAGAGGCTACTAGTGGTCGGGTATGAAGAATGATGTAGTATAATATGTCAGTAAGTGTTTAACTTGCTTACAAGTCAAAGTAGAGCACCAAAAGCCTTATGGGAAGATGCAGCCATTAGAGATATCAGAATGGAAATGGGAACACATCACCATGTATTTCATAACTAAGTTACCCCGTACAACTAAACATCATGATACCATTTGGGTGATTGTGGACCGTTTAACAAAAAGTGCTAATTTTTGGCCTATACGAGAGGCCATCTCGTCAGAAACGTTAGCAAATGTGTTCATTAAGGAGGTTGTGGCTAAACATGAAATGCCGTCATCAATTATGTCTGATAGGGATAATCGTTTTACTTCGAGGTTCTAGAAGAAGTTCCATCCAAACAGATGGGCAGTCTGAAAGGACCATTCAAACCCTTGAGGTTATGTTATGTGCTTGTGTTTTAGATTTTAGAGGAAGCTGGGATGATCATCTGCATCTGGCCGAGTTCTCTTATAACAACCGCTACCATTCAAGTATTGGTATGCCACCGTTTGAGATGCTGTTTGGTAGACGTTGTAGAACTCTTGTATGTTGGAGATGGATTGGTCACAAAGAGATTGGAAGTCTAGAAGTTGTGCAAGAAACCTCTTCAAGGTCTCATATAATCAAGGAAATGATGAAAGCTGCTCAAGACCGTTAGAATTCGTATGTTGCTAAGCAACGACGACCAATCGAGTTCAACGTTGGTGACAATGTGATGCTCAAGGTCTCACCTTGGAAGGGAATTATTCGTTTCAGGAAGAGAGGAAAGTTAAGTCCTATATTGGACCATTTAAGATTTACAATCGTGTGGGTGAAGTATCTTATAAGCTGGATTTGCCTGAAGAGTTAGATGAGATTCACTCTATTTTTCATGTTTCTCACTTGAGGAAGTGTCTAGCTGCTGACACGTCCCACGTGCCGTTAGTAGACATTAAGGTTTATGAACAGTTGAACTACATCAAGCAGCCTGTTGAGATAGTTGACCGTAAGGAAAAATAGCTTCGTCATAAAGTTATTCCTTTAGTGAAAGTGATATGGAAGCATCGTAAAGGATCGGATGCTACTTGGGAAGCTGAGGAAGAGATGCGCAAGTTTTGCCCATACTTGTTTGAATAAGAGTTATGTTTCGGGGACTAAACCTCTTTAAGGAGGGAAGAATTGTAACATCACGAAATTTCCCAGAGTAATAATTAATATATTAATTGAGTTGGAAGAATTAGTTTGAGTGTTGGTGCATTTTGTGACCGTCGCTATGCAATTCTGATCAGCGGAAACGTAGTACGAAGTTAGAACAACTTCGCCATAGGCGAAGTTGTAACAACTTCTGTCATAGGCGAAGTTAGAACAACTTCGTCTTAGGCGAAGTTATAACAACTTCGCCTACAGGCTCAAGCCCGCGATGTTGTTAATATATATATATGTGTGTCGTTGTTTAGGTTTGGTAATCCAGAAAGTTAGAGTGTTTTGTGATCAGTTTATTTGTCTAGAGAGAAACCGAGAGGGAGAGTCGTGTGGGACGGCCCGAGGTAGAGCTCACCTCGGGTCGGCCGTCATTTGTTTTCGTGTTTGGTATGTAATGTGTTTCGGTTATTATATAAAAGATCTGCAGATGTGTTTATCCCATTCGTGTGTTTGTTCGTGTATGTGTTTGTGTGTAATTGTGTTCTTCGTCTTCTACACCATTAAACGAGTCTAGGAGGATTCCGCACTCCTAGACCTCGTGCGGATCTCGTATCGATCGGCGACGCCCCGCGGGGACCTACAAGTGGTATCAGAGCCTTAGGCTCTTATGCTATGGTTCGAGATCTGCGTTTTGGTGTTTCTGGCACGTTTCTGATGCGTTTTTGGCCGAACAGCCGCCGCAGGCGAAGTTATGGGGTTCAGGCGAAGTTGTCGCTTAAATTTTAGGGTTTAGGTGAAGTTATCAGTCAGGCGAAGTTATGGACAGGCGAAGTTGACTTTTAGGCGAAGTTGACTTTAGGCGAAGTTAAAAAAAAAAAAAGTGTTTGGAGTTTTCGTCTGTATGGCCAGGTGTACACGATTATTGTGAGACCGAAGACGTTGTTCCGTCAACGAGTGAAACTTGTTATATCTTGGTCTTACGTGTGAACAAATACGTGTCAACTCTGGATTTGGAGTTGAGGTTGTGAATGGGATATTGATTGAAACTGGATATTGACACATATTTGGGTGTTTGTGGGCAATGAAATTGTTGTTGTTCGAGGTTGACCAACTGAAGAAAGTCAAATTGAACTGAAGGTTTTCGTCATTACTGGATTGCGGTCAGAGCATATTATTTATGTTATTTTCAAGGCGTTCGAGAATTGGATCCTGAAACGTGATGCTTATTTATTAAAGTGAAAATTCTGGAACAAGTTGGATTTAATCGGGAATTAAAGTGTTTATGTTCTTGATCGTTATCCCTGGTGATTGAAGATGCTTCGGATTAATTAATGGTCATGTGTGTTAGATTCTGTCAAGGTGGTTTTGTGATGAAATTGATCACTTGATGTTGAGTAGTTGAAGATTAAACCTTATCGTATGCCGACGTGTTGGTGAAGTTGTGGAGGGAGCCCAACTTCACGTGTTGGTGAAGTCAGAAGGACTCACGTGATTGGTTGAGATGATCAATTAGGCACGGGGATGCATGCATTTCAAAGACCTCAATCTATATAGTCGGAGAAGCTTACACTGAAGGGGAGATCTGATATGGAAGACGCTGGGTGATTGGTAGATTTGTGATGCTACAAGACAGTTTCAGACACGGCTGGTTGAAGAGCAAACAGAAGATCATCAGTTAAGAGGGAGTCTGTTGGTGCATGTTTTGTAACAGATGATCTTTTGTGTTTGTTTGAATTGAGAGCAACGGTCAAAGGGGAGTCTGTTGGTGCATTTTGTGACCGTCGCTATGCAATTCTGATCAGCGGAAACGTAGTACGAAGTTAGAACAACTTCGCCATAGGCGAAGTTGTAACAACTTCTGCCATAGGCGAAGTTAGAACAACTTCGTCTTAGGCGAAGTTATAACAACTTCGCCTACAGGCCCAAGCCCGCGATGTTGTTAATATATATATATGTGTGTCGTTGTTTAGGTTTGGTAATCCAGAAAGTTAGAGTGTTTTGTGATCAGTTTATTTGTCTAGAGAGAAACCGAGAGGGAGAGTCGTGTGGGACGGCCGGAGGTAGAGCTCACCTCGGGTCGACCGTCATTTGTTTTCGTGTTTGGTATGTAATGTGTTTCGGTTATTATATAAAAGATCTGCAGATGTGTTTATCCCATTCGAATTGTAGGTTCCCAGCCGGATCTACACGGAATATCTCGTTCTACGTAGGTGCGGAATCCCTACGTAAGACGTTACGAGCGTAGAAGACGATACGAGCTAACTCGATTAAACACACGTTACAATAAACAAAGACTCGTTGTATTGCAACTGGAAACACGTGATATCAATCACAAACACTGGACAACTCGTTACAACTCGAACAACTACTTAACAATCTCAGCCGTAACCTATTCTATATAACAGTCGACAACTTCGCCTGGCATGTTCAGGCGAAGTTGTCGCTAACTTCGCTTACTCTACAAGTTCGCCTATATCAGCGAACTTGTGAGCTAACTTCGCTTACATACAAAATACTAATCCAACTAACTCGATTACAGACACAATATACTGAACTACTGACATCATGCACCAACAGACTCCCCCTTGGCAGTAGCTTCATATCTTTATCTTCAAACACGTGTCTTGTAATCTTCAACAATCTTGTATCTTCATCTTTAAGCATGCACTCCTTCTCGTACACAAACCGAAACAACTCTTTGATATTTCCTCGCTTCGTCTTTCCAAGCAGGAATATAAAATATCTTCTTCTCATTCAGCACTTGCAGATCAGCTTGAGACAAGTTCACTAGATGCATCAGATCATATACTCTCAGCAGCTCTTGTTCATCTTCGTCCTCCATTACTGCTTCAGCTGTTTCACAATCTACATACCACCACTTCAGATCTTTCAGCACATCCTTGGGCATTTGTTTCATCGGCACTTCTTTTAAACACCGGATCGGCTTATACTTCATAATCATCCAAGGCTTGCCATCTGCTCTCATCCCTCTTTCTTTGTCTTCAATAATTTTTCCTTTCTGTGGTTTCAACAGCTCGAACTTCTTCTCTTTTATACTTTCCTTCCAAACAATCTTCCCAATGACTCTAGCCATGTTATCATCACTCATGTTTATTAACCCCAATCTGGCTAAGTCCTTCACTTCACACTCTGGCAACGTGTTCAACGATCTCAACATCCTCTTGAAGTACTGAACACCATCATACCTTTTAATCACAAAGAGCCTCAACTGCTCATCATATATCCAGCATATAATCCCCTTCTTCGATTCAGCATAACCTCTAATGTTGTAACTCTTCTTAAACATAGTAGGGATCGCCGGTTTCTTCGTTTTTACGAACCACTGAGCGTAGCCTTCTTTCCATCTTGGCTGCTCTTCCCATTCCGTTTCATCACTTCCCATATCTTTAATCATATCTGCCTTATCAACATCCGGAATCTCATGCTCCACATTCTCCTCTACTATCTCTCCCTCTTCAATAACATTATCAATAACAATCTCTGCACCAATCTTCTCTATCTCTTCAACTGGTAATACATCATCATCACCTATAAAATCATCATCCATCTCTTCAACATCCACGACCACCACCTCATCACCTGTACCGCCCGCTGCACTTGTTGACTCCCCCTGAGATGTGGAAGTCCCAAGAGCTTGTTCAGTTCTTGGCAACTCTCCACCTGCACCTTTCGATGCATTGGGATCATCGTCTCGATCATTTCGCTTCTTAGTCCTCAGCTCATCGCCCTTACAGCTCGTCTCCCCCTGAGATGCAAAGAACTCCTTCAAAGCATCAATGATTTTGCCATGTTCGATCAGCAGGGACGACTGTATCTGATTCTCTGCAACAAGGCGCTGAATAGCATGGGTCTGGATAAGATTTATCCTTGATTGTTCTGCCACGACCCGTTCAAGCGCTGCTATTCGTTCTGAGTCTGATAAGGTTGCATCGAAATCAAACCTCAGATGTGATATATCTTGAGTGTACTGAGGAGGGATTTCCAATGTAACCGAGACCTCAGAAGTAGGCGTAAACGTAACCGCAGGTGGCAACGTAACCAACAACCCTGCAGTGGTTACAACTGTCGACTCAATAAATCTTGCCACGACCTCTGTTGGAATAAGAGTTGGAGGTGGCAACATACAATCTCCGGAGTCGATAGTTGGAATGTAGTGGGTGGGAGGCCGAAAGAGGATGAGGTAGCCACCACGGGAACATCCGTGGCGCTTGGCCTTGTAACTTGCAACGATGAAGGAACCATGGTCATACCGGACAGTGCGGGTGGAGTGAAACGTACCACCCTTGAGCTCTCACCAGCTCCCAAACCTACACCTGTCCGTTCCTTTCTTGATCTGCGAATCAGCTGATGTACTTCTTCCTCATAATCTGACTCGCTGTCATCATCAGCTCTCTTTCTTTTCCCATGAATTCGTTCTTGAGTTACCAAAATTCGTCTCGCTTCAACCACATCATCATCTGAATCAGAATTAGCCACCGTTGTAGCTGCCCTAGTCACATTCACACTCGAAACCCTTTCAACCGAGACCTGTACATTTTCCTCTGGATCAACCTGGTCCATATCAAAGAAGCCTTGACCACCAAACGCTGCATCAAGGTCTATATTTTCCTCCAGTGACACAACAGGAGCAGTAGGTATAGCTTGAGGTGCTCCAGCTTGTTGTGATGCCGGGTCACGAAACTCGTCCCCACGAGCTGGAACATACTCCGGGTTGATCAAGTACCCGAATAATGGAGTATGTCGAGGACGGAGCTCAGGTTTACTCCTTGCACTGGAAGATCTGCACTGGGCGAAGATCCTTTTACTCACACTTTCTACATATCTGATTGGGCGGCGCTGAGGTATCGTTGGAGCAACGTGATTCTAGATCATCTGAATGAATCTTGGAAACATAAGAAATCTCTCACGCGCCACCGCTCTTCTCTGTCGATCTATCTGGTAGAAGACCATCTGACTAAAGCTGTAACGCTTATTGTAAGTCAGAGTAGTCATCGCCGACTGCATGGTCGCGCCCATCCCATCAGTACCAGCCTTTCTCCCAGACATGCACACAATCATCACGTGCATGAGAAAGCGCCACTGGTCTAGTAAGAACCCCTTGCGTCTCTGAGTGTCCCCCAAGGGACCAGAGTATCCCATTCTCAGAAACGTACCATCTCGGAATAGAGCTACAAAGTCTGTCGGATCGTCTCTTGTTTCATCTCTGAACTGCAAAGCCGCCCGGATCTGTTCAGATGAGAACTGAACTATATGATTATTGACCATTGCACGCATGACCGGGGGCTCGACGTGACAGTCATATTCCACAGTCTGCCAAAAATCCTCAATGTTTGGCAAGGATATCGGCAGTGTTGTGGTAATTGCGTGGAATATACGCGAGCGTAGTAGAAACGTGATGATTTCGCGGAAATCATCAACACCGTTCACATCCGGGTCCAATGTGATGTACATGTTGTGACCCGGGAAAAACTGTCGTTGGTTATCTCCACCTTCATCACCGCCTGCACCACCTGGTCCAGCTACAGCAGCCATTTCTGCAACAAACAGACTAAGTTAGAGAAACGTCAAGGCAAATCACAAGTTCGCCTCTTACCATGAGCGAAGTTATGATTTATTCTGTATAGGCGAAGTTAGAGGTAGGGCGAAGTTGAGAACAACTTCGCCTCAACTTGAACTTCGCCTAATAAATATTAAATAAAAAGGGCCAGGCGAAGTTGATGATAACTTCGCCTAACCACAACTTCGCCTCATAAACTGTTACATAATTAATTGTCAGGCGAAGTTAAACCTCAGGCGAAGTTACGGATAACTTCGCCTAAACTGTAACTTCGCCGAATATGAATCGGCAACAGTTCAGGTTTTCGAACGAGGTGAATTGGGTCAATTTGTAGATTGCGGATTTCGGAAAACATGGTTTCAAGACAATCTAGACGATCAAGTTGATTACGACCACGTAAAAACACGTTTGAAAATCGGGTGTTAAGGTTTCGACAAAACGCGGTCGTGAATCGGGTCGAAACGACCGATGATTAACGTTAATGACAGTGATTATATGATACAATCGACACTACACACCTATAACTCGGATTAGAAACTGAGAAAGAAAACACAGATGATTAGATCGATAAGTTCGCCTAGGGTTTTGGAGATAAGTTCGCTGGGTTTTGAAAAGTAATAAACAGTTTGACCATTAAAATCCATATATATAGGGTCAAGGTTATACAGGCGAAGTTATGGATAACTTCGCCTATTGCAGGCGAAGTTATGGATAACTTCGCCGATATAGAATTTTACAAAACAAACCCCATAATTTGAACAATTTGCAATTAAGTTTTAAAACAACCTTTAAAGCGTTAAATGATACGATCAAGACCAATTAACCAGGTATAAAATCATACAACTACATAAGTAAAAAAAAAATTTAAAAATAAAGTACACGGGATCAAATTTCAGTCTCAACAGGGACTACCATGTTTTAGAAAAGATCCGAACAGGAATCATACTAATTACGTGACTGTCACACAGATCCGTGTTCAGCTGTATTATGACCTAAAGAAACAGGTTGTAAGCAGGTAAATAACTTAGAATGGTTTTCATCGTTTATGTGATACGGGTTAGGTTCAATTAAGCTCAAAACTTAAGTGGGCAATAACTCAGAGATTATGATGCCTCCTATCCATTCTCAAAGCGTATTTGGTTATCCCCAAGTCACCCCGAGTTGACCATGACCCGTAGTGTCTGATTAAATAGTAAGTACATGTCGATCTTCAGACTCTTCTTCCCGTTCTCTTTCTTACATCTTGATTGAGAAGTATTAACATTATGAACTCTAGAATGTCTCAATAACACACAATATATATATATATATATATTTTAAGTATTTACACAACTTCAGAGTAGTACACAACTGCAAGTCCCGAATCTGGATCACTGCAGTTTCTTGACACGCTATCTTCACGGGAATCAGAACACTCACGGGCTCGTGTATGACTGGGTAATCGCCTTTCTGCTTATCATTTAGAAAGATATATATGAAGACATGCACAACTCTTAAGGAGTTTCCACGTAAAATCGAGTAGATTTATTTAGTATCACTTCTACTTTTACGCACCATAAAAAGCTACCATGACATACAATGACTGTTCTAAAGTCTTTTAGGCCTAATAACTTCACTAGTTAAGCACACAGAATCAGTATATCTATCACTTTCCAAGGTTGGATCAATTTTCTGTTAAACATAGTAAAGGAACTTCTTACGAAGTAGTAGACTTGAAAAATAATTTCATCTCCCATAAAAAAAATTTTAACTTCTATCGCCCCGATCATGTCGAAGTCTTCAGGTAAACGGCTATCCTGAAGATCCAATGGATCAGCTGGACCGACCACATACGAGTATGTGTCCTTCTAACTAAGTATGAACGACAAATTTTCAGCGAAAGAATTAAAAACACATCATAAACCGCCCCGGTCACTTTCAGTCATCTGGTTAATGGCTATCCTCATATTCTACAAGTAGAAATGAGGACCAAACATATCCGAAGATATGTCCTTCAAACTGAGTCAACCGACATAATTCTAAGCGATAGTGACGTTTTTTTTTTTATTTTTTTTAAACAAAAACACAAAACACGGTTACTCGGGATTGATCATCCCATTCAGCTCAACAAGGTTTTGAAAACGATTTTTGTCAAACGCTTTAGTGAACAAATCAGCGAAATTATCTAACGTATCAACCTTTTCGAGCACTATCAGTTTCTTCTCAGCACAATCCCGTATTAAATGATGACGGATGTCAATGTGTTTAGTTTTACTGTGCTTTACGGGATTGTTAGTTACTGAGATAGCAGCAGTGTTATCAATGCAAATAGGAGTATGAGTGAAATTCAGACCATAATCGCGCAACTGCTGTTGTATCCAAAGAACCTGGAGCAGCAGTTCGATGATGCCATGTATTCTGCTTCACAGTTGAAATGGCGACTGAGGTCTGCTTCTTGCACTGCCATGACACTAATCTGCCTCCAAGAAACTGACATCCACCTGTTGTTGACTTCCGACTCTGATTGCATTCTCCATAATCAGAATCTGTGTAGGCGACTAACTCCAAGTCTCCTCCTCTCGTGTACCACAAACTCAGCTTAGGTTTGCCTTTGAGATATCGCAATATCCTCTTCACACCCTTCAAGTGAGATTCCTTTGGGTTTGCCTGAAAGCGTGCACAAAGACAAACTGCAAACATAATATCAGGTCTAGAAGCAGTTAAGTACATTAAAGAACCTATGATTGCCCGATATTGGGTTGGGTCCACGTCTGCATCGTTGTCTGAATCAGCACCCAATTTATGGTTGACGCAGACTGGAGTATCAAATGGAGTGCTGTCCTCCATCTTGAAGCGTTTGAGAACATCATGGGCATACTTAGTCTGATGAATGAACATCCCATCTTTCTTCTGATCAACCTGCAATCCTAAAAAGAAAGTTAGTTCACCCATAGCACTCATTTCAAACCTCTTTTTCATGACGGCCTCAAACTCCTGACACATGGCGACTTTTGATGCAGCAAAGATGATGTCATCCACGTAGACTTGCACCAGAAGAAAGTCGCTTCCTTTTCTCTTAAAGAACAGTGTGCTATCTATCTTTCCTCTTTCAAACTCATTCTCAAGCAAGTAATCGGATAAAGTTGAGTACCAGGCACGAGGGGCCTGATGTAGCCCATACAGTGCTTTACTTAGCTTGTACACGTGATCAGGAAAGTCTGGGTCAGGAAAACCCAGAGGTTGCTCAACGTACACAACCTCATCGACTTTACCGTTAAGGAACGCACTCTTCACGTCTAACTGAAATACCTTCATCTCCTTGTGTGCAGCAAATGCCAAAAACAATCGAATGGCTTCCAATCTCGCCACAGGAGCAAACACCTCATTGTAGTCAATCCACTCTTGTTGATTAAAACCTTTTACAACCAGCCTCGCCTTGTTCCTGATGATTATCCCTTTCTCATCTCTCTTGTATTTGAAAACCCATTTGGTGCCAATCGCATGCACATTCTTCGGTTTTGCAACCAAATTCCATACCTCCATCTTCTTGAACTGGGCTAACTCTTCTTGCATGGCTTCGACCCACGAGCTGTCCTTGAGAGCCATTTGATAGTTCTTTGGTTCAATCTGGCTGATGAAGCAGGTGTACAAGCATTCGTTGATTATGCCTGTATCTTTAATGCTTGTGTAAACACAGGTGTGCTTATTCGAACTTTGTCTTGTTTGTACACCGTCGGACATATCACCTATCACGTTCTCCAAAGGGTGATTTTTGTGAACTCTCGCAGTCGGAACCGAACTGACTTGCAGATTGTCTTCCAGGTTCGAAGGTAGCTCATCAATGGGTGATTGTTGTTGAGAGTGAAAAGGATTGAAGAATTCCTCTTCTGTAGAGGCAGCAGGGGTATCGACAGCTTTTGACGAGGAAGGCTGAGATTCATCGTACTGCGGTCTTTGCACATAATTGTCTTCCTCATCATAAAGCATCTTCGTAGCAATTCTCTCATCAACTTCTGCACAATCCAAGTAAGGCATGTTAAAAGATTTAAAAAGCCTATCATAGTCGAAAACCCCAGGGGGTCCCGTGCTTGGTATTGGTGATTTGTAACTTGTGATATCAGTGTTACACACCACCTCAACCTTGCTGGTCGATATATTAAAGACTCGTCTGTTGGGAGTCCCAACAACATATCCGACTAAAATACCTTCGTCGGCTACTTCACCAAATTTAGAATTTGTCTTTAATATCGAACACGGGGACCCGAATGGTTCGAGACCACTCAAGTTGGGCTTTCTCCCATGCATAAGTTCGTAACATGTTTTATTCAATCTTTTAACAGTTAACACTCTATTAAGGATATAACAGGCTGTTGCAACAGCTTCAGCCCAGAACACCACAGGAAGTTTCGAATTAGCCAGCATGGTTCTGGCTCCTTCAATTAACGTTCTGTTCTTCCTCTCAGCCACTCCATTTTGTTGCGGAGTATACGGAGCGCTGTACTGGTGTTCTATCCATTTCTGTAAGCAGAAGATCTCCATCTGATAGTTTTTGAACTCAGTCCCATTGTCACTCCTGATGTATTTAACTCTTTTCCCCATAATATTCTCAACTTTGGTAATCAAATTTATTACCATCTGAACCGTTTCATCCTTTGACTTCAGGAAATATACCCAAGAGTATCGAGAGAAATCATCAGTGATCACCAAGCAGTATGATGTTCCACCTAGGCTTTTTACATTCACGGGACCGAAGAGATCCATGTGAAGTAGGTCTAGGGTACTGACTATTGAATTAACCTTCTTGGTGTGATGGGATTTCTTGTGTTGCTTTCCCTTTTTGCACGATAAGCATTGGTCTTCAAAGTTGAAATTCTTCAAGGGAACACCCAGCACCAGCCCATTCTTGACAATGTAGTTCATTTTCCGAAGATGAATATGCCCCATTCTTCTATGCTATAACTCGGACTCCGACTCGGTTGCTTTTGACAGAAGACACGATTCTTCTGTTGCCATCTCAGTCGACCTCATCTCCATAATATACGTATTCTTTTCCCTTGGAGCCTTCATAACTATCCAATCCTCTGGTATCTTGAAACCAGGATATAGCACGATCGCTTCATTCTTGGTAAAGTGCACGGTGTAATCTTTGTCACAGATCTGCGATACACTCAGCAGATTATGCTTCAGTTCTTCAACGAAATTCACTTTCTCTAAAGTCATTTTTTCTATTAGTCACCGTCCCAATTCCAGTAATCCTTCCACCGCTCTCTCCAGCAAAACTCACTCTTCCTCCCTGAACAGGTTTCCATTCGTGTAACAAACTCTTGTTACCCGTCATGTGCCGGGAACAGCCGCTATCCACAACCCATAGATTGTTTGCAGCCCTGTTCAACTGTTCCTGCACGATTAAAGCAGATGATTAAAATCTGGGGGCCCAAGACCTATTGGTCTTGGGTCGATACATCCCGTACTTTGGCTGTCCAAAGTTAGTATCAGAATAATTTCTGTAAGTCCTAAAAGGATACATTCTTGTAGATTGACTATGAGGCCATCCAAACCTTCGTGAATTAAATGAATTATTACTTATGGTTTGGTTGTTAGCAGTGAAAAACTGAGATCGTTTTCTTTGAAAACCTGGATTAGTCCAATTTCTGAACTTTGATGAGTTTTCATTTTTATCATTATTGTATTTACTGTTAGTTCTGTTCTCAGTTTTTGAAGGCCTCATACCTCTGAATCTCTGCTTCAGAGGGCAATCAGCAATTAGGTGTCCTAATTGATTGCATCTGAAACAACTCATGTGTTCAACTTTCTTTTCAATAGTTGTTTTAGATGTTGAGGCTGCATTACTGCTCGTTTGTCTCACATATGGTGGGACATACGGGTTTAGTGGAGAATTCTTTTCAGTTGTTTTATGTTTCTCTCCACTTTTTGGTAACACTGCCTCTTCTTTTGTCTCACTAGACTCGGATGTCTTGTCCGAATTTGATGAGACATGACTAGGAGCAGAAATCTTAACATTAGAAACAGGCTTACATGTTTCGCCTTTACTAACTTCTGGATCTTTAATCGTAACCTTAATAGGAACTGTCTGACCAATATCAACATCAACAGATTTCTGATTACTAGGATCATAAGTGTAGTTATGATTATAAGGTGGTGGAACTTCATGATATCCAATTCCTCCCCTTTTAACTGGGGAACTTTGATCACTAACGAGGTGATCAAGTATAGCGGAGGAATTTCTAAATTACTCAAGCTTTCTGTTAAGTTCCACCACTTTCACCTGGTGATCAGCTATCTGTTTATCCCTTTCAGCTATTAGTTTGGTTTTCTCTTCTAACACTTCATAGCTAAGATCAATTAGTTGAATTTTTTCAGCTAGATTTGCTTTAAGACTTCTAATATCTTTCTCACTAGCTTTTATTTTTACCTTATAACTGTTTTCTCTAGCTTTAGTGAAATGATGATCTTCTTTTAATGTTTTAAATTGAGCATCCAAACTAACAAACTGATCAGTTATAGTTTTCAATTGTTCAGACAGATTTTCACATTTAGTACAAGGGAGTTTGGTACTTATCTCGGTGAGCTGGTCTTTCACTTCTGCCATGTAAGCTTCATTTTCTCTAGTTACTTTCTCACTATCTGCAGTTTCGATGTTCGCCAAATTGGCCTGTTCGAACACTTCTTCAACATGCAGATTCCAGTTGTATTCCCCATTCTGTCTGGATATCATGGCTCTATTCTCATTACCACCCCCACTCTGTTGTGTAGACCTGTTTTGACTGCGTTCAACTATGTCATTTGTGCATTCCTTCGCAAAGTGGCCATTCTGTTGACAGTTGTAACACCGCACCTTTGACTTGTCAAAACCTGGTCGTTCACCAACAAACTTCCTACCAGTCTTCTTCATAAACCGTTTAACCCTTCTCACAATCATCGCCATCTGCCACTGCAGATCCATCTCTTCCAGATCATCAGCATCGATCTAATCATAGTCTTCGTCCAATGTTGCAGGATCAACAATCTTACCCTTAATGTAATTTTCATACGAAGCAATGAAAGATGCATAGAGGGCAAACTGTTGTTCAGCAGATTTAACACTCATGGGCATCTTTGAGTAGTTGTTGTTCGAAACACTTGGGGAAAAACTACCCTTGGTTGCTTGAGGTTTAGAAGCATTTGATCCACCAGCTACAAAACACACATCACCATTCATGTTGAGAGATACATGACCTTCATGTGTTGAGTTAGCGCCCGAGTCTCCTTTTGAGTAGTAAGCAGATGATTCAGACTTCGAACTTGAACTTGAGTTAACTTTTGCACCATACATTCCTGGATCTTGAACCTGATCAGTTGGTGTCTCTTTTCGAACCATGTTAAGTTCAAATGTTCGTAGTTTGTTGACTGCTGTTTCCAAGTCATAGTCGGCAAACTCTTTGTCTTCTCTCATCAAGACAGTGTACATCTCCCATTTCGGTAGGAGAGCATCAAGAAGCTTTTCCACGATCTCCTCTTCTTTGTAAGCAATGGAATAATTGCTGAGTTCGGTCATTAGGTGATAATATCTCGTGATGATATCATCAAGTGATTCATTTTTCAGATACTTGAACACCGAGAATTGGGTTTTAAGTAGTTTAATCTTGGAAGCACGTATCCCCACATTACCCTCAAAACGGTTTTCAAGTGCTTCCCATAGCTCTCTAGCAGTTTTATACTTCCTAAAGGTGTGAAGAATTTCTTGTGGAAGAGCCACAGTTATCGCAGCATGAGCTTTGCTTTCAGCCTCATACATTTTCTTTTCTTCCTCTTCCATCTTGTTGTATTTCTTAATCTGATCACGACCCTCATACTCAGCAGTTGGTGGAATGTATCCATCTTGAATGCACACCCACATCTTAGCATCTTGGTACTTAACATACTGTTCAAACCGATCCTTCCAAGCCACGAAATCGGTTCCCTTAAGCATCTTCGGTGCCTTAGTAGCTGAACCCGCTTCCACTTCCATCTTCACCAGTTCCGTAATATTTATTGAAGTCATCTTTCACGAAACACAAAGAAACTCGAAAAATTAAAAATTTATTCTTAACAGTACTGTAGGCGAAGTTGTGGATAACTTCGCTTAAGTCTTAACTTCGCTGATTTCTTAACTTCGCTCCCTTTTTAAATTCGCCTGATTTGGCGAAGTTGTGAATAACTTCGCTTGAGATAAGCGAACTTGTGAGGTAGGCGAAGTTCTGGATAACTTCGCTTGAGATAAGCGAACTTGAGAGGTAGGCGAAGTTGTGGATAACTTCGCTTAACCTTAGTAGAAAAATAATAAAATAATAATAAGGTAAGACGATGGTGGGCTTTAATTGATAGAAATTAATTATGGACTAAAAAGGAAAGATGGGCCTAAGATTCATGGTCTTAAGGAATATAAATACCCCTTAAACCCTAATCCTTTCCATTTCCATCCATTCTACACCATAGCATACATCATCAAAAACACACACTTAGGCCAAACACTCTCTACTCTAATATATACAACGATCCAAGACCAACTTAAGGTAAGAAATCATTTATCTCAGCTGACCCAATATATTAGAGCTCGACACCGAAGCCCCGGGATACCGTATGAGCTGTTTGGATCTAGATCTAGCTTATTTCGGGTGTTTAATCAACTGAAAACGAGCTTAAGGGCCACCTTAGCTCAGAATTGGTCACCCTAAAGCTACCCAAACCATAAACGATCAAATCCCAAACAACCATGGTGTTTAACGGCGGCTGAGGGGGCCGAAATAGAAGAAAAACCCTAAAAACGCGTGAAAAATGGCTGACCTACACTAATACGCCGTATAAGTGCAGCGTGTATGTAGGTACCGTATTTTTTGGACAACACATATGTATATGAACTCCATATAAGTATACCATGTATATGTACCCAACGTATATGTATGAATGTAACGTGTATGTATGTAAACGTATATGTATGTACTATATATGTATGCATGTAACGTGTATGTATGTTAACGTATATGTATGTACCATATATGTATGCATGTAACATGTATGTATGTAAACTTATATATATGTAAATGTATATGTATGACTTATACGCTAAAGGACCACTTATATGCTTGAAAGAACTTACACGCCAGATTAACTTATACGCCAGATTGATTTTATGAAAGAAACGAAAGATAAACAGCGTATACATACGTAAACGATAGACATGGACTTACATGATTTAAAAGATAATAATAATGTAACATCCTATTTTATGGTTAAAAATAAAATATCTGAAACTTATATTTCAAATATTAGTAAACGAGTAACGGGTAACACGGCACATTATAATATGGAGTGTCTAGACGACCGTTTGTTATTATAGAATGTCGTTTAATTATAAAATAATAATAATATTAAAATGATAAGATTTATTATTATTATAAATAAATATACATAAATATGGTGCTCGTGAAATAATGTGTTAGTAGTAGTAGATAAAATAACAATAATAATATTAAGAATAGGAAAGGATAAGGATGAGTGAGTTGGTAAACTTAGGGAATACGTAAACTTAGGATTCACGCAAAAGAATTTAATATAACGGATAAATTCAAGAAATCTTCTATCCAAAGATTTTATCTTGCTAGTTGCCTATATATATGCTAGTTGCCTATATATATGTTTACACTTGGAGCTACAAAACATACAAATTACCCTTAGCAAATAAATTTTTAAAATTGGGTGAAACAATTAGGAAAGCAAAGGGTATTCATTTAGTAAGCGTCATATATGGTGGGTAATTTTAACGGTGAAATATATTCGTTATTCATCGACCGGGGTGATTACTAGGAACTTGGATTTCATATAGTTTTGTCTTTAAACTGAGGTAAGCATACGGACCATAATCATGTTATTTTTACAAGTGTTTTATATATGTTTATTTTAATATGCATATATATGATTATTTGAGAAATGATTGTGGGTCCAAGTATGTGAATTAATGTGTGGCTTAAAAAGAGGCTATGGTTTTAAAATAAATATGGTGGTATGCCTATAATAAAAATACGGGTTACGAGTCCCGAGGGTTTCGGTAGTTGAAACTCCAAAATTTTAGTACTATATATAAAAGATTTCGGGAGTTGAAATCTTAAGGGGTTCGAGTGTTGAACCCCAAATATAAAAGAACAGTTAATAACCCTCATGGGTTAAAAATGAGCTCATAAGGAATTCGGGTGTTGAATTCCCAAAGAAGTAAGAGGAGTAAAATTAAGGATTTCGGGTGTTGAAATCTCTTGAATTCCCAAAGAATATTGTGGAGTAAATTTATAAGGATATCAGGTGTTGAAATCTCAAGGAATTTGGGTGTTAAATTTCAAATAAAAATAAAACATATTTTTATAAGATAGTGTACTTACTTAGCGAAACCTAATAAAAATATGTTTTAAAATGTTTTCAGGAAAAGCACCCCTAGATGGTTGAAGCTTCATGGACGGGATTGGACTGACAAGAGAACCCTACTCGTGTATAAAAGTTTGTATAATAAAGTTTGTTTTAAACATATATGTTTTTCTTGTATAATATATATTTTTTATAAAATAAAACGTCACCATGTGTGACAGGTTTTAGGTGTAAAGTGGGACCTACTCTGATATATATTTTGTAAAAATATTAGTCATAAAAAAAATTAGGGTGTTTCAAATAAGTAAATAATTAATAATGACTAGTAGTGTTTAAAACAAAGATTGAATTTGATTAAATAATTGAACTTTAGTTTTCTGATAAGTTTTCTGCCCCTTGGACCCTGCTAGGGGCTGCCTCCCTAGGACCCCGCTATCAGGGGCGCTGCCCCCGGACCCCTGTATCTAGGGGTTACAATAACCTAGAAATATGATATGGATAGGTCTAGTTAATTGGTACATTTAATTGTTATACAGTTATCCGCGCCCAGTTAAGGAAATGAGTTACCATTAACTCTGAAAGGAATCGCTTACAGGTGAGTTTCTAGCACCATTTCCATGTTATGTTTTCAGGGTTGTGTGCATACTCTATGTGATTAGTTAATATACATACCTTAAGTGGTAAGTCTATGCCTTATATGATTTATGTGATTGAGGTTATGAATACAATGCTTGTTGGTGCGTGAATGATCTTTGGATATTGCACGTATCGCCAGGAAAGGTTAGTCTTATATATATGATGTATGAATGATATATGTATGTTATATGAATGATTAATAGTATGTATGAAAGTGTAAGGGAAGATATGATAGGGATGCACGGGAAGAAAAGGACCTAGCCCTAATAATACTCGAGGAAGAAGGGACCGTGCCCTAATAATATCCGAGGAAGAGGGGGACTGAGCTCCAATAATACTCGAGGAAAAAGGGACTGGCCCTAATATATTCAAGGAAGAAAGGGACCGAGCCCTAATAATACTCGAGGAAGTAGAGCGTAATGCTCTTTAAAACGTATAAGTATGTAAATTATGATTAAATATAAATGTATGAAAGAAAGAAAGAAAAAATGTATATACTTATGTATGTACGAAAGAAGGAACGAACATGTTAAGTAACTAATATGTATCTTCGGAGACGTATAATTAAGTATGTGAATGTATTGTATGCTGCCTGTTTTAACTAGAACTCACTCATCGTAGCTGACTTTTAGTATGCACGTAGGTGAATAGATTTAAGTAGCTGGCTTGAGAGGGGGACACAGGACATGATCAGAAAGGACCAGCATCCAGAGATGATTTGTCATGATGTTTTAATAAACTAATTTATGTTATGTTTTAAAGACAAGTTGAATGTTTTGTAACGAATGATTGAATTTTTATTATTCCGCGAAAGTTTTATTAACTATGATATTTAGAACTGTGTTTATGAGTAAATCTAACACCAAAGTAGGGCACCGGGAACGGGGCCTTAGAATCAAAATGTTGGGAATTAATTTATTTATATTATTTTGTTAATGAAACATGTTAATACACCTTTTAAAGCAATTAAATCGGACTAAAAATTCATTTCTGGAAGTTATAGGGACCAACACAGTCAAATCAAGAAAGTTGTCCAACCCACCTCACTGCGTCACACGAAGAGGGTGTCTTGGTTGGCCACGCGACCCGGCAACACGGCTGCAACTAATCAGATTTTGGGTTTTATCTATTTTCAGCTTGTTTAAACTCGTTGAACCCCCAATATTCATACACATCTTGGTGTAATTCAAATCTACTAATTTCTATACATTCCCTAGCATATTCTATCCAAAACCCATGAATTTTATCACCTAATGTGAGATAACTATCAAGATTTAGTGTTTAACCTACTTATGCTTGAATTTTAACATGTTTAATGATCTATTGATAAACATGAAGATATAATTAGATTCCTATATAAACCAAGGTTCCCTAATATTCATTCTTTTTTTTTTAAATCATCAATTCACCCTCTCATTCACGAATTTAAGTCATAGCTCAAGTGTTCTTTGTTGGTTGACTTTCAAAAGTTAAAGTTCTTCATCTTCTTGATTTCTCCTAGTTCTAATCCAAATTCTGGGTAAGTTTGTACATTAAAGTTGTAATTCATCATAGCATCAAAATCCCTCATTCAATTTTAAAGGATTGAGGGGTTATCGTGTTCAATTTAATCAAATTCGTTTTAGGGTTTATGATAAGGTAAAATTGAGGATTTTGCAATTAACGAACCTTCTGATCAAAATTAGCTTTCGGTCTAGAAGACTTTTATGTTTATTTCCACGTTTTACATCTAACAGACCACAACACGAACACAGATTCGTTGTTTGGATTATGACCCTCATCGGCTTGCTTAAAACTTGTTTATTTCATAACTTAAGTTCTATTTATCCGTTTGTTGTTATTCCAGTGGCGTTATTCTTGGTTTTGACTCTAGTTTATTATCTCAAATTTTCAAGTGTTTTTGTATCGGATCAGTCAGCACTTTAATTTCCTCATTTATTATTATTATTATTATTATTATTATTATTATTTTATTATTATTATTTTATTATTATCTAGCCTAATTAATAAAGACGAGTAATTCGCACCCCCTCTTTTTCATCTTTTACGTTTTTGGGGGTAACATGCGTACCATATTTATTAAAAGTTTATTTATTTACATCTATACCTCATCAACCAAAATTCGATATTATGTGTTTATGGATTTATTGTTCATCGATGACATGCTATATGGTTCTATGTTTATTTTTATTTTTTTGATGGTTGAGCCACCTCATCCTCATATAGTATGCATAAATTACCCTGGTAAGTTGGCTTTGTGCTAGACCGAAATGGTCCACATCTATTTTATTTGGTAAGTGTTATATATCATCAATGTTGTAATTGTTTATATTCACAAACAATCATTTATTTACAATATAATAATACATCATAACATATGTTTTGCTCGCTCAACTTTATGTTGATCAAATTCTAATTTCAAGTGTGTTACAAGTTTGTAGATGAAGAGTTGGATGGTTGAGAAGGCTTTTTAGTTATACTCTTCTAGGTTGTTGAAGAAATAAACAATTTATTTGGATAATATTTTATACGGATTTTATGATGTATTTTGATTATATGAATTTAAATAAATAGTTATTGTCACTTTAATTTTAATAGTGTCTTGCGAACTACTATGCAATAAGTTGCGCTTCGGCATATTCTGTCGTAGGTTGGGGTGTGAAAAAAATAGACGATGAAATTCTTTATAAAATCAAACCATTAATCTCCTTTTTCAAAGCTTTTGTTTACTTATGTTTTATATTGAGCTTGAAAGATTCAATTTCAAAATTTTCAGCCAAAGTGGATTGTGGTTATATTCTAGGCTATTCCTCAACTTCTAAAGCTTATAGAGTTTTTAACTCTAGAATAAAGCTAATGAAGAAACATTAAATGTTAAATTTAACGAAATGTATGATTAAAAAATTCCTAATGATCTTGCTGATTTGTTTAACCTTGACATCTTAATATATGAACCGAAAACTAACGAATCCCCTGATGCCGGTATTCAATCTGAAGGGCTATATTTCTTTGAAAAATCAAGTATAGAGAACAACAATACTTTCATTCAAAAAATTGATCATATGCAATAAACTTATAAGTAAACTCAAGGAAGTGTAACTACTGACCCTTAAACAACTGGAATCCAAAATAAATCTTCGCATTCCACTTTTTAAAGGAGTTGTTTATGAAAGCAATTGCTTACCTCCTATGTCTCCTCCTCTAACAATTGTTTCCACATCAGTAGTTTCACCAACACACTCATCAAATACAATGAGGGACATTGTTCCTTATGTGTTTCATCATGCCCATCATCAAGAACAAATAATTGGTAACATTCAACATGGTGTTCTCACCAGAAGTCAACAAGCAAGTGTTTGCTCCTTTGTTGGCTTTATATCTTAATTTGAACCAAAAAGTACCAAATTGCTTTGAGATAAAATAGTTGGGTTCAAGCCATGCAGGAGGAACTCATGCAATTCACAAATATGCATGTTTGGGAGTTATGCCCAACACCAGTATGAGTAATACTTATTGGTACAAAATGGGTATATAGGAACAAGACTGATGAAAGAGCAATTGTGATAAAAAAAAAGGTAAGGTTGGTAGTCTAAGAATATCTCCAAGAAGAAGACATAGACTATGAAGAAACCTTTGCACCTGTTGCAAGTCTTGAAGCCATCAGGCTGTTTCTTGCATATGCAACTACTCACAACATCAAAGTTTATCAAATAGATGTCAATGGAGCCTTCATGTACAATGACATTCAAGAAGTAGTGTATGTTACACAACCTCCAGGGTTTGGATATGCTTTCAATCCAGACTATGTCTACAAGCTAAAGAAAGCACTCTATGGACTCAAACAAGCTCCAAGAGCCTAATATGACAGACTTTCCTTATTTCTGTTTTCAAATTAATTTCAAAGATGGAAAATTGATAAAACTTTGTTTCTCAAAAGGGAGGGAAAATACTTACTTCATGTTCAGATTTAAGTAGATGACATCATATTCGGATCTAAAAATCCATAGTTGTGTGATGATTTTACAAAACTCATGAAATCCGAACTTGAAATGAGTAATATGGGTGAGTTATAATATATTTTGGGCTTGCAAGTTAAACAAACTAAAAATGGAATATTTCTACATCAATCAAAATACGTTTAAAATATCCTAGAAAAGTTTAAAATGACTGATTGCAAAGCAAGTTCGAAACCCATGAGTAAAATTGATCCATTATCACCAGATGAAATTGGAGAATATGTATATCAAACATTGTATCAATGTTGTAAAAGTAGGTCTACAAGGCCGAGTACTCTCCGAGTACTCGCTACAAGGTATGGTGCTGAGGAGAGTTTCTTTAACTCCGCCTATTAACTAAAAATTGTTCACAGGTGGTCAACATCAACTAGAAATACATCTAGTAGGTTAACTTGGGCCTATTTTAACTTAAAAATACAACATAATTTAGTATTTAAAAATGTATTTCTCTTATTTATGTTGATATTCACTTATTTTGTTATAAAAATTAGTAAACTTATGACATTTGAAATATATATATTACCCAAAAATTAATTTTCTTTATATTTATCATGTCCGAGTACTCCGAGTACTCCCCGAGTACTCCCTCCAGGGGGGGCACCTAGAGACCGCCTAGCGACTTTTGCAACATTGCCTTGTATAGATGCATGATTGGGTCTTTAATGTATCTAACTGCATCTAGGCCAAATATAATGCATGCAACATGTGTGTGTGCAAAATATCAAGCCTTTACAAGAGAATATCATTTAAGTGTTGTCAAAAGGATATTTAGATATCTCAAAGGTGCTTGTACCTTGGGAATTTGATATCCATCAAGCACAAAAACCCAGGTTATTGGTTTTTTGCAGAAAGTGCTTAGGCGGGTTATCAAATGACAAGAAAATCAGCATCTGGAGGATGTCAGTTCTTTTGTGATGCATTGGTGTCTTAGCAGAGCAAGAAGCAAACTACTATTTCAAAATCAATTGCTAAAGCTGTATACATTGCTGCTGCAAGCTGCACAGCTCAACTACATTGGATAGAAAACCAGTTGCTGAATTACGGGGTAACAGGTTTAATAATTCCATTAAAATCGGATAGTGAAGCTGCTGTGAACAACATTTAAAATCCAGTTTAGCATTCAAAGACCAAACACACTGAAATCAGACATCAATTTATAAAGGATTGCTATGAAAAACAAGTCGGCTGATGTGTTCACAGAGGCATTTGATTTAGCAGATTTTCCAAGACTGATTTACAGATTAGGAATGTTAAATATTTGAATTATCATTTTTGAAAGACAGAATTACAGAGTTTGTCCTTTATATTTGTACCAAATTTCACTTATTGTACTTGGTCTTTCAAATTGATAAGTTTTGTCCTTTAAGTCTCCAAATCCAACAATATTTTTCCTTTGGCCCTAACCTTGTTAAATTTCATCGTTAAGTTAAATTTCAACATTTTTATTATATGTAAATTTACAAATTTACCGTCATATGCAAGGTACATGACCTAACTTAACTATGAAATTTAATGCGGTTAGGCCTAAAGGAAATACTTTGCAAGATTTTGAAACGTAAAGGACAATCAACATCAATTTATAATATAAAGGATCACGAGTGAAATTTGGAGTAAACATAAAGGAAAATATCTGTTATTATGTCTTTTTGAAAAGTCAAACTTTTGTAAATATAATAAATTCAAATTTTTCAAAAATACTGTTTGTACATCTTTTGATATATATTATAATGGAAAATTGTGGTTTTCAAAAATACTGTTTTTCTAAACTGTTGTTGAGAAAAATAATGAAAGCATCTGTTTAAAACATTTGTTTTTCAAACTACTAATCAAAGATAAGCAACAGTTGTTTCATTTTTCCAACAGTTGTTTGGAATTACTAGCCGTTGTTTCAGTAACACAATGATGGCAACGGTAACTTTTAATAACCCACTTGCTAAAACCACCTAACCTTCACCGATCAAAATATTACCTCCTATAATCATCTTTCTTAACACTAAAGAAATCTTTTACCCATATTGCACATC
Source organism: Bidens hawaiensis (assembly GCF_021521415.1). Lineage (NCBI taxonomy): Eukaryota > Viridiplantae > Streptophyta > Magnoliopsida > Asterales > Asteraceae > Bidens > Bidens hawaiensis. Next base: position 1,620,431 of record NW_027491175.1, read on the forward strand.
ACCATCCTTCAACTAAATCACTCACTTACTTTCTACCATCATCATTCTCCTACACCCTAGAACCTACAATTAAAGTATCCTCATTATTTATTGACATGTCTCATTACAAGCCCTGTATATCCAAAGTATCAAAACATGAATGGGACAATCACCGGAAGTTGATTCTTTAACATCCTAGCGATTAAGTATGATCTCTATCCACAAACCCTCAACGATTTTTGGAAGAATCCTTCCATTCAATATGCAGAGTATAATAAGACACCATTGTTTATCAAAAAAAGGTAGGACAGATAGAGCTATTTGTATCATCTTCACTCATGTTTCAACATTTGGAAAAATAATAAGCCATGTATATCCAAAGTATAATAACATGACTAGGACAATCACCAGAAGTCGATTCTTTAACATCCTAACGATTAATCATGATCTCTATCAACAAACCCTCAACGATTTTTGGAAGAATGCTTCCATTCAATATGTAGAGGATAATAAGATGCCATTGTTTACAAAAAAAAGGTAGGGCAGATAGAGCTATTTGTATCATCTTCACTCCTGTTTCAACATTTAGAGTTGAATGATGATGATTTTTCCTTCTAAAATTGCTGCATGGACACTGAAGTGTGAACTCAGTAAGAGAGTGTATTTGGGTTCTACTTAAAAGGCTACAATTTACAAAAACTTATTTCCCTCTCCAGTGAAGTTTCTTTTTCATACTTTGCTTCAGTGAATGTCATGCAAAACCACTTGTTGGAATGAATTTCCATTGAATATTCAATTTCTGGCTTATTCCCATTCTAACTGGTGAAAATTACTACTTTTCAAAATCACTTTTCAATGACTTAGTCAATAATGTAAAGGAAATGACTGCAACAAAACGAAAACCATTTTTAATGTTTCCAAGGTTTGTAATGGTATACCTTATGAAGGTATTACCAAACCAAGCTGTGATCCAAGGATCACCTGTTCAAAGTCAAAGTCTCAGTAATGAGATATTTGCGAGAATTAAGGATTCCAATCATCAACCTTGGTTGATGAGGAAGAACCTAAACAAACTACTGATCAGTTACAGATGTTCCTACAACTTTAGGTGATCAAGGTACTCAACCTAGTACCTTGAAACCCACACATACCACTAAAAAGCAAACTTCCAGGAAATCCACAAAACCCAAAATTCACAAAGAAAACCAAAAAAGTAATTCAAGATGATGAGGTGCCTGAATCACTTGTGGCAACACCAAGGCCATAAAGAAATTTAACTGTTGTTACTTCCTCACAACATGTAACACTGCCACCCAAACCAACTCCTCGGTCTTCCTTACAACGGGAAGCTATTATAACCACAGGGTACCCATATCAAAGAGTTAAAGGGTTGATCAGCACTCCAACTCCAAGCCCTCTCCTAGGGCTACTTCTCATTCACCTCCCCTTATATCATCACCATAGAAGAAGTTTCTAAAGTAATTACCAAAGTTTCCAATATCACTGAATGCAGTCCTTTCTTTACCACATCAACTGAAAGGGAAACCACTCCTCAAACTACTGATTATGTGACACGTATTACTAACCCAGAGCAAGAGGAGGCTGATATTTTTTTCACTTCAGGTGACCTGAATATGGGATTAGGAGCAGCTACTGTTTTGGTAAAAAATCGACTAAGGATAATGTAACCAAATTTGTAATGTGAGGTTTAGTTCTTGACTGATAATAACGATTATGAAACAATTGCAAACACAAACAAAAGGATTTGTTACGAGGAAAAGCCCTTGATCTTGGTCGGATCGCCGGCACAAAAACCCCGGGTGATGACAAATGTCTATCACCACTTTATTAATATGAAAAATGAGGATACAAGGTTGTAGATTATGATCAGTGTTTAGAATAATTCTAAGTGTGTGTGTGTGTGTTGTTGGCTTGCTCTCCTCTGCGAATGAGTTGGTGTGTTATATATAGGGTGTGCCTTAACTGATCATAACTCAATGACTTTATGAATAATAAAGGTATTAATTAAGTTTCCTAAAATCCGCCATTATATAAATATAAACGTAACAACCACTTTGACCACGTGCCCCATCACTCAGGCTGCAAAATAGGGGGTAGACTAGGTTTCTTAGCCGTTACATCTGTAAAATATATTGTTATACACAGGAAAACAATCGTTAGTAAATAATAAGTACTGAGGATCCTTGATCCTGGCAGAATCTGAATAAGGATAACTGATCCAAGAATATATGCCAGGATAACGTATCCACAATGTCAAATTTATGTGCACTAACAGCTACTACAACTGTTGAAACAATTGTTTCACAGTTGGACAGTAGTTTAGGCACTAAGACTCCTATCCTAGCAACAACTAATGATATTTTTGTATCAACAACAGTTGGAAGTCCCCAGTACCAAGACAAAGGGGTATCTTTTCAAGCTCAAGATTAAAATCCTGATCTTGGCTTTAGATAAAACTACTGGTGTAGGTAAAACTACTGATAACAAGACAACATATGACACTATTAATTTAGTTGATGCTGAAATTATTCAAGAATAACATATCAAGTTCAAAGTTTTAGATCTAAGGTCTTGCAGCTCAAGAAGTTCATCACCAACATGACTCAAACTCAGGTCTAATAACCCCAAGACAACACTCAATTGTTGGTCTCTATCCGGAGTGAATTTCAATCCTGCATCCACCAATTCGTCACTCAAAAATCAGCAGCCACTCAAAGCTCCAGCACTCAAGAGGATATAACCACCTCTAACCCAGAGCTTGTTGAGCTAAAATACTTCATTTCCTCACAAATTCAAATAGTTCAAACCAAAGTTAACACTGATACCACCATGCTTAGAAACTCACTAAACTCTCTTGCCAATGAATTAAAGAAGCCTATGTTGGATCAACGAAATCATTAGCAGCACTTTCTGGGGTTGCTCCTCCTACACCATGGTTTCCAGAGAAAGCTGAAGCTACCCCTGATGCCAATAGAGGGGAGAACATCCTTGATGCCTAAAGGAAAACAGCTGAAAAAAGACATGGTGATAAAGCCAACAAAACTGCACAGAGGCTGAAATCTATGTCCAAAGGTGGAAGATCCTGATGAACTTGAGGGAATAGCTTGATGAAACTGAATCATCAAAGTCAAAGAGGTTGAAATCTATGTCTAAAGTTGGAAGAAAGACCATACAAAGACCAGTAATTTCCCAAATTATTGATGACTAAATAGTTGTTACACCAGCAACTGATTCAAGACCAGCGGTTACAAAAACTATTGATATTTCTGCTACATAAACTACTGTTGCTCCACAAGAACCAACAATAGTATTAGAGACTATTGATGCACCCAAGGTAACACAAGAACCAACTAATATTCCAACAGTAGTTGAAACCTTGAAGTCAAAGGCCAGTCAATCAAAGGCTTTCTGACAAAAGTTTCAAAAGAAGAAAATTGGTTCTTCTAGATGAAGAATATTCACCACCATCTTCTCTTGATAAAAGATTTAAACCATGATGATTTAATCACTCATCAGGAACAAGAGACATCAAAATCCTTAGCAGAAGCATCCAAGATAATGTCTGATGAAGAAGTGGCTACAATATATCAACAGGAGCTTCTGAAGATAAGAGATCTTGAACAACATGGCTATGAATAAAGCCTGATTGTTTCTGAAAAACCAATAGCTTATAAGCAACTCTTGATGCAAGCTAAAAAGGCAACTCTTATATAGCTTAAAGAGCACGCTAAATACAAGGAAACTCTACACAAATTCAAAGGTTGTACATATGAAGAATTAGAAGCTGAATGTGGTAGAGTAGAAAGGCTTATTGAACAACACCTAATCAAGATCATACTGAACCATATGGGAGGTAGTAAAAGGAAGGATTTTAAAATATAAGGATAAGTAAATCCTGAAGATGAAGGTGGAATTGGCTGAGGCCACCTTTCACTCAAGGAGAGAGACTATCATATGGTGAATTGATATGCTGAGGGTTGCTTATAGGAATCTTATACAAGAAAGAAAGAAGAACCCATGTAACTTCCCTGCACATAAATATCTATCAACAATCAAACTCCCTAAAAGGCAAAGAAACTCTCAAACAACTGCTTTGATTCCAAGCTCAACACAAGAAGGAATCACTACAAGGAAGATAGCCCTACATGCCAAAAGAAGACAACTAACAGAAGAAGAAGAAGAGTTTCAAGCCATCAATGATCTACACAAAGATTCCAAGGTGGGCTTTGAATATGATATTAATCTGCTACATTCTTCATCTTCTTTATCAACATTGGCAATTGCTTCAGTTGCTGATCAAAGCCAGTCAAGTTCCAAAGTTATTAAATGGAGTAAGCTTAAAAATAGCTCCAATGTAACTTTAGAAATTGATTCTGGTAATTCACAAAGGGTTTATCTTCAAGATGTACCTATGCTGGATGAATTGTTATTGAAAAGCTTGTTAGATCTTCCATTGGAAATGGAAGAAGATGATAGCTTAGGCATTGAGTTTATAAAGTTTTTCAATAACACGGCCCAAAGAAGACTTTCAAGACAAATACAATGGTGCAAAAAAGAATAAATAGTTTTGGCATCATCAGTTCAGGGGGAGATTGTTGAACCTTGAAAAGAACTGATGACCAAATACCAAACAACTAATCCAAACATCAGTTGTTCTCCATTATGAAAATTTTACAAAAATTATTGCTCTAAAACATCTGATCTTGCAAACTGTTGATAAAAAGGAACTAAAATCACAACCGCTTCTTTTTCAAGAGAAGACCCAAACAACTGAAGTCTAACAACTGATGGGTCAAACATCAGTTGCTAGCAAATATCAGCAGTTAGCATAGGATTCTCTTCTTGTAAATTATTTGTAATTTATTCATCAGTAGTGTGTAACTGTTTTCGTTAGATGTCGCTTTCACCTTTTAGCTCATCAATAGTTTATCACTAGTATATAATGAAGAAGAGAGTCTCTTCTTCATCAACACTTTACACATCACAATACTCACCTTATCGTTGTACTATCGTACTAGAACATTAGTGTGAATGATGAGCTAAGGTTGAATGGGGGTGGGGCAATAGATTGTAATTATTTGATTATAGTTAATATAAAATTGTTCTTCCATATAAAACTTGTTATTTAGCTTCAATGAATTCCGCTGCTTAATTTTGTTTAAGTTCATATACTAATTGAATTTGTAATTCAAATATGATTTCAATTAAAGTGATAGTAATCGGTTCAAACAATTAGATCAGTTGTTTATTATTACATTGGTATGTTTATGTTCAATTAGCTTTAGATTGAGATTTAGAATCTTAACAGTGTTTTTGATGTTAAGTTGGGAATTAAGAAGAAAAATATGATGTAATGGAAGATGATATTAAGTGTTCGAACAATTTAAGACAACAAATTTTAAGTTTGCTGGTGATAGGCTAATCTCGAGCAGATGTAGAATTGTTGTTGCCTGGTTCATGGAAAACTCTCAAACAGATACAATAGTTACTGATTCAGACTTGAACAGATGCAGGTTGTACATGAATTACAGCCTTATGGGTTTTCAGTAAATAAAGCATGCTATTAAGGGCAGAATGAAGAAATTTTAACGAAAAAACAATAATCAGCTAAGAACAGATATGATATCTATTTGTTTTTAATATGAAGTGCTAATTTCGAGCAGTTTCTTATTGAAATATGTTGCTAGCATTTTTAATTGCGGCTGTTGCACATTATGCATGCGTAATATTGGCAATTCCTTGCTACTGTCATGAATAGACTGTGTATTGTTGAACAATTAGCTGCTGCACATCAACTGTCATTCCAGAGCAGATACTGATTAATTCACAAGTATATATATGCTGATGTTAAACTTTTATTAACAAATTGTTGTTGCTGTTACATATTTTATAAGCTGAAAAGTTGTTGTTGCACTATTGTCAAGGGTATTATGGTAAACTTCGTTGCTGATATGAGACAGATGTTGAAACGTACACAGATGTTTGTTGATATGTTCTGTTCACAAGTTGTTGGAGTTATTTCAGGGTAATTTCGGTATTTTGTTGTTGATACAAAGTGTTTATGAAATGATTTTGATGATATGATTGTGGCGCCGAGCATATTATTTAATTAACTCACAAACATATAAGGTATCGAGCATTTGATGAAGTTAGCAAATGCTCAAACTTTGTTCTCGAGGACTTGGCTTCAGTCAGGGGCGGACCTATTGGTACCCTAACGGGGGTGACCACCCACCTTAAATTTTCACTAATTAGTGCTATATATGTGTGGAAATCTTGAACCTCCCTTAAAATTGTCCAATCGTCCCTTATAAGTTGAACTTTCGAAACTGGATGATGACCTCTTATTTTAATAATCTTTTGAAAATCCGAGTTGTTTTTCTGACCTGGTGTGAGGAACGGACATTTTCGAAGGAACCACTTTGGAGAAGATGATCTATTATTTAAATTTTAAATGAAGGGTGTTTTTGTAAAATGTGATTCAAAGCAAAAGTATTAAGTGGCACATGCTCTTTTTCTTGTCAGATGATTAAAACCTTTTTTTAAGGCAGATGATTATAACTTCAACTTACTAAATGTAAATTATTTATCTAATAATAACAAAAAAGAAGGTTTTCTGTTGATTTGAATTTCTTATTTTTAAGTTTATTTTCTTTGTAATTTTGATTTTCTTATTTTGTGATTGTCAAAAAAATATTTAATGTATTGAAGTAAATTTAATATACGTATAGCTTATCTCGTCTATATTTATATTAGAGAAGTTGGTTTCTCTCATCGATTAATGGTAACTTGCGAGCATGTGATAGCTTGATTTGAATGAGCAACATGTTAAATTAGTAAGATTTTAATGATTGAATTAGATTTAAAGTGGGAATTATGAGTAACATAATGGAAAACTCCCGAATAGTAATACGTTGACCCGACCCTACCTAACCCGGACGAAAAACAATTATTATGCAACGATAGCCAAAGAATCCCTAAAAGCCCCCCCTAAAAAATTTTCTAGGTTCGCCACTGGCTTCAGTTATGTGCAGCTACTGCTGATATGGTTTTCATTAACGATAAGTTTGCTGATATGAAAGCAATATTCGAACTGTTGTAGATATGAAGTTCTTCGAATATATTTAGTCACTGTTATGAAATAAGTTCTGATCAGATGACATGCTGCAGATCCTTATATGTTTATTGTTCTAATCTGATAAGTCACGAGCACTTAAAACACTACAGCTGTTATGGGCATAATGATAATCTAAAATGGGCAGTTTGGTAATTTAAGTCTGGAACAAACAGTTGCTGCAAATCTCAAACTGTTGCCGCTAAGACACAAGTGTACACATGGCAGATTCGTAATTGTGCAGCGAATACATTTTGCGCAACACATACAAGTTGTATTGTTGATTTGAACAACATGTTTGCTGATAATTTTTCCCAATTTGCTAGTGCAACAAGGGTTGTTGGGTAATTTTTATTGTTGATTTGTTGCTGATCTGATTAATTCACGAACACGTACGGGGAATTATATTTTAGTCAATATGCAACTGAAACAAGTTCTACATGCAAAAAAAAAAGGTTTTATTCTTGAGTACATCATGCTTGTCACGAGCACTTTGCAATTGGTCATGAGGACTTAAACTAAAGTGTTTGTGAACAAAATGCATGGGTTCGTGAACATTTTGAAGTGTGTGGAAAAACTTTTGGGCTTATTTACAGTAGTTGACTTTCAAAAGTCAAACTGGCCTACTTTGAGAAAAGAATGTATACCCGTTTGTCCGTTGACTTTTTGACCATGCGTTCTAAATGAATGATGTTTGCCCAAGTATGATTGACCATCTAGAAGATTGTTTTTTAGGTCAAGTCGATAGTTGACTATATCGGGGCAACGAGGGGCTTTTTGGTCATGTTTTGAAGATTATTGAACAAAAATTGGGCAAATTTCACAAATATTCATGACTTCAACATGATAATTACAAGATCAAGATTGTTGATTTATCCGGTTCATTTCAAGAGTTGACGAAGTCAAATGTCAACCTTCAACCACAAAAGTATTATTTTAATTCGTTTATTTCGAATTTATCAACCATTCTTCATATGGATGGTCAAGATTGTTGAAATTGAAGAGTTTCATATTTTCTCCCGCACTTGATTTGATGACAAGTTCGTTAAAGATATTGTAACGAAATTGGGGGAGTAATATTACTTGGAATATCATTGCGATTTTTGGTCGAATCAAGTGGAAGATTCATTCAAAGGTAAAATTTGAGTTTACCTCCTTTTATGGTTTTTCAGTTTTTGGATTAACTTGAAGTAGATTATTGAAGTTTAAAGCCTCGTCTTATGCGTATACAATTGTATCCGAATTTAGAGATAATACGCTTTGATCATCTAAAAAACATATGCTTATTGTGAGGGAGAGAATTTCAGTGAAAGGCGTAGAGTTATGAGTTGATCGTGAAAGTGATTCGATGGCATCGCTCTAAGGGGGAGATTGTTAGGTTTTATATTTTAGACTGATGTATCGAATTATTACTTGTTTATCTTAAATATTAATTACAAGTCGAAGAAGAAAAATAACGAGTAACTGAAGCATGTTCAGGTTAATTAAATTGGTTTTATAATATTATATTGGTCTTATCCAAGAGGCGAATGGAGTGAAACCAAGACACAATACTAGTATAAATAGATGATTAGGTCATTTGTTTTAGTAATGTGTGATATTTCTATGTATTGAGAGTTTCCACCCAAGGAAGTGCTCTCCCCGGGTGGCGAGCATTTATTATTATGTATGTATGTTTGAGTATTCTACATGTAAATCATTCGGTTATTCAAATCATACTACTACATCTATCTATTTGTGTTTCGTTTGCAATTATCCGTCCTATGTTGATTGTTAATCGAATTGAACTCTCCACATCCGTCCATTATTATCTTTCAAGAGTGAATACATGTTGTAGATCGATCCCGGATCCAAGCTCGTTTATCACCGCTTGACAGGCTTCCGCACAGGGGCTCGGATTTTACAGAACGCCTGGGCTTTATATTGCATAAAGAACAACATTCCTTGCAATATGACATATCTATTTTGTCATTAGTTTTCAACGAATGTTAAATCACAAAAGGTCACCACCCCGCTTTTTTGAGGCGGTTGGATTTATAAGATTTATAAGACTTATGATGCAGATTTAGAAGGAACATGGGGGGGGGGGGGAAACCACTTTCTCTCGGCATTGACCTGTTTATGAGTATGGGTATGGTTCAGCAAATCTCTAAGGATCCGGTACAATGCTGATTTCAGGACGCTTATAACCTAATTTGAGATCTTGAAGTCCCAACTAAGATGACCTTACAGGGTATACCCAAGAGGAGGACTAGTTCACTACCCCGTCAAGCCTGCCGTCATACATATTCTCAGAAGGTCAGCCCAATCATTATCCGCTAGTGCTAGCTCTTCACAAATATTCATTTGAGGGTTTATATGACCTTATTGACCGCTGCCACACTCACACATCCTGCTTTATTGACCATTTGGCTGATCATGTTGTAGCCTCCGACCTGTAGTGTACCACCCAGTGTGCGAAATCAGACATGATGTTCGTTTTTCGGGAGAGCGGATAGACAGTTAGTGGGGTCCTTATGACCCGGCTCTCCCATGTAACTGACGGGTGGTGTGATGGTGACCGCTCTGGGTGATGGTAGCACGGGCGGCTGGTAGTATTTTATTGTTATTATGGGACGTTTGTTTATACATTTTTATTTTTTAGCTTGCTTGTGACCTGTTGGTTTGTTACGACCGGTGCATCCGAGCCATTTTATTTAGACTTATTTAGGCCCAGTGAGGCCGGTTGTGGTCAGTCCTACATCCAATTTTCAGTTTATTATATTGTTTTATTTTTTGTTGTGTGTAGTTATATATTTGTTGGGAAGCACTACAGAAAACAGACGAAAAACATGGGACACTCTGTCAAAATTTTGTTTCGGCCCATAGGGAAGTTGCTTTCCTTTTTTACTTACCCTCCATGCCTAATGTTAATTCTTATTGAGTCTTATCAGATTGAGGCTAATGTGAAATTTAAGTGTGGGGAGGGAAATTACTTGGCCATTGACTTGTCCAACAATTGGTGAAAAATCCCTAAATTTTAAAATTTTTGTAGCAAGTAAAACCTTTAGCTACCTATATTTTTTTAACAAAACCAAAGGCCAATTTCGGGACAAGCTCGTGAAAATAAGAAAAAAAAATCAACCATAACTTAAATATTAAAAACTGAAAATAAGGTCTGTTATATTGAGAAAAAAAACTTTATGCAAAATATGGCGTTCGTACCCAATCCTTCAGTTACTACGAGTTAAGCCATGCCATACAAAAATACTCATATTTTTGCGGAGCATTGAGTCATATGTCTGGTGTGATTTAAAACTTGTCTTGAGTATTCTTTTCGAGACCAAACAAAGCGTTGCATAAAAAAGGAAGGTAATATACTCCCTAAACGTACCAACCTCATTTTAAATAATAATATTGTTAGGCTAGTATTAATATGGTTTGTACTAGGGTTGGGCTTATATTGTAAACCAAGATCACATGGATCTCAGTGAGCATTTGGGTAGTATTGGGCTTATATGTAGTCCCTATATAAACCGTGTAATTAGGTTTAGTATAGGGTTAGAGGTATGAGACGTGATAGAGAGACACAAGTGAAGTATTGACTGTTTGTAACTCGTTGTTCTTAAGCACCAGAAGTTTAATATGCGTGTGTTTTGAAGCAGACTCATCGTGCTTTTATTGTGATTTTTTGCATCATATTGAATCATCTCGTGTTAGTATCCGCATAATCACGAGATTAGTTGATATCACATTGAAAAGATCCGTTCACAGGATTTACAATTGGTATAAGAGCCTATTGACCTATTCTAGGCTCTGTTGTGATATCACAGATTCAAGGATTGTTTTTATTAATTGTTTTGGTGGTCGTGGTATTAGTTTTTCCGGTGATCTACTCGTCGGAGAAGGAAAGAGGATTTTTGGTTTGATGATTGACTTAACTTTAGTTAAAATTCAAATCCCTTTAATTTCAGGATTTATTTTGTTACCAAATAGACTTATCTAGCCAAAGCTTCCTTGGGTTTCTCGGGAGTTCTCGGGCAATTTGAATCGTTCTTAGGAAATTTACACTGTTTTCGGCCATCACGTGGTCGCTCTCGGGGTATTCGGCCTTATTTCCGTGTTCTCGGTGAATTCTGTTAGTTCTCAGCCAAATCCAAGAGTTATCGGTGGACTTTGCTTGTTTTTGACCCAAGTACAAGTGTTCTATGTTGACTTAGGAGGTTCTCGGTCAACTCAAGGTGTTCTCTATTGATTTTCTGAGTTCTCGGTCAAGTCTGATTGTTCTCGGTTGACTTTCTGGGTTCTCGGTCAAAGATAATTGTTCTTGTCCGTGACTGTGCATCTGGGCTTGTTCTGTTGGGCCATAGGAAAACTGAAATATTATTTGGACTTATATATTGGACCAGCACACTAACTGTTTACCCAAGATGAACCAAGTAACCAATAATCCATCAAATGTTACACTGCATCAAGAATTGGACTCCATCATGGGAACTGCTACTTGTGTGCCCCGTTTACTGTCTCATGAGGGGTTTGCCGAGTGGAAGTTTAGATTTGAAAAATACGTGAAGATGAAAGATGCCAAGATTTGGAGGAGCATTGTTCGAGGTCCTCAAGTTATCACTTATCAACGTGAAAATTCTGAAGAAGTGGCTATGAAGCCTGTTGAACTGTATAACGATGCATACTTTGAATAGATTGAAGAGGACGAAAAGTCTCTTGATACTTTAACCATGACACTATCACCCGAAATTGCTGGGATTTAGAGAATTACAATCTGCAAAGGCATTGTGGGAAGCCCTTATTGAGGTGTATGAGGGTAATGAGGACATAAGAAGAGGCCAGCAAGATCTCTTACGACAGGAGTTCAATATGTTCAATCATGTTTTGGGGGAGTCTTTGGAAACACAACTGTAGATATTTATATCTCTATTCACTGATATGAGATCTGCAAACATGAGCTTGACCGTTGCAGAGACAAATAATAAAGTGGTCAATTCCCTGCCACAGAACTCGGATATGAATGTTGCTCTGATTAAGTAGACGAAAGATCTCAACAGGTTAACTCTATCAGAAGTAATGGCAATCACCAAAACTTATGACATGGATGAAAAGCAGCGCCCCATAAATCATGCAAACTCCTACAATGCAGCCGGCTACAGTGTTTCCTCTAACAATGCTCTCATTTTGCAAGACAACTTTTCAATGTTTAAATCTTCTCAGGGGAAGTACACTCTGCCGCACTAGTCTCAGAATAATTTTTCTATGTTTAAGTCTGCTTAGGGTGAATTCACTCAGGCATCACCACAACCTGTTCAACAACCTGGTTCTGCTAATAAGCCCCGGTCATCCACTACATCTTCCAGTCAGTCTCCAAATCAGATTCCCTCTATCACAAAGGATGCTCAAGAAAACATCGCCTTGATGGCAGGGTTCATGAATTGCTACAACACCTTTCTTTCTGGAGATCTAGTTCAACCAGTTGTAACGGCTGAGTTGGATCAAATTCAACCCGATGATGTGGAGGAAATAGATATCTCTTGGAAAATAGCCATGGCGGTGTTTCACGCGAAGAAATTTACAAAGAGAATAGGCAGAAACAACTGGAATGTGCCGGCTAACCAGAAGGTGGGAGTTAACAAACATACTCTGACGTGCTGCAACTGTCAGGAGCCAGGCCATTTCACTCGTGAGTGCACTACCAACTAAGGAAGGAAACAGAGAAAGGGCACTGGTTCCGGTGGAAAATGCAAGAGGAGAAAATGCAGCAAGTGCAGGTGAAGATGAGCGGGGTTTGGTAGCTCAACAGTTCTCTTGGAATAATCAGATGGCAGCTCTCAGCATCAATAAATAGATTGCAAACTTTGCCCGCATTGAAGTTGCTAAAGAAGAGAATGTTGTTGAGGAACATGTTAAGGAACATCAATTTGCTTTCATGGCTTTCACTCCTTCCAGCTCATCCGAGGTAAGTTCCAAATTATGTTCGCAAGCTTGTATTAATAAAGTAGATTTATACAAATCATACAATAGTAATTTGCTTAGAGAAATTGAAGGAATAAAATCTGAAATTTCACTCTTTAGAAAACTGAGAAAGCTTTCAAAGAAAAAATGGAGGCACAGAAAATGGATTTTTCTAAACTTCAATATGATTTTAGCATAAAGTGTTGTCATCACTTAGATGCCAAACAGAAAATTGTTGATTTTAACTGCTGAATTGGAAGCCTCTAAGTTAGAGATCGCTGAATTAACAAATAAAATTGAAAAGGCTGAACTCAATTTTAAGACACTTGATGGCTCCAGAGATGTTGTTAATTCTATGATCAAAAATCAATTATGGTGGAAAGAAAACGCTGGTGAGGGTATAGGGTACGTTGTTGTACCCCCTCCATATAACAAGAAGTACACTAGTCTTCCTCTTACCAAAGAGCAGGAAGAAAAGATACAAACCATGCAGTATGGTAAATCAGCTGAAAATGGCAAAAATGCTCCTGGTTCAGTAAAAGCTACTGAATCAACCTCACGGGTGAATGATACTAATGTGTTTACTTCACGTTCAGATGAAGTAATTATTGATGATTGGACTGATGAGGATGATGATTTGCCTGTTTTGAATAATAACACATTAATTCTCATATTTCTTTAAATTTACCTGCTTTGAATTCTATGACTTCAAATGCTTGTGTGGGCTCTGCTTTTAAAAGCATAGACAATTGTGTGGTTGATTCTTCTAAAACTTTGAAATCTGGTGGTGTTTTTGAATAAATTTGATAAAAATAAGAGTTCTCACAATACTCATCACCTAAGATTTTTAAAGAAAGAAGTTCAAAATGTTCAAAATTGTGATAAATCAAGCAATAAGTCAAGTGGTAAATACCAAGTAAAGCAAACTAGCTCACACAACATGTCTAGACCAGGAGTAGACCACATTGAATTTTACCTTAAACGTGAAACATGTTTTAACTGTGGTATTCCTGGTCAAATTGCTAGAAATTGTCCACACCATCCATATGTCCCTTATTATAGATATCATCAGAGGAATATGCATCGAAACACCTTCTACAAGTACACTTTGAATAAATCAAGGTATTATGAGGCAAAACCCTCTAATGGTGATTGGAAAAAAAAACAAGGTTGATAGGTTAAGCTCTCATCAGACCAAGCCTAACTTGTTTCAGAAGTGTGATAAAAACTCTACTTCGATTTCAAAAACCAAGTTGGTTTCGGGACCGAAACAAGTTCGGAAATCAAAATCAATTGTGCCTTCCGCTCGTAAACCAGAGGCTAAGTCATCCATTCATGCAAATAACATAGCTTCTAAACCAGATATGAATGGTTGCCTAAATCTCTGGTGACCAAGCAATCATGTTTGATCTTAGTTAATCAGGAAGACATGTCATGGCAATTCATGACACGTTTACATACATCAGGTTTACCAGAAACTAACTAATCTCGCACATCGTGCAGGAACAGCTATGGAGGAATATCATCAGACCTTGGTATGTTGATAGTGACTGTTCCAGGCACATAACATGAGACATCTCCCAACTACACGACATTCAAATCTTTAACGGTGGATATGTTTCCTTTGCGGGAGGATAGAAAGGGAAGATTACTCAGAAGAGTACGGTAAGTAATGGTGTTCTCAAATTTGAAAGTGTTAATTTCGTTCCTGAGTTGAAGCACAGTCTGCTCAGCATCTAGCAGATTGTGATAAAGGTTTTTCAACCCATTTTACTAACAAAGAGTGTTTAATCTTGAAACCTGGTATCATCATACCAGATGATTAGGTTCTCGTTCGATCACAGAGAAAAGATAATGATTATGTGATCGACATGAACAAAAATGTTCCTGATGAAATCACCTGTTTATTTTCAAAAGTGTCAGAACATAATGCCATGCTTTGGCATCGTCGTCTTGGTCATGCAAACATGAAAAATCTAAATCGTCTTGCCAAAAATGACTTGGTGCGTGGTTTGCCCGTCAAGGATTTTGTAACAATTGAAAAATGTGTGGCTTGTGCTTTGGGTAAACACAATCGTAAATCTCACAAGCCAAAACTTTTAATACTATTTCATTAGTTTTTCAATTGCAGCATATGGACCTATTTGGACCAGTTCACGTGTTGAGTCTTTCTTGTAGCTCTTATTGTCTAGTTATTAGTGATGACTACTCATGTTTCACTTAGGTGTTTTTCTTGTCAAATAAGAGTGAAATTGCAAAATTGATAAAGCGCTTTGTGGTGCTTATGGAGAATCAACTCAATACAAAGCTAAAGAGTTGTCGTTGTGACAACGACATGGAATTCAAGAAATCAACACTGAATTACTTTTGTGCTGAAAAAGGATTGCTTTGACAGTACAGCTCAGCTCGCACACCGCAAGAAAATGGAGTTGCTGAAAGAAGGAACAGATGTCTTATCGAGGCGACAAGAAATATGTTGTGTGATTCAAAGCTACCTTTGTTTTTCTAGGCTGAAGCTGTTAACACGGCCTGCTATGTTCAAAATCGAGTACTGATCAACAAGTCTCAGATGAAGACTCCTTATGAGATTATTTACGGTCACAAACCCATGGTTGCACGCTTTCGAGCTTTTGGATGTCCATGCACTCTACTGAATCTTGAAACGACTCCAAAGTTTGGAGCCAAAGCTGATGATTGTTACTTTGTTGGATATGCTGGTCCTACCGCTTACAGAGTTTACAATAAGTCAACAAAGCATATAGTGGAATCTTATGACGTGCCCTGGCTAGAAGAAAATGAGACTGATGCTCGTGTCGGTCCTGACTAGTTATTTGTTATAATGAACTATTTAAGCCATTTAATTTGTTTCCAGTTGTGGATACATGAAATTTTGGTGATGGTTCATCAAATTCTGTTGATGAAGATGAAGACATTCCTTCTGAATCTCATATGTCTCCAGTGCTGAGTATTGATCCGTCAGAATCATTGGATACTACTCAGCCATTTTCAGCTAGTCAACAAGAAAGTGTTACTGAGAATGAGTCTTCACCAGAGTCTACATCCGATGCCTCATCAGTTGAGGGGAAGAGTTATATTCATCAAATTTTTGGAAGTACTCTATTTCCAGAGGCCATACCAAATGAGTACATGCAGCCGATGCCTCATCAGTTGAGGGGGAGAGTTATATTCATCAAATTTTTGGAAGTACTCTATTTCCAGAGGCCATACCAAATGAGTACATTTCCAGAACTCAGTATTCACACAGTACGGCGGCATATGGATGGAAGAACCCCATTTCCGTAATCCTTGAAGATCCAACAAATTTTCCCTCTATCAGCTCTGTTCCCGGCCATTCAATTCCGACAAGAATTCAACGAGATCATCCAACTGACAATGTCATAGGTCCTCTTGAAACTGGCATGTCAACCAGAAGTCAGACAGGACACATCAACAACTGTTTATTTTCTTGTTTCATCTCTCAGATTTGAGCCTAAGTAAGTTGAAATGGCTCTGCAAGAGCCAAGCTGGGTGGACGCCATGCATGAGGAATTGAATCAATTTGAGAAACTCAAGGTTTGGAGATCGGTTGAGCTTCCCGTTTGAAAGAAAGCATTAGATACAAGATGGGTTTCGTAACAAGCAAGATGATACTGGTGTTATTGTTCCAAACAAAGTGCGGCTCGTAGTTCGTGGTTTTTGTCATCTTGAAGGTTTGCACTACAGGTGTATGCTCATGTGGCTCGTCTTGAGGCCATTCGGATTTTTTTGGCATATGCTTCCTACATGGGATTCACGGTTTACTAGATGGATGTCAAGACAACGTTTTTGAATGTAGAAGTCAATGAGGAGATCTATTTGGATCAGCCACCAGGTTTTGTTGATTCAAAGCATCCAACTCATGTCTAAAAGCTAGACAAAGCCATTTATGGTCTTCATCAAGCGCCTCGGGCATGGTATGCAACTTTGACGGCTCAACTACTAGAGCATGGGTACAAGAGATGAACCATCGATCAGACATTGTTCCTTAAAACTGTTGGGAAAGATCTGATCTTGGTGCAGATTTATATTGATGACATCATCTTCGGGTCTACTAGCACAACACTTTGTAAAGAATTTGAAGAAGTTATGAAGAAGAGATTTGAAATGAGTTTGTTGGGGGAGATGACAGCTTTTATGGGATTACAGGTCTGTCAGAGTTCGACAGGAATTCTTCTGCATCAAGGAAAATATGTCGAAGACATGCTTGCAAAGTTCAAGTTGATAGAACGTCATAGAGTCCAAGATCTAGCCGCTAATACGATACATCAACACGAAATCGATACTTTAAATATATACTTTATTGATAAATATGGATGAATACATTAGAGAGAATAATAAGTTATGGAGAGAATAACTTAGCTCTATGTACAAGTTCTCTACTAAATTATGAGCATGAGCTCCTTATTTATAGGCTATTTACAATATACGTTAAACACAAAGACTAAACCGCCTATAACTTATTCGATCGCTACGGACACCAAAACCGTGCACTAACACAAGTTTCAATATTCTAAGAGCGCGACAACTCCTATAGATGAAAGACCTCTTCTTTCATCCGATGCTGAAGGGAATCCCGTAGGTCAAACTTACTATCGATAAATTATCGGATCCCTTATGTATCTCACCGCCAGTCGCCCTAACATCATGTTTGTTGTTTGTCAATGCGTCTGTTTCCAGGCTAATCTAAACTTTCTCATTTAATTGTTATTGAACGTATTTTTTGATATCTGAAAGGGCAAGTAAAGCAAGGTCTTTGGTATCCCAACACTCAGATTTTGACTTATATGCTTTTGCTGATAGCAATTACGGTGGACATGATATTGACAGGAAATCTATGTCTACTGGATGCGAATTCTTCTGTGATCTACTCATTTCATGGCAGTGCAAGAAACAACAAACGCTGTCCACATCCACTACCAAGGCTGAGTATGTTGCTGATTCAGCTTGCTGTTCATAGGTTATATGGATGCAACATCAATTGCTGGATTACGGTTTGAAATTTCTTGATACGCCAATCTTTTGAGATAATGATGTTGCTATTGGTATTGTTAAAAATCATGGTCAGCATTCAAAAACCAAGAACATTGACATTAAAATTCATTTTATTCATGACTATTACGACCGTAAATTGATTCATATTGAGCAAGTTCACACTGATAATAATGTGGTAGACTTATTTACAAACCAGTTGGAACATCCAGATTTAATGTGCTTGTGTGGTTTCTTAAAATTCTTCGTTTTGATGATGGAGTCTTTTTAAGGTTAAATTTGTACATAAATGTTATCATTTTCTTAGGTAAAATTTTTGCACAAATTTAGGGGGAGGGGGTTAAAAAAATGAAGATTTACAAATATCCCCTTACTAAGCATACTAATTACATATTTCCCCAAACCTTAAAATCAAATTACATATCTCCCCTCTTCAAACTAAATTACCAACTTACCCTTTTATTCTAATTTGTTTTCTTCTCCTCAGAAATTAAATCAACCCCCTACTTGTTTCTATGATTCTATAATTCTATCAGGTGACTGCCATGCTTACCGGAATCGCTGGCTTGTTCCGGCGGTTCCGATCGGTTTCATCTTTCTGGCTAAGAAAACTCATTTATAAAAACTACACTTCAGTCCTTTTGGCATCACCATCTCGTTTCTTGGAACCCCTCTCGACCTTGAGGCATTAACTCAAGATTTTTCGATAAGATTTGTTGATTCAAGAATTTGACTTGAAATGACTTAAGGAAGATTAAGGGAGATTTGAATGTTCTCAACACTCCTTTGAAATGGCTAAGTAAGGAAACCGAGCACACTTGGACATCCGAGCAGGGTTTTACTTGTCCTAGCAAGGTATTTTGCCTGTCGGGCAAGGTTATCTTCTTGAAGTCTTCTTAAGTGATGATCCGAGCAGGATTCACTTTGTCTAGCAAAGGTGTTCTTCAAGTTGAGCACAGTTTTCTTACTAGCAAACCCTTGACTAAACCAAGCTTTTGAAGCCAAGTATTTGGAAGATCTAGCAAGGTTTGATTAATAAACAGTAGTCCGAGCATGCTTGTTTAAAGTGATCAAAAAATATTCTAAGTACTTTCTCCATCAAGGTTCAACTCCGAGCAAGCTTTGGTTTGCTTAATAGGTTATAATTTAACAAAGAGTTCAAGGGATTCATGAAGATCAATTTGCTCGTTGGACCATATCGAGCAAAGTTTGCTATGGTCAAGAAGATTAAAGTCTGCTAGGTGAGTATTTTCTTTGGAAAATAAGTAAAGTCTACCCAGAGAACTGCTCGAAGAAGACAAATGGCACAAAGTGTGCCCGAAGACCTGTTTTTACATTTAGAATGTTTTTGAATATGCAATATGATTATGTACCAATCATTAGGGTTTCTAGAAGGAATAACAGCTTTCAGGTGGTGGCAGGCCTATAAATAGAATGATTTAGGGCACGCCTTCTACGGGTTATACTTTTCAGACCTAATCAAATAATCCTAATTGAGTGTGACGGCTGTCCTAGGATTAGTACGGATAAACATTCCTTACAAGAAACCCTAATTGATTTACATTTGTATGAAACTTTTCTATAAATGGAAATCTTTTGAGTTATTGTTTGTGTTTTTTACATTTATTTGTCCTTAAGCAACAATTCTGATTGTTTCTGATTCCGCCGTTAACAAATATTTGTTCATACCCTAAATAGCACAGTCATCAACCTTCTTGTTGACACGGTTTTCTGTGTGGGTTGTGACATTATTGTGAGTTTGAGTGATCATATACGGGACGGGCAAGTGGTATCAGAGCTTGTTTGTTGCTGTTTTTGGTGAAGAATCATTTCTTATTGTTGATTGATTGAAGTTGAAGAATAACGTAAGCTGAGCACTGTTCTATTGGATTCTGACGTCAGCAACTCTGTTCTTCGTTATTCTTCCAGATCTGCAAATTTTGGTGTCTTCTTTCACTTATTTTCACTTAAAGTTTGTATTTTTATTACTTAATCTTGCTCCAATCGAACCAGATACATCATGTTTGAAGATTTGATTCTCAGATCTGATTATTTTCAAAACTCGATTTTAATCTGTTTTCAACTTTTCTCTGTTTCTGTTTAAAATCTTCTTAAAAAATTACCTAAAATGTCTGGTTTTGAAGAGCAAGAGGTTTCCACTAACAAAATTCCTAGACTGTACAGACAGGAAAATTTTACCAAATGGAAGGCACTGTTCGAGGATGTTGTGTGCTATAATGACGTTGATATGTGGAACTCAATCAAGAATGGTCCACATGTAGCTGATTGTGCAAATCCTAACACTGTTATGCGTGATAGAGTGAGGAAGGTGGATGATAGGGCTCTGGCTATGATCAATTTGGGACTATCTTGGGAAATCATAACCAAGGTTGCACATCACACAACAGCTAAGGATATGTATGATGCAATCCTTGAGATGTTTGAAGGGAATTCTGAGCTGAAGAACATCAAGAAACAAAGACGCAAGCAACAGCTTGAGAGATTCAAGTACAAGGATTGAGAAAGACTGAAATCAATTCGTGATAGATTTCTAGCTATTGTGAATGACCTAAGAACCACTGATTATGTGATGAAAAACTTTGATTTGAACACTAAGTTACTGACTTCAATGCCAAAGGAGTGGTATACAGCTAACAAATTCATCATTCAAAAACCAAATTTTGAACAAATCCAATTGGATGATGTAGTTTGCTTTCTACAAGCTGCTGAGATAGAGATGATTGAGAACGAAATGATAAAGGAAGAGAAGACATGTTTTCAGGTGTCCAATCCTCTTATTGCACCTATGGGAAGCTTGTCCACCAAAAACCAACAACAGATTCCCATCATAGAGGAACCAACTGAACATGGTGTTGATACAGCTAAAGCATTTGTTGGTGGTAGTACAAGTAACCAAGGAAACCAGTCAAGGTTTAATGTTCAACTCATAGATGACAATGACTTTACCTCCATGGCAAGTGGACATTCACCTTATTCTAGTGGAAACAATGGTCAAGGAAATGAAACTCATACAATGTTCTCTATGTTCACAGAGTCTTACAATGCATTTGTAGCCAAAAACATGATCCACACAAGTATCATTCAAGATGATTTAGAACAAATAGATGCTGATGATCTTGAAGATATGGATTTGAAGTGGCAGGCTGCCATGCTTGCACTCAAAAGCAAGAGGCTATTTAACAGAACTGGAAGATCTCTAGTATCTGGTCCAAATGAGATAATTGGTTTTGATAAGTCCAACGCAATCTGTTAAAATTGTCAACAACCTGGACACTTTTCTAGAGAATGCAACCAGCCTAGAAACTTTCAAATGAATCAGTACCAGAATCAACAACCAAGAAATTAAATGCAATATCAGCAGAACCAGCCAAGAAACAACAACTACAACAGCAACCCCAACAATTTCAACAACTATCAACAGCCACAAATGAATAATCAGCAAGTTGCACCTCAGAACCAAAACTACCAAAGAAACCAACACCCTCAAACTGCTCCAAATAACCCCAATAGAAACAATCAAAATCAACCCAGAAACCAAGGGAATATAGCTCTTTCTACACAACAAGAATAGGAATTTTGATTGGAGTGATCATGCAGATGACACCACAAAGGCTAATGTTGCATTGATGGCAAAGATTGAGAATGAGGCTGAATCTTCTTCTTCACAGGTACCTTCACTCTCTACAACTGATTTACTTGAAGCAATAGATGCATTGAATGTGAAAGTAGGTAAGTTGGAGAGTTAATGCTTTAGAAAACAAAGCATAATTAATGGGTATCAAGCAAGTAATTTAATCAATGAAGAAAATATAAGAAGTCTTGAAGATGATTGTGTGAGCAGTTATAGGGCTCAGTCAAGGTATGTGACTGAGATTGATGGTTTAAAGAAGATGATTGTTGAATAAAAGGTGAAGAATAGCAAGTTACAAGTTGAGAATGAATTTATGAAGAACTTGGTCACTACAGGAATTATTTGTGGCATTTTGAATCAAGTAAAAGAGGAAGATAAATACAAAGCTGTTCCACACCATTCAACAACAATTACTTATCCAAGGTTGACAAAAAAAAAGAGAGAGTGTTATCTTCAACAGTTCAGAGATGTCTTTCAAGACAAAGAAGAATTCATTAACATTTACAAGATGGTTGAAGTAAGTAAAGAGGGAGAGTTTGTAGTAAAATAAGAAATTAGAGATGATAAGTTAATTGGAGTGTAAGTCTCTGAGGATGACTTTGATGATAATGATCTGAATGTGAATGACTTGAGTGACTTAAGTGATCAGATCACAGATGAAGAGATTCAAGCTGCAGAAAGAAACAGAAGACAGAAGAAACCTGACTCAATTGACAAACTTTCTTTGTTGCCACCTATGACACCAAAAATGAAGAAACAAAATGAAAGAATGAAGAGAGAACATGTGTCGTTTGACATATGTGAAAGGACAAAGGTGAGCTATAATGCAGTAAGGCCACCAAGCAAGGCTGTTTTGAAAAGTATAAGTGACAACAACAAGAAAAGGGTCACTGAAACTGTTATTAGTGATAACTTCATTCCAGTTTACCCAGTTTTCTCTAGTCATGAAGTGTTTGACATAGGAGAAGTTGAAACTATGGAAGAATATGAGAAGAGGCAGTCAAGGCATAAGGGAAACCTAGATGAAGAACCTATGAATATGCAGAAAATTGTTTTTTTGTGAAGAGCAAGATTGATAGACAAGATATCAAGATTGAAGAAATTGTTCCTTTTTCAATTGATTTTGATAGCTTGAAAACTCAGAAAACACTTGGGGTTAAACCAACTAAACCAAGTGAGAGATTCAAGAAAGGGAATTCTCTTGAAAGTTTCAAAGGAAAAGTGTGGTGTAAAAAATGTGATGAATATGGTCACCATACTGATTATTGCAATGAGAGGTTCAACTTCAAACCCTTTCATGTTCCCAATGATATAAAATTTGGTCAAAACTTTGAGATTTACAAACTAAAGTATGATGAATACTTGGGAAAAGGAAAAGTGTGTGAAAAGGAAAATGTGAGCAAAATTGATCAGAAAACTGACAACAGTGTTAAGAATGATTGGAAAGATGAAAACAAACCAAAGAAAAATGTGACTGAACAAGTCAAAAGAGGCACATCTCCCAAGAAATCTGAAACTGATATCAAGAAGAACTTTCAACCTTTGAGAATTACCCCCAATCAAGACTCAAAATCTGTTAAGTCTGATGATTCACAAAAATCACCAAATAATGGAAAGAAAGGAAACAAGGGTTTCTTTTCAAGAAAGAAGTCAACTGAATTAATTGGTGATGAAAAGTTTCTTTTAAAGCATGTGTTTGAACCTCATGAGTTTACATGGAAACCAAGAGGTGAAGTTCAAATGGAGAAGAGTTTTGATGTGAGAGATTTTTCTAGCACAAAGGTTTATGTGGTGAATGACTACCAAAACACAACACCTTATGTGAAGACTCCAAGGGAATGTGGTTATGAAACAGATAATTCAGATAACATTGAAATTACCCATTAAGATCCTAAGCCTACTACTCTCACATGCAATGCAACAATTGTGAATGAAAATGATGATTTGCAATTTGATTCAGCTTACACTTCATCACTCAACTAACAATTTTCTTTGTTTGTGTAGGAACAGTCCACCAAACTTAATGATGTATGGTACATGGATAGTGGATGTTCCAGGCACATGACTTGTGACAAGAGGTCACTTGTTAACTATGAAGAAAATTTTGAGGGTCTAGTAGCATTTGGCAGTGATGAAAATGGTGGAAAAATAGTTGGAAAAGGGATCTTGGCCAATGGAAAGGTCACATTTGACAATGTCTTCTATGTGGAGGGACTACAATATAACCTTTTAAGCATATCACATATGTGTGATAAGGGTTATAAAGTTGGTTTTGACGATTCTCACTGTTTCATTTTAAGACCTGAATATGTTATCCCACCTGATATGATTATGATGATGGCCCCAAGGAATGGCAATTTATATGAACTTAACCTGAAAGATGTTGTTTCAAGAGGTGGTACATGTTTTGTTTCAAAAGACACTGAAAATGAGTCAAAATTGTGGCATAGAAAGTTGTGTCATGTCAATCTCAAGAATATGAACAAACTAGTCAAGAGTGAGCATGTCATTGGTTTACCCACTAGGGAGTTCAAGTTGGATGAAAAATGTATCTCATGTCAAAAGGGAAAACATCGCAAGTTTTCACACAAGACTAAACTCATCAACACAATTGATCAAGTGCTTGACATGCTTCACATGGATCTCTTTGTTCCTCTGAGTGTACCAAGCATTGGGGAGAAAAGATACTGTGTTGTGATCATTTATGTTTCTCAAGATACACTTGGGTTTATTTCCTAAATACAAAAGATGAGACTGTTGAGTTGATTATGAATTGTGTAACTAGGATTGAGAATCAACTGGATGCAAGGGTTAAAGTAATGAGAAGTGACAATGGTACTGAGTTCAAGAATGGAGTTATGGAAGAATTCTACAATTCAAAAGGAATACTTCAACAATTCTCAGCTTCTAGAACTCCTGAACAAAATGGTGTTGCAGAAAGAAGGAACAGAACACTCACTGAAGCTGCAAGAACCATGCTAGCAGATGCTTATCTTCCTGTTACTTTGTGGGCAGAAGCCATTAACACAGCCTGGTATGTTCAGAACAGGGTACTTCTCAACAAAAATCAAGACAAGACTCCTTAAGAAATCTTGTTTAAAAGAAAGCCATACATCAAGTTTTCAAGCCATTTGGATGCAAATGTTCACTTTTGAACACCAAGGATTATTTAAACAAATTTCAAGCAAAATCCCTGGATTGCTTCTTTGTTGGCTATTCTACACACTCAAAGGCTATTCTACACACTCAAATGCCTACAGAGCAAACGCGCTTTCGGTTATTATTTCAAGTTGTCTTCAATCTCATAGGTGAGTTTCTCACACCCCCTTTTTACTCTTTTACTACTTTTGGGGGTAACATATATATCATATCCAAATTACAATTTATTCATTATTTACAAACAACAATTCGCTACATGGACGTGTGTGTTTACTTGTTACTTGCTCAAAATTACTTGCATATGGATTACTTCAATATAGTATGATCATACGCCCCCATTTGCGCTCAAGACATTTGTTGTTATGAGTGAAAAAGGGCTTCATTATCCGAGTACGTTGGTAAACAATCCTAATTGGAAAGGACCTTACTTGCGCTATTATCTGAGTACGTTGTTGCACAATCTCAACTAGAAAGAACCTTACGTGCTCATTTACACTTGTTCTTGGAATTGTATGATTTTTATGTACTTATATCAAAAACTTGTGTGAACTTACCAACTATTCATTTAGTTGACATTATTTTATATCTATGTTACAGGAACCTTATTAGAGGATGTTGTCGTGACGAAGACATTAGTACTTAGAATATTC
The DNA here is from genome assembly GCF_021521415.1 of Bidens hawaiensis. Lineage (NCBI taxonomy): Eukaryota > Viridiplantae > Streptophyta > Magnoliopsida > Asterales > Asteraceae > Bidens > Bidens hawaiensis. The sequence goes on from NW_027491175.1 coordinate 1,645,977, forward strand.
AACATAAATAGACATATTGCCTAAATGTGTATTTCTTTGTATTTCTTTTACTTCTAAACTACTATCGAGCCGGGGGTCTCACCGGAAGCAGCCTCTCTATCCCTATGGGATAGAGGTAAGGCTGTCTACATCTTACCCTCCTCAGACCCTACCATAGCATTGCTATTGGTGGGATATACTGAGTACGATGATGATGATGATGATGATGATGATTACTTCTAAACTTGTATACTTATTGTTTGAATCAGTTAATGTTCGTGGATAACTAGAATTAAAGTTAAGGATTTTTAGGAGAAAGAATACCTTAGGGCTTCTATTGACCGTATTTTTGGTCACACACCATATTAGTATATTCTTTCCATATATTATTATTATTATTAGTATTATTATTATTATTTTGAACTTTGATTTTCTTTGTATTGCTTATACATATGTTTCTCTGAAAGCTACCTCTTTATCCCTTTGGATAGAGGTACGGTGTGCTACCTATAGCTTTGCTGTTGGTGGGACTTCACTGAGTATGATTGATTAATTGATTGATTGAATAGTGTCACATGTGTTTTGAGCAATCTGTACGTCATACTTTGGATAGAGGTACGGTGTGCCTACATCCCACCCTCCCCAGACCCTACCTATAGCTTTGCTGTTGGTGGGACTTCACTGAGTATGATTGATTAATTGATTGATTGAATAGTGTCACATGTGTTTTGAGCAATCTGTACGTCATACTCGGACGTATTCCGCTTTAACCGGGATGTTACAACATAAATAAGTTGGTTTAGGTTCAACGTCAAGTATCATGTCACATAACGTGGGTATTTGTGCTAAATTATTTAATATGCATATCTTTTTAGCATTAAATGACAATAAATTCAAGTATTTGTTTTTTTAGTTTCATGGCTAAAAAAGATACTATGTTTTTGTTTATTTATTCTTTTTGGTTTACTATCACTTCACAACAAAGGTTCATTTGCAACACATCTCTTACCATACTCCTTTTCACTATTTGTCTCGTCCTTTGCTTGTGTTATAGATGTTCCAGTTAGGCAATTCTTGGCAACGCTCTCAAAATACTAGGAAGCATGGACTTTTAACGTCAATCACTCCGATTGAAGTTTTGGTTGTTGATGCAAAAATGGACTTGCTCGCAAATGTTGTGGATGAGGTGCAATCGTATTCATTTGAAGGTAAGCATCTACACATACACGCATATATATATATAGAGAGAGAGAGAGAGGGCATCATGAGAAAACATATAACAAACGAGAAAACATTCAAAAAAACCACTTTTGAACAAGAAGTTTTTTCATTATTTTTATATGTAATTAATTTTTACCCAAATATAAAAATAGAAAATATGCCCATTTAGCGAGTTACATATATGTAATTAATAAGTTATATATATATAAAGCAAAAGAACTTGAAGTTTTGAGGTATTTCATTTGTTTTTTTTATATTTTATTTGGTATTCTTTGTCCAGATCTTTTGCACGATTATATGCATTTTTAACGGTTACTTCCACTCATCTACTCAACACCACAATAAAAAATTACGCCTATGCCAGGTATATTCATTTTTGTTGGTAACGCTCTGCCCTTTCAAAAATAAATAAATAAAAAAGTAAAAAATATTAATATTTATCATATTCTTGTAAGTGAGATATTTAATTATTTTTGTCTTTGTTCATTTAATCTTTTGAGACAAAGAACCAAAATATGAGGAAAACGGTTATTGATTTTATTATGTTATATTAAGTTGTTCTAAAAATGTGGATGTTTGGTTTAACGACTGTATAGTAGCTCTTTACACTGAGAGATTGACAACATGTAATGAGGCTGGACTTGGTTCTCAAACATGAAATGGCTTTTGCCATGTTATTGCATTGCACCCTATCGTTTATTTAGTATAGTATTGCTAAGAACTAGATATCTTTCTAAGAACACGATAGCCTTCAATACTAAATTTTTGTTATTGTTTAGTCAAACCAAAAGTTGAAGGAGTTTAATTTTGAAAATAATAACAATAATAAAGACAAGACGTAAAATTTAATAAACTTAAAATAAAAGAAATAGGCGAGAGGAAAACAATCCAAGACGGACATCACTTTGCCAATTTGATGTACGTTTTAATTGAACGATTAACACATGTGCATTTTATGTTTATGTAAAATGGAAATGCTCCTAGTTACGGACAGTGAGATACCACAACTTTTTGTGAGATCGAATAGCAACCACAGTTAGTGTCCTACAAATTGGAGTTAAAGACATCTTAAAACATATGATTAGACTGAATCAGTGTAAAATCTCGACCATGAGTATCATCATGAAATATCTTATTGATCCCAAAAGTAATAACATTTCAAACTTAAGTTGTGGTTGAAGACTTGAAGTACAAGATCCACTGCAGAGGATTACCAATTAAAAGATTTAAAGAAATGACATTTCATACTTATACTTGAACCTTTGACATGGCTTGTTATTTCCTGAATAAATTATGTCTTTAAGTGAATGCATGATTTGGAGAGCACGTCAATTCATAATTTAATTTAAATTTTTTATTTCCACACTTTATTAAGTCTTTAAGTGAATAGTTATGTTTACTATAAAGTAGAAGCTATATTTTTCTGATTAAGATTAATAATCTTGTAAGTCTAAATAATTTTGTCATTTTTTCATTAAAGATATTCTAGTATATACTCACATGTTAATAAAATTGTTTTTAGTAGTTATCTAGATATTAATGATTCCTATTACAAGCAAAAGAACCTTTTACAAAATATAAATTTGTCTATTTTCAAATAAAAAGTGTTTAAACAAATAAAGTAGATTTAGATTCTTGTTTTAATGTGTACTATAAAGTAGGACATATATTTCTGATTAAGATTAATATATTGTAAGTCCAAATAATTTTGTCATTAATTCATTAAAGATATTTTAGTATATACTCACATGTTAATAAAATGGTCTTTAGCAGTTATCTAAATATTAATGATTCTTATTTCTTATTACAAGCAAAACAACCTTTTACAAAATATAAACAAATCGCATTTTCAAATAAAAAGTGTTTAAACAAATATAGTAGATTTAAATACTTGTTTCAGCTCCAGATATTTATCTTTCGTGTTGGTCCAATTAGTTACGTGTGTGGATCACTCTGGTGCGGCTTTAAGATTGTTGACAGAAAAGAACAACCACTATGACCTCCTCCTCATAGATAGCAACATGACTGGCATGGATATACATACATTTCTTAGACTAACAAAGAACATGGATCTACTATCTGTTGGTGAGCCTAAATAACTCAACTAGTGACTAGCTATTTAAACCTAATTGATTTTTGTGTAACTTTTCATGTGTCTACCTTAAATATTTATTAAATTATTTTGTTTTATACTCAAGTGATGTTTGAGCAAGAGGATGATGCTTTCATACACGAAGTTTTAAAGATTGGTGCTTTTCTTGTCATCAAGAGACCACTTACTAACAATACACTGAGTCGTCTACGTCAAGACATTATCAGGAAGAAGATCCATAAGCAAGAAAAATGTGACAACACAAATATAATCACGAAGAATACAAGACAAGGTTTTGAAATACAAAAGAACATAAACTCTAGTATTATAAAGAAGGGTGGATGTCATCCTAAGAGGCGAGTCCACCTGTCGTCTGATGATAACGACGATAACCATGATGGTGATATTAGAATGAAAAGAACGATTTGGACGAAACAACTTCATGAGAAATTCCTTAACGCTCTTAGTCAAGTTGGTGAAGGAAGTAAAGTTTCGTGTTTCATTTTTGTTTTTATAATTTCAAGTTGTTTACTTTTTTTAATTTGTCACTGGCTATTCCACTGCTAAAAGGTTTGTTTTTTTACATATTAAGGATGCTTTCCAAAGAAGATATTTGAACTTATGGATGTCCCTGGTCTTACGAGAATGCAGGTTGCTAGTCATTTTCAGGTGAGTTTTCATATCTATATTGGCTTTGATTATTCTTTGTTTCTTGGGTTAATCCTAATAGTTAGAAAGACACAAAAGGGAAAATTTCTAAAATAGCCCATTTATACAAAGAGATTTCAAGTTTGTCACTCCTAATTATAGTTTCTAGTTTTGTCCCTTAATTTGTTAATCTTTTCTTGGCATCTTGAATATTTTTCTGCAATGGTTAGAATAGGTGTCTAAGTTTCTAATGTCGTAATATTTTCATTTTTGGAAAACTGTTGGTGTACCAGAAATATCAAAAGGAGAAACTGAAATTGGATGGAAAGAAAACATCCATACCTAGCAAACTCTTTCCACAAGAACCCTAGCAATCTCTTTCCACAAGAACTTGATGAAGAAAAGTTTGGGTGTATGAAATTCTTACAAACAGATCATGAAAAAAGCAATACCCTTATTGGCATTCACATGCCAATCAACGGACGACAGACGCAAATAAATCACATGAACCACCAAACTTACAGAGTTTCCTCAACGATTAACACATCGAATGAGAAGAACATTGCACAAGAAATTGAGTATGGTCAAATACCATTTGGAGGTAATCCAGAGTAAAATCATTATGAACAATTTAGTAAAGCCATTACAACATGTGACTAATCTTAACAGACAATATCAGGTGATTGCAATTACGGACAAGGTTCTAATGATCAAGACCTGCCATTTATTCCAAGACAACTATATGAAGAATTCCAAAATTTTATAAACGATTTGGACGGTAATGGTCCAAATGGTTTCTAGATATCTTGGACTTATTATCTATATGATACAATTGTGTCTAGTTGAATAAGGTAAGTTTTGCTTATACATAATTTTTGTTTATTTACTAAAATTAATCCGAGCAAATTCAATCATTTTATGTACTAACACATGTCGTAAGTTTATGTAAAACAGGTTATTAATGGGGCTGTGAAACACATCTAACGGTGTAATTGGAGGAGTTTCAAATTGAAGTATTGTGTTAAGAATATTCTTCTCTGATGATTAGTTAGAGTGAGTTTTTGGAACACCCCTATGCAAGTATATGGAATGTTTTAGTTTTATGTACTAAGTTAAATGTCAAATCCCAGAGCATTAGTCTGTAGACTTTATATATGAACTTTATTTTTAAAATGTTTTAACTTAAGACTAACACACAACGGACTTAGTGTCAACCGATTTTGAGAGAATTATTATATCCCCTTATTTTCCCTATTTTAGATCTAGTTATATCTATACTCAATCCAAAATTTAAATTTACATGCATCCACTTTTATAAAATTACATACTATGACAAAAATGTCATTTTATATTCTTAACAAAAGTAAACCTTATAGGCTGATAGCCGACCACGATTGTTTCTTATCAATTCTCATTAGTGATCTTGTCTCCCCACTACATACAACAGCAATTCCATTTCAGTTGCAATGCAAGATGCGTTTTTTGTTTCTTCGGCGGTTGTGTTTATTTTATTTAAAGCAAAGCACTTGTAATTTATAAGACATGACTTATAAATTTAAAAGTAGAGATTGTAAGGGTGGATTGGGAATTGTGGAGAAATACGAAACATGATAAACCAATGAGAGAGTCTCATGTCAAAAGTAAAAAAGCGTATGGAGATTTATATTTTATAGAGAGTAATGACAGAATATTTTTTCAAATTTTAATATAAAACTTACCTTATAAATTTAAAATCGTAAAAATATTGAATGAAATAAATAATTGAACATGAAATTCACTTACTCAAATACAGATACAAAGAATAAAAAAAATACTTGATAAAAGAAAGTATAAACATTTAATTAAACTAATCTTCGTTTGGATCGGGGATGTTGAGCCTATCACACGTATTTTCTTTTTGATGTTGTTGTGTCGACTTCGACAAAAACATTCGTGAAAGATTTGAGACGACTTGAACCGGCAATAGCATATTAAATTCTAGGATGTGAACCTATCAATTTCTATTCCGTTAGAAAATTTCTAACTTCATTTATTGGAGTAGGTTGTTGGGTTTAAAGCATATAAAGTTTTGGAGTATGAAGTATGTTTTTTATATATATAAATTAAGGGTACATGTTTATTTATATTTGCTAATTTATTTTAATTAAATTTAATTGCCAAAACTATCATTCATTATCGGGTCCGCGACTCCAAATCTACAAGCCGCTCACCCATACCTGAAGCATTGACGGCGTTTTTCCTGACCAGCCCGAGGGAATTCGATTGCTACCCAAGCTCGACGACTCCAGATACCCTTATGTTAAGAACCGACGGAATAATCTTTCAATATTTTGGGATTGTTTATTGTGTGTTTAGTATATATGCTTTTTATGTTTCAATTATTTTGCTATTCAAAGAAAAAACACATTCCATGAGTCCAATAACTTTTTTATTTTTTTATTTTTATCAATATTCTATGTTTTCATTTATTGTTGTTTCGAAGTTGTTTCGATTGTGTGTTGTTACATGTTTGATGCTTCAATATGGGTGATGATATATATATATATATATATATATATATATATATATATATATATATATATATATATATATATATATATACATATAGAAAGGACAAAAGAGTCATTTCACCAAAAACTCTTAAAATTAAGAGTTTACTATTATTGATGCACAATGTACAACATTTTTATGCAAAAAACTCAAAACCAACTTATTCCGCCACCTGAACTGGCATATCCAGGCTGGTGGTGATTCAAAATTCAAAAAAAAAAAAACCTAAAATGTATCTAGATCAGGTTTAGAAATTTAAACCTCACGGATTTCTCTCCCCCCCCCCTCTCTCCCTCTCCCTCTCCCTCTCCCTCTCCCTCTATCTCACACACACATAAATCAAGAAGCATATGATCATGGCTCGATTTGAAGATGTTAGGTATGTGTTTCTAATGTCCGATTGAAAGACTCAAAAGGTTCCATGTTTAATTTGAACAACTGTATTTGTCCGAATGAAAGATTGAAAAGGTTCCATGTTTAATTTTAACATATGTATTTGCATCTCGATTCTTAAATGATGTTTTTCAAGTACGATCTATGCTTTCAGATTCACCATTGGTTGGATTTTATTTGGTTATACCAGGTTCTTTCCGACTAATTAGGGTTCCAGCTGCTGGTAGGCATGTATAGTTTCTGAGGACTAAGAATTCGACGGTAGGTATGTTACTTGTAATTGCTAATTGGTTACGAACTTGACAATTCTAGATCTTAATTCTTTATTTTGGGAATGTTAATTACTGTATAATCTGAGAAGATTGCAAATTTAGGGCTTTTATTTAAAATCATCATTTCGGGTTTTTAACTTTGTATTCATTTTACTTGAAAATTTTCGATAGTAGGTAGCTAAAAGTACCAAATTTTTGTAGTTTAGTTTTGTTTCTAATTGATTGACAGTTAAATTATTTTACAAAATTTATGGTTCCAATGACCTGCAAACAAACGAACGAACATGAACAGTTAATCAAACACAAATTTTTGTTCATGTTTGTTAATTTAAAAAAAGAACATGCACGTGTTCATTTTAGTTTGTTTGTTAAAAGTTTAAAAGAAAACTTTATGAATAAGTGAACATAATTAAACAACCGTAAACGAAGATATATGAGAAAAACGTTGTAGACTTGCATTTACGGATTTACATTTTTGCAGGAATTGAAAAGTCATTTTACAGATCCCGATTAGCTTCACACAAGGTATATTTGTTTTTACTTTTGCTTTTAATCAAGAGGAGTTTGAATGTGCTTTTTGAAAGTGAATATGTGATACCAAGTAATGATGATAAACAATATTGTTTTTGTGTAGAGTTATATGACAGTGAACAACAACAAGGAAAAATGTCCACTAGCAATCTGTTTAAACATCCAATTCATCACTAACAGGCGCCGATAGACATGCAACCTGCCCCTGGTACGCGTAAATTGTATTATTAATGATAAATTGATTATTACCTTTGTTTTCATTTGTAAGGCCCCGTTACCGGTAGCCCTACTTTGGTGTTGGATTTACTCATAAACGCAGTTCTAAATATCAGAGTTAATTAAAACTTTACGCGGAATATAACTTCAACCATAACATATTACAAAACTGTCGAATCTTGTCTTAACAAACATTCAAATTTATTTAAACATAAAACATAGTCTTTTAAAACTTCATGACATTTTCTTGAGATGCCAGTATCTTCGATTCTATGCCAGGTGTCTTCAGTCATGCGAGCTTTCAACATATTTGCCTGCGTGCATACTAAAAGTCAGCTACGCTGAGTGAGTTCTAGTTAATCACGTAACTTACTTTACATACACATACACGTGCCCGAAGGTACGCATTACATACTTAACCTGTCCATCAATCGTTCATACACATACATAACTAACCTTACGTTATAAAGAGCATTCGCCCTACATACCTCGGATATTATTAGGGTCCGGTACCCTCCATCCTCGGATTTTATTAGGGTCCGGTCACCCTTCATCCTCGTATATTATTAGGTTCCGGTACCCTTCATCCTCGGATATTATTAGGGTCCGGTACCCTCCATCCTCGGATATTATTAGGGGCCGGTACCCTTTCTTCCATACCTCTTTAACATACTTTCTATATACATAATCGTAAGTTTCACACATACATACATCATTCATTCTTCATCTTACAACATACATATAACATCAACCATTTCCTGGCAGTACATGCAATTCCGAAGATCGTTCATGTACCGACAAGAAATCATTCATACATTTCACGTAATACATATATGGCATACAAAGTGTATTAACTAATCACATCGAGTATGCACACAGCCCCGAAAACATAACAAGGAATGGGGCTAGAAACTCACCTGAATGCGGTTATGTTCACCGTTTATGGGAATTCCTTTCTTGAGCTATGCACGACTAATTGTATAACAATTACACGTATCAGTTAACTATCACTACTTATATCGTCTTTCTAGTCTTAATTATTACCCTCAATGAATGGGGGTCCGGGGGCAGCGCCCCTGTCAACGGGGTCTAGGGGCGGAAGCCCCTAGAAGAGTCCAAGGGGCAGAGCCCCTGGCTGGGGTCGAGCTCTTAGAAAATTTTATTTCCATTAACTGTCGTAACACATTTTTCTATTAGAGTTCGTATCATTATTAAGTTGCTAACTTAAAAAGTTCAAGGGCTTCTTTGTAATTAAATCATTCTTTTCTAAGTTCAAGGACCATTCTGTCATTATGTTAAACTTCTAATTCGTTATATTATTCTTAACGAATCGGGTTGTCATACGACTGGTTCTTGTAACGAATTGAACCTCCTAACGAACTGGTTGTTTAAACGAATCAGTTCCTGTAGCGAATTGGATAATCTAATTCGTTATCTCCTTTAACGAACTGGCTAATACGAATCAAGGGTAATTCGTTACCCTTTTCCCTTAACAAATCGGATACGAATCAAGTCTAGTTCGTTAGGCTTCCTTATGCGAATCAGCTAACGAATCACCCTCCGATTCGCTAAGTTCCCATAGCGAACTAGGGTTAGGTCAGGGAATGTCAGAACATTCCCTGACATTCTTGTTACCTCGTATTAACTTTTCTGGTGCCGCCTTTCCGGCGTCGCCGCCGAAAAACCGCGAACACGTCGGAAAAACGAGTTTTAACTCGTTTTTCACCGTTTTTCGTCCCGTTCGATCCAGATCTGAGCTAGGGTGAACCCTAAACTCATCATAGGTTCGGTTTATACCCGATTCCACCCGGATCTCGTGACTTAAACGATTTAACGGTGTTGGCTCGTCGTTTCGTGACTATATCTAACGGGTTTAAGCTAATAAAACATCATACTAGTATTACCTCGTGTCAGTGCTTGGTTTCCTTCTTGGTCTTGGTTTAGATAGGGAGAGAACTAGAGAGAAGGCTTCAGTGTGTGTTTTGGGTGGTGTATGGAATATGTGTGAATGAGGATTAAATGGAGATTAAGGGTTTATATATTTATGGATCATGGGCTTAAGCCCATGGTCTTTCCTTCTTTCATTCCTAACCCAAGTCCATAACCCATATTCATTTACTCAACACTAGCCCAACTCGTATTCTATATTTCTAAACCGATAACGACCCACTATAAAATAACGAAATTTATTTTATTATAATAACCAAAAGTAGGATGTTACAAGTCTTCCCTCCTTAAAGAGGTTTCGTCCCGAAACCTAACTATTACATAAACAAATTTGGGTAAAACTTGCGCATCTCATCCTCAGCTTCCGAAGTAGCATTTGAACCCTTGCGATGCTTCCATATCACTTTTACTAAAGGTATAACCTTGTGAAGAAGTTGTTTCTCCTTGCGGTCAACTATCTCGATCGGCTGCTCAAGGTAGTTCAACTGTTCATCAACCTCAATGTTCATTAATGGCACATGAGACGTGTCATCAGCTAGGAATTTCCTTATGTGAGAAACATGGAAGGTTGAATGAATTCCTTCTAACTCAACTGGCAAATCCAGTTTATAAGCCACTTCACCTACACGGTCTATAATCTTAAACGGTCCAATGTACCTCGGACTCACCTTCCCCCTCTTCCTAAAACGGATAATTCCTTTCCAAGGCGATACCTTGAGCATCACATTGTCACCAACGTTAAACTCAATCGGTCGTCGTCGCTTATCAGCATACGACTTCTGTCTATCTTGAGCAGCTTTCATTCTTGCCTTGATCTGATCGAACTTCGAAGAGGTTTCTTGCACAACTTCTAGGCTTCCCATTTCTTTCTGGCCAATCTCTCCCCAACACACCGGGGTTCTACATCGTCTACCGTAAAGCATCTCAAACGGTGGCATACCAATACTTGAATGGTAGCTGTTGTTATAGGAGAACTCTGCTAGATGCAGATGATCATCCCAACTTCCTCCAAAGTCTAAAACACAAGCACATAGCATATCCTCAAGGGTTTGGGTTGTCCTTTCAGACTGTCCATCGGTTTGAGGATGATACGCCGTACTGATTTTCAATCTCGTTCCGATAGCTTCATGGAACTTCTTCCAAAACCTCGAAGTGAATCGAGTATCTCTATCAAACACAATCGATAACGGCACTCCATGCTTGGCTACAACCTCTTTTATGAACAAATTTGCTAACGTTTCTGACGAGATGGCCTCTCGTATGGGCAGAAAGTGAGCACTTTTGGTCAAACGGTCCACTATCTCCCAGATGGTATCATGATGCTTAGCTGTACGAGGTTGCTTAGTTATGAAATCCATGGTGATGTGTTCCCATTTTCATTCCGGTATCTCTAGAGGCTGCATCTTTCCATAAGGTTTCTGGTGTTCTGCTTTGACTTGTAAACAAGTTAAGCACTTACTGACATAAGCTACTACATAATTCTTCATTCCCGGCCACCAATAGTCTCTTTTAAAATCTTGGTACATCTTAGTAGCTCCTGGATGAATCGAATATCTTGACTTATGAGCTTCTTCTAAGATTCGACCTCTGAGATCTCCATGGCGTGGAATCCACATACGGTCAAACCTAGTCTTAACACCATGAGTGTTTTCCATCAACTCGTCTTTCTGACCGAAAATCCATTCTTTCTTCACTAGCCCTTCATCTACCAACACTTCAGACCGTACTTTGATGATTTCATCAAACAGACTTGAATTCATAATTAACTGGTATGACTTCACTATTGCAATGACTTCCTCGTTCTTACGACTTAGCTCGTCGGCGACTACATTAGCTTTACCAGGATAGTACTTAATGTCGCAGTCGTAATCCTTAATCAACTCCAACTATCTCCTCTATCTCATGTTCAGCTCTTTCTGTTCGAAGAAGTACTTTGAACTTTTATGATCCGTATAAATAGTACACTTAGCACCGTACAGGTAATGCCTCCACATCTTTAAGGCATGCACTACTGCTGCTAGCTCTAAATCATGCGTCGGATAAGTACTCTCATGGACTTTCAACTGTCTAGACGCGTATGCTATCACCTTTCCTCGTTGCATCAACACGCAACCTGACCCACGATGCGAAGCATCAGTACAAACAACCAAGTCCTCGCCACCATCTGGTAAAGCAAGGATTGGAGCTTGCGTGAGTCTCTTCTTTAACTCCTGAAAAGCTTCTTCTTGAAACTTACCCCAACCGAATACTATCAACTTTCGGGTCATACCGGTCAACGGTGCGGCTATCTTGGAGAAACCTTCGATGAATCTCCAATAGTAGCCAGCCAACCCTAGGAAGCTTCGTATATCAGTCGGATTCTGTGGAGTCTTCCAATTTGTTATCGCTTCAATCTTAGCTTGGTCAACGGTGATCCCTTCAGGATTAATCACATGACCTAGAAATTGCACTTCTCGCAACCAGAACGCGCATTTCGAAAACTTAGCATACAACTTCTCTTTCTCCAGAGTCTCTAACACCTCTCTCAGATGCTCGACATGGTAAGACTCACTCTTTGAATAAATCAATATATCATCGATAAAGACGATAACTGACTTATCCAACATCGTCCGACACACCATATTCATCATGTCCATAAATACTGCGGGAGCATTTGTCAGACCGAATGACATCACAAGGAACTCGTAGTGTCCATATCGCGTTCGGAACGCTTTTTTAGGGATGTCTGCCTCTTTCACCTTAAGTTGATGATAGCCTGATTTGAGATCTATCCGTGAGAACCAACTTGAACCTTGAAGTTGGTCAAACAAATCATCAATCCTTGGCAAAGGATATCTATTCTTTACCGTAAGCTTATTCAACTCGCGATAGTCTATGTACATTCTCATACTTCCATCCTTCTTCTTCACGAATAACACTGGTGCGCCCCACGGGGAAACACTTGGTCTAATAAAACCCTTGTCGAGGAGTTCCTGCAGTTGGGACATCAATTATTTCATCTCGGACGGTGCTAGACGGTAAGGCGCTTTCGCGACGGGTTGCGCTCCTGGTACTAAATCTATCTGGAATTCTATTTCTCGCTCCGGTGGCAACCCCGGAAGATCCTCAGGGAATACTTCTGGGTAGTCGCACACGATAGGAACATCTTTCATCTCTTTCGTCTCGGCCGTAGCGTTGACAACATACGCCAGGTAGGTACCGCACCCTCGCCTTAACAATCCCTCGGCTTTTATCATAGAAATGACATTAAGCCCCGGACTTTCCTTATCACCATAAACCTTCACCGCACTACCATCCAAGGATTTTAACTGTCGTAACTGTCGTAACACATTTTTCCATTAGAGTTCGTATCACTATTAAATTTGCTAACTTAAAAAGTTCAAGGGCTTCTTTGTAATTAAATCATTCTTTTCTAAGTTCAGGGACCATTCTGTCATTATGTTAAACTTCTAATTCGTTACATTATTCTTAACGAATTGGGTTGTCATACGAACCGGTTCTTGTAACGAATTAAACCCCTAACGAACTGGTTGTTTAAACGAATCAGTTCCTGTAGCGAATTGGATAATCTAATTCGTTATCTCCTTTAACGAATTGGCTAATACGAATCAAGGGTAATTCGTTACCCTTTTCCCTTAATGAATCGGATACGAATCAAGTCTAGTTCGTTAGGCTTCCTTATGCGAATCAGTTAACGAATCACCCGCCGATTCGCTAAGTTCCCATAGCGAACTAGGGTTAGGTCAGGGAATGTCAGAACATTCCCTGACATTCCTGTTACCTCGTATTAACTTTTCCTGCGCCACCGCTGGAAAACCGCGAACACGTCGGAAAAACGAGTTTTAACTCGTTTTTCACCGTTTTTCGTCCCGTTCGATCCAGATCTGAGCTAGGGTGAACCCTAAACTCATCATAGGTTCGGTTTATACCCGATTCCACCCGGATCTCGTGACTTAAACGGTTTAACGGTGTTGGCTCGTCGTTTCGTGACTATATCTAACGGGTTTAAGCTAATAAAACATCATACTAGTATTACCTCGTGTCAGTGCTTGGTTTCCTTCTTGGTCTTGGTTTAGATAGGGAGAGAACTAGAGAGAAGGCTTCAGTGTGTGTTTTGGGTGGTGTATGGAATATGTGTGAATGAGGATTAAATGGAGATTAAGGGTTTATATATTTATGGATCATGGGCTTAAGCCCATGGTCTTTCCTTCTTTCATTCCTAACCCAAGTCCATAACCCATATTCATTTACTCAACACTAGCCCAACTCGTATTCTATATTTCTAAACCGATAACGACCCACTATAAAATAATGAAATTTATTTTATTATAATAACCAAAAGTAGGATATTACATCATTTCCTTTGTTTTCATTGTGTCAAGTTAATTTTTTGTGCCAATTTTGGTGTCCCGTGACACTTGCTACCAGAAACAGGATGATATTTAAACATTTGTATCAGGTACTTTGTTAATTTCTACTTTATTTGAAGGGTTTCTAAATTTGGGGATATATTGTATATACTCACTATGCTATATTATACTTTGTTAATTTCTACTCTATTTCAAGATCGATATATAGTTAAGGTTTATATATGTGAAATTCAAATTGGTGAAAATGATTGAAGGTGCAACAATTATAAAACGAAAAAGGGTATATACAAAAGAGAATGTAAATGCAACAAAATTTAAGTTGAAATTGGGTGGTTTGACCTCAAAAGACAATTTTGTGTGAGTGGTCTCTTTAGTGCTGGAAGGTGTATAAGAGTATGGTATAAAAATTGGTAATTTTGACTACAATTTTGTGAGTGGTCTTTAGTGCTGAATAGTTATCTGTAGAAATACAAAGGATTTTTTTATCTGATCTTCAAGTTTATTTCAGTTATGACTAGGTTATCATACACGGGTGGAAATATTGAAATTTTCAAATTAACACGTGTCAATTGAAGGGACAACATAAGTTGTTATATGTTATTCAGGATGACAACATACTTTAAGTTGTAAATAATATTTGTACGAAAACAAATGACTGTGAAATACAAAGATAAACCAAAATAACATTCAAATTACAGTGAAAATATATTCAAAAGTTAAAAATGAAAAATACATAAGCTATTAAAAAGACTTCCTTATAAACCATATTGATTCTTTATTTGTAACTTTGTCTTCCTTTTTTAATATAAGAATTTTGACACCACTCTTCGCTCTTGATAAAGCTACATAGAGTTGTCCATGTGTAAACACCGGATCTTTGGGATATATGTCAACTCTTGCTAGAGATTGACCTTGACTTTTATTAATGGTCAATGCAAAACAGACTACAACTGGAAAAAAAACTACATTCTCTTCAATTTAACCGAAAGTTTCTTATCTGAAGGTGTTACACCATAACGAATTATATAAGTGCGATAACCAGCATTAGTACCTGAAATAACTTTTACTTTAACAAAACGCCTACCCAAATTAATTACTCGCAATCTAGTTCCATTACACAAACCGTTCTTCTAATCCATATTCTTTAGTAACATTATTGGCACATCGACTTTTAGAACCAATCTATGAGTCAAAATAATTTTGGTCTTTCTGATTTATAGCATAATGTGTTTTTGAAAATTTTAGTTCAAATTAAAATATAAAAATATAATTTGTATGGTCTTAATTAAAAACCAAAATATTGATTTTTTTATATGGAGCACAACTAAATTTGTTAATTTTGTTGCTAAGTATAGAAACAATATAAATTGAGTAAACAAGATATAAGTAAAAAAAATAATGGAGAAATATCTTTGCGCCTCTAATTAACATAAATTTATTCGTATACACATCTTAATTAAAACATATATTTTAATTGGTTTTAAGAAAATAAAATACTATGGATAACTGAAAATTATGTTTCCTATCGATTCTAAAAATGAAAATAGAAAAATGAAATATGTAAACATACATTAAATGTTATTAAAAATTCGTTTATTAAAAAGGAATAATGTAGTTAATAATAAAAATATCAAAAATGGTTTATAAAAATCTGTTACAAGTGCCAAATTTTTAGTTAATAATATATTAATTTTTATTTACTATATTTTAGTTAATAAAGAAATTATACTTTAGTGTATTAACGCGTTTAAAATAAAATGTTACCGTTCAAAATATTAATAAGTAGTTCTCTTGGCGTTGAAGCTGCACGTTTACAAAAAATATGCATACTTAAGAAAATTTTAAGGGTAACTAAAAAATATTAAACTGACTAACCGTTTGAAATCTTCTTATTGGAAGGCGTTGATTGACCAAAAATTACGTTTTCTTTAATTTTGAATACATCTGTAATAGAATATCATATGGTTAGCATATGAAAAAGATGAACATAAATATAAAAACAGAATTTTTTAGAGCATGATGCTTCAATTTTGTTGGCTTAATGAATGATTTTAATACACAAAACAGATAAATTAGAAAACTTGGAAACCAATTAGGTTATTTATATTTGATGTTCATAAATATATTATAGACATGATAATTAGAAATATTACACAGGAAACAACAATAACACAACTTACTCTACTGGATATAAAGACTATCGGCTAACTTGAATCTACATAGATGATCAGGAATTAATTTATGTAAAAGTATCTAACCTATCA
The DNA here is from genome assembly GCF_021521415.1 of Bidens hawaiensis. Taxonomy (NCBI): domain Eukaryota; kingdom Viridiplantae; phylum Streptophyta; class Magnoliopsida; order Asterales; family Asteraceae; genus Bidens; species Bidens hawaiensis. Next base: position 1,662,460 of record NW_027491175.1, read on the forward strand.
ATTTATTTCTAGAATAGTAGCCCATGTGACAAATGGGTTGAAAATATATCAACAACCATATATATATAGACAACCATAAAATTTCATAACTAACATATTAACCAACAAAAATATTTAACATAAGTTTGTAACCAAAATATTAAACATTTAGATTGTATAAATAAAAAAGTAATACTTACACAAACTTACTATACACCTAAACTAAAAAACCAAATGAAGATATGAACATGTTATAATCATATTAGCCCACCATTAACTTCTTCGACATTTCACAAACAAAAAAAGTAATTTTGCATCACAATCTAAAAAACAAAATAAACCATAGCAGCCTGATTAATATACAACTGAAGTTTTTAAGGTATTATGAGTTTCATTTCAACATTAATAAATAAATAAAGATATATTTTAGTATAAATTATTTTGTAATTAAACTTTTGTTTTATTTCGATTCAAATACCTTTTAGTTAAATGTATTAAGTTAAATCGAAGTAATAAAGATTTGTTATACTAATTTCACTAATTAAGTCTAACTAAACTAATATATAGATAACTAAAATTAAACCGGTTAATTTTAATTTTTATTACATAGAAGTCATTCCCTAATTAAAGTTCTATTAAAGTGACTGCAATCTAAAGTAAATTATGTTTCAAACTCTTTAACATCATTACATTATTTAAAATCAATTTCATTATATAACTATTCTTTCAATTGTATACATTAATCTGAACATTTATGCGTAATTAAAAATTGTTCAAATATAAAAGATGGAAACTTTGTTGAGATTGGATACTATTAAAAAGTACAAAAGAGTTGTTAAATTCGGTTATTAAAAACAGAAATAAATAAATGTGTAAATGATTGGAATGTATCATTAAAATTAAAGATGATGATTATTTAGCATTAATAAGCAATTATAGTGAATATCTAAGATTTTTAAAAATAAATTTGAAATAAGTAATTAACAACATATTAAATTGGTCAAATAGATTAATGGGTATTTAATAAAAAACATATTAACTTTTTAGGATAATCAAAAGTAAATTATTTAAATTTCTAGTATACATTAAATTTGTCATTTATGCTAATTAAAATTTGGTCAAATATAAAAGATGGAAAGTTTGATGACATTGAATACTATTAAAAACTACAAAAGATTGTTGCAAAAGTCATCAATTTCGGTTTTGTAAAAACATAAATAAATAAATGTGAATATTATTATAAAAAATTTTCCATTTTTCTTGGAAATTCAGTAACTAAACAATATACTGTTAATTTTTTTAATTATCACGAAATTATTGTCAACACTTTAGCATCAGTACCTTATTTAACAATAAATTTCATTAGATAATTCTTTTTTTCAATTAAAAATTGGTCAACTATAAAAGATGAAAAGTTATATATTCCGTTTACTTTATTAGTTTATTTTTTAATTTAGCTTGAATAAATTAGACAAATTGGCAATTCTTGACATTTATGCCTAATTAAAAATTGTTCAAATATAAAATATAAAAAGTTTATTGAGATTGGAGACTAATAAAAACTACAAAAGAGTGTTCAAAATTCGGTTCTTAAAACATAAATAAATAAATGTATAAATGATCGGAATGTATCATAAAAATTAAAGATGATGAATATTTATCATAAATAAGCAATCATAGTGAATATCTAAGATTTTTTAAATATAAATTTGAAATAAGTAATGTAACATCCTAAAAATTTTAATGATGAATAAAGGAAGTTATGTTTAGTGATTTCGCGTAATTAATTAGTATCGGGTAGGGAGCGGGTCTTGGACGTGGATTAATTGAGATAGGTTAAATAAGAATGGGATTTCAGGGATATAAATACCCCCAAAATCCCAAAAAAATATCTTCATTTACATCTATTTCTCCACACACTCAAAACACACACATTCTAACCGATCAAGATTCGAAGCCGAGACCCGAGATTTTGTTGATAGATCTGAGTTGGTAAGGTAAGAACAAATCCAACAAAGCTAATATTACTGAAAATGGTTAGGATTAGATGGGTTAACCGGACCCGAAACCCAAACTGCCCAAATCGGACCCCTAAAACGTCGATTTTAGGCCGATTTGATGGTTGGGATTTGTAGGCGCCGATCATACGATTCCGTGGGTACCAAAATCGAGTTATTTGGCTAAGAAACGAAGGATTTATGGGCAAACAGATCTGCAGCGCGATAACTTCGCCTGCAAGATTAAGTTCGCCTGATGAACTTCGCCTTCAAGCGTAACTTCGCCTTCAAGCGTAACTTCGCCTAAGGATAACTTCGCCTACGGCCAAGTTCGCCTAAGGATAACTTCGCCTGAAGCCAAGTTCGCCTAAGGTTTAACTTCGCCTGAAGCCAAGTTCGCCTAAGGTTTAACTTCGCCTGAAGCCAAGTTCGCCCGAGGTTTAACTTCGCCTGAAGTGAAGTTCGTTTAGAAAATAAATTTAAAAACCTAATGGAAAATGTGTTAAGACAGTTAATGGAAATAAAATTTTTCCAAGCTGACCTGGCAGCTCGACCCAGCCAGGGGCTCTGCCCCTTGGACCCTGCTAGGGGCTGCCGCCCCTAGACCCCCGTTCGTTGTGGGTAGTAATTAAGACTAGAAAGATGTTATAAGTAGTGATAGTTAAATTGATATGTATACTTGTTATACAGTCAGCCGTGCACAACTGAAGAAAGGGATTACGATCAACGGAGAACGTAACCGTGTTCAGGTGAGTTTCTAGCCCCATTTATGTGTTATGTTTTCGGGGCTGTGTGCATACTCAATATGTTTGTTAATACGCTTATCCTAAGAGATAAGTGTATGCCTTATGTGAATGATATGATATGTATGAATGATTGCTTGATGGTACGTGAACGATCTTCGGATATTGCACGTACTGTCAGGTTGTAACGCTATGTGTAAGGTAAGTATGATATGTATGTTTATGTGTATGAACGTGATAAAGATAATAAAAGAAAGAAATGATAATGTATGGTTGTATGGTTACGGAAAGGGTACCGAGCCCTAATAATACTCGAGGTATGATGTATGGTTGTATGGTAACGAAGAGGGAATCGAACCCTACTAATATTCGAGAACTAGGGAACCGAACCCTACTAATATTCGAGGAAAGGGGGTACCGAGCCCTAATAATACTCGAGGAAGGAGGGTACCGAGCCCTAATAATACTCGAGGAAAGAGGGTACCGAGCCCTAATAATACTCGAGGAATGTAGGGCGTAATGCTCTTTATAACATAAGATATGAAAGTAAGTTAATACAAAAGAAAGTAAGAAAGTATGAAAGTAAGAAAGTATGAAGGTAAGAAAGTATGAAAGTATGAAAGTATAAAAGTATGAATGAAAGAATATAATGTTATGTGAATGGTATGATTATGTGATTATCTAGAACTCACTCAGCGTAGCTGACTTTTAGTATGCACGCAGGTGAGTAGGATGAGGCAGCTCGTTTGAGGAGACACATGGCACTGAACAAGAATCTGGCATCTGAAGACCTATGATGTGTTAATTTTAATGCTTTAATATGAAAGACAATAAATGTTTTGAGACAAGTTATGAATTATGTAAAGTTTTATGAAAGTTTTATATTCCGCGTAAATGTTTTAATTAACTCTGATATTTAGAACTGTGTTTATGAGTAAATCCAACACGTAAGTAGGGTTACCGGTAACGGGGCCTTACAAGTTGGTATCAGAGCAAAGTTCGAGAGATTTAAGCATCCTACATGCTTAGACTCGAACAGAGTATGGGATATAAGTAAGAAAGGAAAGAAGATGCCAGTTCAAGAATGCCATGTGTTGCTCAAGCAAGAACAGTAAAGGTAAGGTGTATGATTAAATGATATATGTTAATGAGAAAGGAAAGATATGTGAACGGCAGGGATAGGAATAATTGATTGTTTACCTTGACAAACTGCTTAAGTAGAACCAGCACAAATAGACTCATAAAGGGAAGTGTATAGGACACGGAAAGTAACGTGATCAGCTAGTCACAACTGGCCACTGTTATTACCTGTTAGCCTTACTATCCTTGTACTAAATAGTTCCTTGAGTGATGATGTTTGTGTTTTCCCCTTTAGAATACTAATGGCTGGAGCTGGAGAATTTGTTGAAAATGGGGGTCGCACTGGGCGTCGTGGCAGGCCTCGTCTTGTCCGGCAACCCTCAGTAGAAGAAGCTTCCCACACCGAAGATGAAGGAAGCGCAGCTGGAGGAAACCAGAACAACAACGAGGAAGTTCAACTTAGCCCTGCAGTTCAAGCAGCCATTGTTCACGCTGTAGTTGCTGCTGTGAAGAACCTGAATCCCGAAGGATCTGCTGGAAGCCGTGAACGAACTGCTGAAGGGGCGGGTGGTGATGGTAGGAAGGATGACGAGAGGGAAAGGGGTGACTCAAGTGAGGTAAGGTCTGTGAGAGATGATGATAGGAAGAAGGGCCGAGGCGGTTGCAACTATAAGTCCTTCAAAGGTTGTGACCCGCCTAAGCTGACTGGTTTAGGAGACGCAATCGCTACTCTTCAGTGGATAACCGCCATGGATAAGGTTATCCGCATTAGCGAGTGCCGTCCCGATCAAGCTGTCGGTTATGCCACCCAATCGTTTGAAGATGAGGCTATGTATTGGTGGGATAGTGTGGAGCAGAGGAAGACCCGTGAAGAGATCAAAGAGATGAAGTGGGACGACCTGAAGGAGTTAGTAATGAAGAAGTTTTGTGCTGACGCCGAGGTTGAAAGGGCGGAGATGAAGTTCCTAAATTTGAAAGCTGGGACAATGACGCATCGTGAGTACACCACCGAGTTCAATCGAATGTCTAGGTTGGTGCCCGATATGATCAACACTGAGGCTAAAAGGATCAAGTGTTATGTGAGGGGATTACCACAGAGAGTTCGCATGTTAGTCAGAACAAGTAAGCCTACTACTTTCGATTCTGCTGTCGAACTCGCAGAAATGGTCTACGCAGACTTGGTTGCGGATGATGTGGTGGTGGGAGATGAGAAGAAAGAGAGGAAAGGGGTCGCTCCTGCTAAACGACCCGGTACCCAGATGTGGAACCCTAAGAACAAGCAGCCGAGAGTTTGGGAGAACAGGTCGTGCAAGACCTGTGGCAAGGCACACAGTGGTGAGTGTAGGTGGGGAAAGGGTTCGGATACATGTCATAAGTGTGGAAAGATACATGCCGGAGAATGTAAATTTGGGTCGAATGTTTGCTACAAGTGCGGGAAGGCAGGTCATTATGCTCATGAGTGCAGTTCTAAGCCTGCATGCTACATGTGTGGTAAGACGGGTCATTTTGCTAGGGAGTGTACCGAGAGTGAAGCTGGAGGTAGTAGAAGGAAGGATGCCGATCAAGCTAGGCCAAGAACTAGAGCCTACATGTTGACCCAAGAGCAAGCCAAGCAGATTCCGGATGTTGTCACAGGTACGTTTCTAGTGAACGGTGTTTCCGCTTCTGTATTATTTGATTCGGGCGCAAACAAAAGTTTCGTAGCCACACCATTTAGTAAACTAGCTAAAATGAAATGTTGCCGAGTGTCTGAAACTTTTGTAGTAGAAACCGCCAGTGACACTTCGGTTAAAATAACAAAAATGGTTAAGAACTGTAAGATAGAATTGGAAGGACATGAGTTTCCGATTACCTTGTACGTTATGACCTTGGGAGGGTTCGATGTGGTTTTGGGTATGGATTGGTTGTCTGAGTTTGAGGCTCAGATAGTATGTAAGAGTAGGATTATAAGGTTAAAGTCATTGGATGGTAGCGCGGTAACGGTCTATGGTGATAAGGAAAGTTCTGGGCTTAATGTCATTTCGATGATGAAAGCTGAGGGTTTGCTAAGGCGAGGGTGTTGTGCCTACCTGGAGTATGTCGTCAACGCTACGGCCGAGACGAAAGAAATGAAAGATGTTCCTATTGTGCGCGACTACCCAGAAGTATTCCCTGAGGATCTTCCGGGGTTGCCACCAGAGCGAGAGATAGAATTTCAGATAGATTTAATACCAGGAGCCCAACCTGTCGCAAAAGCGCCTTACCGTCTAGCACCGTCCGAGATGAAAGAATTGATGTCACAACTGCAAGAACTCCTCGACAAAGGTTTCATAAGACCGAGTGTTTCCCCGTGGGGCGCACCAGTATTGTTCGTTAAAAAGAAGGATGGAAGTATGAGGATGTGCATAGACTATCGTGAGTTGAATAAGCTTACGGTAAAGAATAGATATCCGTTGCCAAGGATTGATGATCTGTTTGACCAACTGCAAGGTTCAAGTTGGTTCTCACGAATAGATCTCAGATCAGGCTACCATCAGCTGAAGGTGAAAGAGGCAGACATCCCTAAGACAGCGTTCCGAACGCGGTATGGACACTACGAGTTCCTCGTAATGTCATTCGGTCTAACCAATGCTCCTGCAGCATTTATGGACATGATGAATAGGGTGTGTCGACCGATGTTGGATAAGTCGGTTATCGTCTTCATCGATGATATATTGGTTTATTCAAAGAGCGACTCTGAACATGCTGAGCATCTGAGAGATGTACTTGAGACTCTGAAGAAAGAGAAGTTGTATGCCAAGTTTTCGAAGTGCGCGTTCTGGTTAAGAGAAGTGCAATTTTTAGGTCACGTGATTAATCCTGAAGGGATTACCGTGGACCCAGCTAAGATTGATGCGATAACGAATTGGAAGACTCCGCAGAATCCGACTGATAGATGAAGTTTCCTAGGGTTAGCTGGCTACTATAGGAGATTCATCGAAAGTTTCTCCAAAATAGCCGCACCGCTGACCGGTATGACCCGAAAGTCGATAGTATTCAGTTGGGGAAAGTTTCAGGAAGAAGCCTTTGAAGAATTGAAGAAGAGGCTCACGCAAGCTCCAATCCTTACTTTGCCCGATGGTGACGAGGATTTCGTTGTTTGTGCTGATGCCTCGCATCAAGGGTTAGGTTGCGTGTTGATGCAACGGGGGAAGGTGATAGCTTACGCGTCTAGACAGTTGAAGGTCCATGAAAGTACTTATCCGACGCATGATCTGGAGTTAGCAGCTGTAGTGCATGCTCTTAAGATATGGAGGCATTATCTGTACGGTACTAAGTGTACTATCTATACCGATCATAAGAGTTTAAAGTACTTCTTCGAACAGAAAGAACTGAACATGAGGCAGAGAAGATGGTTAGAATTGATAAAGGATTACGACTGTGAGATTAGGTATTACCCCGGTAAAGCTAACGTGGTCGCTGATGCGTTAAGTCGTAAGAATGAGGAAGTCCTTGCAACAGTGAAGTCATATAAGTTGATCATGAACTCAAGTCTTTTTGAAGAAATCATCAAAGTGCAGTCAGAAGTGTTAGTAGACGAAGGGTTAGTAAAGAAAGAAAGGATTTATGGCCAGCAAGACGAGTTGATGGAAAACACTCATGGAGTTAAAACTAGATTTGACCGTATGTGGATTCCACGCCATGGTGGTCTTAGAAGTCGAATCTTAGATGAAGCTCATAAGTCAAGGTACTCAATCCATCCTGGAGCTACAAAGATGTACCAAGACTTGAAAAGAGACTACTGGTGGCCAGGAATGAAGAATGATGTAGTGGATTATGTTAGTAAGTGCTTAACTTGCTTACAAGTCAAGGCCGAGCACCAAAAGCCTTATGGGAAGATGCAACCGCTAGAGATACCTGAGTGGAAATGGGAACACATCACCATGGATTTCATAACTAAGCTACCTCGTATAGCTAAGCAACATGATACCATCTGGGTGATTGTGGACCGTTTGACTAAGAGTGCTCACTTTCTACCCATACGAGAGGCCATCTCGTCAGAAATGTTAGCAAGCTTGTTCATCAAGGAAGTTGTAACCAAGCATGGAGTACCGTTATCGATCGTGTCCGATAGAGATACACGGTTTACTTCGAGGTTCTGGAAGAAATTCCATGAAGCAATGGGGACGAGGTTGAACATCGGTACGGCGTATCATCCTCAAACTGATGGACAGTTCGAAAGGACGATCCAAACCCTTGAGGATATGCTACGTGATTGTGTTTTAAATTTTGGTGAAAGTTGGGATGATCATCTGCATCTGGCAAAGTTCTCCTATAACAACAGTTACCATTCAAGTATTGGTATGCGTTTGAGATGCTTTATGGTAGACGATGTAGAACCCCGGTGTGTTGGGGCGAGATTGGTCAGAAAGAAATGGGAAGCCTAGAAGTAGTTCAAGAAACGTCTTCAAAGCTCGATCAGATCAAAGCAAGATTGAAAGCCGCGCAAGACAGACAAAAGTCTTATGCAGATAAGCGGCGACGACCAATTGAGTTTAACGTGGGTGACTATGTGATGCTCAAGGTCTCGCCTTGGAAAGGAATTATTCGTTTTAGGAAAAGAGGAAAGTTGAGTCCGAGGTACATTGGACCGTTCAAGATTGTAGGTCGTGTGGGTGAAGTAGCTTATAAACTGGAGTTACCCGATGAGTTAGAAGGAATTCATTCAACCTTCCATGTTTCTCATCTGAGGAAGTGTCTAGCTAATGACACGTCTCACGTGCCATTGATGGATATTGAGGTTGATGAACAGTTGAACTACATCGAGCAACCGATAGAGATCGTTGATCGCAAGGAAAAGCAGCTTCGTCACAAGATTATACCTTTGGTAAAAGTGATATGGAAACACCGCAAAGGATCGGATGCTACTTGGGAAGCGGAGGATGAGATGCGCAAGTTTTACCCTAGTTTGTTTATGTAATAGTTAGGTTTCGGGGACGAAACCTTTTTAAGGGGGAAGACTTGTAACATCCTAAAAATTTTAATGATGAATAAAGGAAGTTATGTTTAGTGATTTCGCGTAATTAATTAGTATCGGGTAGGGAGCGGGTCTTGGACGTGGATTAATTGAGATAGGTTAAATAAGAATGGGATTTCAGGGATATAAATACCCCCAAAATCCCAAAAAAATATCTTCATTTACATCTATTTCTCCACACACTCAAAACACACACATTCTAACCGATCAAGATTCGAAGCCGAGACCCGAGATTTTGTTGATAGATCTGAGTTGGTAAGGTAAGAACAAATCCAACAAAGCTAATATTACTGAAAATGGTTAGGATTGGATGGGTTAACCGGACCCGAAACCCAAACTGCCCAAATCGGACCCCTAAAACGTCGATTTTAGGCCGATTTGATGGTTGGGATTTGTAGGCGCCGATCATACGATTCCGTGGGTACCAAAATCGAGTTATTTGGCTAAGAAACGAAGGATTTATGGGCAAACAGATCTGCAGCGCGATAACTTCGCCTGCAAGATTAAGTTCGCCTGATGAACTTCGCCTTCAAGCGTAACTTCGCCTTCAAGCGTAACTTCACCTAAGGATAACTTCGCCTACGGCCAAGTTCGCCTAATGATAACTTCGCCTGAAGCCAAGTTCGCCTAAGGTTTAACTTCGCCTGAAGCCAAGTTCGCCTAAGGTTTAACTTCGCCTGAAGCCAAGTTCGCCCGAGGTTTAACTTCGCCTGAAGTGAAGTTCGTTTAGAAAATAAATTTAAAAACCTAATGGAAAATGTGTTAAGACAGTTAATGGAAATAAAATTTTTCCAAGCTGACCTGGCAGCTCGACCCAGCCAGGGGCTCTGCCCCTTGGACCCTGCTAGGGGCTGCCGCCCCTAGACCCCGCTGCCAGGGGCGCTACCCCCGGACCCCCGTTCGTTGTGGGTAGTAATTAAGACTAGAAAGATGTTATAAGTAGTGATAGTTAAATTGATATGTATACTTGTTATACAGTCAGCCGTGCACAACTGAAGAAAGGGATTACGATCAACGGAGAACGTAACCGTGTTCAGGTGAGTTTCTAGCCCCATTTATGTGTTATGTTTTCGGGGCTGTGTGCATACTCAATATGTTTGTTAATACGCTTATCCTAAGAGATAAGTGTATGCCTTATGTGAATGATATGATATGTATGAATGATTGCTTGATGGTACGTGAACGATCTTCGGATATTGCACGTACTGTCAGGTTGTAACGCTATGTGTAAGGTAAGTATGATATGTATGTTTATGTGTATGAACGTGATAAAGATAATAAAAGAAAGAAATGATAATGTATGGTTGTATGGTTACGGAAAGGGTACCGAGCCCTAATAATACTCGAGGTATGATGTATGGTTGTATGGTAACGAAGAGGGAATCGAACCCTACTAATATTCGAGAACTAGGGAACCGAACCCTACTAATATTCGAGGAAAGAGGGTACCGAGCCCTAATAATACTCGAGGAAGGAGGGTACCGAGCCCTAATAATACTCGAGGAAAGAGGGTACCGAGCCCTAATAATACTCGAGGAAAGAGGGTACCGAGCCCTAATAATACTCGAGGAAAGAGGGTACCGAGCCCTAATAATACTCGAGGAATGTAGGGCGTAATGCTCTTTATAACATAAGATATGAAAGTAAGTTAATACAAAAGAAAGTAAGAAAGTATGAAAGTAAGAAAGTATGAAGGTAAGAAAGTATGAAAGTATGAAAGTATAAAAGTATGAATGAAAGAATATAATGTTATGTGAATGGTATGATTATGTGATTATCTAGAACTCACTCAGCGTAGCTGACTTTTAGTATGCACGCAGGTGAGTAGGATGAGGCAGCTCGTTTGAGGAGACACATGGCACTGAACAAGAATCTGGCATCTGAAGACCTATGATGTGTTAATTTTAATGCTTTAATGTGAAAGACAATAAATGTTTTGAGACAAGTTATGAATTATGTAAAGTTTTATGAAAGTTTTATATTCCGCGTAAATGTTTTAATTAACTCTGATATTTAGAACTATGTTTATGAGTAAATCCAACACGTAAGTAGGGTTACCGGTAACGGGGCCTTACAAGTAATAAACAACATATTAAATTTGTCAAATAAGTTAATGTGTATTTAATATAAAACTTATTAACTTTCGAGTATATTCAAAAGTAAAGTATTTATATTTTTAATATACATTAAATTAGCCATTTATACTAATAAAAAATTTGGTCAAATATAAAAGATGAAAAATTTGTTGACATTGAAAACTATTAAAAACTTCAAAAGATTGTTGCAAGAGTGGTTAATTTCGGTTTTTTAAAATCAAAAATAAATAAATGTAGATATTATTATAAAAAACTTTTCTTTTTTTTAGAAATTTACTAACTAAACAATATACTATTAATTTTTTTAATTATCACGAAATTATTGTCAAGACTTTAGCATCATTAACTTATTTAACAATAAATTCATTAGATAATTCTTTTTTCAATTTTATACATTAATATTAACATTATGCCTGATGAAAAATTGGTCAAATATAAAATATGGAAAGTTTTTATTTTCTATTTAGTTTATTAGTTTATTTTTTAATTTGAACGAAATAATTTAGACGAATCGGTAATTCTTGGTATTTATGCCTAATCAAAAATTGGTCAAATATAAAACATTTAAAGTTTATTGAGATTGGATAATATTAAAACTAAAAAAGAGTGGTTAAATTCGGTTCTTAAAAATATAAATAAATAAATGTATAAATGATTAGAATGTATCATTAAAATTAAAGATGACGAATATTTTAAAATAAATAAGCAATTATAGTAAATATCTAAGATTTTTTAAATATAAATTTGATATAAGTAATACACCATATATTAACTTGGTCAAATAAATTAATGCGTTTTTAATACAAAACTTATTAACTTTCAAGTATACTCAAAAGTAAATTATTTAAAATTTCCCATATATATTAAATATGTTATTTATGCTAATTAAAATTTGATAAAATATAAAAGATGAAAAGTTTGTTGAGATTTAATACTACTAAAAATTAAAAAAAAAAAGATTGTTGTAATAATGGTCAATTTTGAATTTTAAAACAGAAAAAATAATTGTAAATATTATTATAAAAAAACATTTCATTTTTTGAAAGTTCAATAAATAAATGTTAAAACTTTCAATATAAGATTCAAAAAGTTTAACACAGAAAAAATAAAGATTGTTATTTATATAAAAATGAATTAATTTATATGAATTATCTAAGCTACATAAAATAAAAAATGATAGAAAATTAATAACTAAAATACATTAGTAATGACCAAAACAAACAAAACCAACTTACTCTACATCAAATACTTTTTTCCATGCAATTAGCCAATCTACCAATTTGGGCCGTCATATACTAAGATTATTAAAAATAAAGTAATGTTAGATATACAGAACTATTAAAAAGCAAATTAGTAAGAATTATCAATGAATGTAATCGGAATAATTAGCATGATAATTTCGATAAGGAAATAAATCAACAATATTTCGTATATCTCAAAACCTTTAACATGTCTATTGAATCTTGGAAGAAGTAGGTGGAACTTTGGTGACCCAGTCCTACCATGGCTAGAGCTAGTCTCCAAATCGTTCTTAAACTATAAATATGAATAGAGGGAGATCTCAACATATAAAAATAAAACTGTAAATATGAATTTCAAGAAATCTTACATCAGTAAGAACACACATTTGGTGACCAGGTCCTACCATGGCTCGAGCTATACTCTGAATGGTCCTCAAACTTCATGTTACTTGCCGTATATCTCATAAAATTTTAGATCTAATAAAAAAAGACGGTCATAAAATATTAACACTTTAAATCAATTGATGGTTTATAAAAAAATTATTACCGTTGGATATGATACGAAATTGTTGTCTAGACGATAACACTGCATGTTTTGCAAACAAAATTATTATTATTATAACATAGTATTTAGAGAGTAATCTTAAATTATTAAACTCACTAACCATTGTATTATTCCTCTTATTGGAAGATGATGATTGAGAATTAGTGCGTCACTTGGATCTTGAAGACATCTAAAATATAAAATAAAAAAAATTACGATTAACATGTGAAAATTTTAGAAATCTTATATCATGCAGAGAACAATAAGTTACATAGACTGACGTATAATTATATCGATTATACAAAGTAGTGTATTTTTCAAACAAATCGTACATACCTTCAAACTTATAATATCATTCAACTTAAAATGTTATCAACACTTCCAAATTATTGAATCTCCGAGTTAATAACCCACCAGGTATTAGAAGTCACAATTTAAGAGTGACATATTTTGTAAGCTCGAGTATTCAATATATAGGCTTGAAGTTTAGGTGTGAAAGTTTATTGTAAAGGTATTTTAAGGGAAGACCAAGTTTCTATGGTTAGCATAAATTATGTTCTTTCTATATAAATAATAATTCAATAAGTTATGAAAAGTTTGTTTGGATTTTATTTTGCATAAATTAAGTTTCCTTTTTTGAAATAATCATTATGATTGTTCAATTTGTTTAACCAAATCAATATATTGTAGTATATAGTGTATTTTATATAATATTGAGTAGGTTTAAAAATTAATTTTCAACTATATTTATTACGAATTAAAAAGAATGACTGAGATTTTTGTTAATAATGACATATGTAAAACAAAATTATTGTTCATAATAAATAAATAAAATCTGATTACCATAAATTTTGATGATAATTGAACGAAAAACTTAAATGAAATTGCATTTATTGATGAATTTGGTCCAATTTTAACTAATTAGATGTGAACATTAAAAAAAAGATAACAATTTACATTTATTGATGAATATGTTCCTATTTTAAGTGATTGTTAGTTACAAATTATATGTAACTCTCAAAATAAAAAAGTAGTTAAAATCTAAAATTAGAAACCGGTATATTGACTTAAATGAATACATTAAGTATTTTAATTATTATGAATAGAATTTATTTTTAATTTATTTAATTGGTAAGAAAAATAGAGAAGTGAAAGATAATTTTGGAATGAAAGGCAATCGTCTAATAGGCAAGGGGCATGTGGCACCAAACTAATTTGTTTTAATAGTATAGTAGGATGTTTATTTCAGTTATGGTAAGTCATTTCGGTTTCATGTAGTAACGAAAATATGGGTTTTTATTTGGGTCACTTATAAGGTTTAAGACATCTTACATGGTAACTAATAACTAACTGATTGTTACCATACATTCAGTATAAAATATTTAAATTACATATTACATTAATTTTTTATAAATTAGTTTTAATAAAAAAAATAAAAATTAAAGTTATAAATTCGGTTTGGTTTGGGTTGAATAAGGTAATTTTTATCTTATAACTTGTAAATAAAGAGAGACAAATTTACTTGTAAATAAAATGAAAGTTATAAATTCGGTTTGGTTTGTGCAACTTAATATGAAAGTGTAACTAAGAATATAATTCTTTTTAACCGTTTTACTTATTTTCTCTTTATACTAATAGAATAATAGGTTATTTTGCTGTTGTTAATGGGATGAGTTCTAAATGTAACATCCCAAATGTTCAATAAACAATATTTTATATATTATCTCTTATGATGGACAAGTTTGCTTAAGATGGTAAATAAAATAATAATAATAGGGGGAGAGATAAGTAGGCTAGATTAGGGGGATTAATCATGGATTTGAAAGGAAAGATGGGCCTTAGGTCCATGGGCTTAAGGGAGTATAAATACCCTTTAAACCTTAAATCTTTCCATTTCTATCCATCTTATCCATCTTATTCTCCCTACACCTCCATAACACACACACCCTTCCCATTTACGGCCGCAAGATAGAAAGTGTGATCCAGATCAAACAAGCCAAGATCTTTGATCCATCCTCTATATTCGAGCTAGTTACAAGATTCAAGCTCATAACCAAGCTAGCCGTGACCTAGCAAACGATTAAAGGTATGTTCTTGATCTTAAAGCTTACGTTTTTATGAACGGATAGCCATGAAACTTGAACATAGACTAGATCGGGTCTAGATAAAACATAAAGTTAACAAGTTGATGATTAAAAATGGACGTAATATACTCATGGCTAGATACGGTTCATGAAGGAAACTCTAGGTCTAGCTTAAAGAACGTTTTTATGATAAAGGTTCAAGCTTTATGCTAGAAACGGGCAAATCTTGATAGTGGGATGATATTGGGCAGTTAAACGGTTGAGAACAATGATGAAAAGTGGTTAAAACCCTTTATATGAACCTGTAGAAACTAACTAGACTAAGGAAAGGGACGAGAAGATAGGCTGGTGAGTTGAAAACATCGGACTGAGGGTTCTCGACCACTTTCTCGGCCAACCCACTCGTAATAAGGGTTTTCGGTCAAGTTAGAGATTTCGGTCCACGTTCTCGGCCAAGTAGGGATCTCGGTCAAACACGAGTTCTCGGTCAAACCTGGGATTTCGGTCAACAGGGGTTCTTGGCCATGTTTTCAGTCACCCCATTCTGTTGGGTTTTGGGCCTAATCCAGTTGGGCCCAGATACCATAATGGACAGTTGGGCTAATCCCATATCTAATATAAGGCAAACTGGCCCATTATCTTAGGCTTAGCAAACAAGCCCAACTTAGAAAATAACTTAAAACGTTAATGGAAAATGTGTTAAGACAGTTATGAAAATAAAATTTTTCTAAGCTGACCTGGAAGCTTAACCCCAGCCAGGGGCTCTGCCCCTTAGACCCAGCTAGGGGCTACCGCACCTAGAACCCCGCTGCCAGGGGCGCTGCCCCCGGACCCCGTTCTTTGTGGGTTATGTAAAGATAGAAATACGTTATGAGTAGAAATAGTTAATTGATACATGTAAATATTATACAGTTAGCCGTGTACGGCTCAAGAAGGGAATAACTATTAACGGTGAACGTAACCGCATTCAGGTGAGTTCTAGCCCCATTCCTTGTTATGTTTTCGGGGCTGTGTGCATACTCGATGTGATTAGTTAATACACTTTATGAAATATGTGTTGATATAAAAGAATGCTTGACGGTACATGAACGATCTTCGGATATTGCATGTACTGTCAGGAGTTAGTTAGACGATATGATTGTTTATATATGTGTTGTATGTATGAAGTATGTACGTTATAGAATATAAGTATGTAAAATATATAAATGAAAAGGAATTGACAGATATGAAAGGAATTGACGGATATGAAGGAATTGACGGTAAGGGGTGGCAGACCCTAATAATATCTGTGAAGAAGGGTGGCAGACCCTAATAATATCTGTGAAGGAGGGTGGCAGACCCTAATAATATTTGTGAAGGAGGGTGACAGACCCTAATAATATTTGTGAAAGAGGGTGGCAGACCCTAATAATATCTGTGAGGTTATAGGGCGAAAGGCTCTTTAAAACGTAGAAGTATGTATTTAAAGTAAGATAAAATCTGAAAGTAATAAAGAAAGAAAGTATGAAAGTAAGAATGAAGGTATATACTTACGCATGTACGAAAGATGGTAAAAGAGTTTAAGTATGTAATATAAGGATGTATTGTATGTTACTTGTATTAATTAGAAATCACTCGGCGTAGCTGACTTTTAGTATGCACGCAGGTGAGTAGGATGAAACTGCTCGCTTGAGGGGAACACGTGGCATTGAATAAGAGGCTGGCATCGTAAGACCCAAGACGTTTATCTAGTTATGTTTTAAAGACAGTATGTTTATTTAGACAAGTTATGGATAAATCTGTATGTTTTATTGAAAGTTTTTATATTCCGCGAATGTTTTTTATTAACTCTGATCATTATAACTATGTTGACGAGTAAATCCAAAGTCCAAATGTAAGGTACCGGTAACGGGGCCTTACACTAAATTAGGTGCATAATGAAAGTGCAGTTAGATTACAGCTAACTGCAGGGGTAACTTTGTCACAAATTTTGTGTTCAAGGTTGTAAACTAAATACAATTAAATGCAAATTCTGTTTACGGCAGTTTGAAAACAAGTTTACAACCAATCAAATTTCATACAGTTTGTTATTTTGAAAGAAAAGTGGTTACAAATTTGAACCAACTTTGTTTACGAGATTAGTTTGGGTCAAATTTAATTGTGAATTAAGTTTATTCACGGGTTGAATGTGTGTCATTTTGAGTTAAGGTTGACATTTGGTTCAAAAGTAACGTGGTATGTTTCAAGTTTTGGTTTCGGGTTGCAACAACTATTGATACCACATTTCGGATCAGATTTGGTCTCAGTTTTCAAATTCGTGAAAGGGCATTTTGGTCACAGATTTAATTCGGTGTAAAATCAACTTTAGGTTGCACATACAAATTGGTTCAAAAGAATTTCGTTAACTATACATTCTGTTTTATATGTGCAATATTTAGGTTGTTCATACGGATTATAATATATGTGCAATATTTCTATATTGCTACAGGGAGTTATCACCAAAAAATGGCAGGCATTCAATGATCTTTTCAGCGACAAAACCAGGACAAAAGTCTAATAGAGGTTATTTTCTCATTCATAATTTGAACACGATTTTATTTCAGAAAGTTCATTTCACTTAATGAAGTACACGGGTACCAATGGCAGGTTAGTGATCCCGTTTGCGTGGATTCATTAGTGTGTTGGAGATTTTTCTAGACAATACTTTTCTGCTTGGGTCAAAACATTTCAGGTGGCTGACCCAAAACAAATTATCTATAACGCTTCTAAGGTAATTAGTATTGTTGTTTACATTGTACTTTACTTTGCATATGTATTTTAATGTTATTCTTTTTAGATAAAGTGTTGCTAATATGTTTTGTGTAGTCTTTCTTGATATTTAGTTCTACAATTGCCCGTATGTTTATTATATGTTTTGCCTTTTAATTTCCTTTATGTTTTTAAGTAAAAAAAAGTTTCTAATTTATTTGTAATTTATGCTTGCTGTCACGCAGCTATACTTTAAGTCGCTTTTAGTTTTGATGGGCAACCGTTGGCTAGCGGTTCAGGTGATACTATGGTCCTAATGTGGGACCTAAATATACAAACGCACATGTTCAACTGTACAGGTTAGCTACCCTTTTGACCCGTTACTCAACTCGAGCTGACCCACATGTCTTGCCATACTTAGTACCGCTAAGGGTGTAAACGAACAGGATTGGATCAGATATAGCCATTACAAATCAATCTAGGAATAACCATAATCGGTAACCTGCACGCACCTTACTCGACCAGTTGAACCCATGAAATTTGTAGATCATAGGGATGGCAAAATGGAAGGTCGAGCCGACTCAATGGGTTGTACTTATAATGTACTTATAGTATTTTTAAGTGTTTTAATATGGTTAGGAATAAGAATGTGGGCTGAGTAATTAACTCATTTGTTTTTTGGCTATGTATCTAGATGTCTTCATAGACTTTGATGTCAGTGACGGCTTGAATAAAGCGATTAAACTCAGTGGAACTAATGTTTATGGGCTATATATCTTTGTTTTGTCTTCATAAACTTCGATAACTAAACGAGCTTTACTCTTGTCGAGCTTTCTATCGATCCGAGCTCATGTAAGGCCCCGTTACCGGTAGCCCTACTTTGGTGTTGGATTTACTCATAAATACAGTTCTACAAATCAGAGTTTATTGAAACTTTCGTGGAATATAAAACTTTAACCGTTTATTACAAAACAATTAATCTTTTCTTTAAAACTATAACATAAAATATCATATTTAAAACATCGCTTCTTCCATCTTCAGATGTCAGCCGTTCAATCCATGCCATGTGTCATCCTCCTGCCTTCTTCTTAAACATATATATACCTGCGTGCATACTAAAAGTCAGCTACGCTGAGTGAGTTCTAGTTAATCAGGCGACATACAATACATACACATATCTTACATACATACATATCTTATCCTTGTATAATTATCCATAAGAGGACGTTACATAATATCTATTAAAAGAACTATTACTATTACCCTACTATTTATATTCTCCATAGAAGGACACTATGTATATATATATTCTCCATAGAAGGACACTCTGTATATATATATTCTCCATAGAAGGAACATCCTATACACTTCCATAGAAGGAACACTATGCTTTCCATTAAAGGAACATTGGGCTTTCCATTAAAGGAACACTATGTTTTCCATCGAAGGAACACGGGGCTTTCCATTAAAGGAACACTATGCTTTCCATCAAAGGAACACTCTGTATATTATCCGTATAGGGAACTATATATATATAAGTTATCATTTAATATCCATAAGGAGACAATCATAGCTATTCTTAGCAAAACATGCAATATCCAAGATCGTTCACGTATTGACAAGTAATTATCCCTGCATTTCATAAAATATCCATATCTTTATTTATAACCTAACGGTACATGCAATACCTTAAGATCGTTCACGTACCGACAAGTAATCATTCATACCGTACACATATATCACATAGGGCATACACTTATCACTTAGGATAAGTGTATTAACTGATCACATCGAGTATGCACACAGCCCCGAAAACATAATAAGGAAGTGGGGCTAGAAACTCACCTGAACTCGGTTACTTCTTCCGTTAATGGTTACTCCTTTCTTTGGCTGTGCACGGCTAGCTGTATAACAATTATGCGTATTGATTACTATCACCTTTCATATCGTGTTTCTAGTTAAACTATTACCCTCAACGAACGGGGGTTCGGGGGCAGCGCCCATGATAGCGGGGTTCTAGGGGCTGCAGCCCCTAGCAGGGTCCAAGGGGTAGAGCCCCTGGCTGGGGTCGAGCTGATTCGATTAGAATTTTATTTCCATTAACTCTCTTAACACATTTTCCATTAGAATTTTAAATCATTTTCTAATTCGCTAACTCATTTTCTATAACGAATTAAGCCTAATTTGCTAGCTAATTCGTTAATTTTCACCCCGGTTCGTTATCTTTGTTCGTCATCGTATCACCATCTGATTCGTTAGGTTAGTTCGTTACCTTTCCTGGTCTGATTCGCTAGCTGATTCGCCAATCTAGTTCGTTATCTTTGACGTGGCCTGATTCGTCATCTTAATATAACGAATTGACAGCTAACGAATTAAACGTCCATTCGTTATCAATTCACACGAATGAGGCCCATTTGTTATGCACGCGTAACGAATTGATTCACCATGACGAACTATCAACAGTTCTTATCCAGATATTTGACTCTAGGGTCAAAGTCAAAATTGATAGGAACAAGAACAGTCAAACGTCATCAGATCTACGATTAAACCTTCGAATCTCAACGAAACAACATGAAATTGGTATCAATGGATTCGTATTCATCTCGCCTACAAAACCTAACCATCAAATCGGCCAAACATCAATGTTTCAGGGGTGCGATTTAGACATATAGTTACGGGTTCTTTTAGGTTATCGATTAACCTATCAAATGCTAATCCATTTCAGTAATATTGGTTTGGTTAGATTCGTTTTCAACATACTAAAACAGATCTATGATTTTCCAAACCAAACCGAACCTATATGAACGATTTCTAAATATAAACGTACCTTAAACGAGTCGTTCTACAAACACGAGCTGGTCTTGATGTTGTTTAGGTTTGACACGACGATCTAGCACCAACAAGCTCGGGTTTTCAACTTTGAATCTAGGCTCGGGTTAAAGGATGGTGTGTGTGTTTCTCAAGGTGTAGGCTATGGTGTAGTGATAGATAATAATGGAAGGATTAGGGTTTAATGGGTATTTATACTCCCTTAGGCCCATGGGCCTAAGGCCCATCTTTCCTTTTTGGTCCATAATTAATTCCACCTACTTAGACTACTTGAACCATCTCATTATTACGTCATCATTTCTCTACCAATTCTAGTAAACTTTTCCATCGTTAACGAATAATACATTAAATATTATTCTTGGAAATTTTGGGATGTTATAGCTCAAGTAGCTTGCAAGCAGCTCAGCTCGTTTGCACCCCTACCTTTAATCATATGGATATTCACATATTCCAGTTCCCAAACCGACTTTAATTTATGTTGCTAAATTTAATTTCTTCAACTGATACTGTATGTGTTAAAATAGATTTTAAAGGCATAATTTGGGGTGGTTTGACTCCTCGAAAAGTTGTTTATGAAGTTGAAGGAATAGTCAGGTTTGATTATATTGCCCTTATGTTTTTCAATATTTGGTGACTAGCCCTGTTTTTTTAATCTGAAACCCAAGGCCAGATTGGGTTACAAATTGCAAACAGCTTTATTTGGCATCTTAAATTAGTAACTGAATTAGCGAACCATGTATTAAACTGCTAAGAATGAAAGAGGGTATTTCTGGAATTAATAATATAATGCTCAAACTTTTTATATCTTTTATAATTACTAGTCAAAGTTATGGACTCATTTTGTATGGTATCTTTATTTAGATTCTTTTTCTTCATGTGATTTATTGGCATTAATGTTATATTAACTAAATGCTTCCACTTAATTGTATTAATATCTTCCACTTATTGTTAATATTCAAATGTTTTTCTTCTTTTTCTTTATTATTATTATCTTGATAAAGTTGTGTTATTTGATAGGGTGGGCATTCTAGCGTGAATCAACACCACTATCAATAGAGAAAACTACATTAACTATCGGGTAACAAATGGAAGCTGCATCAACATATATGACTGCAAGTACATCCAACTCAACTTCTACATCCGAGACTGAAAAGTCAGATTATGATGAGCTTCCAAAACTCAGATTATGATGAGTAACATTGTTGTGTTGTTGCATGTAAGATTGAGTTTAAATGGAAGAGTGTGTCGAGTTAAGCGATGCAACTTTGTTAATTTTGATTATATATGTAAGTGAGCATTGACTTTTTGTGGTCAAAATCACAGTGTTTGATGATTACACAACCATCGCTAATTGTTAGAGCATCGTATACGATTGTTAAGTCATTGTACATTTTATGAAATTATTCGTTCCTCATCTAAATCTCTTGTATTTATTAAACTTGTGTTGCATTCTCACAATACCGATGCTACGAATAAGGAAATTAACAGAACCGCTATACAATATATTACGAGATAATTGATAAACTAACAGAAAACGAGTACCGTATCATAAAAAGCCATCACCGCCGCATCGCACGGGTTTACCACTAGTCTATATATATATATATATATATATATATAATTGTGTTGTATCTATAAAATATATATATATATAAACGAAACCTCTAAAATCCTATGTGTTGCAATCTAGTCGCTCCCCATCCCCTATGAAGTCATCATATTGCTTCATTTGTAAATAGTGAATTCTTATTGATTTAGCCCGGTTTAACCCGGAGAGCTCTCACGGTTTATAACATCTAAAACTACCACATCCTTTGTGAAACCTAACCCTTTTTTGTTACCCCCTTCTTCATGTCCTTTTCAAAAACACTAACTCATCTTCATCAACCAATTTCACATTGAACTCTCTGGATTCAATTGTGTCTCCAAATTGCAATTTGGAGTCAAAACCAAGCTTTCATTTTAGCCTCCAGATCGGTATCTCTATATTTCGTTTTTAGCTTGGATTGTGTAAAATCTAAACATCGACCATGTCGCTAGGCCGGCAAACGTCAAGCACCGATCTCTCCAAATCCGTCTTCTAAGCATGTGATTTTAATTGATAAGTGTGTATCTGGTATTTTATTTGGGGTTAAATAACTGCGAACCAAAACTGATTGTAAGGCCCCGGTCCCGGTGCTCTACTTAGCGTTAGATTTACTCAAAAACATAGTTCTAAATATCATAGAGAATTAAAACTTATTGCGGAAATATTAAAAGTCAACCTTTTCTTACATAGCATATAATACTTGTCTTAAAACATCACAAGTTGTCTTAGCATAAAACATAAAAGTAAAACATCATGCCTTTCTTTTCTAGATACCAGCCGCTCAGTCCATGTCATTGTCATCCTCAAGCTAGCTCCTTCAACTTATTTACCTGCGTGCATACTAAAAGTCAGCTACGCTGAGTAGGAGTGTTCAAAAGAATCCGAATCCGATTTTGTATCCGTATTATCCGATAATCCTTATCCGAACTATCCAAAATTTCGGATATCCGAATCCCGGATATTCGAAAATTTGGATTCGGATAGCAATTCTGAGAATTTTCGGATAGTTCGGATATCCAAACTCTCCGATATATTGAATTTAATATTTTTTTTATATACTAGCTAATAAAAAATGTAAGTATAGAACCCTAACTCTAAACATAAGCCGCTCCATCCATGTGCTATCTCTCATGAGTCTCATCTTTATTTCCTATCTCCACAATTTTAGTCACCACCTCCGGGCCGTCCACCACCTTCAGCTCTCGTTTCACGACGGAGATTACCCATCTTTCACAACTCTATGCGCGTCTCCTAAACAGACAAATTCACACACCGTTCCTCCGACTCCGGCAACCCCTGCTGCCACCGTCTTTTGCTGTGGAGATTAGGGAGAATCTGATTATAAAACCTAAAATCACTATATTTATGTGTTAATATTTTAAACCCCCTGTTCTTTAATTACGAGCTATAATACATGTGTTTTATTATTTGGATTTCTTGAGATTCTGACCAACTGAAATGAAGTTGATTTCTCGTAAATAAAGCCACATTCTTCTTCTCTGTTAGGGTGATGACCATTTATTTGGATTTCTCAGATCTTGGGATTATGTTTCAGATTTTTGGATATTTGTTTCACTATCCGAATGGATATCCGAAATTTTGGATACGGATTCGGATAGTGAAATCCACTATCCGAAAGGTTCGGATATCCGGTTTTGAACAGCCCTAACCCCCCCTGAGTGAGTTCTAGTTAATCAGACAACATACATTACGTTTACATACTACTTACTTAACCAGCTTTACTTTCTATTGTACATACATAAGCATATACCTTCATTTTTACTTTCATACTTTCGTTCTTTCATACTCTCATATTTTGTCTTACTTTACATACATACTTACACGTTTTAAAGCGTCTTTCGCCCTATAACCTCACATATATTATTAGGGTATGCCACCCTCCTTTCACATATATTATTAGGGTCTGACACCTCCTTTCCAGATATTATTAGGGTCTGCCACCCTATTACCATACAACAATACATGCCTTTCGTTAAATTTATATTTAAATACTTTCATACATACTCTTAGCTTCTTTATATATCATTCATACATCATTCATAAGACATTCACGTATCATACACTTACTGTAACATCCTACTTTTGATTATAATAATAAAATAATTTTCGTCTATTTTATAGCGGGTCGTTATCGGTTTAGATAGATAAAATATGAGTTGGGCTTGTGTTGGTTAAATGGACATGGGTTATGAACTTGAGTTATAAAAGAAAGAAGGAAAGACCATGGGCTTAAGCCCATGATCCATAATTATATAAACCATTAATCACCAGTAAACCCCTCATTCTCACATATTCCATATACCACCCAAAACACACACTTAAGATTTCTCTCTAGTTCTTCCTTATCCCTAGCCGAAATCAAGAAGGAAACCGAGCACCGACCCGAGGTAACGATAGTTTAATATTGTATGAGCTTAACCCGTTAGATATAGTTGCGAAACGACGGGCCGACACCGTTAAACCGTTTAAATCACGAGATCCGGGTGGAATCGGGTATAAACCGAACCTATGATGAGCTTAGGGATCACCCTAGCTCAAATCTGGATCGAATGGGACGTAAAACGATGAAAAACAGTGTAAAAATGGGGTAAACAACGTTTTTCTGGCCACCGCCCGGTTTTTCGGCACGGCGGCGCCGGAAAGAAGGCTGGCTATTTTAGGAATGTCAGAGAATGTTTCTGACATTCTCTGACAAACCCTAACCCTGATTCGTTAACGAACAAGGGGTGATTCGCCAGGTAATTCGCTAAAGAAAGCATAGCGAACTAGCCTTAGTTCGCGTCCAAATTCGTTAAAGAAAGGAGTAACGAATTACCCTTGATTTGCCATAGCCAGTTCGTTAGAAGAAGATAACGAATTAGAAGGTCCAGTTCGCTCCATAAACTGATAAGGTCCAGTTCGTTTAATAACCAGTTCGTTATGAGAGTTCAATTCGTCATAAGGTTCAATTCGCTAACCAGACCAAACGAATAAGGTCTGATTCGTTATAAGGTAACGAATGGGTTCATTCGTTATGAACCATATTCGTTAAAGGACTGGGACGAATTAGAAGTTTAACATAATGACAGAATGGGCCCTGAACTTAGAAAAGAATGAATTAATTACAAATCAGCTCTTGAACTTTGAGTTAGCAAACTAAATAATGATTTAAAATCCTAATGGAAAATGTGTTACGACAGTTAATGGAAATAAAATTTTTCCAAGCTGACCTGGCAGCTCGACCCCAGCCAGGGGCTCTGCCCCTTGCACCCTACTAGGGGCTGCCGCCCCTAGACCCCGCTGCCAGGGGCGCTGCCCCCGGACCCCCGTTCGTTGAGGGTAATGATTAAGACTAGAAAGACGATATAAGTAGTGATAGTTAATTGATGCATGTAATTATTATACAGTTAGCCGTGCCCAACGGAAGAAAGGAATAACTATTAACGGCGAACGTAACCGACTTCAGGTGAGTTTCTAGCCCCATTCCTTGTTATGTTTTCGGGGCTGTGTGCATACTCAATGTGATCTGTTAATACATTTATCCTAAGTGATAAGTGTATGCCTTATGTGAATTATGCGAAGGGTATGATTGACTGCTTGTCGGTACGTGAACGATCTTCGGATATTGCACGTATTGTCAAGTATGATTATGGTATAATGTTATGTATGATGTATGAATGATATGTACGTATGTCATGAATGAATGTAAGAAGTAGCCAGGTATAGAAGAAAAGGGACTGAGCCCTAATAATACTCAAGGCAGAAAAGGGACTGAGCCCTAATAATACTCAAGGCAGAAAAGGGACCGAGCCCTTTATTATCTCGAGGCAGAAAAGGGACTGAGCCCTAATAATACTCAAGGCAGAAAAGGGACCGGACCCTAATAATATTCGAGGCAGAATAGAATAATGTAAAGTAGAAACTAGAATAAAGTATGAAGGCAAGAATATATACTATGTATGAAGTAAGAAGATATAAAGTATGTGCGAAAGAATGAAGTAATGAATGTATGGTATGTTGTATGACTAACTAGGACTCACTCAACGTAGCTGACTTTTAGAATGCACGCAGGTGAGTAGAATGAAGCCGCTGGCTTGAGCGGGGCACATGGCAGAAAAATAAGAGTCTGGCATCCGAAGACTTGTTATGTTATGTTTTGATTTTGAAAGACAATATGAATGTTTTAAGACATGTTATGACCTATTATGTAATGTTTTATGAATGTTTTAATGTTCCACGAATTTTTAATTAACTCTGATATTAAGAACTACGTTTATGAGTAAATCCAACACCAAAGTAGGGCTACCGGTAACGGGGCCTTACACTTACCACTTAAGGTAAGTGTATTAACTAATCACATCGAGTATGCACACAGCCCCAAAAACATAACAAGAAAATGGGGCTAGAAACTCACATGTGTCATGTGCCTCTCAGAGTTACCTGTAGTACCCCTCCTTAGTTGGGCACGGCTAATTGTGTAATAATTATAAGTATCAATTAACTACTTCTAGCTATATCATACTTATAGGTTAGTGAAACTTTGTAACATTATACTGTTGGGTTTTAACAAGATTATCAAAGTGATAAAATCCCTATTTTACCAAAAAACGCAGAGGATATAAAAGTTTTAAATCTTGTTAATATGATATGTATAAAACCAATTTTAAACATGCAAAACCCAAACCCGGATCTAAATACGAATTACACACTATCAAATACATGCATGTCACTATAAGTCCATGCATGTTACTACTACCTTTCAATATGACAAAACCGGGTGAAAGAGATGATGATTGAAAGGTAAGAACTTGAATATGGAAGCTCCTCAAGCTAGCATACCCCAAGCTTCAACAACACACCACTTCTAGCTAGGATTTGCACTTGAAATTTTCTTCTTCTTTTCTTATGTTGGATGAAAATACCCAAGAGAGGAAGAGAGAAAAGTTTACTTGGAAATTATGTGTGTTATGAAAGAATGAAAGAGAAAGACTTGGTTTCATTTAAAGGCATCTTTCTCTCCACCAATAATAACCATTGCATGTCTCCACTCAAACATATAATAATATTACATTTGAAAGAGTTATTATCCTTTTCTTTTATAAAACTTTAAACACACATATATATATATATATATATATATATATCCATACATATATACTTTTATAAGTTTATAACTTATAACTTATAAAACCTATTATATGTTAAGAGACATGCTTGGTTATTATTATTCACATATTGTTATTTAACCAACTTAAATAACACTATGTAATGTTCTTTCATAAAACATAAATCATCCATATGATTTGTTTATTACACAAGTACATTTATTTAGAAACCCCTTTCCAAATAACTCAAGTGTTAATATTCATTTGTTATGATCACATCATATATGAACGAATATTATCGGTGTTTGTCTAGCTTGTTATTGGGTATGACCCGACTTGGATCATAACGTACTAGCCACATCAATTTAATATGTCTCTTGAGCAGACCGAGTCCAACAATCTCCCACTTGCACAAGATACATAGAAGATTGATGCAAGTAACAAATACCGCCTAACTACGGTTTACTACCCCTAATACGTATGACGAAGTGCCATTCAATAACATCATCCCTTTCAAGTCCCATACTTGAAAATGATTTAGGTGAAACTATCATTTATCCTTTTGCCACAAATGTCATGTTAAATCCAGAGACACAGAGTGATCATTCTCTGTTGATTTAACTTGTCAGGCCTTAGACATTTAACTCTCAACGAATAAGAGGGACAAATCCCATATTGACTACATACGTCTCTCACTATCACCTTGTACTATACTTGAGCTTAGTCTTATGTACTGACATATTTCAGAGCAGCGAAGAACTAAGTCAAAGCATAATAGTCGATGAATATCAAGACCTAATATGTATCTCAGGTCGGAGGATACTATGAAGTTTGCCTTTACTCAAATTTACTTATGATCACAAATCCCAAGGATTCCATGCAGTAAAATTGAGAGCGGGTCAGTCCAATATTTATCCCATAAATATCTATGAACCTTGGCAGCAACCCTTTGCTATATTCATACCTCATGAATATCTACCAATCCAAGTTCATAATAGTCTTACTTTCACATTTGTTCCCACTAATATGAACGACTACGGACGTTTAGAATAATTCAAATTATTCACGGATTTAAACATACTAAAATGGAACATAACTCAAGAACATGACCATAACCAAAACCATATGATTGAGTTAAAATAAAATTGTTCCAATATCCAAATACAAATTTTGATCAAATCCAATCACTAGAATATCGAAGTCCTAAGGCGCAAGTATGACTCTCATGCTTCGGCCTTTCAAGGAGTTTCGTGAGTGGGTCCGCAATGTTTTGATCAGTGTGAACTTTGCGAATACATATCTTTCCCTTTTCAACTTCATCCCTTATGTAGTTGAATCTCCGCTCAATGTGCCTAGTCTTTTGATGTGCGCGGGGTTCCTTGATTTGAGCAATCGCACCCTCGTTGTCACAAAAGATCTCTAGAGGGTCCTGAATGGTACGAACCACTCCCAGATCGGCAATGAACTTTCTAATCCATGCAGCTTCTTGAGCTGCCAGGGAGGCGGCGATGTATTCAGATTCAGTGGTGGATAAAGCTACCACATCTTGTTTTGCACTCTTCCATGAGACAGCACCA
Organism: Bidens hawaiensis; assembly: GCF_021521415.1. Classification (NCBI taxonomy): domain Eukaryota; kingdom Viridiplantae; phylum Streptophyta; class Magnoliopsida; order Asterales; family Asteraceae; genus Bidens; species Bidens hawaiensis. Next base: position 1,691,046 of record NW_027491175.1, read on the forward strand.
CCATTGAGAACGAAAACGTATCCCGATTGTGATCGAGAATCTTCTCGATCAGTTTTGAAACTCGCATCAGTGTAACCCTTTACAACGAGTTCCTCCTCACCAGAGCCATATATTAGAAACATATCCTTAGTCCTTCTAAGGTATTTCAATATGCTCTTAACAGCCATCCAATGGCTAGTTCCCGGATTTTGTTGGTATCGACTTGTCATGCTCAAGGCGCATGACACATCCGGTCTAGTGCAAATCATGGCATACATGATGGATCCTATAGCAGATGCATATGGGATACCACTCATTTTGTCTTGATCATCCTTTGAGCTTGGACATTGAGAAGCACTCAACATCGTTCCTCTTTGAATAGGTACCAAACCTTTCTTAGAGTTTTCCATCTTGAACCTTTTCAAGATCTTGTCAATGTATGCACTTTGATTCAAACCTATCAACCGCCTTGATCTATCCCTATAGATTTTTATTCCCAGAATATAGGCTGCTTCACCAAGATCCTTTATGGAAAAACAGCTTCCAAGCCAGGCTTTCACACCTTCCAAGGTTGGAATGTCATTTCCAAACAGTAATATGTCATCGACATATAATACCAGAAAGGTTATGATGCTCCCACTAGCTTTCTTATACACACAAGCTTCATCAGCGTTTTTGATGAATCAAAATTTCTTAACTTCATCATCAAAACGGTGATTCCAACTTCTGGATGCCTGTTTCAATCCATAGATTGATTTCTTCAACTTGCATACTTTGTTAGGATGTTGTGGATCGACAAAACCTTCAGGCTGAACCATATAAACATCTTCATTAAGATGCCCATTTAGAAAAGCAGTTTTGACATCCATTTGCCATATCTCATAGTCATAATATGCGGCTATGGCAAACAATATCTTTATAGACTTTAGCATCGCCACGGGCGAGAAAGTTTCATCATAATCAACCCCTTGAGTTTGAGTGAAACCCTTTGCTACAAGTCTAGCTTTATAAGTATCCAAGTTTCCATGCATATCAGTTTTCTTCTTGAAAACCCACTTACTTCCAACCAGCTTGGAATTTAGAGGTGGAGCAACCAAGTCCCATACTTGATTGTCATGCATGGATTGCATCTCAACATTCATGGCTTCTAGCCATTTGTCACAATCAGATTGTGACATTGCATCTCGGTATGTGGTGGGTTCATCCGAATCAACCACGTAGCATCCATCCATGAAAAATCCATATCTCTCAGGTGGGGTGCTAACTCTACCAGATTTGCGAATGTTTTGTGTTTTGATCAACCATTTGATCATCCTCAACAACCTCTTGTTGATTGCTAGTGTCAACCAAACGTGTATCGGCTTGTAGTTCTCCATCCTCTTCGAGTTCTACAGTTCTATCAGTTCCTTCCATAAGGAACCTTCTTTCCAAGAACTTAGCCTTTCGAGCTATAAACACTTTATGCTCGCTTGGATTGTAGAAATAATATCCCATCGAATCCGTGGGATATCCTACAAATAAACACTTAGTGGATCGACATTCAAGTTTGTCAGGGGTGTAGATCTTAACATAAGCCTCACAACCCCATACCTTTAAATATGAAAATTTTGGAGCCTTTCCATGCCATATTTCAAAAGGTGTCCTATCCACTTTCTTGGTTGGTGCCATATTTAAAATACGGGCAGCAGAGATCACAGCGAAACCCCAAAATGATAGAGGTAATGAGCATCTAGCCATCATGGATCGAACCATGTCCAATAAAGTTCGATTCCTCCTTTTGGACACACCATTATGTTGTGGTGTTCCAGGTGGAGTAAGTTGTGAGACAATCCCACAACTCCTAAGATGTTCTAGAAACGCATCATTGAGGTATTCACCTCCTCTATCAGAACGTAGTACTTTGATTGTTTTGTTGAGTTGATTTTGTACTTCATTTTGGAAGACTTTGAACATTTCAAAGGCCTCATTTTTGTGTCTTAACAAGAACACATACCCATAGCGACTATAATCGTCGGTAAAGGTAATGAAGTATCTTTCACCATTTCTTGTCATTGTCCTAAAAGGTCCACATACATCCGAATGTATGATACCTAATAAGTCTTTCGCCCTTTCATTTGTTCCATTAAAGGGTTCTTTGGTCATCTTTCCCAATAAACAAGATTCACATTCATCAAATGAATCAACATTTGATTTCAAAAGACCATTCTTTCGAAGTGTATGAATACGATTCTTGTTTATGTGACCAAGACGACAATGCCAAAGAAAAGTATTACTCAAATCCATTTTGAGTCTTTTGGTGTTAGCTTGGTACAACGAGTTATCAATGTATGAGTCATCATGAATTAATTCATAAATGCCATAAAACGGCATCGCTTTAAAATAAAAGACATTATCCATGAAAACATAAATACCATTATCAACAAACTTAAAGTCATAACCAGATTGTCTTAATACAGAAACAGAGATAAAATTCCTAGTCAAACTAGGGGAATATAAAATGTTTTTCAAAACAATTTCCAAACCATTTGGAAGCTTTAAAACATAATCTCCTCGGGCTTGGACGTCAACCTTTGCTCCATTGCCCATGAAGAGACTTATATCTCCTTTCTTCACCTCATTTCTTCTTTTGAACCCCTGCAATGAATTGCATATGTGAGTTCCACATCCGGTATCCAATACCCATGTGTTAGAAGAAATAATATTAAGATCAATGTGAATCATGAAAGTTGTACCTGAGGTTTGCCCCGCATCCCTCTTAGCTTTCAACTCCTTGAGATAGGTCGGACAATTTCTCATCCAATGACCTATCTTACCACAACCAAAGCATGGATCCTCAGCGCTAACCGTTAGCTTCTTTGGCTTTGGCTCCGCCTTTGCCTTTCCCTTGAACCCCTTCTTGACTTGCCCCTTACCAACGGCAACCTTTGCTTTTGGTTCCGGGTGATGCCTTTTCTTTGAGCCACCCTCATTGATCGCAAGAACGGGTAAAACCTTTTTACCCATGCCAGCCTCAGCTGTCTTAAGCATTGCGTGAAGCTCACCAATGCTTTTGTCCCATCCATTCATGTTGTAGTTCATGACGAATGTCTCAAACCTTTTAGTTAAGCCATTTAGGATTAAATCCGTGGCTAACTCTATTGAGACGGGACAGTTAAGCCGTTCAAGCCGATCAATGTGGCTCTTCATCTTAAGTACATAAGATGAAACAGATTGGGTTTCTTCCATATGACATGCATGAAGCGCTCGAACCGTTTCGAATAGCTCAACCCGAGCTTGAGTAAGGAACATTTCCTTAAGTTGGGTTATCATGTCATACGCCCCATGATTCTCGAAATCCTTTTGGATCTCGGGAATCATTGTTCCCAACATGAGGCAAAAAACTTGCACCGAATCCTCGGTGTATTTTAACCAATCCGCATAGGCATCCAAGTTATTGACATCGGGTTCATCGGGAATAGGATCCTTTAAAATATAAGACTTCTTTTCTTGCTTGAGAACAATTCTCAAGTTTCGATACCAATCCATGAAGTTGTTAAAGTTTAGACGATCCTTATCCAGAATGGATCTTAGTGATAGATTATGCACGTGTGGGATAATTGTGTTCGGTGCGTTGTTTACGGCCATCTAAAAGAATTTTAACAAAGGTCAAATTAGTATTTTCGATATTAATAAAATTTTAATCTTTAATACCCTTTAAATGTCTCCAAGACAATTATTGATTAAAATCTAGAACCCAACGTTTCATTCAAATAGTAGTTAGGTGACCTTTATCCTACTATTCGAATTAACAAGGTAGTCAATGTTTGACAATTGCAACCCTTTGCAACTTCTAGTTTTATGGGATCGGTTAAACATCATATGCTTAGTTGGTATGTTAAATCCCATCAACACCTTTGAACGCCATGTTAAGGTGATCCTATAGTCATGGTTTCAAATCAAGTCGTCCTACTTATACACACGTGTGAGTTTACTCATACAAGTGGTTAGGTGATCCTAATGCCAAAAGTACTTGTAAAATCACCTTAAGATCACAAGTTTTCTTAAAAGTGCTTAGGTGATCCTAACTCACTTTCTAGTCTACAAGTGACTTAAGTGTCGTATAAAAGGATGGTGGTTAACTTGTTTTTAAAAAGGGTTTTTAGTTTTCTAAATTCTAGATTGGAAAACTATTTATTGTACCTTTCATTTGCATGCATTCAAATGTATGGTACTTAGTTGAAAAACCCATTTTCAAAGTTCCAATTAATAAAACCCATTTCTATTATGAAATCATTAGTTATTAATAAAACCAATTTTTATTACCTAACGATTTCTAAGGAACCAATTTTATGCTAGTTGATTTTAAGTTGTTAAGCAAACCATATTGCAAATAATAAGTAAATCAACGATGCAAGCACAAAATATACACAACCACAAGTTCATAACCATAGCCTTCTAATATTGACCACACTTGTTGAGCGAAGACAAGTGTGTCAAAAAGTCACTCCTAAGGGACCCAAAAGAACATGCACTTGTGTCGGTGAACTCCCACTTGATTCCGCATCCATATGCTCCAAGTGTTTACTCCCGGTGTTGTGGTTTTCATCATTTTATTTGGGCTTCCATCCATGCATCTTCTTTTACAAAATATATCCTAATACATTTTTCTAGTAAAAGAAATACATCTAATCTACTTATTATTACAAGCCATATGAATGAATAAATAGATTACAAACCCAAATAAATATTACAACCAAATTGAATGAACAAACAACCAACACAATCATTCAACCAAATGCAAGGCCATGGCTAGGTTATGAACATCTATTACACATCCAAATATGCAATAATACAAGACCAAAATGGTTCCCCTTTTTGCCTCAAAACTTTCGGCCAGATCTTAAGCAAACCGAAAGTTTCGGGTTTTGTCCAAACAAACTAAACAATCATCCAAATGACTTGGTTTTTCAAGATTACCACATGCATGTAAAGTATAACCTTGAAAAACCATGGGGTAACCAAAACCCCAAAAAGTTTCGGCCAAATGGTGAAACCCACCATAAACCCGAAAAATTTTGGGTCTAATGAAGCATGCATTCGTATAAGCGGCTCTTGATGCCATTGTTGGGTTTTAACAAGATTATCAAAGTGATAAAATCCCTATTTTACCAAAAAACGCAGCGGATATAAAAGTTTTAAATCTTGTTAATATGATATGTATAAAACCAATTTTAAACATGCAAAACCCAAGCCCGGATCTAAATACGAATTACACACTATCAAATACATGCATGTCACTATAAGTCCATGCATGTTACTACTACCTTTCAATATGACAAAACCGGGTGAAAGAGATGATGATTGAAAGGTAAGAACTTGAATATGGAAGCTCCTCAAGCTAGCATACCCCAAGCTTCAACAACACACCACTTCTAGCTAGGATTTGCACTTGAAATTTTCTTCTTCTTTTCTTAGGTTGGATGAAAATACCCAAGAGAGGAAGAGAGAAAAGTTTACTTGGAAATTATGTGTGTTATGAAAGAATGAAAGAGAAAGACTTGGTTTTATTTAAAGGCATCTTTCTCTCCACCAATAATAACCATTGCATGTCTCCACTCAAACATATAATAATATTACATTTGAAAGAGTTATTATCCTTTTCTTTTATAAAACTTTAAACACACACATATATATATATATATATATATATATATATATATATATATATATATCCATACATATATACTTTTATAAGTTTATAACTTATAACTTATAAAACCTATTATATGTTAAGAGACATGCTTGGTTATTATTATTCACATATTGTTATTTAACCAACTTAAATAACACTATGTAATGTTCTTTCATAAAACATAAATCATCCATATGATTTGTTTATTACACAAGTACATTTATTTAGAAACCCCTTTCCAAATAACTCAAGTGTTAATATTCATTTGTTATGATCACATCATATATGAACGAATATTATCGGTGTTTGTCTAGCTTGTTATTGGGTATGACCCGACTTGGATCATAACGTACTAGCCACGTCAATTTAATATGTCTCTTGGGCAGACTGAGTCTAACACATACTTTGGATAATAATAAAAGAAATTTCATTATTTAATAATGTGTTGTTAATAAACTATTAGAGGGTGGGCTTGGACATTAAAAGATGGAATAACGGATGGTGATGGGCCTTAGGTCCATGGGATTAAGGGTATATAAACCCCATAACCCCCCCCCCCCCGCCCAAAACCCTAAACTCTCATTCTTATCTTCTAACCTCCACAACACACTTAAAAACACACACAAACACTTTCCTTTATCACAAACCAAGATCCGAAGGAAAAGACCTGAGCTCGTTGGTGTTAGAGTGTCGTGAAGAGAAAGACATACAAGCTTAAATCGTGTTCGTGAAACCGATTCGTCCAAGGTACATTTATAACGAAGTACTCGTTCGGCTCATTTAGTTTTCTTAGATCTATATGGCTGGTAAAAACGAATCAAACGCAACGATCCTCGTTGAAATTCGTTAACATTTGTTAGGCCAATTAATCGAATAAAGAACAGGCTTGTAGGATGATTAGGGTTTATAGGCGCTGGGTATACGAGTCCAATGATACCAAACTTGTGTTGTTTCATCGTGATTTGAAGGTTAATTGCAAATCCGGTATTTGTTGACTGTTTGGTGTTCTTGACGATTTTGACCTTGACATTTTGGGTCAAAGATGGGATAATTCCAGTTGTTCATTCATTATGTTGAGCGGATCGCAAGTCATTCATTGAACTATCATAACGAATGAGCCACATTCGTATGCTCTTGTAACGAATGAGCATCCCATTCGTCCTATAGAAGTCACGAATGACCTTATTTATTCGTTACCCATTCATTCGTCACGTTGAGACACCAAATTATGCCATTTGTTATAAGGCACACTTGCGTGTTCTTGTAAAGAATGAACCACCCATTCGTCTCAAAGAAAGAACGAATGGCCTTATGTGACACTCCTCTAAATGGGTAATTTTCTGCACAATGCTTAATCATGATTTCTTAACGTTAATTCCCGCATGATTAAATTTTGCTAAGTTTAATCACAGCGAGTCTAGCATAGGGAATGCAAACTCAATAACATATTTTTGTAAATTTCATATAAATGATGAGAATTGAATTTTATATATATATATATATATGTATATATATATATATATATACAGAGCAAGGTTAAAATAAGAAGTAAAAATATCCTAAGAAGTGTAAGAAGTGTCTTTTACCTTTAAAAATATAAAACACACCAAACAAAAAATACACTGAACTAACAAAATAAAACACACCGAACAAAAAACACACTAACAATATCCACCATCAGATGATCGCATCCAACGCCCAATATTATTTCTCACACTTCTTACAAATAACTCACTTCTTATTCTAACCCAACCCTATATATACATATACATGACATTTGAATGGGGAAAATCGGTTTCTAAAATGCCATATTAAATGTGTATAAATCTAAATATGTAACGTAAGATAATATTGAAAAGTATAATAACGTTTTAAATTGCGTTGACATTAGTAAATTAATTGGACATTAACCAACAACAATTTAATTCATTATCTTACTATAGATAATTTAATGTCTTATAGAATAATCAACTAAATTTCATTTCCAGATTATATAATAATCAATTGATTTACATAAATTGTGAAAAATAAATAAATACATGACTACTAACAGAAATATACATTAATATTAAATAAAAATAAAGGCCATCTTATCAAACAATCCTCAATCCATGAAATTAATTAGCTACATCAAGTTTGGGACAATAACCTGAAATGATAAAATTAAATATTAATATCACATAATTAATAAATTACAAATTATGAAAGATTTGAATCATGTGAAAAAAATGTAAAATTGATGTTAGAATTTACAACCGAAAAATTTGAATCGCGTTACCAGAAAAACGAAATAGTGAAGATCTCCATTGAATCTTCGATTTTGATATATAACCTAAAGAGATTATAAGAAAAAATCACATAATTATTAATATAAATACAAACAAAAAAATAAAACAAAAATAATTGTAATTGAAATAAAACATCATGCTTGGGAATGCAAGACTTCTGGACATAGGCTTGAATTCTATTACCCTGAAACATTAATATTAACATTAGTAACAAATTGTATGAATGATATAGAAAAACAATGAATGTGTAAGAATACCATTTGGTCTTGCACAATCATTTCGATCGACCAATCCTCCTCGGGCTTTGAATTGTCCTTCAGACGCCAAAGTTTTAAAATACGCACCTTCATGATACACTCACTGTTAAGAACATCCAATTGGTTCAACATAGTGATGTTTGTTGGCTCCATGTTTCTAGTGGTAAAAATTAAAAATAAACAAAAAATTAATGTATTAAAACTAACAGTTTTAAGCCAAATACTAAATAACAAAATGGACGATATAAACACAAGATAAAATAGAAACCTTAGAAACAAAGACAATCGTTTTTGCTAAGATGGTGGGATAGTGTAAGAATTGTGGTGTGAAAGTGAAGTATTTATACGGATTGAATTTTAGGATAATGGAATATAGAAGGAATATAGGGATTTAATTTAAAACAAAAAATTAGAGAATTTCAATAAACTTATAGTATGGAGGAAAATTAGGGAATGGGGATTAATTGATTTTCCAAAAATTTGAATTACACAAATGTAATAAGGTCAAATTAGATTATAATATTATAAATACAAATGAATTAAATTCATATATTTAAAGCTAGACTATATTTAAGCAAATCCTTAATCAAATGATATACCACCTTTAATTAAAATATACAAATTCCGTAATTAAATAATTCCTTAATCAAAGGGGTGATTCATTTCTAATTTACATAAATGGTCTACAAGTCAGAATTTATACCCCAATGGGTCAAATTTGTATTTCTCAAATGGTCATTCTATATGAAGTTATTAAAAAACATATATCAATTACATCAATTATATTTTATAATACTCCAATGACAAAATTTAAATTTAAAATTAACCTCATATATTTAAATCATTAATTGCTAAATTTAGAATAAGTTAATCGATCAACATTCGTATTCATAGTAAGCATTATGGATGTTTAGACAAATAGTTAATCAAATAATAATTAGATAATTAGAAAATAGAAATTCCATAATTAAATATTTCTTTTTGTTAGGTTCTTAAAAGGTTTTAAATTTAAATTTTCAGAACGGTATATATGACGTAATTCACATTTGTGGATGCTTTTTATTATTTTATTCCTAAAGGTTTGGATAATAATTATACATAGTATAATTGTTGATATAAGTAAAATTTATATTTGTGTGACTCAGTCGGTGAATTTCATAAATTTTCAGAAATATAATATTAGAACCAATTATATTAAACTTAAATCCGTAATCTATGTATATTGAATCCTATTGATGAAATATGAATTAATTATCAAAATTATCTATTATCTAAAATACATTAAAATTGAATTGTTAATGTGACATGACTGTTCTTTTTCTGGTAATACACTATTTTAAGAGAAATGTTAAATAGTAACTACCTCGCCAAAATGAACGAGTATTTGACATGTGATGAAATAACTGAACTATTTATAATATGATATAATTTAGTAGTGATATTTTTGTAAATATCATTAATTGCCTAGAAATTCCCCAAAATGAGTTTAATTAGCTGGAGTCAAAATTATGAATTATAATTATTAACTTGAAAGATAATTATAAAACATTCAAGATTAAAATTAAATTAAATATGAAAAAGAATAATTAAAGAGAATTGATTGTATCTTATTTAAATATATTATTGATTTATTTTATTAAGATGGAAATTAAACAAGTGATTGATATATATGGAAGGTTTAATCAACAACCAATAGGAAGTGGGGAAATGGACTTAAAGCATGTTGCTTTAATATTATAGTTAGATAGATCAATAATTATTCACTTTCCTTTTACACTCTATTTTTTTATATCTACACATTTTTATAAAAATATATATTAACATATTATTTTACTATGTATCTCAAAATACTTGATGAAATCTAAAAATCAACAAGCTATGTTAGTCAAATATTGTAAAAATACAATTTCTGATGCTATCATTAACATATTGTACTATGTATATGTAAAGCCCCGTTACCGGTGCCCTACATTTGGTGTTGGATTTACTCATAAACGCAGTCCTAAATATCAGAGTGAATTAAAATTTTCTCGGAATAATATAAAACATCAACCTTTCGTTACAAATATCCATAAATTGTGTTTAAAAACATAACATAAAACATAACATTCAAAACATCAGGACGATCTTCAGATGCCAGCCTTTTCAATCCTGCCATGTGTCCATCTTAAACCAGCTGCCTCAATCTGTTAACCTGCGTGCATACTAAAAGTCAGCTACGCTGAGTGAGTTCTAGTTAATCACACATTATTCCATACATACACTTACCTTCAATTATGCATCCGAAGACACATAATAATTACTTTACTATTTCACTTTCATTACATAAGTTCATGTATACGTTCATACTTTATTACTTTCATACTATATAAATTACTGTCCTTTTCTATCTCGGGTATTATTAGGGTCCGATCCCTTCCTTTTCTATCTCAGATATTATTAGTGTCTGATCCCTCTTTCATTTGTCTATCTCAGATATTATTAGGGTCTGATCCATTTCTTGTCTATCTCAGATATTATTTGGGTCTGATCCCTTTTTACTTCTCTATCTCAGATATTATTAGGGTCTGATCCCTCTTTCTTCATCTTCGTGCATACTGTCTTTACATACCCATAACATATATATACTTTCTTTGATCATTCGTACATATTCACATATTGTACATACATCTATCATACACATTCATCTATCATACACATACCTCCCTTGTCAATACGTGCAATATCCGAAGATCGTTCACGTACCGACAAGCTTTCATTCACAATTAAGATATACGTACATAACATATAAACCATACAAGGCATACACTTACCAGTTAAAGTAAATGTATTAACTATCACATCGAGTATGCACACAGCCCTGAAAACATAACAAGGAAATGGGGCTAGAAATTCACCTGAATGCGGTTGCGTTCACCGTTTATAGTTATTCCTTTCTTGAACTGTGCACGGCTAACTGTATAATATTTACATGTATCAATTTACTATTGCTACTCACATCATATTTCTATCTTTATATAACCTACAACGGACAGGGGTCCGGGGGCAGTGCCCCTGGCAGCGGGGTCTAGGGGCGGCAGCCCCTAGCAGGGTCCAAGGGGCAGAGCCCCTGGCTGGGGTCGAAAAATTTAATTTCTGTTGAGTCAAAGATTTGACCAAAATGAGATGTATGGAATATTGGAATCTCCTCAACCTACTCAGAATTCGCAAAGTAATGGATCCGGGCACACCTTGGAACTCCGAGCAAGCTTTTACTTAGCCGGGTACGAAATTTTGTCTATCGGGCAAGGTTTTCTTCTTAGTAGTCTTCTTAGTGGGAATCCGAGCAAGGTTTGCAAATTAGTGTATTCCCGAGTAAGGTTCACTAATTTGATATGATCCGAGCAAGGTTCACTTTATCAAGAAAGTTTGTTCTTCAGAGCCAATCATACTACTCTTCCGAGTAAGGTTTGGTTAACCAAGTCCAAGAAGCCAAGTGATTGGAAGACCGGGCAAGGTATTCATTAATAAGTATGGTCCAAGTATGCTTAATGATTTAAAGGAATATCTATAAGTAATATCGGGCAAGGTTCAGCTCAAACAAGGAACTGTACTCCCGAGTACATTTTGCTAATAAGTCATTTTATAGCAAAGAGCTGAAAAGGACCATTGAAGAACAAGGTTGCTCGTAAGGATTTGTCGAGAAAAGTTTGACAAAGCCAAGAAGTCTGAAGTCTACCCGGTGAGTATTTTACTTGGTAAAATACTCTTCAAGTAAAGTTTACCCGGAAACTGATTCCGAGTACACTTCTATGTTACCAAGTCCAAAGGATGGCAGAGTACACAGCGTACTCGGAGAATGAAGAATATTGTAAAGCCTACCCGGAAGACTTGTTTTACACTTAGTTTATTTTATGATTATGTAATTTGAATATGAATGTACGTTTAGGGTTTCTAGAAGGAATGACAGTTGTCATAGGGTGGCAGGCCTATAAACAGAATGTTTAGGGCACGCCACCAAAGGGGGCACAATACAGATAAGACAGACACATTTATTGAGAGAATATTGTGTGACGGCTGTCCTAGGATTCCTTATAAACCCTAAATCGATTATCCTTTTGTATGATTAACGTTATATAAATGGAAATCTTTTGAGTGAATCCTGTTTTGTGCTTTCCATCTTTGATTATTAATCGCAACCGTATGTTTGTTATTGATTCCGTCTTTAACAAACGGTCGTCTTTCTAAATATAGCAACCCGTCATTAACTCTCTTGTCGACACATCAACTTGTGTGAGTTATGGCATGATTAAGTAAGGTCCAGCCAAGATTAGAGGGACCCGACAAGTGGTATCAGAGCCCATTGCTGCTAATTTTAGAAAGATTGTTGCTGATTGAATATTTGAAGAAGAATGACGTAAGCAGACCACTGTTCCATTGATTTGTGACGTCAGCGGTTCTGTTCTTTGTTTTTCTTCCAGATCTACAATCTATTGGTGTTTTCTCTTCCTTATTTCAATTAAAGTTTTAATCTTTATATATAAATCTTGCTCTAATCATATCAGACACATCAGATCTGAACAATCGGTTTTCAGATCTGATAATTTTGAAACTCTATTTTTACAAAGAAATTGATTTTTGATTTATCAAAATGTCTGGATATGAGGAACAAGAGGTGTCTACTAACAAGATACCAAGATTACAGGGACAGGAAAACTTTACCAAGTGGAAAGTACTCTTTGAAGCAACCGTATGCTATAATGATGTTGATATGTGGAATTCCATCAAGAATGGTCCACGAGCTGATGTTGAAGAAGGTGCAAACACAGCTGCAACTGCTGCTTTGAGAGAAAGGATGAGAAAGGTTGATGACAAGGTTTTAGCTATGTTGAAGCTAGGTCTGTCTTGGGAAATACTTACCAAGGTTGCACATCATCCCAATGCCAAAGCAATGTATAATGCAATACTTGAGATGTTTGAGGGAAATGTTGAACTCAAGAACATCAAGAAGCAGAGATTGAAGCAGCAATTGGAAAGATTCAAGTATAAAAAAGGTGAGAGGTTGAAATCAATTCTTTAAAGGTTTCTGGGAATTGTAAATGAGCTCAGAACAACAGACTATGTCATGACTGACTTTGACCTTAATACCAAACTGCTCAACTCTATGCCAAAAGAATGGTATACTGCCTGCAAGTTCATCCTTACAAAGCACAACTTCAATGACCTAAAAGTAGATGATGTAGTGTGCTTTCTCCAAGCTACTGAGATAGAAATGATAGAAAATGAGATGATAAGGGAGGAAAGACCCTGCTTCAATGTTTCAAATACATTGATTGCACCTATGGGTAATCTGTCTACAAAGAATCAGCAGCAAATTCCTATCATTGAAGAACCTGTTGAGCACAATGCTGATACTCCTAAGTCTTTCATTGGTGGTAGCACAAGTAATCAAGGAAACCAGCAAAGATTCAATGTGCAGCTGATTGATGATACTGATTCTGCCTCTGTGGCAAGTGGAAATGTTCCTCAAACTGGTAGTGGACATGGTCAAAACAGTGAAACACAGGCACTGCTGTCTATGTTTACTGAGTCATATAATGCATTTTTTGCAAAGAACCTAATCCACACAAGTGTAGTACAAGATGACTTAGAGCAGATTGATGCAGATGATTTGGAAGACATGGATTTGAAGTGGCAAGCTACCATGTTAGCTTTGAGAAGTAAGAGGTTGTATAATAGAACTGGTAGATCTCTGGTTTCTGGTCCAAATGAAAGGATTGGATTTGACAAGTCAAAGGCAATTTGTTACAATTGCCAACAGCCAGGACATTTTGCAAGAGAATGCAACCTGCCAAGGAACTATCAGATGAATCAATTCCAGAATCAACAGCAAAGAGGTCAACAGCAATACCAGCAAAATCAGCAAAGGAACAACAACCAAAACTTCAATAATCAAAACTTCAACAACAACTTCAATCCCAACAACAACTACAATCCCAACTTCAACAACTTTCAGCCTCAAATGAACAATCAACAGAATATGCAACAGAATCAAGGTTTTCAAATGAACAACAATCAGAACCTTCAAACTGTTCAAAATGTTCCAAACAACACTGTTCCAGCCAACCAAAATCAACCAAGAAATCAAGGAAATGTGGCAGTGACTACACAACATGAAGGTAACTTTGATTAGAGCAATTATGAAGAAGACATTGCATATGATATCAAAAAAGCAAATGTGGCATTTATGGCCATAATTGAAAAGGAAACTGCATCTTCATCTCAGGAACAGTCCACTCCTTTGAATGACATATGGTATATGGATAGTGGTTGTTCTAGGCACATGACTTGTGACAAAAGGTCACTAGTAAATTATGAAGAAAAATATGAAGGTCCAGTAGCATTTGGAAGTGATGAAAATGGTGGAAAGATAGTGGGGAAAGAAATCTTAACAAATGGGAAAGTCTCATTTGATAATGTATTTCATGTTGAAGGTCTTCAGTACAATTTGTTGAGTATATCACAAATGTGTGATAAGGGATACAAAGTCAGTTTTGATGACTCTTACTGTTTCATATTAAAACCTGAGTTTGTGATCCCACCTGAAATGATTATGATGATGGCACCCAGAATTGGTAACTTGTATGAGTTGAATATGAAAGAAGCTATTTCAAGAGGAGGTGCATGCTTTGTGTCCAAAGCAACTAACAATGAGTCAAAATTGTGGCATAGGAAACTGTGTCATGTGAACTTGAAGAACATGAACAGACTTGTGAAAGGTGAGCATGTGATTGGTTTACCTACAAGAGAATTCAAACTGGAAGATCATTGTAGTTCATGTCAGAAAGGGAAACAACACAAATCTACTCATAAGCCAAAGCTCATCAAATCAATTGATCAAGTACTTAAATTGCTCCACATGGATCTTTTTGGTCCTGTGAGTGTGCCAAGTATAGGAAAGAAAAGATATTGCCTTGTGATCATTGATGACTATTCAAGATATACTTGGGTTTATTTCCTGAGTACCAAGGATAAGACTGCAGAGTTGATAAAAGGTTGTGTCACAATGATTGAGAACAAGTTGAATAAGAAAGTCAAGATTATGAGAAGTGACAATGGCACAGAGTTCAAAAATGGAGTTATGGAAGAATTTTGCACACAGAAAGGAATATTACAACAATTTTTAGCTCCTAGAACTCCAGAACATAATGGTGTTGCAGAAAGAAGAAATAGAACACTTATTGAAGCTGCCAGAACCATGTTAGCAGATGCAAATTTGCCTGTCACTTTTTGGGCTGAAGCTATAAATACAGCTTGTTATGTTCAGAACAGGGTGCTTGTAAACAAAAGACATAACAAGACTCCATATGAAATCTTCAACAATAGAAAGCCTTACATTAAGTTTTTCAAGCCCTTTGGATGCAAATGTTTTCTGCTGAACACTAGAGATTATTTGAACAAGTTTCAAACAAAATCACTAGACTGTTTCTTTGTTGGATATTTTACACACTCAAAAGCATATAGAGTATATGTGAAAGATCATTTGAGTGTTATAGAATCATCTGACATCATTTTTAATGAGAACAAATTCAACACAGTCAATGGTGCAGCATGGCTGTTTGATCATGAAAAGTTAATAAGATCTTTCAAAATTTATTCTGAAGACTTTGATGACTTATTCTACAAGACCAGTGTGATTGAAGAGAAGAAAAAGGAACCATTGGACTTGGAAGAATTATGGAAGAAGGTTCCAAGTAGAGAAAAGGAATACAAGTTTGTGAAGAACTCCTCAAGTAATGATGACAATCACATTCCTGAAAATGATCACACTGGGATTAATCAAGACAATCCAGATGCACCATGTGATCAAATTCAGAATGAGGGAAACACAAGCAACCAATCAAATGAAGATGAATCTGCATCTACAGCAAGATTTCAAGATCTATTTCAAAGATTGAACATAGAAAACAATGGTGCATCTACTTCAGGACAACATAATGAAGAAGCACAATAGTTTCATGATGCAGAAACTGATTTGATCATTGAAGAACCTGAACTCAATGTGTCAAATCTTGACACAACTGTGTCTACTGATATGATTGAACAAACTTCTTTTGTGGAAAAGAATCATCCTTCTGAAAATATCATTGGAGATTTGCATGAAAGAGTTACAAGAAGTCACTCATAAATTGCAAACATTTGTCTTTACTCCGGCTTTCTATCCCAAATAGAGCCAAAGAATATTGCTCAAGCACTGAAATGGATAGACTCCTTGGGCTTTTGAGGTCCCAAATTGAAAACTTTTACATAAACAACCTCTACCATTTCAGTAGGAAGGTTAGCAAGTTCAACAACATTATGTCCAGCTGCTTTAAGTTCTCTTAACATCTTATCCATGCCAGGGATTCTTGCTAATCCAGCAGGTACAAACCTACCATCAGCATAGTATCTTGGGTTCTCACCCCTCCTAAAGGCCTTTTCCCATTCAGCTTTTTGTATATAAAAGAGGTACTTCAAATCCTCTTTTTCCAAGACATTGAAGTCTGCTTCAGTCATCCCTCTTTGATTTATCATTATGTTTCTCAGAATGTTTATCATTTCTTCATTTTCCCAAGGGAGAAATTGTTCATCCTCAGATTCAGGTTTTACTTCTTCAGGAGTAGGGTTTTCAACTGACTTGGCTTGTTCTTTTGCCTTCTCCCTTAAAGTTTGAATTCTTCTTCTCTTAGCTTTGGGTTCATCTGTTGCTTCAGCCTGCTTAGAACTCTCAGTTTGGACCCTTTTTGATTTTTCTTTTCTTTTCAACTTGTTATATTGGTCCACCACTGATTCTCTAGATAAATTCTCAACAATCTCAGGCTTCATACCTCTCTCCAATAAATATCCACACATGCCTCCAAACTTTTTCTTCAACTCCTCCATCTTTTCCAGTTTTTCATTTTCTTTCACACATTTTTCAATCACCTTCTCTCTTTCACTGTTATAGAGATCTTGGAGTTTATCAAAAGTAAAGTGAGACAGATCCTTTTCAGAATAGTTGTGCCTTCTGAGATATTCTTTGTATTTCTGGGCATCTCTATTCTTTTGTTCCATTTTCTTTTTAAACTCATCCCTCTCCTTATCAAGTCTGCTTTGCAACTGATCATCATCAAGATCAGCCAAGGACTCAAAGCTTATACCACATTTTCTCAATTTTATCACCAAGGGATGTTTCTTTTTGGCTTCCAAAACACTCAGCTCAATGTTTGCCCTATGTTCATCAGTCAATTCAACTTGTGGGGACATAACATTAGCAGCTGCACCAACTTTTCCTTGATCATTCTCAGGGTCATCATCATCAGAATCCTCAGAATCATCCTCACCTTTAGATAGATCATTCATTTCATCAATCTATGGTTCATCAGAAGGTGGGTTCTCAGAAATTGGTACATTTGGCACTCCTTGAACATGTTCATCTTGTCTTAAAGTTTGCAAAGGAGTTGCCCTTATGGGACTCGCATCATTGTCACCATCATCATCAGGAGTTTCAACATAGCATTTGTTATTTTCATCCCATCTCCCCTTCTTGGTTTTCCTCTCATCATTCTTTTATTGTTCATCAAACTTTCTCTTTCTTGTATATACCTGTTCAAATCTGTTCTCTCTTTCCATCCTGATTCTGGTGATATTAGCTAACATTTCTTCAACCGATTCACCAGTTGGTCTCTCAGGTTCCCTTTGAGGCCTTTCTTCAGATTCAGGTTCAAGTTGGCTCTGTGGTTGGAACATACTAACCACCAAAGCCAAAAAGTTGTCTGCTTCCTCAACTCTGCTCATCTTATTCAACTCCTCTATCACCTCTTGATCAGCCACATCATCAAATATTTCTTTTGCAGTTTTGGCTTGTTTGATCAAGATCTCTAGCTCTGCTATTTCTTCAGGAGTCATAGATTGAGCCAATATCTCCCTGTCTCTTGTTTCTCTCAAGATGTTCTCTTGTTCTCTTAGGGCTTCAGCATTGGCAATTTCATTATCTTTAAAAGCCACATCTTTTTCAGGATATGCCTTAACAGGCTCTTCTTCTGTAACTTTGGCTTTTCCCTTTTCCAACCTTTTCTTTAAATCTTCTTCACTTTCTGGTGGAAAATTGTCAATATCTCTTTCTAGCTCATCCATCTCTTCATAAAACTCTACTGTCTTGGAGCATTCAGGTATATCATTTTCTGGTTCGGTGAGCACAATCTCCTCAGTAGCAGTATCTTCATCATTCATCACTTCAGTCTCTACTTCTATCTGTATGTCAGTTAAGACATCAGTAGCTATGTCAATAGGAATATCAGTGGCCACATCAGTGATAGCCACATTTTCTTTTGTGTTTATCTCTTCAATCCTTTCCTCTGTATCAACTTGTTCTTCAACATTCGTTTTTTCAATTTCATTCACTTCCTCAACTTTTTCTTCATTGATTTGCACATCTGCAATATTGTCAACATAATCATATTCTTGTTCTGCACCCTTAGACATGTCTCCTTCATACTCATTATCATCAATCCTCCTTTCAACACTGCTTTCATCTCCATCATCATACTCATTCATAATCCGCTTTAAAGCATCATCAGTTTCAACAACTGTTGCAGCTTCTTCAATATTCACATTAGTTGGTATATCATCATTCTCCCCCTGTTTTGGGGCAGCTGAGGTCTTCTCAACCTCCTGATCCAGGGTTTGAATTCTCAATTTAACTTCTACCAGTCTCTTTAACAACATCACATTTCATCAGTCACCTCCTTATTTCTCCTTTTCAACTCAGCATTTTCATTTGTCACCTCCTCAATTCTTCTTTTCAACTCAGCATTTTCTAACATTAAGTCCAAATTTCTTTGAAAGGTGTCAACATGTGGAGTTGTAGGTGGTGATGTAGAAAAAGGTTCATGTTCAGATTGTTCCATGGTGTGGGTTTGGAAAGTGGATGGTTGTGGTGATTGTGTATTAGGTGGGCTAGAAATAATTGGTTCAGTATGAAATGGGCTATTTGTTGGTGGTGTTTGTGGTGTTGGTGATGTATGGGTTGAGGTTTCAGGTTGGCTAATAGTTAGGGTTTGAGGTGGGGATTGAGTGGTAAGATGTGGTGGAGTTTATGATGGTGAAGGTACAATGGGTTGGTCAATGTGTGGTGGTGACAGTGGTGGTGTTGGAATAGGTTGTTCAATTTGCTCAAGTTGCTCCCCCTGATCAGGTGCAACAATTTCCATATCCACTCCATGTAGGTTTCCTGGACGGATCACACGAGATATCCCGATATACACAGGTGGGGATTCCCTGTTTAGATCGTTACGGACGTAGAGCACAAACACACGAACACACGAATACGATACGAACAAACTCACGTTATATTAATAACTCAACACGTGATATAATCACAGTTACAGACTCTCGATCTCACGTCACTTGACTCACTGATTTACACGTACTTGAAAAAAACAAAACAGTAATCCGTAACCTATATAAATACACGACAACTTCGCCTCAGGCGAAGTTGTCCATAACTTCGCTTGTTCAACAAGTTCGCCTAGGCGAACTTGTCAACAACTTCGCTTGGTTAACAAGTTCGCCTAAGAGAACTTGTCAACAACTTCGCTTTAAACAAACAAATACATAAACAATATTATAGACTCGATTATAGACATTAGACATATGAACTACTGACATTTATGCACCAACAAACTCCCCCTTGGCAGTAACTTCATATCTTGATCTTTCAGCATCTGTCTTGTAATCCTGTATCTTCACGCGTGCACTCCTTCTCTAACACACACCGACACAACCCTTTGATATTTCCTTGCTTCATCCTTCCAAGCAGGAATATAAATGATCTTTTTCTCGTTAAGCATCTTCAGATCAGCTTGCGATAAGTTAACAAGATGCATCGGATCGTAAACTCTAAAAATTTCTTGTTCATCCTCATCTTCCATCACTGCCTCCGCTGTCTCACAATCAACGAACCACCACTTTAGGTTTTTGAGCACATCCTTGGGCATAAGCTTCATCGGTACTTCTTTAAGGCACCTGATTGGTTTATACTTCATAACCATCCAAGGCTTTCCATCAGCTCTCAAACCTCTATCCTTGCCTTCAACAAGTTTCCCTTTCTGTGGTTTCAACAGCTCAAACTTCTTTTTCTTTATGCTCTCTTTCCATACGATTTTCCCTACGACTCTAGCCATATTATCGTCACTTCGATTGATCAACCCCAATCTGGCTAAGTCTTTAACCTCACATTCAGGCAGTGTGTTTAACGATCTCAACATTCTTCTAAGGTACTGAACTCCATCATATCGTTTAACCACGAAGAGCCGAAGCTGCTCATCATAAATCCAGCATATAATCCCTTTCTTTGCTTCAGCATAGCCCTTAATGTTGTAACTCTTTTTGAACATGGTAGGGACTGCCGGTTTCTTCGTTTTGACGAACCATTGAGCGTATCCTTCCTTCCACCTCGGCTGCTCTTCCCATTCAGTATCTTCAACTGCCGTCTGATCACCCATATCGGCTTTCTCAACCTCTGGAATGTCATGTTCGACATTTTCCTCTACTATCTCTCCTTCCTCAATCTCACTCTCAATCTCAATCTGCTCACCGATCTTCTCAATCACATCACTCGGCAGCACATCTTCATCAAATAACACATCGTCACTGAACATATCATCGTCAAGTTCCCTCAACGCATCAATCACGTCATCATCAACCAACACCACATCATCACCACCAGAACCACCAGCCGCGTCGGCAGACTCCCCCTCAGCTGTGGAAGCACCAAGAGCTTGAGAAGTTCTTGGCAGCTCACCACCTGCATCTTTCGATGCATTGGGATCATCGTCTCGGTCATTTCTTCTTTTCGTCCTTAGCTCGTCGCCCTTACAGCTCATCTCTCCCTGAGATGCCAAGAACTCCTTCAAGGCATCTATAATTTTCCCATGCTCAACCAGGAGGGACGACTGTAGTTGATTTGCTTCTACTAGGCGTTGAATAGTCTTCGATTGCTCTGCCACGATCCGCTCTAGTGAAGCTATTCTCTCTGAGTCTGACATAGGCGTAGGCGAGACATCAGAAGCAAGCGTAACCGCAGGTGGTACCATACCTGATAACCCTGCAGTAGTGATGACCGTTGACTCTACAAATCGTGCAGCTACCACCGACTGAGTAAGCGTTGGAGGTGGTAGAGACACAATCTCCGGAGTCAACGTCTGGATAGTAGTGGTAGATGGAATGCCAGCAGATGATGTAGCCACCACGGGAACATCCGTAGAGCTTATACTTGTAACCTGTACAGAAGCATGAACGATAGACATACCAGACAGTGCAGCCGGAGCGAAACGTACCATCCTTGAAGTCTCTCCAGCTCCCATACCTGCACCTGTCCTTTCCCGTCTTGAACGTCGTATCAGCTTATGTATATCTTCTTCCTCTTCTGACTCATCATCATCCTCCGTTCTCTTTCTCTTCCCAACCGTTCTCTCTCGAGACACCATCAACCGTCTCCCCTCATTCATGATCTCATCCAAATCTGAGTCAGCCATCGACGTTGCTGCTCTAGTAACACTCACACCCGAACCTTGTGCAGCAGAGACCTGCACCTCTTCATGTGTAACAACTTGATCCATATCGAAATAACCTTGACCTCCAAAGACAGCATCAAGATCTATATCCTCTGCAGCCGACACAACAGGCACAGCAGATGCAGCTTGAGTTGCTCTTGCCTGTCGCGGTTGAGGATCTCTGAACTCGTCCCCACCAGCAGGAACATACTCTGGGTTGATTAAAAACCCAAACAGTGGAGTATGCCTTGGACGACGTTCAGGGTTGCTCCTCGCACTCGAAGTGCGGCATTGAGCAAAGATACGTTTGCTCACAGATTCCACGTATCTGATCGGTCGTCGCTGAGGTAGATTCGGAGCCACATGGTTCAATATCATCTGGATGAAACGTGGATACATAATGAACCGCTCCCGAGCCATCGCCCTTCTCTGTCTGTCAATCTCGTAAAAGACCATCTGACTAAAACTATAGCGTTTATTGTAAGTCAGTGCAGTCATTGCGGACTGCATGGTCGCACCCATACCGTCAGTGCCCGCCTTCCTTCCTGACATGCAAACTATCATGACGTGCATAAGGAAGCGCCACTGACCAAGTAGAAAACCCTTCCGTCTCTGTGAATCACCTAATGGACCAGAATAGCCCATTCGGAGAAACGCTCCATCACGAAATGGAGCCACAAACTCAGTTGGGTCGTCCCTCGTCTCTTCTCCAAACCGTAACGCCACCCGAATATGTTCAGAATTGAACTGAACCTGTTGATTGTTCACAGTCGCTCACATGACCGGGGGCTCAACACGACAGTCGTATTCTACCGTCTGCCAAAAGTCTTCGATATTTGGTAAGGATATCGGCAGAGTGTTCGTGACAGCATGAAAAATCCTCGAGCGTA
This sequence comes from Bidens hawaiensis, assembly GCF_021521415.1. Classification (NCBI taxonomy): domain Eukaryota; kingdom Viridiplantae; phylum Streptophyta; class Magnoliopsida; order Asterales; family Asteraceae; genus Bidens; species Bidens hawaiensis. The sequence continues at coordinate 1,713,684 of NW_027491175.1, forward strand.
TGAGGAAAGTAATAATCTCGCGGTAATCCTCAACGCCGCTCGCTTCCGGGTCAAGGGTGATGTACATATTGTGACCCGGGAAGAATTGCCGTTGGTTATCACCATCGTCTCCTCCTGCACCTCCAGCACCAGCTACTGCAGCCATATCTGCAACAAACGAACCAAGTTAGATAAACGTTAATGAATAACACAAGTTCGCTAGTTACCATGAGCGAACTTGTGATAAACTCTGTATAGGCGAAGTTAAAGATGAGGCGAAGTTGGGAACAACTTCGCTTCAGCTTTAAGTTCGTCTAATTAACATTAAGTAAAAATGATCTAGGCGAAGTTAATGTTAACTTCGCCTCATCACAACATCGCCTCAGGCGAACTTAAGCTTCAGGCGAAGTTACGGATAACTTCGCCTCAGGCGAACTTAAGCTTCAGGCGAAGTTACGGATAACTTCGCCTAAACCCTAACTTCGCCTGAATCTGAATCGGCGACAGTTCGAATGATTCAAGCATGAAGATCTGAAGTTTTCAGGGTATTTTGACGATTTAGGACTTTTAAACTCAAGCTTTTAACAATAGGTTGACGATCAGTTTGTACATGCCCACGTGAAAACGAGTTTTGAAATCGGGTTTAATGGTCGGTCGTCCGAGGTTATTACCCGGTTGTCGAAACAACCTTAGATTAATCAAAGAACATATAACATCAGATAAAAGAACCCAAACAACCTTTAGATCGGTTTGAAATCGAAGAACAAGTGAACAAGTATGGATTTGTAATAATAAGTTCGCTGTGAAAAATCGACGGATATAAGTTCGCTGAATAATGAACTGTTTGACTCTAAGAATTCTTTATATAGGGGCGAAATTATACAGGCGAAGTTACGGATAACTTCGCCTAGGCGAAGTTATCCACAACTTCGCCTGTTCAACAACATCGCCTATATATTTACAGAATTTAACCTTATAAGTTAAACATTTTTCCAATTAAGTTATAAAACTTTCCTTTAAGAACTAAACGACACGATCAAGTCCAAGTAACCAGTTAAAAAATCATAAAACTATCTAAGTACAAAAACTTAAAAAATTTAAAGTATAAGGGATCAAATTTCAGTCTATTTAGGGACTACCACGTTTTTGAAAAGATCCGAACAGGAATCATACTAACTACGTGACTGTCACATAGATCCGTGTTTAGCTGTATTATGACATATAGAGACAGGTTGTAAGCAGGTATAACTTAAAGTGGTTTTTCATTGTGTCTGTGATACGAGTTAGGTTCGATTAAGCCTCAAAATTTAAGTGGGCAACAACTCAGAAATATTGATGCCTCCAATCTATCCTCAAAGCGTATTTGGCTTTCCCCAAGTCACCCCGAATTGACCTCGACCCATAGTGTCTGATTAAGTTGTAAGTACTCTTCATCTGTTTCCCGTTCTTCTTCTTACTCTAAGATTGAGAAGTCTTGACACCTTCAGCTATAGAATATTTCAATAACTCAAATTTTTTTTTTTTTAATAATAATTCACAAATTTACATAGACTTCAGAGTAGTAAACCAACTGCAAGTCCCGAATCTGGATCACTACAGTTTCTTGAAACGCTATCTTCACGGGAATCAGAACACACATGGGCTCGTGTATGACTGGGTAATCGCTTTTCTGCCTATCATACGGAAAGATATATATGAAGACATGCAAAACTCTTAAGGAGTTTCCACGTAAAATCAAGTAGATTTAGTTTGTATCACGTCTACTTTTACGCACCATAAAAAGTTACCATGACATACAATGACTGTCCTAAAGCCTTTTAAGCCTAATAACTTCACTAGTTAAGCACACAGAATTAGTATATCTATCATTTTCCAAGGTTGGATCAATTTTCTGTTAAACATAGCTAACGAACTTCTTACGAAGTAACAGACTTGAAAAATAATTTCATTTCCCATTTCTTTCAAAATTTTAACATTAATCGCCCCGACCAAAACAAAGTCTTCAGGTAAACGGCTATCCCGAAGATCCAATGGATCAGCTGGACCGACCACATACTAGTATGTGTCCTTCTAACTAAGTATGATCGACTAATTTTAAGCGAAAGAATGAAAAACTCATCATAAACCGCCCCGGTCACTATCAGTAATCTGGTTAATGGCTATCCTCAAAATCTACAAGTAGAGAATGAGGGCCAAAACATATCCAAAGACAAGTCCTTCAAACTGATGTAACCGACATATTTTTAAGCGATTAGTGACGTTTTTTTTTTTTTTTTTTTTTTTAAATATCACAAGAAAAGCATGGTTACTCGGGATTGATCATCCCATTCAGTTGAATAAGGTTTTGAAATCTGGATTTGTCAAACGCTTTAGTATATAAAGCAGCGAAATTATCAAGCGTATCCACCTTTTCAAGCACAATCAATTTCAACTCAGCACAATCCCGTATAAAATGATGACGTATGTCAATATGTTTAGTTTTACTATATTTCACGGGATTGTTAGTTACTGAGATAGCAGCTGTGTTATCAATGCAAATAGGAGTAAGTAAGAAATTCAGACTATAGTCGCGCAACTGTTGTTGAATCCAAAGAACCTGAGAGCAGCAGTTGGATGCTGCCATGTATTCTGCCTCACAGGTTGAAATTGCGACTGAAGTCTGCTTCTTGCATTGCCACGACACCAATCTGCCACCAAGAAACTGACATCCTCCAGTTGTTGACTTCCGACTCTGATTGCACCCTTCATAATCAGAATCTGTGTAAGCGACTAGCTCCAAGTCTCCTCCTCTCGGGTACCACAACCCCAGCTTCGGCTTGCCCTTGAGATACCGCAGTATCCTCTTTGCACCTTTCAAATGAGATTCTTTTGGATTTGCCTGAAAACGTGCACAAAGACAAACAGCAAACATTATATCAGGCCTAAATGCAATTAAGTACATTAAAGAACCTATTATTGCCCGATATTGAGTTGGGTCCACATCTGCATCACCGTCTACTTCAGCACCTAATTTGTGATTGACGCAGATTGGAGTATCATATGGAGAACTGTCCTCCATCTTGAAGCGCTTGAGCACATCATGAACATACTTCGTCTGATGAATGAACATCCCGTCCTTCTTCTGATCAACCTGCAATCCTAGAAAGAAAGTTAGTTCACCCATAGCACTCATTTCAAACATTTTCTTCATGACGGCTTCAAACTCCTGACACATGGAGACTTTTGACGCAGCAAATATAATGTCATCCACGTAGACTTGTACCAGCAGGAAGTCGCTTCCATCTCTTTTGAAGAACAACGTGCTATCAATTTTCCCTCTTTCAAAACCATTCTCGAGCAAGTAATCCGACAAAGTTGAATACCAGGCACGAGGTGCCTGATGTAATCCATACAATGCCTTGCTCAACCTGTACACGTGATCTGGAAAGTCTGGGTCAGGAAAACCCGGAGGTTGCTCAACATACACAACCTCATCAACTTTCCCATTCAAAAACGCACTCTTCACATCTAGCTGAAACACCTTCATCTTTTCATAAGCAGCAAACGCTAAAAACAATCTTATAGCTTCCAACCTGGCGACAGGAGCGAACACTTCGTTATAATTAATCCCCTCTTGTTGATTAAAACCTTTAACGACTAGCCTCGCCTTGTTTCTTATAATAATCCCCTTATCATCTCTCTTGCACTTAAACACCCATTTTGTGCCTATCGCATGCACATTCTTTGGTTTTTCAACCAAAGTCCAAACTTCCATCTTCTCGAATTGAGCCAACTCTTCTTGCATGGCTTCGACCCACGAGCTGTCCTTTAAAGCCATTTGATAATTCTTTGGTTCAATCTGGCTTATAAAGCAAGTGTACAGGCATTCATTGATTATTCCTGTCTCCTTAATGCTTGTATAAACACAGGTGTGTTCATTCAAGCTACTTCTCGTTTGTACACCGGAGGACACATCACCAATCACATTATCCAAAGGGTGATCTTTATGAATTCTCGTGGTCGGAACAGAACCGACATGCAAATTATCTTCCAAATTAGAAGAGATCTCGTCAATGGTTGTTTCATGCTGAGAGTGAAAAGGATTGATAAATTCTTCTTCAGTTGAGGCAGCAGGGGTACCAGTAGAGTTTGATGAGGAAGGTTGACATTTATCAATCAGCTGTTTTTGCAATAGATTTTCTTCCTCATCAAGTATCATCTTCGTCGCAACTCTTTCTTCTTCTTTAGAAATTTCCAACTCCGGTATGTTAAAAGACTTAAAAAGCTTAACATAGTCGAAAAGCTCAGCAGGTCCATTGCTTGGTTTTGGCGGTTGGTAACTTGTGATGTCGGTGTTACTCACCACCTCCACCTTGCAGGTCGAAGTATTGAAGACACGTCTGTTGGGAGTACCAACAACATAACCGACTAAGATTCCTTCATCGGCTACTTCGCCAAATTTAGAATTTGTCTTCAAGATCGAACAAGGGGACCCGAATGGTTCAAGACCACTCAAGTTGGGCTTCCTTCCATGCATAAGCTCGTAACACGTTTTACCAAGTCTCTTAACAGTTAACACTCTATTCAGAACATAGCAGGCTGTAGCAACTGCTTCAGCCCAGAACATCACAGGAAGCTTCGAATCTGCCAGCATAGTTCTGGCTCCTTCAATTAAAGTTCGGTTCTTCCTTTCAGCCACTCCATTCTGTTGCGGAGTATACGGAGCGCTGTATTGGTGTTCAATTCCTTTCTGAAGACAGAAGATCTCCATCTCAAAATTCTTGAACTCCGTTCCATTGTCACTCCTGATGAACTTAACTATTTTACCCATGACGTTCTCAACTTTGGTAATCAAATTCTTCACCATTTGAGCCGTCTCATCTTTCGATTTCAGAAAATATACCCACGAATATCGCGAGTAGTCGTCAGTGATCACCAAGCAGTAAGAAGTACCTCCTAGACTTTTTGCATTCACGGGACCGAAGAGATCCATGTGAAGCAGTTCTAGAGTACTGGCAATAGAGTTGACCTTCTTGGTGAGATGGGATTTCTTGTGTTGTTTTCCCTTCTTGCATGCTATACATTTGTCTTCAAAGTTAAAACTTTTCAAGGGAACGCCCATCACAAATCCATTCCTGACAATGTGGTTCATCTTCCGAAGATGAATGTGCCCCATCCTCCTGTGCCACAGTTCGGATTCCGATTCGCTTGCTTTCGTCATTAAACATGATTCTTCCGTGGCCATTTCAGTAGACCTCATATCCATCACATAAGTATTTGTATCACGTGGAGCTTTCATCACTATCCACTCGTCTGGTATCTGAAAACCAGGCTTCAACACGATCGCCTCATTCTTCGTGAAATGAACAGTGTACTCCTTATCACAAATCTGCGACACACTCAGCAGATTGTGCTTCAACTCTTCTACAAAGTTCACATTCTCAAGAGTCATTTTTCCATTGGACACCGTTCCTCTTCCAGTAATTCTGCCTCCACTTTCACCGGCAAAGCTAACTCTTGCTCCTTGAACAGGTTTTAAGTCGTGCAACAAGTATTTGTTACCCGTCATGTGCCGGGAACAGCCGCTATCTACAATCCAAAGACTGTGGGCAGCCCTGTTCAACTGTTCCTGCACAATAAAGCAAAGGATTAGAATCTAGGGACCCAAGACCAATTGGTCTTGGATCTATACATCCCGTACTTCTGCTTTCCAAAGTTAGCATCTGGATAATTCCTGTCAGTCCTATTAGGAAATCTCCTTGGAAAGTGAGTGTGAGGCCTTCCAAACCTATGTGTATTGGAAATATTATATCTTGCGGTTTGGTTATTAGCATTGTTAAACTGAGGTTTGTTTCTGTGAAAACCTGAATTAGTTACATTTTGGAATTTTGAAGGGTTTTCATTTTTAGCAGTATTAAAGTTACCATTAGGCTTATGCTCAGTTTTAATAGGCCTCACACCTCTGAATTTCGGCGTCAGAGGGCAATCTGCAACAAGATGTCCTAACTTATTACACCTAAAACAACACCTATGCTCCATTTTATTTTCAAAGGTTGTTTTGGATGTCGAGGCTGTGTTACCGGCCGTTCGTCTCACATAAGGTGGGACGTACGGGTTGAGTGGAGTATTTATCTTTTTCTCCACCAGTGGGTAACACTACCTTCTCTTTTGTCTTACCCGATTCGGACATCTTATCCGAATCTGATGAGATTGGACTCGTAACAGAAATTTTCACACTTGAAACAGGCGAACTCGTTTCGCCACTACTAACACTTGGTTCTTTACTCGTAACCTTGATTGGAACTGTCTGAGGAACTTCAAAATCAACAGATTTCTGAACACTAGGGTTAAAAGTGTAATTGTGGTTATAAGGTGGTGGAACCTCGTGATAACCAATTCCTCCCCTCTTCGTAGAGGTACCTTGATCACTAACAAGGTGATCAAGAATAGCTGAGGAATTTATGAACTGCTCAAGTTTTCGGTTCAGTTCCACCACTTTCATCTGGTGGTCAGCAATATGCTTTTCTCGTTCAGCAATCAGTTTAGTCTTTTCTTCTAAAACCTCATAACTTAGATCAATTACTTCAATTTTTTCAGCAAGTTTTGTTTTTAAGCTTTTAACATCTTTTTCACACGCTTTTATTTTAACTTTGAAACTGTTTTCTCTTGCTTTCATAAAGTGATGATCTTCTTTAAGAGTTTTAAATTCAGCATCTAAACGAACATACTGATCAGTTATGATAGTAAGTTGCTCAGACAAATTCTCACATTTAGTACAAATAGGTTTAGAACTTACCTCGGAGAGTTGATCCTTGTTATCTGCCATGAAAGCTTTTTCCTTACCAGTAGCTTTCTCTTCTCTGGTAATCTTCTCACATTCTTCATTCTCAACCTTAGCCATATTTGCCTGCTCACTAGTTTCATTCGAATGCAGGTTCCAGTTGTATTCACCTGCTTCTCTGGACATCATGGCATTGACTTCTTTACTACTCCCGGTGTGCTGTGCAGACCGGCCTAGACCACGTTCAACTCGCTCGTTTCTGCACTCTTTGGCAAAGTGCCCGTTTTGTTGACAGTTATAGCACCTCACCTTAGACTTGTCGAACCCTGGCCTGCCACCAACAAACTTTCTCCCCGTCTTTCTCATAAACTTCTTCACTCTCCTCACTATCATGGCCATCTGCCATTGTAAATCCATTTCCTCCAGATCATCAGTATCGATCTGGTCATAGTCTTCATCCAGCATCGCTGGATCAACAACCTTTCCTTGAATATAGTTTTCATATGAAGCAATAAACGAAGCATAGAGGCCAAACTGCTCTTCAGCAGATTTGACGCTCATTGGCATCATAGAGTAATTATTGCTTGAGGAACTTGAAGATCCACTAATCTTGTTTGCTGTCTGTTGAGTACCACTTGATCCACCCGCAACAAAGCAAACATCCCCATTTGAGTTTACTGACACATGCCCCTCCTGTGAAGACTTGGCACCCGACTCGCTCTTCGAGTAGTAGGCGGCAGAATCAGTCTTTGAACTTGAATTGGAGTTTACTTTGGCACCGTACATGCCTGGATCTTGAACCTGATCCATAGATGTTTCTTTTCTTACCATATTAAGCTCAAAAGTTCTGAGCTTGTTGACAGTGGTTTCAAGATCATAAGTAGGGAAGTCCTTGTCTTCCCTCATCAGTACAGTATACATCTCCCATTTTGGTGGGAGGGCATCGAGAAGCTTTTCCACAATCTCTTCTTCTCGGTAGGAAATGGAGTAGTTACTCAATTCAGTCATTAGATGATAATATCGAGTGATAATATCATCAAGAGATTCGTTCTTCAAGTACTTAAAGACTGAAAATTGAGTTTTGAGCAACTTTATCTTTGAAGCCCGAATACCTACATTCCCTTCAAATCTGTTCTCAAGAGCTTCCCAAAGCTCTCTAGCTGATGTATACTTTCTGAACGTATGGAGGATCTCCTGTGGAAGAGCCATTGTGATTGCAGCATGAGCCTTGCTTTCGGCTTCATACATCTTTTTCTCCTCCTCTTCCATTTTACTGTATTTCTTGATTTGGTCTCGACCCTCATACTCCATGACTGGTGGAATATATCCATCTTGGATGCATACCCACATTTTCGCATCCTGGTACTTAACGTATTGTATGAACCGATCCTTCCACGCGACAAAATCGGTTCCCTTCAGCAACCTTGGGGCCTTTGTAGCTGACCCCGCTTCAACTTCCATCTTTACAAGCTCCGAAATGTTGATCGACGACATCCTTCTTGAAAACTGAGAAACCCGAAAAATTCTGAGTAGGCGAAGTTAAAAATTTCCTCTGAACAGTACTGTAGGCGAAGTTAAGGATAACTTCGCTTAAGTAATAACTTCGCTGGATCTTTCTTAAATTCGCGTGACTGGGCGAAGTTGAGAATAACTTCGCTTAGGGTAAGCGAACTTAGAAAGTAGGCGAACTTGAAGAAAAATTCGCTGAGCTAGGCGAACTTAATGAGAACTTCGCTGAGTTAGGCGAAGTTGAGAAGGTAGGCGAAGTTGTAAATAACTTCGCTTCTCCTTATATCTTCGCCGAAACCCTACGTATCCTGACGGCAACTTCGCCTGATGAACAGCAACTTCGCCTGACGAACTCAAACTTTCTGCAGATCTGAAAATCGGATTTTAACGAGGTTTTTGACGGTTTAAAGGCTTGAACACACTGGTAGGAGGCTAGAATGAGCAAAAACACCAAAAACTCGTCCCGTGAATAGTCGAAACGGGACATATTCTACACCCGCGTGAATATCCCGAACCACACAATCGAGCAAAAGCTCTGATACCAATTGTAGGTTCCCTAGACGGATCACACGAGATATCCCGATATACACAGGTGCGGAATCCCTGTGTAGATCGTTACGGACGTAGAACACAAACAAACGAACACACGAATACGATACGAACAAACTCACGTTATATTAATAACTCAACACGTGATATAATCACAGTTACAGACTCTCGATCTCACGTCACTTGACTCACTGATTTACACGTACTTGAAAAAAACAAAACAGTAATCCGTAACCTATATAAATACACGACAACTTCGCCTCAGGCGAAGTTGTCCATAACTTCGCTTGTTCAACAAGTTCGCCTAGGCGAACTTGTCAACAACTTCGCTTGGTTAACAAGTTCGCCTAAGCGAACTTGTCAACAACTTTGCTTTAAACAAACAAATACATAAACAATATTACATACTCGATTACAGACATTAGACATATGAACTACTGACATTTATGCACCAACACTCCATCTCCTCCTTCATCTCCAGTATCTCCATCATCTGAGTCACCATCATCACTTTCAATATTATCAACTCCTTCCTCCTCTGAGCTTAACTCAGGCACTGGCATTATTTCCAAATCATGGTTTAAAAGCCATGGCAGAATCTCAAAAGGAACTTCAGCATTGAATCGATTGGCCACACCCGGATTCTTAATTCTCTTGTAAGTGTCAGAGTTCTGGAGTATGTGGGTTATACCAATGGTTGGTAGATCTTGCAATTCACTGTTGAAGATTATCTGTAAGAACCTTGGATATTGCAAAAACCTATCCTTCCCTGCCTTGTTCAGGTTTGCTACCAGTCCATTAAAGATCATTTTCAAAAAATTAACGGGTAGATCATACATAATCCCCACAGTGGCATTTGCTAAATCATGACTTATCAAAGTCCATGATCCTTTTCTAGGAGCAAATTCCTGTATCACATGTTGAATGAGGAATCTGTACATCATTGGAAACATCCCCTTTTGAAACTGTCCACCATGTACAGTTCCCTGATAACCCATCGTCTCTTCAAATATTCTCATCAGGTGTGCTGTATTGAAGTCTATATGGTTATGATCATCATCATTCAACCTCAAACATCTTCTGATCATCCTTTCTGCCACGTGTATCTCCTGACCGGCAACAGATGCTTCAATCCTTTTCCCATTGATGTCTTCTACAAATTCTGCTGATCTCCAGAAATCAAGTGAGTGATTTCTGTAGATGACAGGATTTTCTGTTAATGCAAAACTAACATTTGAACGATCCATCCATCTAATCATTGGTGCCACAGGCTCATTGTCAGGTGTGACTTGTAGAAGTGCACACATATTATGTTTCTTTTCAAATAAATACTTTGGTTGTTCTTCTTCTACCATGTCTGAACATCACAAATAAACATATTCAAAATGAAATTAGTCATAAAGTCCAGTACTATAGATAATTTCAAGGTATAAAAATGAAGAAGAAAGAGAGAGAAATCATCAAGAACCTGTTCTTCGACAAATTTATAATCTAAAAACACAAACAAAATATTAGTAATCAAGAACATAATCAAAGCCCATTATAGTCTAATCGTGATCGGAATACACGTTATTAATGCGTACCGAGTCGGAATTAGAGGGCTGATACTAGTTAGGGTTAGGATTAAAGTTTGATTGCGATAAGTCGGTTAGGTTTCTTTGGGAGTAAGGAGTTGCAGTGGAAGGAGAGAGAGGGAAACTAATGTTGAAACTTTTGCCTAAGTCCCTCTTATATACCTTTTGAAAGTGGGTTTTAAATGCTTTTTGTCATTTTGTGAATTATTAGCTGTCAAACAGTAACATTATCCACTTGATATATTAAAAACATTTATTATCATTTAAGTTCATAAAACCTTACTCGAAAGATTTAATATATCCAAAGTCTACTCGGCATACTTCCACTTACAAACCTTACCCAATTAAAGTCAAAATATCAAACCTTGCTAGGTCAAGCAAAGTAATTTAAAGTTTAAGACTTTATGAAGAAAGCTTACCCGAAATACTAGATCTCTTGAGAAATTAATCACAAGGCAAATAATCAAGTATGAAATATCGAATAATCATTCTTACTGGAATCAATTAAGATCCCCAAATATATTTCTTAAATTCAAATTAAGCAACTTAGACTAGCATAAACCCTATCAAAATAAGAATCATATTCAATTTATCATACTAAAGAACATATTCAATCAAGCATACTTGGAAACATAGTGTGCCCGAGCAACCCTCATAATGTTAGTGTGCCCGAACAACCTTTTTATACAAAGTATACCTGAATGACCTTCCATAAATACAAAGTGTGCCCGGAAAGGACTTCTAGCAGACAGTGTACTCGGAAAGTCAAGTTTTTTGAAATTACCAAGTATATTGAGGGAACAAAAGTGTACCCGGAATATAAAGTGTGTTCGGAAAACAAAGTTTAACCGAAAACACTTGTAATTTCAAAGAAAACATATTCACACACAAAGCTTACTCGGTGTACTCAAGGAGTTCACAAAGTTTGCTTGGGATTAACACTCAACATATAGAATGCAAAGCTTGCCCGGAACAAGAATCTCTTGTTGAAAACAAGCTACAACACATATTCATCTCAAGACTTCAAGCTTGCTCGGGAAACTGGTACAATGGTGTACCTTACCCGAAAAGTGTAAACACTTCAAAGCATGCCCGAAAATCATATACTTAGTCAAATATAACTAAGCTTGCCCGGAAAGGTCATAAAACATCAAACCTTACCCGAAGATTCATATTCACTCATATACAACTGTTTTGTACTCGGAAAAGTTATAAAACATCAAACCTTACTCGAAAATACATATTCAAACAGTTTGTGCCCGGGAAAGTGATAAAACATTAAACCTTACCCGAACTTACATATTCAACCTATTTTAGGCAAAATGCAACACTTTTTGACATAAACCACTTGTCAAAACACATTTATCTTTAAAGATCACAGTTTAAGAGCAAATGGTGCATTTAGAGATCAAATTTCAGTTGTTTGTCACTTCAAAACAGTTTCTTACTTTTTCTGAAAAGATCTCAAGAATGAGATCATATTGACTAAGTAGATTTCTCAATACTTCATTCTCAGCATTATTATGACAACATAGATAGGTTAACAGCAGGTATAAACTTAGCATGAGTTTCATCTTTTTGGTTATATGATTAAGGTTCAATTTAAGCATAATGCATTAATGGTCAACACTGTGCTATGATGCCTAATATCTCTTCTCAAAGCTTATTTGGCTTTCCCCAGATCACCCCAATTCGACTCCAACCTCCTGTATTTGGTCAAAAAAAAATTTTGTATGACAGAACTTATTAGATCTTTTTGTATTTTTGATTTTCAAACATAAATAGAGGTTGAACGTTGGACTTATAGTTGAATAACATGCCTTTCATTCAAGATGAGACAGATTATGTCAACATCTTTGTAGTTCTTAGTTTTACCCTCTTGTGTGATAAAATATTTAAAACACTTGTCAACTTTTGGTTGATTTATTCATTCTTTCCCTTTTTTTTGATATTTTCTCAAATTTTCTTAAAGCTCGTTTTTTGTCATATTTAAAGATGTTTCATTTTTGGGTTGACCAAATAACAACAGGCTTGTGCATGACTGGGTAATCACTTTTCTGCCTATCATTTGGAGAGATTTATCTTGAGACATGCAAAGACAACTATGTATCTCCACATAAAGATTAGCATATTCATTATGTTTATATCACCTTGGATTTTACATCATCATGGGAAAGCAACCATACATGTTAATGACTATACTATGGTCTTTTTAGCCTATTAAATCCATATGATTGGCTAAGTAGTCAATGTACTATCATTTCCCAACTTACAATAGAACATCTTGAGAGAAACAAGAGACAGGGAGATATTGGCTCAATCTATGACTCCTGAAGAAATAGCAGAGCAGGAGACTTGATCAAACAAGCCAAAACTGCAAAGAAATATTTGATGATGTGGCTGATCAAGAGGTGACATAGGAGTTGATTAAGATGAGAATAGTTGAGGAAGCAGACAACTCTTTGGCTTTGGTGGTTAGTATGTTCCAACCACAGAGCCAACCTGAACCTGAATCTGAAGAAAGGCCTCAAAAGGAACCTGAAAGGGAACCTGAGAGACCAACTGGTGAATCGGTTGAAGAAATGTTGGCTAATATCACCAGAATCAGGATGGAAAGAGAGAAAAGATTTGAACAGGTATATACAAGAAAGAGAAAGTTTGATGAACAAGAAAAGAATGATGAGAGGAAAACCAAGAAGGGGAGATGGGATGAAAAGAACAAATGCTATGTTGAAACTCCTGATGATGATGATGGTGACAATGATGCGAGTCCCATAAGGGCAATTCCTTTGCAAACTTTAAGACCAGATGAACATGTGCAATGAGTGCCAAATGTACCAATTTATGAGAACCCACCTTCTGATGAACCGCAGATTGATGCAATGAATGATCTATCTGAAGGTGAGGATGATTCTGAGGATTCTGATGATGATGATGATGACCCTGAGAATGATCAAGGAAAAGTTGGTGCAGCTTCTAATGTTATGTCCCCACAAGTTGAATTGACTGATGAACATAGGGAAAACATTGAGCTGAGTGTTTTGGAAGCCAAAAAGAAACATCCCTTGGTAATAAAATTGAGAAAATGTGGTATAAGCTTTGAGTCCTTGGCTGATCTTGATGATGATCAGCTGCAAAGCAGACTTGATAAGGAGAGGGATGAGTTCAAAAAGAAAATGGAACAAAAGAATAGAGATGCCCAGAAATACAGAGAATATCTCAGAAGGCACAACTATTCTGAAAAGAATCTGTCTCACTTTACTTTTGATAAACTCCAAGATCTCTATAATAGTGAAAGAGAGAAGGTGATTGAAAAATGTGTGAAAGAAAATGAAAAACTGGAAATGACGGAGGAGTTGAAGAAAAAGTTTGGAGGCATGTGTGGATATTTATTGGAGAGAGGTATGAAGCCTGGGATTGTTGAGAATTTATCTAGAGAATCAGTGGTGGACCAATATAACAAGTTGAAAAGAAAAGAAAAATCAAAAAGGGTCCAAACTGAGAGTTCTAAGCAGGCTGAAGTAACAGATGAACCCAAAGCTAAGAGAAGAAGAATTCAAACTTTAAGGGAGAAGGCAAAAGAACAAGCCAAGTCAGTTGAAAACCCTACTCCTGAAGAAGTAAAACCTAAATCTGAGGATGAACAATTTCTCCCTTGGGAAAATGAAGAAATGATAAACATTCTGAGAAACATAATGATAAATCAAAGAGGGATGACTAAAGCAGACTTCAATGTCTTGGAAAAAGAGGATTTGAAGTACCTCTTTTATATACAAAAAGCTGAATGGGAAAAGGCCTTAAGGGAGGGTGAGAACCCAAGATACTATGATGATGGTAGGTTTGTACCTGCTGGATTAGCAAGAATCCCTGGCATGGATAAGATGTTAAGAGAACTTAAAGCAGCTGGACACAATGTTGTTGAACTTGATAACCTTCCTACTGAAATGGTAGAGGCTGTTTATGTAAAAGTTTTCAATTTGGGACCTCAAAAGCCCAAGAAGTCTATCCCTTTCAGGCCTCCACTTTCAAGAAGATTTCCAAGAGGTCAAGGAGGAAGAGGTGAATCAAGCAGTTCTACACATCAAAGAACCAGACCACAATCTGATGTGGATCTACCAAGAGAAATGTACTTTGACTCTGTTACTGGGACAATAAAGGTGATTATGGAGAGTAGACTATTGAGAGAGATTGTTGTTAAGAGTGACTTCCATGAATACAATGAAGAGCAGTTGAGAAGGATGGTCACTCTCAACTTGAATGATTACAGAGACAGAAACAGATTGGCAGGTAGACAGATGAATGATCTGTCAAAATTCTTGTATAAAGAAGCTAACAAAGGGTTCACATTCTTAAAATAGAAGAGAAACTGGAGAACAATCCAAACTCAGAAATCAAGAAGGACTGCAAAGTTGAAAAGAATGGACATAGCTGAGAGAGATTATCTGATGACAGTCTGAGATGAGAGCCCACTGTCAAATATGAATACTGGTATAAGTCTGGGAAGAAGGATGAGACGCCCCAACTACTCAGTTCATAGGAATGGTATAATTGTTGAAATTGAATACAAAGAGAATATTGATCATTTTGTACTTAGAAACTCAGATGGACAGATACCGGGGATCATCAAGAAAGATGAAGACTTGACCTGCCTGCACAATGAAGATCTCATGGATATAAGGGACTTGGCTATACCAGAAAGTCACACTCATTACCAAGCCCTTAATATCTTCAAAATGAAAGCTGCCTCAGAGATAATTAACCGCAGACAAGTCGTTCATAATGCAAGAAGAAGACAAGATGACTAGAATAGGCTTTGTTTTGTAATGTCTTCGGACAGCTTTTGATTATGTAACCTGTTTATGTCATTTGATTATGTAATTTGACTTTTTAATTTGATATGTATTTTGGCTAAGTGTATGTAACCATAGAGTTGATTTGGGTCAGCTGAGGTGTTCCAATCTAGGGGGAGATTGTTGAGTCAAAGATTTAACCAAAATGAGATATATGGAAGATTGGAATCTTCTCAACCTCCTCAGAATTCGCTAAGTAATGGATCCGGGTACACCTTGGAACTCCGAGCAAGCTTTTACTTAGCCGGGTACGAAATTTTGTCTATCGGGCAAGGTTTTCTTCTTAGTAGTCTTCTTTAGTGGGAATCCGAGCAAGGTTTGCAAATTAGTGTATTCCCGAGTAAGGTTCACTAATTTGATATGATCCGAGCAAGGTTCACTTTATCAAGCAGGTTTGTTCTTCAGAGCCAAGCATACTACTCTTCCGAGTAAGGTTTGGTTAACCAAGTCCAAGAAGCCAAGTGATTGGAAGACCGGGCAAGGTATTCATTAATAAGTATGGTCCAAGTATGCTTGATGATTTAAAGGAATATCTATAAGTAATATCGGGCAAGGTTCAGCTCAAGCAAGGAACTGTACTCCCGAGTACACTTTGCTAATAAGTCATTTTATAGCAAAGAGCTGAAAAGGACCATTGAAGAACAAGGTTGCTCGTAAGGATTTTTCGGGCTAAGTTTGATAAAGCCAAGAAGTCTGAAGTCTACCCGGTGAGTATTTTACTTGGTAAAATACTCTTCAAGTAAAGTTTACCCGGAAACTGATTCCGAGTACACTTCTATGTTACCAAGTCCAAAGGATGGCAGAGTACACAGCGTACTCGGAGAATGAAGAATATTGTAAAGCCTACCCGGAAGACTTGTTTTACACTTAGTTTATTTTATGATTATGTAATTTGAATATGTATGTACGTTTAGGGTTTCTAGAAGGAATGACAGTTGTCATAGGGTGGCAAGCCTATAAATAGAATGTTTAGGGCACGCCACCAAAGGGGGCACAATACAGATAAGACAGACACATTTATTGAGAGAATATTGTGTGACGGCTGTCCTAGGATTCCTTATAAACCCTAAATCGATTATCCTTTTGTATGATTAACGTTATATAAATGGAAATCTTTTGAGTGAATCCTGTTTTGTGCTTTCCACCTTTGATTATTAATCGCAGCCGTATGTTTGTTATTGATTCCGCCTTTAACAAACGGTTGTCTTTCTAAATATAGCAACCCGTCATTAACTCTCTTGTCGACACATCAACTTGTGTGAGTTATGGCATGATTAAGTAAGATCCAGCCAAGATTAGAGGGACCCGACAATTTCCATTAACTGTCTTAACACATTTTCCATTAGAATTTTGAATCATTTTCTAATTCGCTAACTCATTCTCTATAATGACTTAAGCCTAATTTGGCTAATTCGTTATCATTCAAGCCTGATTCGTTAGTTTAGTTCGTTACTTTTCATCATCTGATTCGTCCTCTGATTCGTTACCTTATCATGACGAATTGACTAAATAACGAATCACTTTATTCGTTATCCTCTATCGCTAGCCTAATTCGTTATCTAATGTGACCTGATTTGTTATCTTATATAACGAATGCGCAGATAACGAATTAAAGGTTCATTCGCTATTAAATCACACGAATTAGTCCCCTTCGTTATGAACGTGTAACGAATTGACCAATTCTAGCGAATCACCCATGTTCTTATCCAGACTTTGACTTGAGGTCAAAGTCAAAATTATCAAGAACACAAACTGGTCAACCGATCTTAGATCTGCAATTAAATCTTCGTTTCTTAACGAAACATCACGATTTTGGTATCATTGGATTCGGAATCACAGCGCCTACAAACCCTAACCATCAAACCGGCCAAACATCGATGTTTAAGGGGTGCAATTTAGGCATATAGGTTACGGGTTCTTTTAGGTTATCAATTAACCTATCAAATGCCGATCCATTTCAGTAATATTTGTTGTTTTGGATTCGTTTATAACAAACTAACACAGATCTATGATTTCCCAAATCAAACCGAACCTATAAGAACGATTTCTAAATATAAACGTACCTTAAACGAGTTGAATTACGAACACGAGCTGGTCCTTGATGTTATTTTGGTTCTTCACGACAATCTAGCACCAACAAGCTCGGGTTCTCGTCTTTGGATCTTGTTTCGGGTTATAGGATGGTGTGTGTGTGTGTTTTCCAATGTGTAGGCTATGGTGTAGAGAATGGATAAAAATGGTAAGTCTTAGGGTTTAAGGGGTATTTATACTCCCTTAAGCCCATGGACCTAAGGCCCATTCCATTTCTTATTTCATCTTCTAAAGTCCAAGCCCGCCTTCTATTAGTTTATTTATTTAAACCGATACACGACACATTATAAAATAAACGAAATTTATTTTATTAATTCTTTATAAAAAGTAGGATGTTACAGTATATTGTAGAAGATTGTAAAGAAAAACAAAACTCGAATATGCTTTCATTTTACAAAGTAATTTTTAAATCATTAAATTATAAATGTATGCTTAAAAGTCGATCCATTTTTTTAAAATCGATCCATTTATCTATTATTATTATTATTATTATTATTGTAAATTGTCATATAAATTTATAAATTATAAATATATGTTTTAAATCTATTCATTTATTTTTTTAAGTTAATTTAGTAAACTATATATATGTTAAAATGTAAGGATAATATATACCAATCACTTTCAGACATAACACAATTTATCATATTTAATTTCTTAGTTTTTTTATCAAGGATTGTTTCGGATTTTTTGTGGAACTTAAATTTGATTTTTATGGGTCAAAAGTTGGTAGATAGATTGTTTGGTACAAGATAACTACATTTAAGTAAAAATTTGTTACAGATAAAAAATGAGATGTCACACCCCACTTTAGGGCCTAGGCGTGTGACCACAAGTTGGTACATGTTTTGTAAATATATCAGAGTTGCGGTTTAAATTTAGCGGTAGTCTTTAATCAAATATTATTACTTTGAAAACTTATTAAAATCTCGGGTTTAAATACCCGCTTAATATTTCAAATACATTTCTTTATAAAACATAACTCTTTTGTAATATTTTGAAATAAAATATTTGAGCCATCAGATAGCATCTAATGACTATAACTCCAATCTTCTATTCCTTCTTGCTTGTCTGTTCTAACCTTTCTTGTTTCCCTGTAACATGGGTGTGAAAATACGTCAGCACAAAGCTGGTGAATAACGCTGACTCTAAAATCTCTTTTCAATACCTTTGTGAACCAACAATAATACCTTTGTGACTACTCATTAGGCACCCAACTAAATTGGGATCAAATTACCCTAAGTACCTTGTACAATTAATTATATACACAATATCATTTCTCTGAACAGTCCCGTAAACCTTTAGAGGCATGTTGATGATATGCATGGCCTCAGGGAAATGCCGAGTCACCATGTATGTTTGGATCCAGACACAAGTATACTCTTAATCAGAGTGTCCGTTTCTTATTATTGTACACAAAGTTTTAAACATTCAGACTCATTATAAAAGGTTTGGGGCGTATTCACCTGTCTGTTTATAATCGCTTTCTGATACTGATTCCTGTTTTCTGATTCTGCTTCTTGTTTTGTTACCTCGGACCTATAGTATGAGAATAACATTTTGTATAAATAACCAAATCAACGATCTAGCTTTAGAACTTTAGTCTATTTCGAATAGCTTTTACCTTGATAAAAGCATTTGTTTATTCAAAACATTTGGACCTTTAGTCCCTTTGTTTGTTTATCATTTACACATGATGTTTCTTCTTCAAGAAGAAACATTACTTTATAATATTATATTTCTTAACAATACAGAAATACTATTTAATTATATCCCTTGAATAAACTTGCTTATGTCTTAATCAAGAAGAAACTATGTTTTAACTATAACCTTTGCTTAAGAAAAGTTATTTTATTCTTAATCGAAATCAAGGTTTGGCTATAACTTCGACTATGGTCTAAGCCATTTATAATAATAATATAATAACTTAGGCAGAACCCCTTACCTCGCACGGGTATTCGGAGTTAGATATTCCTAAGTTTATACGGGCAGCACTTCTACTCTATGCACGTTTATCGAGACAATCTTGATTAACTCTTCTTGGCACGCAAATCGAGGCAACGTTCGGGTGTCGTCGGGTCGTGCACGTACTTCGAGACGGAATGTCGGGTTACTTTCTGGTGGCATGTATTTCGAGACGGAATGTCAGGTCGTGCACGTACTTCGAGACGAAAACGCCGGGTTTTTGGTAGGGATTACGAGGTTATGATTGTCGGGTCGGTGGCACGCAAAACGGTGTTCGGCACGCAAACCGAGGTAGAGAGAGTGTAAATTCTAGAGAGAGAGTGGTTGTGGTTAGGGCTGACCAAACTGCTCGCCGCTCGTTCATCGTTCACTCGAATTTTGCTCGAAAAATGCTCGTTCGATTTCGGCTCAGTTTGCAAGTGAGCCGTTCGGCTCGGTTTGGTTTAAAAGCAATCCAAGCACGAGCAAAGCCTCGCTCGGTTTGGTTCGGTTCGTTTTGCTCGAATTAATTTTTATGTATTAGTTTATATATAAACTTTATGTATATATATATATAAACTTTATGTATATATATAAGAGTATACTATTTTTTAAGGTTTTTAAAATTTCACTCTTTTGTGTTGAATTCAAAGTTTAAATTTAAACCATAGCCACTCGTTTTATATACATGTTTTATTGTTAACTATGAGTTTTATACATTTTAAAGATGAAAGTTTAGACAATTTAGAGTTGAAAGTTTTGAATTAATGATAATTTGAAGTTTTAGAAATTTAAAATTGGAAACTTTTTAAGAAATCAAGCAAAACCAAACCAAACTAAGCCGCTCGGTTTCAAAACCAAACCAAGTTCAAGCATAAAGATTTCGCTCGTTTCTTTAAATTCAATCCGCTCGGTTCGGCTCGCTTTCAAACCAAACCAAGTATGAGCATGCACGCGTTCGGTTCGGTTCGTGAACAGCCCTAGTTGTGGTGTGCATGCAAATGAGCCGACCCCCTATTTATATCCAAATTTGTGTCCCATCGCGGTACGCGATGGGCACCTTTTTCAACACCGTCGCGTACCACGACGGGTACCATTCTGACACGTGTCGCCACGTGGTCTGACACATTCTGCCACGTGTCCTGGTATGCTGCCACGTGTCACCAGAGTGTGACACGTGTCTCTGAGTCATCACGGCCCATCGTGTACCGCGATGGCCGTCTTCTTGGACTCATCGCATAGCGCGATGGGTTCCTAGATAATTATTTTCAGTTTTAGTCCTTTATCTTTTGATAGCTTGTCATTTCTAGTCTAATTCTCGTTGTCCAAAAATACTAAGGCGGCTCTTAAGCGGCTCGCGGCGATGCGAGTGTGCGAAATGCAAAGTGCGCCATCAAAGCGCCACATTGCGCCCAACGCCCTTCGCCGTAGCCGTCGCCTTCGCCATCGCCTGAGCCCGTGCGCGTGCGCGTCAGGTGCTAAGCACCCTTCGCTAGGACCACTTGGTGCATGATATTCATAAAAGAATATTACTATGGAAACTTTTTTTCTTAAAAAGTGTTTCCATTTCTCTACCACTTTCCATGTGGGTTGGATTCCATTTCCCTTATTTATACCCAAGTGTAAGGCTTCCACTTTCTTACACATTTCCATGTGGGATGAAATTTCCTTCATGTAAAAAGACTTAACTTATGAAATATTTTTATTTCCTTATGTTTCTTATATTTCCTTATTTAATATTTTCTCATTACTTATCTTGAGATTATTTTTGATCCCTCAACTTTCCTAAGTTGTCAAATTTGGATCGAAATTTTGGGGATGTTACATGAGAAATCCGAGTATTTTTAAAATTTTGAGAATGTAAATAGATTTATTGTCAAATTTGTTACGGGTTGAAAGTGTTGACTTGAAAATACCAAACATATGAAAGTTAGAATTTTATTCATGATTTAATTTTCAAGTTTCGACATGCCACCAGGCATATCAATGCTTCTAAATTTTATCAAATTTGAAATATTTGTGGCAGCATTAACTTTTCCTCCAATGATCATAACGTTGTACGGGAAGCATGTCATGCAAAAATATGATCAAATGAAACAAAATATTCACAAAATTGAATGGGTTAACATGTTATTTTTTATGTTGTTATTATGACAAAGTCGAGAAGCCTTCTAATACTTATCAATATATTTTCCATGGTGTAGATCAAAAAAACATAGTTCTTGAAGAACATCCGTCGTTACATTTTAATGTTCACCTTTCCTTCGATAGGTGATAAATTGATAAATATATCAATAAAGGTAACGCTCCTTCTGTATTTAGGATGAGTGGTTAGAATCGGTGGCGGATCCAAAATTTTTTTTCATAGGGGTTGGATATTTTTAAGTGTTGGTTGTCTATCGCTAAATATTACGGTTTTTTTCTGGATTGGTTCAGGTCGATCGGATCGGGTTACAAATAAAATGATAAAATTAAATTGAATTGCATATACATTATGAACTACAAGTTTTCATTTTTTGAAACTAGTGGGGAACATTGGATAAAAACACGGGCTAGACTCAATATGTAAAAATTAAATTCATAAACGGAGGGGGGGGGGCGATTCAAAACTTTTGGACAAGACTGGATAAATTTACACAATGTATAAAAATTTCGGAAAAATAACTCATTAATTTTACACTACTGAGCAAAAATACATGATGAGAGGGGGATACCCTTGGCCCTTGTTATTCACCCATGTTGGAACCCAAATTATTGTATAATCTGGATAACACATTTATAAACTCTTTTTCAATATAAGAATTACAATCATCGCTCCTATACTCATTACTAATTTCTTTACATTTATATTCCCATTACCAATTTCTATACATAAATCAAACCACACGTACTTGTGTACCAAAAAAACCTTCTAAGCACTTGTAGTTGCGACATGTAAAACAATAGCTTACTTATATTTATTTAGATAGATAGAAAATATTTATATTTATGAAAGGATAAATAGATAGAAAATATTATGACCATATTTATATAACTTCATAATATAAATCTAATAAGAGTGTAAATAAGTTTATGTAATATATAATTAAATTAGTTTTTATTCCCTGTATTACGTGGGCTGTTTTATATTGTTCATTAATATTTATATACCTTTTCGGAGTTTAATTTTATTTATTGTAAGGAATTTATAATATACTTAGAGTTTGATGATAAAATAGTTTCACAATAACTAAGATATTATAATATGATTTAAAAGTTATCTGGGTTTGGTAAGACCCAAGACCCACTTAATACAAATAAAATTAATTTATATGCACCTAATATATATTAAGCATGATGTAATACGTTTTTTTTCAGAAAGAAATTTACTTTGTTGTGTGACACGGGGCTTAAAGCAAAAACAAGACACGAACCCATGGTTTTAGAAAAACCTAACAAAATTGAGTAAACCACAGCAAAATCAAATGATGAAACAATGGCACGAATCCCTTGTTCTTCGCCCTTGCAAACAACAACGCTTCACTACTAATCAAACCACCACCGGATATAATTCTCAATCTGAAACCCCAGATACCTCACCAGTTCTATCACAAACCCGGCTAA
This sequence comes from Bidens hawaiensis, assembly GCF_021521415.1. Classification (NCBI taxonomy): domain Eukaryota; kingdom Viridiplantae; phylum Streptophyta; class Magnoliopsida; order Asterales; family Asteraceae; genus Bidens; species Bidens hawaiensis. The sequence goes on from NW_027491175.1 coordinate 1,736,540, forward strand.
CTGGCATCTCATTTCCTCTAAACCTAACTTCAGAACCTCAACCTGAAACACCACCGCAACGCCACACAATTGGAATAGTTCAGGCCGCGAAGCTTCGTAAAACTCGAGACTTCGCCAATCGGTTCGACCTTCCAATGGCGACGCAGGAGTATATTCGCAAGGCGGTTGAGGATCCGGAGGAGGATGAGGATTTTAAGCGTACTCCGTGGCTGTCTGCCGTTGAATTTGTTAATTCGGATGGTACTATTACTTACTCGACTGCTCTTGTTTTTTTAAGTTAGTTTGATACTAATTTGCGAGTGTACATTGTTTTGTTGAATGAAGGTATGATTGACTCTGGTTTGATTGCACATTTGGGAGATATAAACAAGTGTGAGGAAACCGGAAAACTAGATCTGGTATTGTTGTAGTGAGTGTATTTTATTGATTGATGTTTCTCTGTGTCATGTTGTAATTTAGATAGGGAAAATTCTCAAAATGCCCGTTTTGAAGGGAGAGAATCTAATTATGTTCCCAAATTGAGTAAATCCCAAAATGTTCCCCCCTCTCAAACAGGTCGTGAATACGTGTTTGAGAGAGGACATTTTGGGATTTAATCGATTTGGGGACATAGTTGGATTCTCTCTCTTTAAAACAAACATTTTGAGAATTTCTCTAGATATTGGTCAATGTCAATTCGGGTTTGAACATTATAGTTATATCCATTGCATGAATGAGGGAAAATCGCTTCAATTGTCTGGATTTTAGTCAACATGTAACAGTTTTGATGATAAAATTGTAGGAAACAAATGCTAAGATAGATTAAAATTAGCTACAAAAATATGATGCATGTACCAGCGTTCAAGTAGTTTCAGTCATCAATTGTAGTTGGGACTAATGTCACTAATGATCCTTTAATCACATGTGGTCTTCTTAAGATCAAAAAACAAAGACATCTAGCAAGACAGTTGTTTAAGAAATAGAGTAATCTATGAAGGGAGACAATAGAGGTTAGGAAAAGTATAATATTGATTTTTGTTTCAAGCAAATCTCATATATTGATACTTAGTTTGAGTGATACAAAATGTCTAGTGATCCAATATTAATCTCAAATCTCAAGATCAAGCAAATCTCTTTTGATAGAAACTAGAAAGTGATGTGCAAGACCAGATTGTCGGTTACACGCTTGAGTAAAATGTTGTGTAATATGGTTTGATTGCAGGTTATATAAGCACAATTTGTTATTCTTTTGTTCAAATGTTAATAAGATGTATTTGGAATGTAACAGGTTGTTGCTGTTATCAAGTCTTGCACTCCGAATGGGCTTGGTGATATGATGGTGACACTGAAAGTAAGGATCTGCTAATTTTTGTCTGTTAGCAGGTTAAGTTTATGTTTTGTTACTTATTTGTTTGTTATAAGCTTTAGGATCCAACTGGTACGGTTTTTGGTACTATTCATCACAAAGTTCTTACGGAAGGAGACATTAGGAAGGGTATTTGTGTAGGATCTGCTCTCATACTCTACAAGGTTTGTTATTTCTGTCTATTCATGGGCAAGTTGGGCAACAAGTCAAAATGAATTCGCTTTAGAACATGAAATTTTTATTACATGGTCAAAACTGGCCGGGTTGGGCTGACTCAAAAAACCGTACCGAAACAAACGGTTTGGTTTTATGTTTTCTTATAGAACCGATTTTTCGGTTTCGGTTTTCTGGTACTAAAAACCGAAATACTGAACCAAAACAGATGTTTGGATTTTCAGTTTTAATTTTGATTATTAGGTAATATTACAAGAATTTAATTAATAGTATGGTTCAAATATTTTAGCCCAAACGTATAACAATCAATATTGTTTTTTTTTCATTTCAGTTATTTCAAGCCCAAATGGTAAAACCACAATAACTGAAAAAATCGAAACGGAACGGTTTTAAAAACAAATTTTCGCTTTTTGGTTTGGTTCTCTTAAAACTGACCTAAACTGGTTTAGGTTGTAGCTATTAATGTTGTCAAAAAAGGCCGGGTTTGGTTTACCTACAACAATATTATAATAATGTTATGTTCCCTCTTCTTTGAATTTTGAAAATAATTACTGTATTAACTGTTAATACAGTTATCAAACCTATTTTTATCAAAATATTATTTTATTAATGATAGGGTTCATAAGAGGATAAACGTATTTGAATGCATGTTGGGTCACTTTTAACTTGACTCGTTCCAATTTTAATCTAGTTGTTAAGGTTACCATTTGACTCCTTAAATTAAATGTTACACTATTTACTTCATTTTCTAGATAATTGTTAAAAGTATCTGTTCTAATCCAATTAAATTTATACTAGTTTTATGTGATCTAGGTTTCTGTAGTTTCCCTTTCGCGGTCAACTCATTATCTTAACATTACGAAGAGGAATTTGGTAAAGGTACATATATATTTTTTTCTGTAGTTGTCTTGTTAATTTAATTGCCTTTGTTCATTTGTTATTATTGATTTATGGTTGTGACAACAAACATGCATTGTACTATTTTATCTTTTCAAAAGCTTTCAAATGTTGTTATAAGGCTTATTGCTCTATGCTTTTTCATGTTTTTTGCATTATGTAATAATCACCCATGTAATGCATAAAACATTAGGAAAGAGATTCGAGCTTCCTTAGCCAAATTCCCAAGTTGTTTGACCGAGTCAACTTGCGAGTTGACTTTTTTATACTGCTTTCTGAAACTACGTAAGAAATTGATACTATCTGAATTTTGAAGTAAAGTCAAAAGAACTATGAATCTATGATTGATTAAATGGGTTGAAAGTTGTCCAATGTCTATTTTTAATGCATAAAATCTCATAAGTTGTTTTATTCAAAGATTTAGATTGTTATTACCATAATATTGTTATTGAATTTTGATACGTACCCACAAAGCAGTCAACATAATTAAATAGTTACCTATGCAGTTAATGCCAAAAAATAGCGGATATCGGTCAATGACCGATATCTGAGATATTGCGGTGGGATAGCGGTATATATATATATATATATAACACCAAAAGTTATCTAATAATAAATCTTAAGTCTTAATACCAAAATCATAAAAGTCAATAGTTCAAAACACAAAGTAACAATATTTTTAATTTAAGACATGATACAATCCCTTAATCGAAAGCCATAAATATATAAGCATCAGCAGCGGCTGAAGAAACGGGTATCGGAGATGAGCATCAGCAGCACTGAGGTATTTTTAGGGCAATAAGCTGATCGTTCAATAATAATCATAATGAAATTGGGCTTACAGTTTGGGCCAAAAAAAGTAACAATTGGGTCAAAAATATTAAACTGATAATCTCACCGCTATTTCCGATATATCGGTGGCCAAATATCGGCGAAATAGCGGTAAATAGCGCCGCAAATATTGGAACCGCTATTTGGACCGATATTTCGACCGCTATTTTACCGCCGGACCGATAACCGCTATAGCACCGCTATTGATAGCATAGACAGTTACCAAAAAATGGGTCAACTCAATTATTCAGTTACCAAAAATAGAGGAGCAAATCATGGGACGGTTTTTACCTTTCTTCTTGTTATAATAGTGTAGAGATTATGGTTATGGATATCTATGTTTATTGTTAATTAAAATTAAGGTTTATAAACCTTGTATTTGGAGATTTGCCATCTCGAATTGGCTAATCGGAGATCAAGCCTATCTCGAATGTGGCTAGTTATCTTAGTTCCCGTAATTTAGATTTCTGGTTTCTATTAATGGTTCCATTGCCGGGAAACACGATGGTGCATACCCGGAATAACCAGAAGGAAGGGAAGGCAATGATGTTCATCATGATACAATCGCTGCTCAGTTGGCAGTTATAGCGACTCGACTTGAGTCCATGGAAGCCTTAAAGGACGATATTGCAGCACTCAAATCACAGGGCATGTCTAAGGACAAATCCGGCGGTGGTTATGGAAGATATGAAGTCGGCGATAACTCCTGGAACCACAACCGAAACCATCGTTCATACAAATCGACTTTCCAACCTTCTCCTCTGGCGATCCAAGTGATTGGATTTTGAAGGCTGAAAGGTATTTTCGTTATTACCAAATTCCTTGTGATGAACGGGTTGATATCGCTCTAGCGCATCTCGAGGGGGAAGCTTTGGATTTGTACTCGTGGTTGTCTCCCAAACGAGCTCTTATATTTTGGAATGATTTGGTTCATGTTCTGCAAAAACAATTCGGTTCCGTTGAATTCCAGAACCCTGATGAGCATCTTTGTAGCATTAAACAAACTGGCACCGTTCACGAGTATAGGCTGGAATTAACCAAACGGGCTGCCAGGGTATCTAATTGGCCCGATAATTGCCTACTTGGGGTATTCTTAAATGGGCTTAAAGAGTAGCTGAAAGTTGAGGTTCGAATTCATAAGCCTCAAACGGTTTACAGTGCTATGAGACTTGCTATAGAATATGAATCCAGGTTGGGACAGAACCACTCGAGGCTGTTACCTGATTCTTTTGCACCTTCAACTACGGGTCACCGATGTAAAACGAAAATATTTAGAATGCTAGAGGCTGCAGATGAAGAAGTTAAGACTTGCCCAGCAGAGGAAGAGGAAGAGAATCATGATGACAATTTGGTTGAAATCAGCCTACACGCCATTACAAACAATTTATCAATTCCTTGTGGCAGGTCTAATGGACCTATTACAAGGCCCTCATCGAAGATACCCACCACACTTACGGTTCTTCAGGATATAAATTGGAAAATCTACCTTCAACAACATCCCGTTTCAGCTCATCCATGGGCCTATGATGTCGGTAAGAATGCAATTGAATGGCTTATCGCTTGGCTACCAAATTCAAGCTGGAGTTACAATGATATGCCACACTCTATGAAGTGGGTATATGAAGCGAGTGCGGCTACCATTGAATGGCTTATTGCTTGGCACGCCAAATTCCTTCTTTTCGACTTGAAGACAAGTCGTTTCTCCGGGCGGGAAGTATTGATACGTACCCACAAAGCAGTCAACATAATTAAACAGTTACCAAAAAATGGGTCAACTCAATTATTCAGTTACTAAAAATAGAGGAGCAAATCATGGGACGGTTTTTACCTTTCTTCTTGTTATAATAGTGTAGAGATTATGGTTATGGATACTATGTTTATTATTAATTAAAATTAGGGTTTATAAACCTTGTATTTGGAGATTTGCCATCTCGAATTGGCTAATCGGAGATCAAGCCTATCTCGAATGTGGCTAGTTATCTTAGTTCCCGTAATTTAGATTTCTGGTTTCTATCAAATTCACACTTGATTCATTGTAATTTAGTGTTTGGTAACAGAGATATAATTTAGTAATGAAAAGTCTTCTCACTGACAAGCTTTTCAAGCCCTTATTACTGATAGGTATTCTACAAGGATGGTGGATCATCACAAAAACAGACATTTCATGGAACCATAAATGCTGCTCCTCCTTCACAGGTATTTTATGTAGACTTTATTTGTACTGCTTTCTGAAAAATCTTATGAAATTGGTACTATCTGATTTGAAGTAAAATTAAAAGAATTATGAATCTATAACTGAGTCAAATGTTGAAACTTGAAAGTTGTACAAAGTCTATTTTTAGTGTATAAATCTCTTCAAATGTTTTATTAAAAGATTTAGATTGTTGTTACTGTAATAATTATCTTTAAATTCATAATTAACGCATTGTTTATTTAAAAATAAATGGACACAAGTGCCAGTGGGCCTTTACTTGTCTTTGTTCATGTCATGATCATTTTTCTCATGTTTTGGGTCTTAAATCTGATTTCTTTACGCTCTCACTATTACTCAGTTTGTTTGCTTTGTGGATCGGTACATATTTGTTTTCGCTCATTTCTGTTTAAGATTCTTTGGAGAAATAATGTGTGATAAATTTGATAAAAGTCATTAAACTGCGGATGAAAAGGGTTTTTGGGGTGTTGATCTTAAGCGGTCTTGATATAGTGCGCTTTGCAAAATAGATTCGAGGCCTCAAGGGAGTGATTAATGCCAAGTGTTTGGTAACAGAGATATTACTATTAACAAAAAGTTCTCACTGGCGTGTACCAATTTTTATAAACAAGCAAAGTTGTAAAACCAAATATGATGTTAAAATATTATGAACTAACATGCTTACCAAACCATTATTATTGATAGGCACTCTACAAGGATGGTGGATCTTCACAAAGACCGACATTTCATGGGACCCTTAATGCAGCTCCTCATTCACAGGTGTTTTTTGTAGTTGTCTTATTGGTTGTGTCTTCATTCGTTCATTGTTATGGATTTACTGCTGCGACAACAAGCTTGCATGCTACTGTTTTATATCTTAGATTACATGATGCTTTAATAAATTGTTTTACGCTGTAATAATTAAGGTTTATCGTTTATTTCTCCGTGATTTGGATAATAATAATATAATATAAATATAAATATGAAGAACCTGATGTATATTCAGTGCATCTTTTGCTGTTCGGGTTGTAAGGGATGTAGATTAAACACACCAATTGACGTCTATATGCACATACAAACTATAATAGAATACCCAAGTACTCACATTTGAGGTTAAGAAGCATCAAGTTCTGAGAAAGGGTTTGAAGCAGGATTAATCTGTATGCGGTTTGAAAAAACTTCAGCAAAAATATGACAAATATGCTAGTGGGAGTGATTGATAACAAGTATTTGGTAACAGGGATATTATAATTTTGTAAATAAAATTTTTATCGGTAGCCCGTACCAATATCTATAAACAAGCAAAGTTGTAAAAATGAAACTCGGCTATTAATGTTAAAAGAATATGAGCTTTTCATGCTTTCTAAATATTTTATGTGATGTTAATGAAGATTCATGGTTATTGACAGGTATTCTACAAGGATGGTGGATCTTCACAAAGACAGACATTTAATGAAACCATAAATGCAGCTCCTCGTTCTGGTATTTGTCCATTCTTTCTTTTAGATGCGGAAATTTCGACTGGCCCGCTTACTTATAAAGGTGTTGATATGGACACGGGTTGTGTTTATTAGTTAAAAGGGGTGTGTTATTGTTTTAACATAAACATTTTGACTAGTTTACCAATTTGAAATTAGAATAAAAAGTAATTATTTTGTAAGGTCAGCCCGTTTAACCCATCTATGACAACCTGACACTCATTCACCGTTTTAAGAGCTCGAGTATTATTTTTAAACGAGCTGAGTTGAGCTCTGTTCTTTTTAAGAGCTCGAGTGTTATTTTTAAACGAGCTGAGTTGAGCTCGGATCTTTTTTAAGAGCTCGAGTATTATTTTTAAAGCTTGAGATCGGCTTGAGCTTGGCTTGGGGACGAGCTGGACTCCTTTTATATATTATTAGTTATTTTTATCTCAATTTTATACACACTATTTCTTATTATATAAATATAAATTTAGTATATTATGTCAAATATTTAATAATAATAGGCTTGTTTTGGCTCATGAGTCAACTTGAGCTCGATAAGTATAGCTCGGGCTTGAGCTGGGGCTCGTTTATTAAACATGCATATTTTTAGGCACAGGCTCGAGCTTGTTTAATCTCGACCCGGTTCAAGCCTTAAGCGAAGTGAGCCGATCTCGATTACATCACGATCAACTTCTTTTGATCCGTTGAACAAAGCGGTCATCATTCTTCTTTTTTTAGTTGTGCTATTCTAAATAATATTTCAACATCTAACAGGTTACAAGTCTACAGAACTTTTTTCACAAGATCCTGGGCGGGGTACCCCATTATTAAGCAGCGCGTTTTCTCTTGAACGAGGAGCAGAAGGAATCGTGAGTAGAATGAAAAGAAGTAATACCAACAATGAACAGGAAAACATGAGTTACACCAACACAACTACAACTAACAAAGACACAAACCTGAAGATTGCCCAAGACATGGAAATCTTAAAAGAAGCAAATGTTATAGAAAACGTTGGACCGGGACAGCTGAAAGAAGGGTTTCCAAATGTACATGGATGGACAGATGAACAGATACAAGAAATCTCAGATTGGGATTTTAACTAGCTCTTACATAGATCTTGGTATGTTTCTTCCTGGTTTTCTGTGAACAATACTCTTGCAAATATGGCGTCTGGGGTCACGATTTAGAAATGTTTTCTTATACAATATATTTTGTTGCTTCACTAACTGGTGATAATTTGAGAGGTTAAACTACGATAAAACAAAATGTTTAATAAAGATTACAATAGGTCTCTTTATATAGACTATAATATTACACCTTAGTAAGACATATTCTGTTATATTTTGTTTTGATGGCAAAAGTTTGGCCACTCCTTTGAGCCCTTCTAGTACTGCTGGTTCATATTTTGGTCTTTTCAGCCTGATCAAATATTATCCGAGCCTATATGTGAAATGAAACATACAAACTGTCAGAGCATATCTCATACATAGCAGCGTTATTGGTACAGTCCATTAGAGGTGCACAAACCGGTTTCTTTTCCCCGGAAAAGGAACTGGTTCTGGGTTTGATCAGCAAAATCAAAGAACCGGGTCGGGTAGGAACCGGTTCCGGGTATGGTCGGGTTTTCACAAGTTTTGCAGGTTTTTATCGATTTTTGACCAGGTGGGGTCCGAATTTTGACCGGGTAGAGGTTGAACCGGTTCTGGTGGGTCTGGTTTTTCTGAGGAACTGAATCCTGTTTTGTACCTGTGGGTAGGATACTCCGCCGGGACACCCGGGTTGAGTCCGGAACCAGGTTTTATGCCCAAGTCTACGGTCTATGGAGGGTGAGCCCATATGCAAAATGATGGCAGCTTAACTTTTGTTGGTATATCAGACATAATGTTACAACCAAATCCAAACCAAACCAAACCCAACCCTTTATTTCCTTATAACCATTACACAAACAAGCAAACATTGGAGTTGTTATTTTAGAGGCAAAAAAAAAAGATGAATGCGAAGTATCCAAAATCAAATATCAGAATACAACAGATTCCGATTCAGTAACAGAGAATCAGGAGTGTATAACGTGAACCGGTGAGGTGTAGGACTAAAATATGGATCAAATCTGGCCACATTGTATGGTGGTGGCGGAACCACAACACCACCATCAACCACACAAGAATCCCCCAGAGGGCTGCCATGCTCCTCAGTCACCACCGAGGACGACTCACTATCCTCTACATTCTCTAGATCTTGATTTTGTCTCTGATCTTGGGTCGGTTGAGGGGTGTATCCGGTGAGTTTTTGAACTAGCGCCATGAAATCGCATGGGCGCGTATGGATCACTTTTGGCGAATGTGTGTAGATGATGACGGGTGGCGGGGGCTGTTGTTGATGGGTTTTGTTTGTGATACCGTCATAGGTTGTGGATGGTCCGGTGGCGGCGGGTGGCATTAGACGGTGGCTGAAATTAGTGTCTATGTTAATATTGAGTGGCTTTTGGTGGTTGTCATGTTGTTTTGCATGGCATTGTGTAGGGCTCATGGTGGAATTGAAGTTTAAGATTGGTGGTGGAAATGGAAAATAAATGTAGTAAGTTTTAATGTTTTATAACGTAAAAGGGGGTAGTGTTTGTTCGAAATTTCCTTTTTTTAAGGCGGTTGTTAATGAAATAAAAGAACATAAAAGTGTCAAGTATTAAAATATTATCTAAAGTTAACATTAATTGTATCATTTTATAGCTAAAGGAAAATGTTATTGAGTGCAAACATGATTTGATTAGTTCTTAATTTGTATATATACTTAACAACTGAAATCCAAATACAAATTGAATCTAGCACTAATTGATTCTAATTTGAATGAGCTACTTATGCGTGATTGAAATTATCAATTATAAGATAACAATCAAACCGATCCAGCGCGACATTGATCGGAATCGGATGAGCAAGTTAATAAGAATGAAAATAGATACATATAGTAGAAATATTGAAAAAAATATATGCACTTTTAATGTTTAAATCCAATTACCTAATTCATTTATTTAATTACTTTTTTTTAAATTAAAGCCTTTTTATATATAACACAACCGAGCTACATCTGGATAATGGTAAGCGAGCAACAAGTTGCGCCGCTATCCCCTTTTGAATCACAAAGCCTATTCTACTAAATATAAATCCTTGGTTTCTCAGGCTCTGCGAATCGCTGTGGACCACCTCTGCACCCGCAATTTTTTTACTTAAGATCCAAATTCTTTCTGCTCTGCGAGTCACTGTGGACCACCTTCTGCTCTGCGAGTCACTGTTTAAAAAATTAATTTTTTAAACACGAAATTTTTTTACTTAAGATGCGCACAAAATTTTTTAACGATTCTCAGGACAGTCATGACGAATCCGATGGACAACGAGTCACGGGCACCTAACGAATATGTGACAGAGTATGCAACACAATTTTATAAGATCGTGATTAATAACACATCGCTTTATACCCAATGTTTGCCATCCTTTTCATCAATCTAAAATTACAATATTTTGATGTGATATTATATCCGTTATAAGCTTGAGCTATATATTGCATTCATATAACAAACGGTGGAATTTTGTTTGCTTTTTTTAAAAAATATTCAGAACCTGTAAATTATACTAATCTTAAACGGTTAATCTTACTCAAGAAAATTCCAATATAAGGCCTAAGTCCAGTAAATTACATTAATTACCAACTTAGAACATAAGCCTCGTAGGTTAATCTTGTGTTAGGCCCAATTAAAAAAATTCACAGTCGATATTGCTCAAATTAACTCGAACTAGACGCTACACAAACATATAGGCGCTTAGACGGTAAAAAATAAATAAGTTGAAGTTTTAAGGGCCCGTTGTTTTAAGGCTTAACTATGTCCAATTCGTCAAATGTGATTGGGAACTCATTCAAGACGCAAGGAATATTATGTGTTGTAACTATTTCATAGTCATAACGCGGATAATCCAAACCATAATCAAACAAGTCCGCGGGCGATAACTCGACGTGGTTCTGGCGATAACTTTTCCTCCTACAGTCTCTTCTTGAACGCTTTAGTACCACAAGGAAGTATGCATTCTTTTCTTGCATTAAAACCATGAAATCGACTTTACTTGTGATGATAATCTTGCGGGGAGTCCGGTTTTCGACTAAGTAAGTGGTGAGGTTATTATAGGATATACCGATCATCTCTTTGAGCGTTGTTCGGAACTCTTGAAAGTTAATGGTGGGGTGGATCACGATCTTGCCGATGTTTACTTGGCGCTCTCCGTTATATAGAACCACCGGGAACTCGACGGCTTGATCCATGTTCTCCGATGATCGAGTTTCTTGTGAATTAAGGTTTAATGGTTTGTGATGGTTCCTTCCGAAGGGGGTTTATCATATATATAATTATATATATATATATATATATATATATATATATATATATATATATATATATATATATATATATATATATAGGGTTTCGGTTGGTTTAAATATGGTAAGTTCTCAAAAGTTTTAAAAGGCAACGTTTTGGGTTTAGCCTCTGGATCCTTGGGCTCAAGTTTGTTTTTATTATTATTATTATTATTATTATTATTATAATATATTTATGAATACTAGACGGATGCTCGTGCGAAACAGCGGGTGTTTGAACGCAGACCCTATTAATCACGTAACAAATATGAATGTTTATGATTCGTTTAAAACCTTGAAATTGTTTAAACCGGTCATTGGTTTGGCTTCTTCTTTTTTCTTTTTACTTTCGGTTAGTTGGTCGGTTTCAAAAATTTTAAAACGTAGTGAACGGTTGATTCACGGTTTATACTGGCCATAGAAACCAGGCAAAACTGTAAATGTTGAATGCATTTTAATCTTTTTTATTATTAATTTTAGACATGTTTTGTTATATATATTAGATATAGTTAAAATGTAATTGACCATAATTTTTATAATACAAATAACTTGCTATTACAACTAGAGATGGCAATGTGAGTGGGTTGGGTTGTATTTGGGTGATGGGTCAGGATGTGTATGAGGTCAGGATGGATTTTTAAAATAGAGGGCTAGGATGGATATGGGTCAAGATGGGTAAAGCTAACCCATCTTGACCCAAGTTAAGGTTGACATACAAAGGGTTTAAAAACCCCTCAAAAAAATATTCAAAAAAACTATTAAAAAAATAATAACTCAAAATATAAATAAAAAAAAACAAAATGTAAAATAACTAAAAATTTTCCCCCGTCATCCTCGTTCATAAAAAAAAACTCGTTTTGTACCAGTGCAGGTTCGAGTTTTTCAGGTTTTTTTTCCCGGTTCGGTTTTGTTTTTTTCATTTCGGTCGGTTTCGGTGTTCGCTCGGTTTCAATGATTTCGGTTTCGATTTCTCAGTTTTTCGCTTTCAGTGTTGTTTTGTTTTAGTCAGTTTTTTCAGTTTCATTTCGTTTTTTCAGTTTCATTTATTTTGTTTTATTTTATTCGGTTACGTTTTAGTTTTTTGTTTCGTTTTGGTAAGCTTTTTGATTGCATTTCGCTTTTCTTTGTTTCGTTTTAGTCAGTTTTTCGGTGTCATATCGGTTTTTTTGTTTCGTTTCGGTCGTTTTTCTATTTCAGTTCAGTTCAGTTTCGTTTCGTTTTTTTTGTTTCGTTTTGGTCAGTTCAGTGTTTTTGATTTGGTCAGCTTTTCAGTTGTATTTCGCTTTTTTTTTGTTTCATTTTGGTCGTTTTTCTATTCCGGTTCAGTTTCGTTTTGGTTATTTTGTTTCGTTTTGATCGGTTTTCTATTTCAGTTCAGTTTCGTTTCGATTTTTTTGTTTCGTTTTGGTCGTTTTTCTATTTCAGTTCAGTTTCGTTTCGGTGTTTTTGTTTTGTTTTGGTCGGTTCAGTGTTTTTGTTTTGTTTTAGTCAACTTTTCGGTTTCATATCGGTTTTTTTTGTTTCGTTTTGTTCGTTTTTCTATTTCGATTCAGTTTTGTTTCGGTTCAGTCGATTCGGTGTTTTTGTTTAGTTTTGGTTAGCTTTTCGGTTGCATTTCGCTTTTTTGTTTCGTTTTGGTCAGGTTTTCGGTTTCATTCCGGTTTTTTGTGTTTCGTTTTGATCGTTTTTCTATTTCTGTTCACTTTCGTTTTTGTTTATTTGTTTCGTTTTAGTCGGCTCGAGATTTTTGTTTCGTTTTGATCGTTTTTTGGGTTTCGGATGAGTTTTGTTAGCACATGATAGTTTGGGTATTTTGAATTAGATTAAATTTGGATAACTTGGATATTTTGTTTTGACCCATTTTAACCTACAGATGAAACTCACTTTTATATTTCCAACCCATCCTGACCCATTTGAAGAATTTTTATGATACATCCTAACCCATCTTACTTTTAAAGTTTATCCATCTTGACCCAAAACAATCCATTTGGGTTGGGTTTGCCACCCTTAATTACAACTTTAAATTAACTTAGCTGCAGTATGAATTTTTTTGTAATTTTTGTTATTATTTCGCGTCATGTGTCTTTCATTAATTTTTACCATTTATGTGGCTAAAATTATCATTCTTTATTTATGATCATCTCAAGTATCATATTATGTTGGTGTTTAGTTAAAATTGATGGTATAGTTAAATTAATAATCATTTTAAACTAAATTTATTATGAAAGTTTAAATTGTGAAACCAAACTGAAACCAGACCGTTGGTAACGACTCGACGGTTTTAACTTTCAATGGTTCGGTTTGGTTTTGGACTACAAAAAATCGGTACTAACGGTGGGGCCCACAAGTTTAACTTAAAAATCATCAAAACGACACTGAAAGCCCCTACGTAACATACTAATTTATTTAAATTGAAAAAATTATAACAATATCATATTCAATTTAAAGAGAATAAAATGTAAGTTTTTATGGTGCAATATTTTTATAAAAATATTAACGTATGAAAAGGTTATCGTCGTTAAAAAATCATGGGTGAGAAGTTAGTTTAAAGCTTAAATTAAAAACATAATATGATTAAAGATAAGGGGCCAAATTTGTAAGTTGAATGAATTGTGTTTAAAAGACAAGTTTACCCCTACTAACACATGTACTTTATGCATTAGCATTTGTAAACTCTTAAAATCAAGTGTTTTATTTATGGAAAATTCCCAAAATAGCCTTTTTTTATAGAGAGAAAGTGCAAAATAGCCCTAAATTTTAAAATATTCCCAAAATAGTCCATCTAATTTGGACTGAGCAGACGAGATCTGAAAAAAATCCTCCGACCAATAAAATTTAGACAAGTGTCAAAATCCGACGAGATTTTAAAAATATTGGGGACCAGTCCATATTTCTTATTAAAAGTTCTTGAAATTAAACAGTCTTGCCAGACGGTCTTTTAATGTTTCCTAACGTGTCCCCACAACTTCCACAAACATAGGAAAATGTGCCTTTAAATTTAGTCTTTCAAGACGCATTTAGGGTGAATTTGTACCAAGAAGACGAGTTTGTAGTTTATTTCTTATGTGTTTAAATTTAGTCTAGACCTTCAAAATTTATTTATATTCCGTCTATACCGACAATATAGTATGAGATTCCGTCTTTTCCGACATGATAATCCAAAGAATATACATGAGTTATCTTCATCATCTTCCAACTTCATACCACCCTAAACCATCCTCTCATACCGAACGTCGAGATTATGTTGCTGTCATAATAGGATCCAACGAACCCGAGACCCATATCCATAACCTCCACTTGATCACCCCTCTTAAACTTCATGATTTGAAGAGTTAGAATTTTATAAAAATATTGAATGAATGAGGATTGATGAAGATAGATATAATGTAAATATGGACGGACAACTAAGAATATACTAAATACCCATCTCCTTCGTACAAATTTCAAAGATTCATGTCTTAAAAGACAAATTTTTTGATGCACATTTTTCCATGTTTCAAAATATACAGGGTCGAGATAAGAAACTTAAAAATCCCGTCTGGCAAGACAACTTTTTAATATAAAGATTTGTGAAGAAATTGACGAGTACCACAATATTTTCAAAAATATGATCCCCTTAAGTTTAAATTTTTCAAGTAAGTGTCTTGAAAGACAAAGTTGAATGACACATTTTTCCATGAGTTTAAAATATATAGGGTCAAGATAAGAAACTTAAAAATCCCGTCTGGCAAGACATCTTTTTAATATAAAGATTTGTGAAGAAATGGACGGGTACCACAATATTTTCAAAAATATGATCCCCTAAGTTTAAATTTTTCAAGTAAGTGTCTTGAAAGACAAAGTTAAATGACACATTTTTCTATTAGTTTAAAATATATAGGGTCGAGATAAGAAACTTATATAACCCGTCTGGTAAGACAACTTTTTAATATAAAGATTTTGTGAAAAATATGAACGGGTACCACAATATTTTTAAAAATATGATCCATTTCGTTCAAATTTTACAAGTAAGTGTCTTGAAAGACAAAGTTGAATAACACATTTTTCTATGAGTTTAAAATATATAGGGTTGAGATAAGAAATTTATATAACCCGTCTGGCCAGAACGCTTTGGAATATAAATTTTAGTTCAAAAATATGGAAGGATCCCACAATATTTATAAATTTATGATCTTATTGGTACAAATTCACCCTAAATGCGTCTTGAAAGAAAATTTAAAGGCACATTTTTCTATGTTTGTGGAAGTTGTGGTGACACGTTAGAAAACATTAAAAGACCGTCTGGCAAGACCGTTTAATTTCAAGAACTTTTAATATGAAATATGGACTGGTCCCCCAATATTTTTAAAAATCTCCTCGGATTTTAACACTTGTCTAAATTTTATTGGCCGGAGGATTTTTTCAGATCTCGTCTGCTCAGTCCAAATTAGATGGGCTATTTTGGGAATATCTTGAAATTTAGGGCTATTTTACACTTTCTCTCTCTAAAAAGGACTAATTTAGGAATTTTCCCTTTAATTTACCATTGTCTTATGCATTATATATTGTATAGATTATTATTAGTTGGGATTGTTGTCACCAAAGACGATAATGTTGGACTTGTATAATTATCTGTATTTCTTATGGTTTTTCTGTTTTGTTTTGTTGTGGTTTAGTTCAATGTTTAAAAACCGGTTTTTAACTCGTAACGATTGGACTAAAACAATAACTCGAACAATTTATCTTGTAAATTTTATATAAATGCATCTTCAACTAAAAAAATAAACCAAACGTTTATTATTACATAATAAAATATAATCTAAAAGTCAATCCATAATAATAATAAAAAAAAAAATACAAAAGCACTCGATTTACAAAAACTAATCCAAAAGGTTACTCCTTTTAATTTTAATCGTTAAGTTTAAACACCTTTTAAAAAAGTATGGCCGCAGAACATCAAAAATCTCTTGGGCTTAAAACCGGTATTTTAGAAAAAAATGCCAATTCGATGTTCTAGCAAACCACTTAAATATACCTGCATGGTATGCGAAACGCGATACTACTGGTTCAACCGACCGATACGAACCGATTTTTAAAATACTTATTTAGTTATAATGAAACTGATATGATAGGCATTTGTCTATATCTTAAGCATATTATTATCACTCAAATTCACGCCTTCTTGCTTTAAGTTAGAATACTAGCAAGGAAGCCCGCGCTTCACGTAGGGTATCAAACACGGACACATCATTCCTGGGCGCGTCGCAGCGGGTTTCATTTTATTTAAGTCATAATTTTCCGGCTGAATGTTGACATTCTATCGGTAGCGGTGTTGTTCTAAGTTAACTACATATTTTGTTTTTTTCGAAATATTATAATGGTTCATTTGTTTTTAAAAAACGGTACGAATAACTACTTTTCAACAGGTGCTACGAAGATGTATTCTGTTTTTGCATACTTGAGGCACTCAATGCGTTTAGCACCCAACAATATCACATAATTTTCCATCTTCAAAAGCAGAAAAATTGAACAATCACAAATAACTTTTTTTTTTTGCTTAAAAAACCATATTGATTGTAACACTAATTAAATTTCCAGGAAAACTTCAAATAATGTAGACAATAAGTTAAACCGTTTAAGTAACCTTTCGTTTAAACACTTAAGAATTTTTCTACAAGTTAATAATTAATAGCCTCGTAACACTCAGATCATGGTTTCCATAACCTGGCTTCCACATCAACTAACATGAAAATCACTCAAATATAACTTACAATATAAGCAATTCATACCAAATTAATTTGTGCAGAAACATAACACCACCCAATTATCCTAACATACATTTTATTTATTAACTTTCTTTTACATTTTAACTTGATGAGCTTTTACCACTCAATCCAAAATTAGAATGGTCAAACGGAATAAAAACTTCTATCTATACATATACATATGCCTCAAACGGGTCGAGTAAACCAAGTACTCATGCATATCTTCCATCCCAAAGGCTGCATACATGGCTATTATAAGCTTTCTACGATGATCAAGCGATTTGTATATAAGTTAAACAATTAAGATACGAACAAAGCAAAATATATTGACCAATGGTAGAATTGTAGAAAAGTAAATATATTAACAAGTGTTGTACATGTTTGCAATGTTTCATGCTCGAATAACATGTAGCTGCATAAAAATAAAGAAAAGGTATACCATATTCCTTAAATTATTATTTTAAATTATAAATGTCATTCTAACAATTCATTTACGGTTATGCAGACAATAAGATATAAGATTTGCATTTCTTTAGATATATCAAAGTAGCACGAAAGAAACTTAATTTTTTATGTATAAAATTGGTGTTATTATGCCAAAATACAACACAAAAAATATGGTTAAACGGGTCATGTTTGTGTCAACTCGTGAGTATTCTGTCATGTTCTGGTTCATATGACTAATTGTTGGAGTAATGTGTTTACACAAGAAAGGATATGTGCATGCATGCATGTGACGGCTGAAATCTAGTAGCTTTGATAAAGTCTACTAGTTGGTATGGAATAAAGTAATTAAATAAATGGAACCAACCAAGCAAACACGTGGGATGTACCTGTTTGTCTGTTCTTAGGCTTGTTTTGTTTAGTAGTTTATTTCCTTATTTGTAGTACTTTTCGTTTATTTCCGTTGGATCTTAGTTGTATTTAAAGCCAATTTGGCCTTCTAATGAAAACAAGCATTTTTTTCGTTCTCTATGTGATATCCATTATAATAAGTGGTATCCGAGTGAAAATAAATACACTTCATATCACTTTCAATAGTTGAAGATGAGTACTGAAAAACTGAAGGTTCCTATATTCGATGGCCACTATGAGCATTGGAGCGAAATGATGGAGAATTTGCTGTGTGCAAAGCAACTAAGGGGACTCACTGATCCGGAAATCATTGAGCCGGCTGCTGAGATCAAAGTTGGAGGAGCTGAGATCGAAGAACTTGCAAGTGAAGCGTTACTTGTACCATGAAATTGATAGAGTAACCTTCGAGCATATCTTGGATAGAAAGACCTCTGAGGCCGTATGGGAATCGATGAAAGAAGGTTTCCTGGAAACGATCGTGTCAAGAGATCCATGCTACAGAAGTTGAGGCATGATTTCGAGATCTTGGAAATGGAGAACAATGAAACTATACCGGAATATTTCGGCAGGGTTTTGCTGTTGCAAACCAGATGAGACGTAATGGAAAAACCATGCCCGATGGGAAGATTGTAGAGAAAATTCTCAGAACCTTAACTGAGAAGTAGGTGTATATGGTTGCATCATTTGAAGAGTCTAATGATATTGAAGACATGACTGTTGATCAACTACAATGCTCACTTGTCGTCCATGAGCAGAAGTTTAAAAGACGTGATAAATAAGACGAGCACACATTAAAGATGGAAGATGGTTCTAGTAGCCGTGGCCGAGGAAGATGCTAAGGTAGTCCGAGAGGAAGAGGTCGTGGGCGAGGCCGATCCTCGTTCAATAAGGAGATAATTGAATGTTACAAATGTCACAAATTGGGGGATTTCTTCTATGCGTGCGATCAATCAAAGGAAGCTAACTTTGCTGGGTTTAATGAAAATGAAGAGGTAATGTTGATGGCGAGTGTGGAGGAGAATGCTTTCATGGCTCGTGGTGGTGACGACAACAAGAATTGTCTTTGGTTCCTTAACTCTGGCTGCTCAAATCAAATAAGTGGTATCAAAGAAAGGTTTGTCAACTTTAATCAAACTTTTACTACCATAATGAAGCTTGGGAATTATTCAAGAATATGTGTGAAGGGTAAAGGAAATGTGAAGCTTAGCTTAAATGGATCCAAGTTTGTTATTACAAATGTGTACTATGTTCCAATTTGAGGAACTGTTTGTTGTGCATAGGGAAACTTCAACAAAATGGGTTGTCTTTCTTGTTTCAATCAAACAGTAGCAAGGTGTACCGTCCAGAAAAAAGGTATTATATATCAAAGTTTTATGAGTAATAATATATTGTATCCGTTAATTGAAGATGCTAAGTGTCACATCCCAACCTAAGACGAAATGCCGGGGCGTGAGCTGATTGTTCACAGCTCTCAAAGTACTATCATGCAATATTAAAGGTGACAATATCTATTTAATTTAATTAAATATTCAAATAAATCTAATACAAACAAGTACAAAATCAATAAAATACAACAAAACAAATTTATATTTCGAAAACTTAGCATACAACTTCTCTTTCTTCAGAGTCTCCAATACCTCTTTCAGATGCTCAGCATGATCAAACTCGCTCTTTGAATACATCAATATATCGTCGATGAAGACAATAACTGACTTATCCAACATTGGCGACACACCCTATTCATCATGTCCATAAATGCTGCAGGAGCATTTGTTAGACCGAATGACATCACGAGGAACTCGTAGTGTCCATACCGCGTTCGGAACGCTGTCTTAGGGATGTCTGCCTCCTTCACCTTCAGCTGATGATAGCCTGATCTGAGATCTATTCGTGAGAACCAACATGAACCTTGCAGTTGGTCAAACAGATCATCAATCCTTGGCAAAGGATATCCATTCTTTACCGTAAGCTTATTCAACTCGCGATAGTCTATGCACATTCTCATACTCCCATCCTTTTTCTTCACAAACAACACCGGTGCGCCCCACGGAGAAACACTCGGGCTAATAAAACCCTTGTCGAGTAGTTCTCGCAGTTGGGACATCAATTCTTTCATTTCGGACGGTGCTAGACGGAAAGGTGCTTTCGCGACGGGTTGGGATCCTGGTACTAAATCTATCTGAAATTCTATTTCTCGCTCCGGTGGCAACCCCGGAAGATCCTCAGGGAATACTTCTAGGTAGTCGCGCACAATGGGAACATCTTTCATTTCTTTCGTCTCGGCCGTAGCGTTGACAACATATGCCAGGTAGGCACCCATCCACGTCGTAATAAACCTTCGACTTTTATCATCAAAATGACATTTAGCCCAGAACTTTCCTTATCACCATAAACCGTCACTTCACTACCATCCAAGGACTTTAACCTTATTATCCTACTCTTACATACTATCTGAGCTTCAAACTCAGATAACCAATCCATTCCCAAAACCACATAGAACCCTCCTAAGGTCATAACGTACAAGGTAACAGGAAACACATGTCCCTCCAATTCTATCTTACTGTCCTTAACCATTTTCATTATCTTAATTGAGGTGTCACTAGCGGTTTCTACAATAAAAGTTTCATACACTCGGCAACAGTTCATTTTAGCTAATTTACTAAAGGGCGTGGCTACGAAACTTTTGTTCGCACCCGAATCAAACAGTACAGAAGCGGAAATACCGTTTACTAGAAACGTACCTGTGAAGACATCGGGAATCTGCTTGGCTTGTTCTTGGTTTAGCATGTAGGCTATGGTCTTTGGCCTTGTTGGTTCAGCATCCTTCTTTCCACCTACCCCTGCCCCACCATCGGTGCACTCTCTAGCAAAGTGACCTGTTTTACAGCACTTGTAATAAGCAGGCTTAGCACTGCACTCCTGAGCATAATGACCAGTCTTTCCATACTTATAGCAAGCATTGGATTCGACCCTACACTCCCCAGCATGCATCTTTCCGCACTTATGACACGTATCAAAACCAGTACCCCGCCTACACTCTCCACCGTGCATCTTACCACAAGTCTTGCACGACTTCATCTCCCACACTTTCTGTCTCTTATCTTTTGAGTTCCATAACTGAGTACCGGGTCATTTAACAGGAGCAACCCACTTCTTATCTTTCTTTCCTTCTTCCACCACAACGTCATCCGCAGCCAGGCGGTTATCCACTGGAGAGTAGTGATTGCGTCTCCCAAAACAGTCAGTTTCGGCGGGTCACATCCCTTGCAAGACTTATAGTTGCACCCACCTCAACCCCTTTTCCTATCATCAACCTTCACAGACCTTACCTCACTTGAAGCCTCCCTCTCTCCTTCGTCATCTTTCTTACCACCTCATCCCGCTCCTTCAGCGGTTCCTTCACGACCTCCAGCAGACCTCTCCGGATTCATGTTCTTTACAGCAGTGGCTACGACTTGAACAATAGCTACTTGGATTAAGAGATCTAGTTGAACCCCTTCATCGTTGTTAGGGTTTCCCCTAGCTGTGCTTCCTTTTTCTCCCGTGTTAGAAGATGCTTCTACCGAAGGTTGTTGGACACGACGAGGCCTGCTACAACGTCCAGTGCGCCCCCCTGCTCCAACAACTGCCCTAGATCCAGCCATCGTATTCTGGAAAGGGAAAACACAAACGTCATCACTCAAGGAATTGTTTTGTACAAGGATAGTAAGGCTAACATGTAATAACAATGGCTAGCTGTGATTAGCTGATTACGTTACTTTCCGTGTCCTATACACTTCCCCTTATGAGTCCATTTGTGCTGGTTCTACTTAAACAGTTAGTCGATCAAAACAATCAACTAATCCTATCCCTAACGTTCACATATCATTCGTTTAGCAATTAAGCTAACACTAACATCTATTAACCATACCCTTTACCTTTACTTAGGTTGCTTGAGTGACACATGGCATTCTTGAACTTGCATCTTCTTTCTTTTCTTACTTAAATCATTCTCTATTCGAGTCTAAGCATGTAGGATGCTTAAATCTCTCGAACTTTTCTCTGATACCAACTTGTAAGGCCCTGTTACCGGTACCTCATATTTGGACGTTGGATTTACTCATTAACATAGTTCTGATCATCAGAGTTAATAAAAACATTCGCGGCATATAAAAACTTTCATAAAACATACATACATACATGATAATCCATAACTTATCTAAATAACATACTGTCATTAAAACATGACTAAATAAACGTTTTGGGTCTTCCGATGCCAGCCTCTTATTTAATGCCAGGTGTCCCCCTCAAGCGAGCTGCCTCATCCTACTCACCTGCGTGCATACTAAAAGTCAGCCACGCTGAGTGAGTTCTAGTTAATCATACATCATACAGTACATACATACTTAGGGCCCGGTTCCCTCCTTTCTCGGATATTAGTAGGGTTCGGTTCCCTAAATCTCGAATATTGGTAGGGTTCGATTCCCTCCTTTCTCGAGTATTATTAGGGCCCGGTTCCCTCTTCGTAACCATACAACCATACTTCATACCTCGAGTATTATTAGGGCCCGGTTCCCTCTTCATGACCATACAACCATACATCATATCTCGAGTATTATTAGGGCCCGGTTCCCTCTTCGTTACCATACAACCATACCTTTCCTTCTTTTATTAAATTTATCTTATTCATACATATAAGCATATATAACATACATACATTATACATAGCATTACAACCTGACAGTACGTGCAATATCCGAAGATTGTTCACGTACCAACAAGCAATCATTCCTACATTTCACATCATCACATAAGGCATACACTTATCACTTAGGATAAGTGTATTAACAAACATATCGAGTATGCACACAACCCCGAAAACATAACAAGGAATAGGGCTAGAAACTCACCTGGATCCTGTTGCGTTCGCCGTTAATTGTTATCCCCTTTAGTTGAGCACGATTAACTGTTAAATATATATTTTTGGTTAATTAACCCTTTACTTGATTAAGTCAGTATTTTAGTTGACCAACATGTTTCTAAGTTGGGCTTGTTTGTTTAGTTTAGACAAGGGCTTAAAAATTTGTGGACTTTAATTTAGTCCAGGCCCAACTGTCCAGTAAAGCACCTGGACCCGGCTGGGTTCAGGCCCAAACCCAAGAGAAATGGGATGGCCGAGAACCCCAGGCAAAGAACCCTCGTATTGACCGAGAACGCCCAGGTTTGACCGTGAACGCCCAGGTTTGACCGAGAACGTCCAGGTTTGACCGAGAACGACCAGGTTTGACCATGAACGCCCAGGTTTGACCGAGAACGCTCGGGTTTGACCGAGAACGTCCAGGTTTGACCGAGAAGGCCCAGGTTTGACCGTGAACGCCCAGGTTAGACCGAGAACATCCAGGTTTGACCGAGAACGCCCAGGTTTGACCGAGAACGTCCAGGTTTGACGCTTTCAGCTTGATTTCTTATCTTAACACCCTTAACCCAGCCTTAGGTACCCATTTCATTAATATATCACAACCGTTTCTACCATTCTTAACCATTTTGCACCCCATGATAGTACATCACCAAGATCTACCCCTTTTTAGGTGTAAAGTTTAAACCTTTACGGATTTAAAACGTTCCAAGCTAAATCTAGGGTTCCCTTCATGAACCGTATCTAACCGAAGGTCCATTAGGTCCATTTGATCGTCAAGCTTGCAACTTTATGGTTCGTTTAGCCTGATCAACTATAGGTTTAAGTTCCAAGACTAACCGTTCATAAAAGTATAAAATTTAAGCTTAAAACGTATTTTTAGAATTCTCTCCGAATCGTGTTTAGCTTGATACATGATCTTGGACTGGTTAGCCTACTTGTATAATCGAAGATTCAATATTACAACGCTTGGTTTTGGGTTCGGATGGTGGCCGACGGCTAAGGTGGTGTTGTTTGGCTTAAGTGTGTGTTTTATGGTGTAGGCAAGAGTGTAGAATGGATGAAAATGGAAAGATTTAGGGTTTAAGGGGTATTTATACTCCATTAAGCCCATGGACCTAAGACCCATTTTTCCTTTTTGGTCCATAACTATCTCCATCTATTTAGCCTACTTATCTCACTTAGCATTATTATTAATTATTTACTAACTCGGGTAAACTTTTTCGTTAAAACAAATAATATGTATTAAATGTTTTTATTCGAAATTTTGGGATGTTACAAGTTTAAAGAGTTTTAAAAATAACGTTGAAACTGAAAGTGGGAAAGTGATTAAGTGTTTAAGATCTGACAAAGGAGGGGAGTATTTGTCTAATGAATTCATTGAATTTTTAAAGAAAAAGGCATAAAGAGGAAATTAAAAACTAGGTTTACACCATAACAAAATGGGGCTGCGGTTTAGAGTTTCTATGTTTTAAACATGATTCCATGCAAAGGAACTCAACCATGACTCCTAAAGAAGCTTGGAAAGGGTCAAGCCCATAATTGATCATTTCAGAGCTTGGGGTTCGATACCACATGTTCACATTCCAAAAGAGACAAGAAAAAAACTGTATAGCCGTAGTCGTGTATCTGTGCTAACCGGTGTAAATGAAGAATCAAAAGCCTACCAATTGGTTGATCCACAGACCATGAAGGTGGTGATTAGTAGGGACATTGTGTTTGAAGAAGATAAGGCCTGTGATTAAGATTCGGTTAAAGGAAAAGAGAAGAAGGAAGAAGAGTTATAATTATGAAGAGCAAGAAAGTGATCAGGTTGATGGTAATGAAATAGATATTGATGAAGAACATACAGAGAACAATGATGAAGCAGCTGTTGATTTTGGCCCTAGTACCACAAGAGCTTGGTAGGGAAGAGTGAGAAGACCACTTGCATATTTTCAAGACTATGTAATAGGTGATGATTTGCAATCAGAAGATGGAGAAGTAAATGTAGCTTCAATCACATATAAAGATCCCATAAGGTACGATGATGCAAGAAAAGATGATCGGTGGAAGAAAGCCATGGATGTGGAGATTTAGGCTATAAAGAAAAACAAGACATGGAGTCTAGTAGTTGCCAAAAGATGCGAAATGTATTGGTGTAAAGAGGTTATTCAAGACAAATTTGAATGAAAAAGGTGAAGTGGGCAAGTATAAGACCAGGTTGGTGGCACGAGGATATGGACAAAAATATGTGTTGATTATTCAAAGGTGAATGCCATAGTGGCTAGGATGGATATAATCCGTTTGATGATTTCCATTGCAGCTCAAAGGGGCTGGAATATTCACCAAATGGATGTTAAATCAACCATTTTGCATGGGGTGCTGGAGGAATATGTCTACATCCAACAACCTCAAGGCTGTGTAGTTAAGAAGTGTGAAGACAAGGTGTATAAGCTTCATAAGGCTCTTTTTGGCTTAACATAGCCCTTTTTCGTTAGCAGTACAGGCCGGCTGGTCGGGGTTGTGTCCTTCCGAGTTCTACCCAAAGAGCACTGCCCAGCCACCGCTCGAGGGTACCTCCGCTCGAGCACTGCCCATAAAATTCACGGGAAAGGAGAGAGTGCACCTCTCTCCTAGTGAGAAGTAATGAGGCTGGTACCCCCCCTGAATGAAGAAGTAGTAAGGCCCTTCCCGCGTATGCGTCTTTATTTAGTATTTCGTTTAGATTTTTTTATTTTGAATTACCAAAGGTGAATCTTTCTAAAAAAAAGGACCTGCCTACTCGGTCTTGTATGGATATGCAGGAAGGGGTGCTCATAGGTGTGTGTAGGGGTTGTGTTTGTTCGCGAGAATGGATTCCTCGTCAAGTCTGTTTGGGAGGTGGGGACACACTTGTGCGAATTCGGGTAACGGCTACAAGGGAGAAAGAAAAAGGAAACTGTACCCGACCAGGGATGGACGTAAACTTGTAAGCTACCTAGGGTAGGGATAATCGTCCATGTCTTTTTGTGAAAGAAAAAATCCGCCCAAACAAGCCAGAAGAGCTTTGTTCAACCCTATTGAAGCTTACTTCATTCGAGAAGGTTTCAAGAAGAGAAAGTCTGAGCACACGCTCTTCATTAAAAGGAATTCAGCTGATAAATTGTTGTATGTTGATATTTATATGGATGATCTCATCTCCACAGGAAATGATGAAGCCAATGTGAAAGTTTTTACAGATTCCATTAAGAAGGAGTTTGAAATGACGGATCTTGGAAAGATGAAATACTTCTTGGGCTTAGAAGCCTCGACTGGTATTCACATCTCTTAAAGAAAACACACAGAATAAATAATGAGTCGTTTCAACATGATGTAATGTAATGCGGTAGTTATCCAATTGTGTCGGGTCGTAAGTTAAAGAAAGATGAAAGTGAACCTGTGAATGAAACTTTGTTTAAACAAACTGTTGTGTGCTTAATGTATATTACAACCACTCGTCCAAATTTCCAATTTGTGGTTAGCTTAATCAACATGTATATGTCAGATCCAAAGGAGGCTCATTTAGCTGCTGCAAAGAAAGTAATGCGGTATTTAAAGGGAACATTGGATTATGATATCTTGTTCAAAAAAGGAGGAAAGGGAGATATGAAAGTCTATGCATATAGTGACTTGGCTAGTGATTTTAATGACAGAAAAAGAACATCTGGATATGTAATATTATGGGATGGAGCAACTGTATCATGGTCTTCGAAGAAGAAACGTATAGTAGCCCTATCATCTATTGAAGCTGAATATATGGCAGCTGGGAGCTGTGCTTGTCTGGTGATATGAATCCGTGGTCTGTTTGAAGAACTTGGGGGTGGATATCAAAGGAAAATCAGTGATAAAGTGTGACAATACCTCAGCCATAAGTTGTCAAAGAATCCAGTGTTTCATGGCAAGTGCAAGAACATTGGAGTCAGGTATCATTTCCTTCGTGATCTTGTAAGTGAATGCACAATCGAGTTGGAGTTTTATGGGACAAGGGATCAAATAGCCGATATTTTCACCAAACAGTTGCATAGAAAGTGTTTCAGAAGTTAAGGAATCAGCTAGGGGTGTGCTCTATTAAAAGAAAACACGATAGGGATATATTCAGTTTGAGGGAGGGTTTGTTGGAGTAATGTGTTTGCACAAGAAAGAGACATGTGCATGCATGCATGCATGTGACAACTGAAGTCTAGTAGCTTTGATAAAGTCTAGTAGTTGTTATGGAGTAAAGTAATTAAGTACATGGAATCAGTCAAGCAAACATGTGTGATGTACTTGTTTGGTTGGTTCTTCAGCTTTGTTTTGTTTAATAGTTGGTTTCCTTTTTTGTAGTACTTTTCTGTTTATTTTCGTTGGATCTTAGTTGTATTTAAAGCCATTTTGGCCTTCTAATGAAAGCAAATTCTTGAGTAATTTTCTTGAACATTTAGCCATCATAACACATCTGTGCATATACATAGCCCAACTGAAATTAAAACAATTACATATATTATGAAGTAAACCCTGGGAAACTCCGAACCGACACACGTTCTGCACAAATTGAAATTATAATAACTGATAAGAATGAATCAAATGAAGAAAGTGGGAGCTCCCAAATGCATAAAATAAATATTGCAAGACTAAAGAGACCTTAAACAAAATAACAATGAAACTACCCATCAATAAAAGAGTTAAATCCATTATTAAGACTAAAGAGACCTTAAACAAAATAACAATGAAACTACCCATCAATAGAAGACTTAAATCCATTATTTAGACTATGTAGACTCTTGAATTGATGTTGCAACTCAATAAAGGCTTCGATAGTGAAAATTTATTTCACAAAATACACACAAATCGTACATTCCAACTACTAATATCCGAACTAACATTCAATTTGGAATTTGATATCACGTCAATAGAAATTAGGTCAAAAATGATAAAAAAAATGTATACCTTATCTGGTTCGGTTCGGTTTAGTTCTTAATCCCAATGTATATGTACCTGCTTTTGGCAATTCTGAGGGGTTAACAATTGCAATCAATCATCGGCCATAGTTATACTACTTAAGTTAACTGATGTACGGCCTAAATCATATATATGTTTATAATAATAGACTTAACTGCATGGTAGATCATGTGATTTACAAATATTGCAATCTTTGCTTCAAAGATCTGATTCCACTTTCATGCTATGTTTCACTTCCCCGTGGCGTTGCTTTGTTTATTGAGCTTCAGATCCATGCGCTTTGCTTCGCTTTATAAAAATGGCATCTCTAAAGATAACTAATTACAAACTTGATCCCAATAGTTATAAACTTATTATTAAGGCAATCAATATGAATTTTGTAAAAATGGTGGTCCTTGCCCGCTAACACCGATAATACTTTCAATTAAGTCTACGTAAAATGACTATTATACCCCTTTTCTAAAAGACAAAAATATTAAAGAAAAAAAATCATTAAGTGGATCCGCCCACCTTCTAATTCCCCAAACCCACCTCGTTCTTCCTCCACCCTTATCTTCCAAAGATCTGATACATAATTGAATTTGGATGGGAAACTAATATTGTGTTAAATTTAAAAAAAACATGAAAGTTTTAAAAATGTCCCGAGAGTTTAACAATCTTTATTTTTTTTTTGCAACTAATAAAAAATGAAAGACAAATTTGATATTGGATTTTCAAACTACTAATATACAAGATTATAAGTAAAGAAAACACACTTAAGTTGTAATGTGTTGGTTGGCCCAACCGGCTTTGAAAGGTTTTTCCTGAAAGTATTATTAATATACCTAATTAAATCATACGGTTTTATGGATTCACATCTTGGGAGAAGCGGCGAAACCGAAAGACAATAGGGTACTAGAAATATTATCATAATATGGCAAGTTTGATGTGGTGATAAATGGATGCACTTAAAATAGCAAACCACTCCGTTTTATGAAATTAAAAAAGAGTGGTGGCGCTTATACGAGCTTAGAACATAGTTATATTTTTAGGATAAAAGATGCCTAAGAGCACAAAGTTTTGTTTGCACAAACATAAAAAAGGTGCAACTGTTTTGAAAGCAAAAGTGAATGAGAAAGTTCTAAAAAAGGCCAAAGAATCATTCACTGAAAAAAAAGAAAAGGAAAAAATTTGAAAAAGAGGCTAAAAGACACATACTAGTTGGAGCTGAGAGCTTACGTGTTACCTTGGGGATGGTGACTTTGATGGTATGCCATTAGGGTTCGAGGTTTTTAGTCCATTTATATTTTTTGGAACTACTAAGGATGAAGGTCTAGGACCGTTGCATCTGGACAAAACCCGATAATATGGTATTCGGTCTAGTATTTGCTTGTGAGACCTCATTTGACCATTCATCCATCTAAATTTGTTGGAACCCTTGATTCGTATCAATACAGTAACAATAACAATAACACAGATCTCAGATCTGTAATTAGCCAATTAATACGTTTATAGATCTAGCTCATACTTAACCATTATTCAGTATTATGTATGTGTATCTATTATCAATATGTAATTAGTAATGGTTTATATAATATTAACTTGAAGATCGAGAGAGAATTCGGACAACAATACGTTAATTAAAGCTCTCAAAACTTAAATAAAACGGTGAACAGGGGTTCACTATATATAGAAGAAGATCTGGTTCGCTAACATCCCCTAGCGAACCAGACTCTCCTTCGTTACATACAATAAGTTAACGAAACACCCCCTGATTCGTTAACATCCCCTAACGAATCAGGAGGGAATACATTATAATGTCTTAGTTCGCTAACATCCCTAGCGAACTAGACTTAACCTTAACGAACTAGATAATAATAAACATTAATTATTACATTAATTAATAAACAAAACGTTAACGATAATTACAAAGACTCAAGACGCAAAACCGTGCACTAACAGGTACCCCCTCGTCTTGAGCTCTTTGTCTTTAAATTATTTGAAGCGCTTGGACTGCTAGTCTCTGCAACTATGAATTCCATGCTCATGACACACACGAACAACTCGTTGGAATTGCATAGCCAAGTCGTAATCTTCACGGCGCTCGAACAAAATCTGCTTCTTGTTGAGCACGTCATTGTCTGTCTCTGATAAATTAACCAACCACATCGGGTGTAACGATTCCGGCAAAATCAGGTATACCCTAACCGGTATATACTATTTAAGTGTTATTTAATAATGATTATGTGAATTATGATGCGTTTATACAAGTATGTATGATTCATAGCACGAATTATACTCGAATATACAGTTAATCGTATTGGAAATACGATTAACCGTTTAACGGTTATTGAAGCCCGAACGATCGGGGATTGCATTATAGATGAAATATATAGTATTTAGTGATGTTTGCGAAGTATTAAAGCTTCGGGATAAGTAAATTAAAGCACAGAAAAAGGATTTCGATTTAATGGAACGTCGGTACGTTAAACGAAACCTTTAATCCCAAACCGAGCAAGAGACGATCGATCAAGCCGAAAAAGATGCACAATTATTAATACTATGATGTTTTAAGTTAATAAATGTCATGGTTTAAGTTTTTAAATCGGTTTTATATAAATTTCATTTTTAAGCCGAAAAACGACCGTTTTAGCCTCGTTTTAAGCCGAATTAAACGTTTAACCGAAAAATGAACTGAACCAGATTATCCAAAACATTATCCAGATTACGAGAATCTGAATATGTGGCCACAAATGAAGTTGTGGGACCTACCCCACCCTCCATGTTGGTCCGATCGGACCACCATACAACAAACAACCCTTCATTTTCTTTTTTCACAAATCCACTTCAACAATATTCATATTCTCTCAAGATCAAGAACCAAAAACAAGCTTTTTAACAAGAAAAACCGAGGTAAAATCTTGTTATGTACGTGTTTAAGTTCGTTCCTTGAGTTCTCTTTCAAGAAAATGAGGTTTCCAAGTGAAAAAGGGTGAAAACCCGAGATGGAACCGATTCTTGCATGATCAAGTGATGTATACGGGTTATACAAGGGATCTTGGTCCAAGAAAGGAGTTAAACGAACCAAAAACGAATTTTTACGGTTAAATATTTGTTTTTAAAGCATAACCGAAACCATGAAAGAAATGGCTTGATTGTGGGTGTAACTTGCTCGGTGTGATGTTATTGTGCTTGTAGGTGTTGTATCTAGTTGCTAGCAAGGGCTAGAAAGCGAGATTCTTGCGGTTTGAAGCTAGAAACTCAAGGTAGTTCGGTTTTGTGTGATGTTTGTATATTTGGACAGATTGCGTTTCGTGGAGAGTTAGGTCATGAAATTTTACAGGGATGATCTACACATGAAAATATGAGTTCTGTGAACTTTTGGTAATTTTTGGATAAAGGATGAATATTTGGTGAATTTAATGCTCGGTTTTGGCCAAAAATGGTGAAAAATAGTTAAATATCATGAAAATTTCTGGAAAATTTCATATAAGCCTTTTATAACATGTATAAGTCACACACAAAATTTGAGGTCATTTGGAGAAGTCTAAGTAGGCTTTTCGGTTAAACGAGTTCTAGGGTTTTCTAGCTCGGTTTTAGTGAAAATGGCATTTAAAAAGGGATTTTGGTTCTGGAAAAATTACAGGGGACTATGGAGATGGCAGGGGTTATCCAGGAAAAATTTGGGATTTTTCTAAGATAGTTTGGTATTTACGACATATTTAGTGTTTAAATGGTGTTTAAAAATAGATAAATAAATGTTAAATATAAAAATTAATTCTGGAAATATTTTTATAAAATTCCCCACTGTCAAAAAGTGATTTGTCCAAAATTTCAAGATCCGAGACTAAACGGATAATTATTTGTGCTAAAACAAACTTTTAAAGCTTAAAACGCGTAAACCGGTAAAGTTCGCATAAGCGAGCTGACTGGTGTATAAAAACCCTAAAAATGAACTATTTTCATATAATTAAGTTAAACAAGTAAAAATGAATCATCCGAAAATAAGTTGGATGATCTGAGTGTTTTTAGCATATTTAACAGTTTCCGGTACGATAATGACGGAAACGAGTCCCGCGGCCAATCGGGACATCTAAACCGAGCCCTAATTTCACAACTTAGTTAAATTATCAATTAACAACTATTTTCGGGTCGTGTGTGACCAAACTCATTTTTGAAACATAAAAATGGATAACCGTGCTAGGCACGCAAAACAGAAAATATAACTAATAGTAAATCTGACTAGTGAACTCTACATGATATCACAATCTGAGTCCGGTGAAGTGTTTCTGGGTTAACATTGCCCCCAGAACGGTCACAGTACTGGGTTAACTGTGTCCCCAGATGTACCGGTTAACACGGTTAAAGCTATGTTAATAGTGATTGTATAGTAACGAACTTAGAGATCGTATTACAGATTTGGACTAGTAGCTGGAGTGTTGTATTACTAATTTGCCTACGATAAGGTGAGTTTCACGAGCCCCTTTTTCTGAATTGTTTTTAAATATTTTCCCGGGGCGGAAAGCATGTTATTATTTAAATGTTTAAGTACATACTGAACGCATGGATTTGCGTGTATTTATAGATATTTGATTGTACGGGAATCGTATGGAATGGGTACATTACTGGGTTAACAGTGTCCCCAGATGTCCCTGAAAGTGTTTCTGGGTTAACATTGCCCCCGGAATGGGTACAATACTGGGTTAACAGTGTCCCCAGATGTCCCTGAAAGTGTTTCTGGGTTAACATTACCCCCGGAATGGGTACAGTACTGGGTTAACAGTGTCCCCAGGTGTCTCTAGAAGTGTTTCTGGGTTAACATTGCCCCCGGAATGGGTACAGTACTGGGTTAACAGTGTCCCCAGATGTCTCTAATATATGATTATCATAATGATTTATCACTGTTTATTTAAATTAGTGAAACTCACCAACTATTCGTAGTTGACCCGTTTTCTTTACATGCTTTCTAGGTACTCCCAAACTGGAGTAAGTGCTACATGCTTGCTGATGCGTGCTATTTGTGGAAGTTTAGTGATCGTTTTGTATTAAATATGATAATGTAATGTTGGTAAAACTTATGTGCTATCGCCTAGACGGGAACTAAACTCGGAACAATGTAATATGATGTAAATTAATGTAGTGGTGTTTTCTTTATAAGCAATGCTGTTGATATCAGATGTGTCTGTTGCATCCCGTTTACGTTTCCGCTGCGGTTACGGGGTGTTACAGAACTTGGTATCAGAGCCATTGGTTATAAATGAATCAGGATGTCTTTAAAAGATACCTAAAATATAACCAGTAGCTCAAGTATTATAGGATCTGAATATCAACTAATAATATTTAGTGACGAGATCTGGATGAACTTGGATGGACAAGTGAGTTATTATGATCCGGAACATAATAACAGACTTGTCCGCACGAGGGAATTCAGGGGAAGTCACGGGGAACATTAATAGGTAAAATCGGCAACATATGTGTGAGTATATGATAGTATTTTTATGTGACAAGGTTGTATAAATGTGTGTATATTAATTTAATTATGATTTACGTTATGGAAGGAACTATATGTTTGCTAACTTGTGTACATGTAAGCATGTCAAGATCACGAAGTTTATCGGTAGAGGAGGACCCGGAGGAGGCCAGTTCCGGGGACTCTAGGAGTGTACGCTTAGCTTCCAGCACCGAGCCTACTGAGGCTAGCCATAGGAGTGCTAGCTTGTCCTCCCCTGCTAGGGTTACCCGATCCCCCACCCCACCCGCACCACAGGTCGCCCTTACCCCTCCCAGACCCGGTCCCCGCCTCACGGCGCGGATCAGTGCCCCGTACGTCCCACCTACCTTTACCCCACCCAGATCCACTTACTACAGGGGCGAGTCCTCCCGCCCCCAGCCTGGGCCTGTGCCTCCACCTGTGTGGGGTACCCCCAGGCCGGTGAGGGATGAGCGTCCCTCCGCTGAGGCTGCATGGCTCCGGGTGCTCACCGAGCAGATGAATGAGCACACCACCGCCTTGACAGTGGGTATTCAGAGGAGGAATCACTTGGCGGATTGCATACTGGACAGCCAGCATGCGATCGCGCAGCTGAGGAGGGAGGACGCCTACTCCCAGTGGATGATTGACCGGATGGAAACACGGATCCGGGGTTTGATGGCAGTGTTAGTGGGGATGGTGGCAGTGTTGGTGTGGTTGGTATACCACCGTGTTTAGATCGTGTTAGAGTGGTAGTAGTCACGGGCCGCTTTTTGATACTCGGTGTTAGCAGTTAGTGACGATGCTAACATAGAGTGAATCTTGGGTAGTTATAGTACAGTCACTAGCCCATAGGGGGTCTTTTTTTTGGGGATACCATTGTAGATATTTTGATATATCATTCAAGCACTGACCCATAGCGGGTTATGTCGAAATGATGCCGTTGTAGAACTGATGTATGAAAACTTAATCTATGGGCTAACGTTAATGTAATGTGTACTGATGATTATGTAAAATGTACTAATGTTTATTAATGAATGGAATATGTGTCGTGTATCGAAATTGGAGTTTGTATTAATTATATGTATTTTTCTTAATGTTGTGTAGAATGGCACCTAAACGGTCAGCTCAAATGTCAGAGGTGGATGTGAGTCGTCTGATTGCTCGACAGTTAGAGGCGGCGATACCGGATATAGTATCACGCATCGCCGCCAGTATTAACAATACGACCAATCCAGACCCTGCGAGCAATCAAACGACCACCAATAATGCTGGGGAACAAAATGTTAATCCTCCACCGAGCGGTAACCCGATTCCGAGTAATGACGCGCCGCCTAGGGTGGTCGTTACAGACAGTAATGGCCCTATACCCAGTGTAGAAACTAACCGCACTGAACCGACTCCTGCAACAAGGGGATGTTCAATTAAAGACTTTATGTTGTGCAAGCCCCTAGAATTTAGCGGGTCTGAAGGACCCAATGGGTTGGTTAAGTGGATTGAGAAAATAGAGTCGGTTGTGAACATCAGTAACTGCCCTGAGGAGTACATTGTTAAGTATGCTACCTGCACGTTCACGGACCATGCTTTGACATGGTGGAACACAATAGTGCAAACTCGCGGTCAGGCAGCGACAAACTGCATGACTTGGACAGAACTTGTCACACCCGGCCCTGAGCGGCGGAAACAGCCGGGCGCGCGCGAGTGGGGATTGATAATTAAGCACAGGCCATTGCAAACATTCAAAGTAAGATTTTCATTGCGCATGAAAAGTTTAATACAAATACATTACATTGTTTAAGAATTACATAAAGAAAACATCCAAGTATAAAAACTGTTGAAGATTTCCACGCCATATCCCCTTGCGCGGCGGGAACAACCACGCGCATCGAAGGGATAGAACTAAAATCTTCCAAAAAGCTAGTTTTAGATGTTCAGCGTGAGGTGCTCTAAGTGTGACTCCATGCGCTACCTAGTTATCTCCTGAAAGACACGTAAAAACATTTGAATCAGTATAAACTGAGTGAGTTCACAAGTTTTAGTAACTTGATAAATCGTATTGCATCATAATCTTGATACAAATCATTCTGAAACATAATTCTGATAGCATCCTTAAAACACATGCTTTGGTAAAACATAGTCATATCAACATATTCTGATAAAATCGTTCCGCGGGTTACGCGCGAACATTTCTGGGAACTGTGCTCGTCTATGCAAAGTGGCGCTGCCACTACGAGCTAAAGTAATACCGTCCCGCGGGTTACGCGCGAACGTTTCAGGAAAATGTGCTCGTCCATGCAAAGTGGCGCTGCCACTACGAGCTAATCAATAATTCCGTCCCGCGGGTTACGCGCGGACGTTGTGCCGGAAAACAAGGCGCTCGTCCATGCAAAGAGGTGCGACCCCTACGAGCGGGCTCAAACCCATAGTACTGCCCCATGACCATACTAGGCACTCGTCCATGCAAAGAGGTGCGACCCCTACGAGTGGGTGGATCAAACCAGCAGTCCCTACCCTTAGAGTTCCAATGGTAAAGTGATCACTTACTCGAGTTCTAGCGCACATACATCGAAAACCTTAGATAACCGTTTGCATTGCTCATCATGAAACATAACTTAAACACATAATCGCTTGCATCGCTTGTAAGTATACTATGATAAAACATTACTTAAGTACGTGTCCCTCGCCCCGAAAACAGTTTTAAAATAGTGAAAACAGTGAAAATAGGGGCTGTGAGACTCACCTGTGGTTCTTGTTAAGGGATTAATCGAGATTCGGGTTTTCTTGGTGTTGGCCTCGGAATCGAAGGTCTAGAATACGATTACATAACAAGAAGTATATATATTAAAATCAAGAAATAGGAGAATATAAGGTTTGGAAAATAGATCTCAAGTTTATAACCTCGGCTCACCTAGTAACTGGAACGGAATCGAAAATAACGGACGCTCGGGAGATGATTAGTGCAAGTTTGCAGTTCTTTGAAGTGTGTTTCGAGTGATAATTTAGGTTACATATTTATAGGCAAACTCAAGGGAACACAATCCCTTGCTTTAGGGGATTGTAATCTTTTCATATCTAGGTGTAATGATGATAAAGTATGGAAATTATTATTGTTTATTGTTTATTTAAAAGTGGAGGAGTGGATAAAAGATCTTGATTTGATTTGGACAGGACATGCAGGTCTGGGGTTGGTGAGAATAGGGTGGCTGACAGTTGACTTTTCATGTTTCAGTGTGCCTTTTTCAGGTACTTTTGTCAGTGTACAGTAAAAAGTGGAAAATCTCTGAAACACGCTACTGTTTCCTTTTGGGCGGGAGTAATCTCCTTATGTCTGGAGAATAGACTAAGTGTTCGGTGCGCATCACTTTGTGCGCATAGCTTTCTGCGTGAAGGACATTTCTTTGCTGCGGGTAGGTGCGTAACCTTCTCGCAGTTAGGGATATTGAGTTTCATTTGTAGATTCTCCAGGTGGTCTTGGTATTTCAACATAGTGATCAGTCATGTTGAAGTCAATTCCATCTTGGAGCTTCAGACAAACTAGCTCTCAATGTTCCCGCCATGCGGGGAGGTTAGTTCCCTTCCGCACGCGCATAAACAATTTAGGATGCACCCGCCTTAGCATCATGCGGGATGGTCAACCCATAGACAACATAACGTTAAGTTACATGAAAACATAAAGCCAAAACATTCGCGCATGGCGCATCTAACATATGCCCACGCTGGTTCTTAACATGGTGCGCTTGCGCAGGTTGCACATAACAAATGCACGCGCTGACTAACATGGCGCGCTCGCGCAGGGCAAACATAACAAATGCCCGCGCTGATTCTAACATAGTGCGCTTCGCGCAGGGCGAACATAACAAATGCCCGCGCTGATTCTATATGGCGCGCATAATATTTACAATCACCTAATTATTAGGTTGATTACTTAGTTTAAGGGATTGGGAATTTACCGGGTGTCACATTCTCCCCTCGTTAAACGAATTTCGTCCCGAAATTTAGGAGACGTTGCTGGCAGAAGCCATGCTCTGAAAGAGGTGTGGGTATTTCTTGCGTATTTGGTCTTCTCTTTCCCAAGTGAATTCAGGCCCACGCTTCGAGTTCCATTGAACCTTTACTAACTTGATTTTGCTCCTGCGTAACTTTTGTTCTTTCCGATCGGTTACTGCTATAGGTTCTTCTACGAAGTGCAGCTGTTTGTCGATGTGAATCTCTTCCAACGGCAAAATCAACGTTTCGTCAGATAAGCACTTTTTGAGGTTGGACACATGAAACGTATCATGAACTCCACTGAGTTCGGCGGGTAAACGGAGTTTATAAGCAACCGGACCGATCCTTCCCAGGATCTCAAATGGTCCAATGAAGCGCGGATTCAACTTTCCTCGCTTGCCGAAACGGGGGACTCCTTTCCATGGAGAGACTTTCAAAAGTACTTTATCCCCTACTTGAAATTCCAATGGTTTCCTTCGCACATCTGCGTAGCTCTTCTGTCTGTCGCGCGCTGTCTTAAGGCGGTCCCTTATCTGAAAAATCTTGTCTGTTGTTTCTTGGATCAATTCTGGACCAGTCATTTGCTTGTCACCTACTTCAGCCCAGCACAGTGGGGATCTACACTTGCGCCCATACAAAGCTTCGAACGGCGCAGCCTTAATGCTTGTGTGATAGCTGTTGTTGTAAGAAAATTCAACCAATGGGAGATGAGTATCCCAGCTTCCTTCGAAATCGATTGCGCACGCGCGTAGCATATCTTCCAATGTCTGGATTGTTCGCTCGCTTTGCCCATCCGTTTGAGGATGATATGCCGTACTCATGTCAAGACGAGTACCTAAAGCCCCTTGTAACGATCTCCAAAACCTTGATGTGAACCGACTATCTCTATCAGAAATGATGGACACTGGGACTCCATGTTTTGAAACTACTTCTCGAATATACAGTCGGGCTAACTTTTCCATCTTATCGGTTTCCTTGATCGGCAGGAAGTGCGCTGACTTAGTTAGCCGATCCATAATAACCCATATTGTGTCATAACCCCCAGGTGTCCTTGGCAGTTTGGTGATGAAGTCCATAGAGATTTGTTCCCACTTCCACCTGGGAATTTCTGGCTGCTGAAGCAACCCTGATGGTTTCTGGTATTCAGCCTTCACCTTCGAACACGTTAGGCACTTACTGACATACGTCGCGATGGCGCCTTTAAGATTGGGCCACCAATACAGCGTTTTAACATCTTGGTACATCTTGTCTGCGCCAGGATGTACGGAATACCGCGTCTTGTGAGCTTCGCTTAACACTTGCTCGCGCAATCCTCCCTTGAGAGGGACCCATATGCGGTTAGCGAAATATAGATTGCCGTTCTCTTTAAGCTCCAAACTCTTAACCATACCCCCAAGGCATTCGTTTTTAACAAACTCTGGTTTCAAGGCTTCTTGCTGAGCGTCTCGGATGCGGGTAGAGAGATCTGCGTGAATGGTCAACCTTAAAGCCTTGACTCGTAGCGTTTTTATTCGCTCCTTCCTACTTAGCGCGTCTGCTACCACATTCGCCTTTCCAGGATGGTACTTAATTTCACAATCATAATCATTCAACAACTCCACCCATCTTCGTTGCCTCATGTTTAAATCCTTTTGATCAAATATATGTTGAAGGCTCTTGTGATCCGTAAAGATTATACACTTTGTACCATAGAGGTAATGGCGCCAAATCTTTAGCGCGAAGACAACCGCTCCAAGTTCTAAATCATGCGTTGTGTAGTTCTTTTCATTGGTCTTGAGTTGGCGTGAGGCATACGCTATGACTTTGTCTCGCTGCATAAGGACACATCCAAGTCCCTGATGTGAAGCGTCGCAGTAAACAACAATGTCATCCATCCCCTCGGGCAAGGACAAAATTGGGGCACTACATAACTTCTGTTTCAACATTTGAAATGCTGTTTCCTGATTTTCGCCCCAAACAAACTTCTTGTCTTTCTGAGTTAGCGCGGTCAGAGGTAGAGCTATTTTGGAGAAGTTCTCAATGAAGCGTCGATAGTAGCCAGCTAGTCCTAGGAATTGCCTCACCTCAGTTGGGGTTTTTGGCGCCTCCCAGTTTTCGATGGCCTTGACTTTGGAAGGATCAACGTGTATTCCTTTCTCGTTTACAACGTGACCGAGAAAGTGAACTTCTCTAAGCCAAAACTCGCACTTGAAAAACTTCGCATACAACTTTTCTTTCCTCAATAATTCCAAAATCAATCTCAGGTGTTGCTCATGCTCGGCCTTGGTCCGTGAGTAAATCAGAATATCATCTAAAAACACAATCACAAACTTGTCCAAGTATGGTTTGCACACGCGGTTCATCAGATCCATGAACACAGCCGGCGCATTAGTTAGCCCGAAAGGCATCACTAAGAACTCATAATGGCCGTATCTAGTTCGGAAGGCTGTTTTCGGCACATCTCCCTCATGGACCCTAAGTTGGTGGTATCCTGACCGTAGATCTATCTTCGAATAATAACTGGATCCCTGCAACTGGTCAAATAAGTCGTCAATCCTCGGTAAGGGGTACCGATTCTTGACTGTCAGCTTGTTCAGCTCCCTGTAGTCAATACACATTCTGAACGAACCATCCTTCTTCTTAACAAACAGTACTGGAGCTCCCCAAGGTGAAAAGCTTGGGCGTATGAAACCCTTATCCAATAGTTCCTGTAACTGGTTGGATAGCTCTTGCATCTCAGATGGAGCTAATCGATAAGGCGCTCGAGCTACTGGCGCAGCTCCTGGGACTAAATCAATACGAAACTCGACTTGTCGCGGCGGCGGTAATCCGGGCAAATCTTCAGGAAAAACTTCTGGAAATTCGCGCACTACTGGTAAGTCTTCAATTCTTCGCTCATCTCCTTTCTTCTCTACGACATGCGCCAGGAAGGCGTAGCACCCTTTCCTTAGGCACTTTCGCGCCTTTAGGCATGAAATCAGTTTCGTCGCAACTCCCCTTCTTTCCCCTTGAATTACCAAGGTTTCTCCGTTCAACAGTGGGATCCGAACCTGCTTCTCATGGCAAATAACTTCCGCGCGGTTCTCGACTAACCAATCCATACCTACCACAATGTCAAAACTTCCCAAGTCTATTGGCAACAAGTTAATATTGAACCCGTGACCTCTCATGACTATTACACATTGTTCAGTTCTTTCGTTCGCGCATAACTGCCTACCATTGGCTAGTTCTATAGTATAAGGCGTGTCTAGCCTACTGGTTGCTAGGCCTAGGGAGTCTTTAAACTCAGCGGATATAAAACTTAGGTCAGCGCCAGTATCAAATAAGACAGATGCAAAATGTCCGTTAAGCAAAAACGTACCGGTTACCACATTCGGCTCTTCTTTAGCTTCGCCTGCGCCGATCACAAAAGCTCTCCCGCGAGCTTGGTTTCCCCTTTGCGGGCAATCCCGACTGAAATGCCCTGGCTTCCCGCATGCGTAGCAGTTGTCGCTTGCTCCAGCTTCTCTGACACGGCAATTCATCGTCTTGTGCCCTGGTCTGCCACATTTGGCACATTCGATTCTTGCGCATTCACCCTCGTGGTGATACTTGCATTTGCTGCACCATGGGCGAGGCCCGCTGTATCCTTTTCGTGGTGGCTCCGCGGCCTGAATCGCGTAAACCCTTGCGCTTTCCTGCTTCTTGAATGGTGGCTGCTTGGAGTCGGACCCTCGGTGGTGAGAGTTCCATTTCCTCTTGGGATCAGGGGTTCGCTGCTCGATTCCGCGCGTAGTCAACATACCCGCACGGACCGTATCCCTTGTAAGGGTGATGGCCCGCGCTACCGCCTCATCAAAGGTTGGAGGCGCTGCGGCGTTGAGCGGAACCCTAACAACAGGAGGTAACCCAAAAATATACCTCTCGATCTTCTTTTCCTCCGTGTTTGCCATGTCTGGTACCAATTGGCAAAGTTCGTTGAACCGGTTGTTGTAGGCGTCGATATCCGTTCCTACCATGGTGTGGTTCCAGAATTCCTGTTGTAGACTCTGGATTTCTGCGCGAGAGCAGAACTTTCTCATCATCATCTCCTTCAGTTCCTCCCAGGTCTTGTGGAGAGCAACTTCTCGCCCCAATGTTTTCGTTTGAAGCTTCCACCAAGACGAGGCTGCCTCTTGGAACATGCAGGTCGCGTAAAGGACCTTCTGGTTCTCACTACATCCGCTAATGGAGAGAACTGTCTCCATCTTGTCAATCCAGTTGTAGAGCCCAATGGCCCCTTCGGTTCCCTTGAATGGCCAAGGCTTACAGGCCATGAATGTCTTATAGGAGCATCCTTTGTCCAAGGCTCCTGATTCGGGTTCTGGGGTCTCATTCTGACGACCCTGACTTGATTCGGCCTTGCTGGCCTCATGTGTTGCGATTGCTTGCGCGATTATTTCCGCGAGTTCCTCGGGTGTCATGGTAATTCCTTTGGCTTTAGTTGGAGGCATTCTCGCTTTAAAAGAGAATGAAAATATATCAAACTTAGCGCATGTACTCTGAGCACATAATGTTCTTTATCTTTATTCACTAGACACTGTGTGACCCGTGTTCCTAAGTGTGTGTATAGTTTCTTTTGAAAATATTTTCTTTGAAAAATATTTCATGCGATTCCCCAACGGTTATAGTCTAGGTTAAAACTTCTTTTCCTAGTTCGCTATAACCAGTGCTCTGATACCAATCTGTCACACCCGGCCCTGAGCGGCGGAAACAGCCGGGCTCGCGCGAGTGGGGATTGATAATTAAGCACGGGCCATTGCAAACATTCAAAGTAAGATTTTCATTGCGCATGAAAAGTTTAATACAAATACATTACATTGTTTAAGAATTACATAAAGAAAACATCCAAGTATAAAAACTGTTGAAGATTTCCACGCCATATCCCCTTGCGCGGCGGGAACAACCACGCGCATCGAAGGGATAGAACTAAAATCTTCCAAAAAGCTAGTTTTAGATGTTCAGCGTGAGGTGCTCTAAGTGTGACTCCATGCGCTACCTAGTTATCTCCTGAAAGACACGTAAAAACATTTGAATCAGTATAAACTGAGTGAGTTCACAAGTTTTAGTAACTTGATAAATCGTATTGCATCATAATCTTGATACAAATCATTCTGAAACATAATTCTGATAGCATCCTTAAAACACATGCTTTGGTAAAACATAGTCCTATCAACATATTCTGATAAAATCGTTCCGCGGGTTACGCGCGAACATTTCTGGGAACTGTGCTCGTCTATGCAAAGTGGCGCTGCCACTACGAGCTAAAGTAATACCGTCCCGCGGGTTACGCGCGAACGTTTCAGGAAAATGTGCTCGTCCATGCAAAGTGGCGCTGCCACTACGAGCTAATCAATAATTCCGTCCCGCGGGTTACGCGCGGACGTTGTGCCGGAAAACAAGGCGCTCGTCCATGCAAAGAGGTGCGACCCCTACGAGCGGGCTCAAACCCATAGTACTGCCCCATGACCATACTAGGCACTCGTCCATGCAAAGAGGTGCGACCCCTACGAGTGGGTGGATCAAACCAGCAGTCCCTACCCTTAGAGTTCCAATGGTAAAGTGATCACTTACTCGAGTTCTAGCGCACATACATCGAAAACCTTAGATAACCGTTTGCATTGCTCATCATGAAACATAACTTAAACACATAATCGCTTGCATCGCTTGTAAGTATACTATGATAAAACATTACTTAAGTACGTGTCCCTCGCCCCGAAAACAGTTTAAAAATAGTGAAAACAGTGAAAATAGGGGCTGTGAGGCTCACCTGTGGTTCTTGTTAAGGGATTAATCGAGATTCGGGTTTTCTTGGTGTTGGCCTCGGAATCGAAGGTCTAGAATACGATTACATAACAAGAAGTATATATATTAAGATCAAGAAATAGGAGAATATAAGGTTTGGAAAATAGATCTCAAGTTTATAACCTCGGCTCACCTAGTAACTGGAACGGAATCGAAAATAACGGACGCTCGGGAGATGATTAGTGCAAGTTTGCAGTTCTTTGAAGTGTGTTTCGAGTGATAATTTAGGTTACATATTTATAGGCAAACTCAAGGGAACACAATCCCTTGCTTTAGGGGATTGTAATCTTTTCATATCTAGGTGTAATGATGATAAAGTATGGAAATTATTATTGTTTATTGTTTATTTAAAAGTGGAGGAGTGGATAAAAG
The DNA here is from genome assembly GCF_021521415.1 of Bidens hawaiensis. Lineage (NCBI taxonomy): Eukaryota > Viridiplantae > Streptophyta > Magnoliopsida > Asterales > Asteraceae > Bidens > Bidens hawaiensis. Next base: position 1,779,877 of record NW_027491175.1, read on the forward strand.
ATCTTGATTTGATTTGGACAGGACATGCAGGTCTGGGGTTGGTGAGAATAGGGTGGCTGACAGTTGATTTTTCATGTTTCAGTGTGCCTTTTTCAGGTACTTTTGTCAGTGTACAGTAAAAAGTGGAAAATCTCTGAAACACGCTACTGTTTCCTTTTGGGCGGGAGTAATCTCCTTATGTCTGGAGAATAGACTAAGTGTTTGGTGCGCATCACTTTGTGCGCATAGCTTTCTGCGTGAAGGACATTTCTTTGCTGCGGGTAGGTGCGTAACCTTCTCGCAGTTAGGGATATTGAGTTTCATTTGTAGATTCTCCAGGTGGTCTTGGTATTTCAACATAGTGATCAGTCATGTTGAAGTCAATTCCATCTTGGAGCTTCAGACAAACTAGCTCTCAATGTTCCCGCCATGCGGGGAGGTTAGTTCCCTTCCGCACGCGCATAAACAATTTAGGATGCACCCGCCTTAGCATCATGCGGGATGGTCAACCCATAGACAACATAACGTTAAGTTACATGAAAACATAAAGCCAAAACATTCGCGCATGGCGCATCTTACATATGCCCACGCTGGTTCTTAACATGGTGCGCTTGCGCAGGTTGCACATAACAAATGCACGCGCTGACTAACATGGCGCGCTCGCGCAGGGCAAACATAACAAATGCCCGCGCTGATTCTAACATAGTGCGCTTCGCGCAGGGCGAACATAACAAATGCCCGCGCTGATTCTATATGGCGCGCATAATATTTACAATCACCTAATTATTAGGTTGATTACTTAGTTTAAGGGATTGGGAATTTACCGGGTGTCACAGAACTCAAAGCCCTTGTTCTGGAACATTTCTGCCCGAAAAACGAACTGCAGAAGTTAGAAAACGAGTTGTGGAACTTGGAGATGCAGGGGGCAGACCACTTGGGTTATACGAACCGATTTAATGAATTGTCTCGATTGGTGCCGTGGTTGGTCACCCCTGAGTCAAAGAGGGTGGAGCGTTATATATGGGGACTAACTCCGGTAGTAAGGAGTATAGTCAACGCTGGGGGACACCAGACGTTTGAGGGTGCGGTGACGCAAGCTGGTATTGTCACATACGATTTCATGAGGAGTGGGTCACTAAAGGTGGCAGGAGAGTCTGCCGGAGGAAAGCGAGGTACGTATGATAATAGGACCCCGGGAAAGCAGCAAGACAAACGTGCTAGGCCCGCTGCCCCGAACTACGCCATGACTAGTTCAGGCGGAAGGCAAGAACCGCAGAAGGGAACGTTTCCTAAGTGTGGGAAATGCGGTTACCACCATAGTGGCGTGTGCAAAGAGGTAGTGTGCCACCGGTGTGGCAGGATTGGGCACTACGCACCGAGTTGTAGGACAAACCTGAACAATCTGAACCGACAACCGCAACCTATCCGTGCGCAGCCATTTAGGACCCAACCAGCCCGACAACAAAACCCACAAGGAAACCAAATGATGACCACTAGCCGTGCTTGCTTTGAATGCGGCGACACAGATCACTTCAAGAGAAACTGTCCGAAGCTGAACTAGGGAGGAAATGGGAGGCAAACTGTGGGTCAGGCATCGTCGTCCAATCCGGCGCGAGGCCGAGCATTCGTGATGGGGGCGAACGAAGCACGCCAGGACCCCAGCGTAGTGAAAGGTACATTCCTCGTCTCTGATCATTATGCTTCTGTATTATTTGATACAGGCGCCGATAGAAGTTTTGTTTCTGTTAAATTCCTATCGATAGCAAACCTTCCGATTAGTGAACCCATAGAACCTTATACCGTAGAAGTCGCTAACGGTAAAACCATGATAGTTAATCAGATAGTTCGGAATTGCCCTTTTATTCTGAACGATCAATCCTTCCTGATTGACTTATTACCGGTAGAATTAGGTAGTTTTGACGTGATAGTGGGAATGGATTGGTTAGCACGTAACAAAGTGGAAATAAACTGTGAAAAGAAAAGTCAAGATCCGGGTGTCGGATGACGAAGAGGTGTTAGTGCAAGGAGAGAAGTCGGGCACAATGATACCATTTATATCCCACCTCAAGGTGTTAAAATATATACGCCAGGGATGCGTGGCGTATCTAGCAAGCTTGACGGCCACAGATTCTGATGAGAAACGGGTGGATGATATCCCGGTAGTACGCGAATTTCCACAAGTTTTCCCAGAAGAACTTCCTGGATTACCGCCAACCCGACAGGTCGAATTCAGAATCGATTTATTACCTCAAGCTGGCCCTGTTGCTAAAGCGCCCTACCGACTTGCACCGTCCGAGATGCAAGAATTATCCAATCAGTTGTAGGAATTATTGGATAAAGGATTTATACATCCTAGTTATTCCCCGTGGGGTGCACCTGTATTATTCGTGAAAAAGAAGGACGGGAGCCTTAGAATGTGCATTGATTACAGGGAGTTGAACAAGTTAACCATTAAAAATAGGTACCCTCTTCCTCGAATTGATGACCTGTTTGACCAGCTGCAAGGTGCGAGCTATTTCTCAAAAATCGATCTTAGATCGGGATACCATCAGGTTAGAATTCAGGAAGAGGATATCCCAAAAACCGCATTCCGGACTCGCTACGGCCATTACGAGTTCTTAGTTATGCCTTTCGGGCTAACGAATGCGCCGGCAGTGTTCATGGACCTCATGAATCGAGTCTGTAAACCCTACCTCGACAAATTCGTCATCGTGTTTATTGACGATATTTTGATTTACTCGAGAAGTAAAGAGGAGCACGAGCAACACCTAAGAATAATTTTAGAGCTCCTGAATCAGGAGAAGTTGTATGTAAAATTCTCCAAGTGTAACTTCTGGTTACAGGAAGTGTAGTTCCTCGGTCACGTTGTAAACCATCAAGGAATACACGTTGATCCGAGTAAAATTGAAGCAATTAAGAATTGGCAAGCGCCTAAAACGCCAAAGGAAATCCGCCAATTCTTAGGCTTAGCTGGATATTATCGTCGATTTATAGAGAACTTTTCCAGCATCGCGCAACCTTTAACTCTCCTAACTCAAAAGGATCGAAAGTATGAATGGGGTGAAGAGCAGGAAACGGCGTTTCAAACGTTAAAGAAAAAATTGTGTCAAGCGCCGATTTTAAGTCTCCCCGATGGAGACGATGGTTTTGTCGCATATTGTGACGCATCGCGTAGAGGGTTAGTGTAACACCCCGTAACCGCAGCGGATACGTACACGGGATGCAACAGACACATCTGATATCAACAGCATTGCTTATAAAGAAAATACCACTACATTAATTTATAACATATTACATTGTTGCGAGTTGCGTTACTGTCTAGGTGTTACACACATATATTACCAATAAGACATTAATATATGTTTATTACAAAATACAGAGCAGCAAGCTTCCAACAGGTAGCACAGATAGTTAAGCACATATCAATCATTCCAACCTGGGCATACCTAGAAAGCATGTAAAGAAAACGGGTCAACTACGAATAGTTGGTGAGTTTCACTAATTTAAATAAACCATAGATCAGTATAAAAATCATATGTTAATGATGAAATTATGCTAAGCCCGTTAATGAAAGCTCTATTAATTCCAAAAACACAATAAATGACCCCTGGGGACACTGTTAACCCAGAACATATCCAATAACCCCTGGGGACACTGTTAACCCAGTACATATCAAATAACCCCTGGGGACACTGTTAACCCAGTACATATCAATTAACCCCTGGGGACACTGTTAACCCAGTACATATCAACTAACCCTCTGGGGACACTGTTAACCCAGAACCATATCCAATAACCTCTGGGGACACTGTTAACCCAGAAACATATCCAATACCCTCTGGGAACACTGTTAACCCAGAACAATTCCACCCGATAAACAATTTATCTATTCTATGCATCATACCAAATATATATATAAAAATATACAAGTGTTTCCATACGATCGGTATGTACTTTGATAATTTAACACAATCATGCTTTCCGCCCCGGGAAAATATATAAAACAGTTCATAAAAAGGGGCTCGTGAAAACTCACCTTTTTGTGAGTCGGTGAGTAATATAAGGAACAGCTACGTGCCTGGATCTGTAATATAATATCTAGTCGTTACTATATAATTCCCATAACTTAAATACGTATCAATCGGTACATCTGGGAACATTGTTAACCCAGTACTGTACTCGATTCGGGGACAATGTTAACCCCGTGACACTTCTAAGGACTCAGATTGTGACATTGCTTAGAGTTTGACAGTCAATTTAGTTAAGGTGATGAAATTATAGCTCGGTTTGACACCCCGTTTGGCCGTGGGGCCCGTTTCTGGTATTTCGGTGCCGGAAACGGTAAAATCGGGTAAAATTACCCAAATCATCCGAATTATTTTCGGATGATTTATTTTTACTTAATTTACTTAGATTTATGAAAATAGTCCATTTTTAAAGTTTTCGTGTACCAGTCAGCTCGCTTATGCGAACTTTGCCGGTTTACACGTTTTAAGCTTTAAAAACTTGTTTTTATGTTCTTTTTAGCACAAATAATTACCCGATTAGTCTCGGGTCTTGAAATTTCGCACAAAACTTATTTTGACAGAAAGAAAATTTTACAAAATTTTTCCAGATTTATTTTCTTATTTTTACATTTATTTATCTATTTTTAAATCTTATTAAAACACTAAATATGTCAAAAATACCAAAACACTTTAGAAAAATCCCAAATTTTTCTGGGATGATCTCTGTCATCCTCATAACTTCCTGGAATTTTTCCAGATTTATTTTCCTATATTTACATTTATTTATCTATTTTTAAATCTTATTAAAACACTAAATATGTCAAAAATACCAAAACACTTTAGAAAAATCCCAAATTTTTCTGGGATGATCTCTGTCATCCTCATAACTTGCTGGAATTTTTTCAGAATTTAAAACTCATTTTTCAAGCCATTTTCACCCAAAACCGAGCTAGAAAGCCCTAGAACTCGTTTCACCGAAAAGCCTACTTAGACTTTTCCAACTGAGCTCAAATTTTGTGGGTGACTTTTATATGTTATAAAAAGCTTATCTTAAATTTTCCGGAATTTTTCATCATGTTTTGCTATTTTCACTATTTTTGGCCAAAACCGAGCATTAAATTCACCAAATATTCATCTTTTATCCAAAAATTACCAAAAATTCACAGATCTCATATTTTCATGTGTAGATCATCTCTGTGAAATTTCGTGACCCGACTCTAAGCACACGAAAATCTGTCCAAATTTCATAAACACACGAAAACCGAACTATTTTGTGTTTTCTAGCTTTAGATCGCAAGGATCTCGGTTTCTAGCCTTTGCTAGCCGCTAGATACAACACTTACAAGCACATCAACACCACACCAAGCAAGTTATACCCACAATCAAGCCATTTCTTTCCTAGTGTCGGTTAAAACATCAAAACAACGATTTTGACCGTAAAAATCCGTTCTCGACTCTTTTTACTCATTTCTTGGACCAAGATCCCTTGTATAACTTGTATACATCTCTTGGTCATGCAAGAGTCGGTTTCATCTCGGATTTTCACCCGTCTTTCACATGGAAAATTCATTTGACAAGATTTCAACCGTAAAAATTCATTCTAAACACTTTTAACTAATTACTTGGATCAAGATCCTTTGTATAACTTGTATACATCCCTTGATCATACGAGAATCGGTTTCATCTCGGGTTTTCACCCATTGTTCACATGAAAACCTCCTTTTCTCAATATTGTAGAATTAGAAACAAGAATCAAGCCTTAAAACATGTAATATACCTTCAATTCTTGGTTAAAAATGGTGGATTTTGGATGAACACTTTGAAGATTTGAGAGATTTGAGAGAGTTTTGGGAGTGAAGTGTGATAAAAAAAAAAGAAAATGAAATGAATAATAAGGGATAGGGCCGATCGGCCTCCCTTAAGGGGTGGGGTGGGTCCCACACATCCATTCTAAGCCACATATTCGGATTACGCAATCCGGATAATGTTGTGGATAATCTGGCTCAGTTCGTTTCTCGTTTAAACTCGTAATTCGGCTTAAAACGAGCATACAATGGTCGTTTTTCGGGTCAAAATAAAATTTACATAAAACCGACTTAAAAACTTTAAAAACTTAAACCATGACATTAAAACATCATATTATTAATAATTACGCATCTTTTTTTCGGCTTGATTGATCATCTCTTGCTTGGTTTGATGTTAAAGGTTTCGTTTATCGTACCGACGTACCAATAAATCGAAATCCTTTTTCAGTGCTATAATTCACTTATCCCGAAGCATTAATACTTTGTAAACATCACTAAACATTATATACTTCGTCTATGATGAAATTCCCGATTCGTTCGGGTTTCAATAACCGATCATTGATTAATTGTAATTCCAATACGATTCACTATATATATGAGTATGATTCATATTGTGAATCATATATACTCGTATAAACGTACTATAACTCATTTAATCAGTATTAAATAACACGTAAATAGTATATTCCGGCTAGGGTATACCTGAATTTGCCGGAATCGTTACATTCTCCCCCCGTTATAAAAATTTCGTTCTCGAAATTTTACGCGACAACTACTTCCTTTTGAGGAAACAGGTGGGGGTATTTCTTCCGAAATTCATCCTTTCGTTCCCAAGTAAATTCTGGGCCTCGTTGCGAATTCCATCTAACTTTGACCAACGAGATCTTATTGTGTCTAAGTTGCTTGACTTTCCCGTCTACTATTTCTATGGGCTCCTCTACAATGTTGAGCCTATCACTTATTTGGACACCCTCTAAGGGTAACACCGATGTCTCATCCGCCAGACATCTTTTCAAATTTGACACATGAAACACGTTATGAACTGCACTTAGTTCCTCAGGCAGTTCTAGTCGGTAAGCTACCGGACCGATCTTTGCAGTAATGTCGAATGGTCCAATGTATCTCGGGGCTAACTTCCCCGCCTTGCCAAACCTGACCACACCCTTCCACGGTGATACTTTCAAATATACCTTTTCACCCTTCTCAAATGACAACGGTTTTCGACGGGTATCGGCATAACTCTTCTGCCGATCCCGCGCAGCTTTCAGGTTGTTCTTAATTTCAAGAATCTTGCTGGTCGTCTCCTGGACCAGATCCGATCTAATGACCTGCGGGTCTCCCACTTCAGACCAGCAAAGTGGTGATCGGCACTTCCGCCCATACAATGCTTCATAAGGTGCTGCCTTTATACTGCTATGGTAACTGTTATTATAGGAAAATTCAACGAGTGGGAGATGTTGATCCCAATTTCCCTTAAAGTCCAGTACACAGGCACGAAGCAAATCCTCCAAAGTTTGAATGGTCCTCTCAGACTGACCATCGGTCTGAGGGTGGTAGGCTGTGCTTAGGTCAATACGTGTTCCCAATGCTTCTTGGACAGCTTGCCAAAGTTTGGAGGTGAAATGGCTATCCCTATCGGAGATGATCGAGATGGGAATGCCATGACGAGACACTATTTCATTTATATAAATTTGCGCAAGTCTCTCGGTGTTATAATTATTTCTAATTGGAATAAAATGTGCCGATTTGGTTAATCGATCCACGATTACCCAAATCGCATCATGACCTCGGGGCGTCTTGGGGAGGTGTGTCACAAAATCCATTGTGATCTGCTCCCACTTCCATTCCGGAATTTCCGGTTGTTGCAACATTCCCGAAGGTTTCTGGTGCTCCGCCTTAACCCTCGCACACGTCGTACACTTGCCGACGTATGTGGCTATATCCTTTTTCATTCCTGGCCACCAGTAAAATTCTTTCACATCCTGGTACATTTTATCAGATCCCGGATGTATGGAATATTTCGACTTATGCGCTTCGTCCATGATTAATTCACGAAGGTCATGGAGGGTCGGGATCCAAATCCAATTTTTGAAATAGAGAATTTCGTCCACACGCTGTTCGAAATTCTTCTCATTCCCGTAAAGTCCTTCTTTATCCAATTGGCCCTCTTTCAACGCCTCGCGTTGAGCGACTCGAATCAAATCCGAAAGGCTCGATTGGACTATCGTTCCCAACGCTCGCACGCGTAGTGGCTTGACTCGATCCTTTCTACTCAAGGCATCGGCTACGACGTTAGCCTTGCCGGGGTGATACCGTATGTCACAGTCATAGTCACTCAGCAACTCAACCCATCTTCGTTGCCTCATATTCAGTTCTTTCTGATCGAATATGTGTTGCAAACTTTTATGATCAGTGAATATGGTGCACTTTGTACCGTAGAGATAGTGTCTCCAGATTTTAAGTGCAAAGATGACTGCTCCCAGTTCCAAGTCATGAGTAGTGTAGTTTTTCTCATGAACTTTTAACTGTCGAGATGCATAGGCTATGACCTTTTTATTTTGCATCAACACGCATCCTAACCCTTTACGGGATGCATCACAATATACAACAAATCCATCGTCTCCGTCGGGGAGACTTAAGATTGGCGCTTGACACAACCTTTGCTTTAGCGTTTGAAACGCCGCTTCCTGCTCTTCACCCCATTCATATTTCCGATCCTTTTGAGTCAGGAGGGTTAAAGGTTGGGCGATGCTGGAAAAGTTCTCTATAAATCGACGATAGTATCCAGCTAAGCCTAAGAATTGGCGGATTTCCTTTGGAGATTTAGGCGCTTGCCAATTCTTAATAGCTTCAACCTTACTCGGATCAACGTGTATTCCTTGGTGGTTTATAACATGACCGAGGAATTGCACCTCTTGTAACCAGAAGTTACACTTGGAGAATTTTGCATATAACTTCTCCTGATCCAAAAGCTCCAAAATTAACCTCAAATGTCGCTCATGTTCTTCTTTACTTTTTGAATATATCAAAATATCGTCAATAAATACAATGACGAATTTGTCGAGGTAGGGTTTACAGACTCGGTTCATGAGATCCATGAATACCGCTGGCGCATTTGTTAGCCCAAAAGGCATAACTAAAAATTCGTAGTGGCCGTAGCGAGTCCGAAACGCGGTTTTTGGGATATCCTCCTCTTGAATTCTAACTTGGTGGTATCCCGATCTAAGATCAATTTTTGAGAAATAGCTCGCACCTTGTAGTTGGTCGAACAAATCATCGATTCGGGGAAGAGGATACCTATTTTTGATGGTTAACTTGTTCAATTCCCTGTAGTCAATGCACATTCGAAGGCTTCCGTCCTTCTTTTTCACAAATAGTACGGGTGCACCCCACGGGGAATAGCTGGGACGAATAAATCCCTTATCCAACAATTCCTGCAACTGGTTGGATAATTCTTGCATCTCAGACGGTGCAAGTCTGTAAGGGGCCTTAGCAACAGGGCCGGCTTGAGGTAATAAGTCGATTCTGAATTCGACTTGTCGGGTTGGCGGTAATCCAGGAAGTTCTTCTGGGAAAACTTGTGGAAACTCGCGTACCACGGGAATATCGTCCACTCGTTTTTCCTCAGAATCAGTGGCCGTCAGGCTCGCTAGATACGCCACACATCCCTGACGCATATATTTTAGCGCCTTGAGGTGAGATATAAATGGCATTATATTGCCCGATTTATCACCCTGCACTAACACTTCTTCGTCATTCGACACCCGGATTTTGACGAGTTTCTTTTCACAATTTATCTCTACCTTGTTGCGTGCTAACCAATCCATTCCCACTATCACATCAAAACTACCCAGTTCTACAGGTAACAAGTCAATCAGGAAGGATTGTTCGTTTAGAATAAAAGGACAATTCCGAACAATTTGATTGACTATCATGGTCTTACCGTTAGCAACTTCTACGGTATAGGGTTCTATGGATTCACTAACCGGCATGTTTGCTAATGACAGGAATTTAACGGAGACGAAACTTCTATCAGCACCCGTATCAAATAATACAGAAGCGTAATGGTCAGAAACAAGGAATGTACCTGTCACTACGCTGGGGTCCTGACGTGCCTCGCTCGCCCCTATCACGAAAGCTCGGCTTCTCGCCGGGTTGGACGACGATGCCTGACCCGCGGGTTGCCGCCCAATTCTTCCTTGATTCAGCTTCGGACAGTTTTTCTTGAAGTGATCTGGGCTACCGCATTCGTAGCAAGCACGGCTGGTGGTCACCAATTGGTTTCCTTGGGGGTTTTGTTGTTGGGTTGGTTGGTTCCTAAATGATTGCGCACGGATAGGTTGCGGTTGACGGTTCAGGTTGTTCAAGTTTGTCCTACAACTGGGTGCGTAGTGCCCAAACCTGCCACACCGGTGGCACACCACCTCTTTGCACGCGCCACCATGGTGGTAACCACATTTCCCACATTAAGGAAACGTTCCCCTCTGCGGTTCTTGCCTTCCGCCCGAACTAGTCATGGCGTAGTTCTGGGCAGTGGGTCTAGCACGTTTACCTTGCTGTTTCTCCCGGATCCTATTGTCATACGTACCTCGCTTTCCTCCAGCCGACTCTCCTGTCGTCTTTAGCGATCCACTCCTTAAGAAATCATACGTGACAATACCAGCCTGTGTCACTGCACCCTCATACGTCTGGTGTCCTCCCGCGTTAACTATACTCCTCACTACTGGAGTAAGTCCCCAAATATAACGTTCCACCCTCTTTGACTCTGGGGTGACCAACCACGGCACTAATCGTGACAGTTCATTAAACCGGTTGGTATATCCCAAGTGGTCCGCCCCCTGCATCTCTAGGTTCCACAACTCATGTTCCAGTTTCTGCAATTCATTCTTTGGGCAGAAATGTTTCAAAACAAGATCCTTAAGCTCTGTCCAGGTCATGCGGTTTGTCGCCGCCTGACCTCGAGTCTGTACTATGGTGTTCCACCATGTCAAGGCATGGTCTGTGAACGTACAGGTGGCGTACTTAACGACACAATCCTCGGGACAGTTGCTGATATTCACCACTGATTCTATTTTCTCTATCCATTTCACTAACCCATTCGGTCCTTCCGACCCGTTAAACTCTAAAGGCTTGCATAACATAAAGTCCTTGATTGAACAACCCCTGGATGGTCCAGTGCGGTTGGTCTCTACGGTAGGTATAGGGCCATTACTGTCTGTAGCGACCACCGTAGGCGGTGCGTCATTACTCGGAATCGTGTTATCAGTAGGTGGAGGATTAGCATTATGTTCCCCGCCATTATTTATGGGCGTTTGATTGCTCGGGGGGGTTGGATTGGTTGAGTTATTAATACTGGCGGCGATGCGCGATACTATATCCGGTATCGCCGCCTCCAACTGTTGAGCAATCAGACGGCTCACATCTACTTCCGATATTTTCGTGGATCGTTTTGGTGCCATTCTACACAATCATCAAAGAAATATATATAATCAATACCATCTCAAAACATAAAACACAATACATATTTCATTCATTAGTAAACATTGATTCATATTACACAACCATCAGTTTACATACTTTCAGTCAACATTACATAACTAGTTTTATTACAAGGGCCCTAGGTCGGTATCATCTCGACATAACCCGCAAAGGGGTCAGTGCTTGAATGATACCCAAAAGTATCTATAGTGATATGCCCTACAAGAGACCCACCCTAGGGGCCAGTGGTTGTATCATAACTAACCAAGATTCACTCCGTGTTAGTATCACCACTAACTACTTACACGGAGTATCAAAAAAAAAAAATAGTCCCTGACTAACCCCAACCAAACATAACTACTAAACACGGTGGTATGCCCACCACATCATCACTGCCACCATCGCCACCACTACTGCCACCACCCCCCGGAGCCACGCCTCCAACCGCTGAACCATCATTAGGGAGTACGAGCTCTCCCTGGTCAACCGGTCGATTGCATACTGGCAATCCAGTATGCGATCACCAAGGTACACTCGCCTCTGTACCCCCACGGTCAGGGCGGCTGAGTGCTCATTTACTTGCTCTGTGAGCACTCGTAGCCAGGCTACCGAATCCCGCTCCTGTCTGGGAAGGCCCCAGACAGGTAGAGCCATCGGCTCGGGCTGGGATGAGGACTCTCCCCGACGAGTAGCAGGTCGGGGTGGGGGAGAGGTCGGTGGGACACGCGGGATGCTGATCCGCGCCGTAAGGCGGGGACCAAATCCCGGAGGGACAAAGGTGGCCTGCGGTGCGAGGGGAGTAGGGGATCTGACGATCCGGGCCGGGGAGGACTGACTCGAGCTCCTGTGACTCGCCTCGCTAGGCTCGGAGTCGGATGACACGTGTAAGCTCCCGGAGTTTCCGGGGCTAACCTCCTCCGGATCCTCCTCTACAGATAAGCTATGCGGGCTTGACATTTTTACCTGCACACAAGTTAACAAGCATATAGTCCTTTTTCATAGTGTAATTCAAAATCAAATTAACATGCACTTACTTATACAATTTTACCACATAATAATATTATCATATAATTACACATATGTTGCCAATTTTACCTATTTAAATTCCCCGTGACTTCCCCTGAATTCCCTTGTGCAGACAAGTCTGTTATTATGTTCCGGACCATAATAACCCACTTGTCCATCCAAGTTCATCCCGATCTCGTCACAATATATTATTAGTTGATATTCAGATCCTATAATACTTGAGCTACTGGTTATATTTTAGGTATCTTTTTCAGACATCCTAATCTTTATAACCAATGGCTCTGATACCAAGTTCTGTAACACCCCGTAACCGCAGCGGATACGTACACGGGATGCAACAGACACATCTGATATCAACAGCATTGCTTATAAAGAAAATACCACTACATTAATTTATAACATATTACATTGTTGCGAGTTGCGTTACTGTCTAGGTGTTACACACATATATTACCAATAAGACATTAATATATGTTTATTACAAAATACAGAGCAGCAAGCTTCCAACAGGTAGCACAGAAAGTTAAGCACATATCAATCATTCCAACCTGGGCATACCTAGAAAGCATGTAAAGAAAACGGGTCAACTACGAATAGTTGGTGAGTTTCACTAATTTAAATAAACCATAGATCAGTATAAAAATCATATGTTAATGATGAAATTATGCTAAGCCCGTTAATGAAAGCTCTATTAATTCCAAAAACACAATAAATGACCCCTGGGGACACTGTTAACCCAGAACATATCCAATAACCCCTGGGGACACTGTTAACCCAGTACATATCAAATAACCCCTGGGGACACTGTTAACCCAGTACATATCAATTAACCCCTGGGGACACTGTTAACCCAGTACATATCAACTAACCCTCTGGGGACACTGTTAACCCAGAACCATATCCAATAACCTCTGGGGACACTGTTAACCCAGAAACATATCCAATACCCTCTGGGAACACTGTTAACCCAGAACAATTCCACCCGATAAACAATTTATCTATTCTATGCATCATACCAAATATATATATAAAAATATACAAGTGTTTCCATACGATCGGTATGTACTTAGATAATTTAACACAATCATGCTTTCCGCCCCGGGAAAATATATAAAACAGTTCATAAAAAGGGGCTCGTGAAAACTCACCTTTTTGTGAGTCGGTGAGTAATATAAGGAACAGCTACGTGCCTGGATCTGTAATATAATATCTAGTCGTTACTATATAATTCCCATAACTTAAATACGTATCAATCGGTACATCTGGGAACATTGTTAACCCAGTACTGTACTCGATTCGGGGACAATGTTAACCCCGTGACACTTCTAAGGACTCAGATTGTGACATTGCTTAGAGTTTGACAGTCAATTTAGTTAAGGTGATGAAATTATAGCTCGGTTTGACACCCCGTTTGGCCGTGGGGCCCGTTTCTGGTATTTCGGTGCCGGAAACGGTAAAATCGGGTAAAATTACCCAAATCATCCGAATTATTTTCGGATGATTTATTTTTACTTAATTTACTTAGATTTATGAAAATAGTCCATTTTTAAAGTTTTCGTGTACCAGTCAGCTCGCTTATGCGAACTTTGCCGGTTTACACGTTTTAAGCTTTAAAAACTTGTTTTTATGTTCTTTTTAGCACAAATAATTACCCGATTAGTCTCGGGTCTTGAAATTTCGGACAAAACTTATTTTGACAGAAAGAAAATTTTACAAAATTTTTCCAGATTTATTTTCCTATATTTACATTTATTTATCTATTTTTAAATCTTATTAAAACACTAAATATGTCAAAAATACCAAAACACTTTAGAAAAATCCCAAATTTTTCTGGGATGATCTCTGTCATCCTCATAACTTCCTGGAATTTTTCCAGAATTTAAAACTCATTTTTCAAGCCATTTTCACCCAAAACCGAGCTAGAAAGCCCTAGAACTCGTTTCACCGAAAAGCCTACTTAGACTTTTCCAACTGAGCTCAAATTTTGTGGGTGACTTTTATATGTTATAAAAAGCTTATCTTAAATTTTCCGGAATTTTTCATCATGTTTTGCTATTTTCACTATTTTTGGCCAAAACCGAGCATTAAATTCACCAAATATTCATCTTTTATCCAAAAATTACCAAAAATTCACAGATCTCATATTTTCATGTGTAGATCATCTCTGTGAAATTTCGTGACCCGACTCTAAGCACACGAAAATCTGTCCAAATTTCATAAACACACGAAAACCGAACTATTTTGTGTTTTCTAGCTTTAGATCGCAAGGATCTCGGTTTCTAGCCTTTGCTAGCCGCTAGATACAACACTTACAAGCACATCAACACCACACCAAGCAAGTTATACCCACAATCAAGCCATTTCTTTCCTAGTGTCGGTTAAAACATCAAAACAACGATTTTGACCGTAAAAATCCGTTCTCGACTCTTTTTACTCATTTCTTGGACCAAGATCCCTTGTATAACTTGTATACATCTCTTGGTCATGCAAGAGTCGGTTTCATCTCGGATTTTCACCCGTCTTTCACATGGAAAATTCATTTGACAAGATTTCAACCGTAAAAATTCATTCTAAACACTTTTAACTAATTACTTGGATCAAGATCCTTTGTATAACTTGTATACATCCCTTGATCATACGAGAATCGGTTTCATCTCGGGTTTTCACCCATTGTTCACATGAAAACCTCCTTTTCTCAATATTGTAGAATTAGAAACAAGAATCAAGCCTTAAAACATGTAATATACCTTCAATTCTTGGTTAAAAATGGTGGATTTTGGATGAACACTTTGAAGATTTAAGAGATTTGAGAGAGTTTTGGGAGTGAAGTGTGATAAAAAAAAGAAAATGAAATGAATAATAAGGGATAGGGCCGATCGGCCTCCCTTAAGGGGTGGGGTGGGTCCCACACATCCATTCTAAGCCACATATTCGGATTACGCAATCCGGATAATGTTGTGGATAATCTGGCTCAGTTCGTTTCTCGTTTAAACTCGTAATTCGGCTTAAAACGAGCATAGAATGGTCGTTTTTCGGGTCAAAATAAAATTTACATAAAACCGACTTAAAAACTTTAAAAACTTAAACCATGACATTAAAACATCATATTATTAATAATTACGCATCTTTTTTTCGGCTTGATTGATCATCTCTTGCTTGGTTTGATGTTAAAGGTTTCGTTTATCGTACCGACGTACCAATAAATCGAAATCCTTTTTCAGTGCTATAATTCACTTATCCCGAAGCATTAATACTTCGTAAACATCACTAAACATTATATACTTCGTCTATGATGAAATTCCCGATTCGTTCGGGTTTCAATAACCGATCATTGATTAATTGTAATTCCAATACGATTCACTATATATATGAGTATGATTCATATTGTGAATCATATATACCCGTATAAACGTACTATAACTCATTTAATCAGTATTAAATAACACGTAAATAGTATATTCCGGCTAGGGTATACCTGAATTTGCCGGAATCGTTACAGTTAGGATGCGTGTTGATGCTGAATAATAAGGTTATAGCCTATGCTTCCCGACAGTTAAAAGTACACGAGAAAAATTACACTACTCATGACTTAGAACTGGGAGCGGTTATCTTCGCACTTAAAATCTGGAGACATTATCTCTACGGTACAAAGTGCACCATCTTCACCGATCATAAAAGTTTGCAACACATATTTGATCAGAAAGAACTAAATATGAGGCAACGAAGATGGGTCGAGTTGTTGAGCGATTATGACTGTGACATAGCAGCACTCAGCAACATCCAACAGCTCCAATCCTTCTGGTTTGCTTTTGACATAATAGAAATGAAAAAGGAGATTCCCCCTAGTACATGACAGAGAAGAGAGAACAGCATCATCAGAGCGACGAATAAAGAACCGGAAATGAACAACAGGGACCCATTCTGTTGATTGCTTCTCTGCCCCAGCTCTAACAAACTGGTTTTTCTGATTCTTTCCGGACGTGAGCCACACCCAAGAGGGAAACTCCATTTTGTGCTCGATCTCTTCTGTCATGCATCATGGCTGGGTGAGTTGTCCCATTGCGAAGGAACCTCCGTGCTTCCGTGGGTGCCGTAGAGCTTCTCATAGAAATAAAAAAACTTCTCACCCACTTCCTACAATCCGGCCTGAACCTTTGGGTAGGCTCTGCAGGATCAACAACAATAGCTGCACGGAGTACGGTAGAATTCCTCGGTACGGTCATTCTGATAGGTGCGCCTGACATGTCATTTCCACGATTAAATAATATTTCATTCTGGTTGTTGCCACCAAGTCTCTTGCTCCTATTAAGCCCAGCCTTAGTAGAAGTGGGTAGTGGCACTGGGTGGACGGTCTATCCGCCCTTAAGTGGTATTAACAGCCATTCTGGAGGAGCAGTTGATTCAGCAATTTCTAGTCCTCATCTATCTGGTATTTCATCCATTTTAGGTTCTATCAATTTTATAACATCCGTTATCACCCCGGCAAGGCTAACGTTGTAGCCGATGCCTTGAGTAGGAAAGATCGGGTTAAGCCATTGCGAGTGCGAGCGTTGGGGTTGATAGTCCAGTCGAACCTTTCGGACTTGGTTCGAGTCGCTCAACGTGAGGCGTTGAAAGAGGAACAATTGGAAAAAGAGGGACTTTACGGCAATGAGAAGAATTTCGAACAGCGCGTGGACGAAATTCTCTATTTCAAAAGTCGGATTTGGATCCCGACCCTCCATGATCTTCGTGAATTAATCATGGACGAAGCACATAGATCAAAATATTCCATACATCCGGGATCGGATAAGATGTACAAGGATGTGAAGGAGTTCTACTGGTGGCCAGGTATGAAAAAGGATATCGCAACGTATGTCGGTAAATGTACGACTTGTGCGAGAGTTAAGGCAGAGCACCAGAAACCCTCGGGAATGTTACAACAACCGGAAATTCCCGAATGGAAGTGGGAGCAAATCACGATGGATTTTGTGACACATCTTCCTAAAACGTCCCGAGGACATGATGCAATTTGGGTAATCGTGGATCGATTAACCAAATCAGCACATTTTATCCCGATTAGAAATAATTATAACACAGAGAGACTTGCGCAGATTTATATAAATGAAATTGTGTCTCGTCATGGGATACCCATCTCAATCATCTCCGATCGGGATAGCCATTTCACTTCCAAGCTTTGGCAAGCTGTGCAAGAAGCGCTGGGAACGCGTATTGATCTAAGCACAGCTTACCACCCTCAGACCGATGGTCAGTCTGAGAGGACCATCCAAACCCTGGAGGATTTGCTTCGTGCATGCGTACTGGATTTTAAGGGAAATTGGGATCAACATCTCCCACTCGTTGAATTTTCCTATAATAACAGTTACCATAGCAGTATAAAGGCAGCGCCTTACGAAGCATTGTATGGTCGGAAGTGCCGATCACCACTCTGTTGGACTGAAGTGGGCGACACTCAGGTTATTAGATCAGACCTGGTCCAGGAAACGACCAGCAAAATCCTTGAAATTAGGAGCAATCTGAAGGCCGCGCGGGATCGGAAAAAAAAGAGTTATGCCGATACCCGTAGAAAACCGTTGTCATTTGAGAAAGGTGATAAAGTGTATTTGAAAGTATCACCTTGGAAGGGTGTGGTCAGATTTGGAAAGGCGGGGAAGTTAGCCCCGAGATATATTGGACCCTTCAATATTACTGCAAAAATCGGTCCCGTAGCGTACCGATTAGAACTACCCGATGAATTGAGTGCAGTTCACAACGTGTTTCACGTATCGAACTTGAAAAGATGTCTGACGGATGAGACATCGGTGTTACCTTTAGAGGGTGTCCAAATAAATGATAACCTCAATTTCGTAGAGGAACCCGTAGAAATACTAGTCGGAAAAATCAAGCAACTTAGACACAACAAGATTTCGTTGGTCAAAGTTAGATGGAATTCGCAACGAGGCCCAGAATATACCTGGGAGCGAAAGGACGAATTCCGGAAGAAATACCCCATCTATTTCCTCAAAAAGAAGTAGTCGTCGCGTAAAAATTTCGAGGACGAAATTTCTTTTTACGGGGGGAGAATGTAACGATTCCGGCAAAATCAGGTATACCCTAACCGGTATATACTATTTAAGTGTTATTTAATAATGATTATGTGAATTATGATGCGTTTATACAAGTATGTATGATTCATAGCACGAATTATACTCGAATATACAGTTAATCGTATTGGAAATACGATTAACCGTTTAACGGTTATTGAAGCCCGAACGATCGGGGATTGCATTATAGACGAAATATATAGTATTTAGTGATGTTTGCGAAGTATTAAAGCTTCGGGATAAGTAAATTAAAGCACAGAAAAAGGATTTCGATTTAATGGAACGTCGGTACGTTAAACGAAACCTTTAATCCCAAACCGAGCAAGAGACGATCGATCAAGCCGAAAAAGATGCACAATTATTAATACTATGATGTTTTAAGTTAATAAATGTCATGGTTTAAGTTTTTAAATCGGTTTTATATAAATTTCATTTTAAGCCGAAAAACGACCGTTTTAGCCTCGTTTTAAGCCGAATTAAACGTTTAACCGAAAAACGAACTGAACCAGATTATCCAAAACATTATCCAGATTACGAGAATCTGAATATGTGGCCACAAATTAAGTTGTGGGACCTACCCCACCCTCCATGTTGGTCCGATCGGACCACCATACAACAAACAACCCTTCATTTTCTTTTTTCACAAATCCACTTCAACAATATTCATATTCTCTCAAGATCAAGAACCAAAAACCAAGCTTTTTAACAAGAAAAACCGAGGTAAAATCTTGTTATGTACGTGTTTAAGTTCGTTCCTTGAGTTCTCTTTCAAGAAAATGAGGTTTCCAAGTGAAAAAGGGTGAAAACCCGAGATGGAACCGATTCTTGCATGATCAAGTGATGTATATGGGTTATACAAGGGATCTTGGTCCAAGAAAGGAGTTAAACGAACCAAAAACGAATTTTTACGGTTAAATCTTTGTTTTTAAAGCATAACCGAAACCATGAAAGAAATGGTTTGATTGTGGGTGTAACTTGCTCGGTGTGGTGTTATTGTGCTTGTAGGTGCTGTATCTAGTTGCTAGCAAGGGCTAGAAAGCGAGATTCTTGCGGTTTGAAGCTAGAAACTCAAGGTAGTTCGGTTTTGTGTGATGTTTGTATATTTGGACAGATTGTGTTTCGTGTAGAGTTAGGTCATGAAATTTTACAGGGATGATCTACACATGAAAATATGAGTTCTGTGAACTTTTGGTAATTTTTGGATAAAGGATGAATATTTGGTGAATTTAATGCTCGGTTTTGGCCAAAAATGGTGAAAAATAGTTAAATATCATGAAAATTTCTGGAAAATTTCAGATAAGCCTTTTATAACATGTATAAGTCACACACAAAATTTGAGGTCATTTGGAGAAGTCTAAGTAGGCTTTTCGGTTAAACGAGTTCTAGGGTTTTCTAACTCGGTTTTAGTGAAAATGGCATTTAAAAAGGGATTTTGGATCTGGAAAAATTACATGGGACTATGGAGATGGCAGGGGTTATCCAGGAAAAATTTGGGATTTTTCTAAGATCTTTTGGTATTTACGACATATTTAGTGTTTAAATGGTGTTTAAAAATAGATAAATAAATGTTAAATATAAAAATTAATTCTGGAAATATTTTTATAAAATTCCCCACTGTCAAAAAGTGATTTGTCCAAAATTTCAAGATCCGAGACTAAACGGATAATTATTTGTGCTAAAACAAACTTTTAAAGCTTAAAACGCGTAAACCGGTAAAGTTCGCATAAGCGAGCTGACTGGTGTATAAAAACCCTAAAAATGAACTATTTTCATATAATTAAGTTAAACAAGTAAAAATGAATCATCCGAAAATAAGTTGGATGATCTGAGTGTTTTTAGCATATTTAACAGTTTCCGGTACGATAATGAAAGAAACGAGTCCCGCGGCCAATCGGGACATCTAAACCGAGCCCTAATTTCACAACTTAGTTAAATTATCAATTAACAACTATTTTCGGGTCGTGTGTGACCAAACTCATTTTTGAAACATAAAAATGGATAACCGTGCTAGGCACGCAAAACGGAAAATATGACTAATAGTAAATCTGACTAGTGAACTCTACACGATATCACAATCTGAGTCCGGTGAAGTGTTTTTGGGTTAACATTGCCCCCATAACGGGTACAGTACTGGGTTAACTGTGTCCCCAGATGTACCGGTTAACACGGTTAAAGCTATGTTAATAGTGATTGTATAGTAACGAACTTAGAGATCGTATTACAGATTTGGACTAGTAGCTGGAGTGTTGTATTACTAATTTGCCTACGATAAGGTGAGTTTCACGAGCCCCTTTTTCTGAATTGTTTTTAAATATTTTCCCGGGGCGGAAAGCATGTTATTATTTAAATGTTTAAGTACATACTGAACGCATGGATTTGCGTGTATTTATAAATATTTGATTGTACGGGAATCGTATGGAATGGGTACATTACTGGGTTAACAGTGTCCCCAGATGTCCCTGAAAGTGTTTCTGGGTTAACATTGCCCCCGGAATAGGTACAGTACTGGGTTAACAGTGTCCCCTGATGTCCCTGAAAGTGTTTCTGGGTTAACATTGCCCCCGGAATGGGTACAGTGCTGGGTTAACAGTGTCCCCAGGTGTCTCTAGAAGTGTTTCTGGGTTAACATTGCCCCCGGAATGGGTACAGTACTGGGTTAACAGTGTCCCCATATGTCTCTAATATATGATTATCATAATGATTTATCACTGTTTATTTAAATTAGTGAAACTCACCAACTATTCGTAGTTGACCCGTTTTCTTTACATGCTTTCTAGGTACTCCCAAACTGGAGTAAGTGCTACATGCTTGCTGATGCGTGCTATTTGTGGAAGTTTAGTGATCGTTTTGTATTAAATATGATAATGTAATGTTGGTAAGACTTATGTGCTATCGCCTAGACGGGAACTAAACTCGGAACAATGTAATATGATGTAAATTAATGTAGTGGTGTTTTCTTTATAAGCAATGCTGTTGATATCAGATGTGTCTGTTGCATCCCGTTTAAGTTTTCGCTGCGGTTACGGGGTGTTACATCGGGTCGATTATCTTGATGATCTTGGTCTGCAGTCCTCGACCACGAACAATAACGGCCTCGCCAGTATTATTGTCATAGTACCAGTGGTTGAAAGACAGATAAATATCTTGAGGCATCGTCTTCATAGGAACCTGCTTCAATGTCTTTGGAGGCTTCACCTTTAAGACCAGTTTCCTCTAGCCCGTCCACGGATCAATCTCGTCGATACGCTTTCGTCTAAAGAACTTGAAGCCATGAATGACCTCGAATAGTAAGTGTCGGTAAAACAAGTCAGCAGTCTGGTGACCCCCACGATTTATAAATGGACGTCTCGTGAGGGTACGAATATCCCACCGCGGTAATGTCAGAACGTCCCTTATCTTTTCATAGTATTGGATCCCCTTCTCCCACTTGATTATACACACTTTCAGCTCAGAATCATAAAGCCAGGAGACAATATCACCATGTACCTTGGGCACCGTTTTGAAGGTAGTCACTTGATTTGCTTTGACCCAAGCTTCAGCTGTCTCTTTGCGTTCTTGATCAACAATCCGATGTGCCTGAATAATCTTACCAGCAGCTTTAAACCTGAACCAGCTCTTAATTTCCTCAACCGACGGATCATAAGGCTCAGCAGTATAAAAACCTTTTCCTTTGGACTTCTCTTCAAGACAGTCCTCAGCTTCTTTATTTACCTCTTCTTGAAATACCGGAGCACCTTGATCAACGTTTGTGTGTTGATACAAGTCCGGGTACTCCTCAGCAGTCAATCTTCCATCTCTACGTCCTCATTCTCAAAAATAAACTCCTCATTCATCTGAGCAGACGGATCATCTTCCAAACCTTCCTCATTCACTACTTCAACATCGGGCTCAGTCTCCAGAACAGTCAACTGATCGTCATTCAGCCCAAGCAGAATAGAAATCTGCTCCCATGTCAAAGATCTTTCCACAAACTCACCAACCTGAATCTCATCTCTGTTCACCATACTTCGAACTACCCCCAAACCATCCATGAATATCACAGTATTAGCCGCAATCATCTCAATAGGCTTGGCGGCAGTTGAATCGTGATACACAACTATCTGCTTGCCTGAGTCCTCACCCCCACTAGTACCAGCACCTGCAGATGCTTCGTGAGCTTGTTTCGGCTCACCCCAGCAACCGACTCGTCAGGATCCTCATCATCATTCTTGAGTCGTTTCAGTGCATCATCTTTACATGTCAGCTGTAGGATAATTTCCTCCTGCTCTTTCAATTTCTCCCCCCTAAGACGTAACAATATCACGGAGAGCTTTAGTCTCTTTTTGGCAGAAAGAAATGTACCCCATCATCCGTCGTTGATTCTCCATAAGTTTTTCTTGGTTGTGACGGTCAGCTGCCATTTGATTTTCATACAGGTGGAGAAGATTCAACAGCATTTCAGTTTGACGACCTGGTGGCAAGTTGTATAAGGACGGGTGAACAGGTTGTACTGGTCATTGAGGCCGAGTAATTCTCATAAATGAGATATCACTAGGTGGAGGTGGAGGAGGAGGAGCGGTTGTAGGAGGAGGTCCCATAGAAGGTGTTGGGGAGACTGTAGACAGTGCAGCAGGAGGCCTTAGTATCTCAGATAATGCCAAATGAGGGTTAAACCAAGCCTTTCATGTGACACCAACGTCGTCGTCAATGTAAGCATCGGTGTGCTAGTAGTAGGCGGCCAAACCGAGCGTTGAGGCGTTGAATGACGTGTTGGTGGAACTCCAATAACTACCCCAGCCCCCTCTGAAACACGTCTCTTTTTCGATGGCTCACCAGTTGCCATCGCTTTCCCTTTCCGTTTTCTTTCTTGTTGAGCTTTAATGGTGGCAGCTAAAGCAGCATTAACTGCTTCCTGTTGTTCTTGAAATGCAGCATTACCCGCTCCACCATCACCATCATTTCCACCATCATCTCCACCATCATCGTTCCCACCTTTTCTTCCTTTCACGCTCGGAATCCGAGTCATCGTGGATCCATCGCTCATTAGGAGGACATACATAGTTCGGATTGATTATATGACCAATCATCCGTTTATCTTGTGGCCTTTCCTTTCGATAAGTTAACATACGATGCACAGTTTCAGCTGTCATGTGTTCCATATCAAGTACATCATTCACCAATGTCTGATCAATGGTCAAGTTTGGAATGAGATCTTGAATAATCAGCTGCAGAAAGCGAGGATACATCAAGAACTTCTTTGACTGTAGTGTTTGCTGAACTTGTTCTTTCAAATGATCAAAGACTAGTTCTGAATAATTATACGGCTTGTTCAGAATCAAAGCAACAAATGCTGACTGCAAGCTAAGCCTACATTCATCAAACCCACCACGACGCCTACTCATACAATGAAGGAGAACATGCATAAGATACTTGTATGGTGGATATAACCCGTTCTTGTTCAGCATAGATTTACGAATGTCGCCACCATAATTTAAGCATGTGAATAAGCCTCTAACCAACAGCTTGTCAAATTCACTTGGGTTATCATCATTATCGTCAAAGTGAAGTACGCGGCGGATAACTTCAACATCAATCGTAATAGGAGTCTGATTGATTGTGGCTCGAATGTGTTTATCCTCCTCAACATATTCAACTGTGTTCCAAAATTGGCTGATAAAACTCAGATACACTTTAGGTCTAGCAGTTATAGCATAGTGTATCTTTGATCGTCGTAAGAAGGCCAACATATTTCCAAACACATTTACATTTGTAACATCTTGATCCACGTAAGCACAGATATTGTGTTCCTTGTCAAATGGGAGTAGAACAACATCGTCCTGTTGTGCTTGTTGTGGTGGTTGCTCTTGTGGAGGTTGTTCTGGTGGTGGTTGTTCATGTTGATCAGCCATGATTACTGTATAAATAAAAATGAATATAAGAAGACGTAAAATATATTAACCGTCAAAATATGTCAAATTATTTTATAGATTGAATATATTCAATGACAAAAGATATGTGTATTTAATCTATTTACGCGGTTATACGATTTAAATTACTTTAATTAATTTAAGTGATTTTTAAATTTAATTAAGTAATTAAAAAGAAATGTCATTCGTTAATTATCACACCGATTCGTTAAAATTGAGTAACGATTTAGGCGATTTGCTATCAGGTAAATAGACTAACGAACTAGTCATAGCGAACTACAATTCAATCATGACGAACTAAAAATCTAGTTCGTTATACATTTAAACGAATCCACAACTAATTCATGTAATATATTATTCGCTTTAGCTAGTTCGTGTAAGACCTTAACGAATTGGACATGAAACAGTCCCAAATCGCAAAGATTAACGAATGGTCAAATAAATTAGACTTATTCTTTGATTCGCATAGTCAAAGTCAAAATCAGGATGAACAATGAAAGTCAGCAATTGTAAACCCAGAAACAATTTGGCCATAACTATCGTCGCATCATCAAGATTATGAACATTTTAAGCTCGGAAACACATGCATAAGCCTATAGTGATGAGATTGAGACTCAAAACTCAGATTTACTGAGGTTAACCGAAGCAAGAGCAACGCAAACACCATGAACATATAATCAACCCGGAACACAATAATCAAATGCCGATTAAAGTCCACCACGAGTATCGGAATAGCATTCCGATTACATTAAGTCATAAATAAACCAGTTTATCAACACAGATCAAACATAAATAGAGTTTATAAACTCGGAAACCCTTAAACCACAAAAGTTCAGAATTTATCTAGTAAAACTCAATCATTTTTGACGAAAATTAGATCCCCTTGATCGTCTATACCTTAGTCACACAGAAATATCCTTGAAATGTCGAAATATGAAGGTCGAAATTTCAGAGAAAATTTGAATAGGGTGACTTTGGTGTGAAGGAAGAAGACGAACAGTGAAGGACTGTTCTTGTTTCTTGTCGTTTATAGCCTTGCACGCAACCCAAGGTACAAGTTGTACGAATCACACGATTCGTATGGATTATAAATAAACGAATTAGCTCATTCGCTAACTCAACTCGTTACCTTAAGGTAGCGAATCAAAACTTGATTTGTGTCATTGATTCGTTAAATATGCATAACGAAGGGATGATTCGTAACAGAGTGCGGAAGCGAATTAGGTTAACGATCTAGAAACTAGTTCGCTAAAGAATCACCTAGTTCGTTATCCATAAATAACGAATTAGATTTTTAACGAATTAAAATCCTTTATTTAATTTTAAATTAAATAATTCAATGAATTAAATAATTAAATAAATAAAATAAATAAAATATTAACTTAAATCGAATTACCGAGAACCGTTTTATCCCGATAACTAAAATACCATAAAAGAAATCTGTTTCATTTTTACGAAACATAACTAAAAAAATGAAAAGAAGGAAATATTTTTGGTATTTTGTAAAAAAATAAAGAATGTATTTACTAAAGAATATCCGAATCATTAAGAACTAGACAATCTTTTTGTGTTTTTTCAATAATTTAACAAAAGCAAAACATATTTTTGTATTTTTGTTGAGTTTGAGCAGAGAATCATATTGACCAAATTGCCCTTCCATCACAGTTTTATATTTCAGCGATATTATAACTTGCGTTAAATCGGTCATTGATATTGTTGTCCACTTAAATCTTATAGCAAACATTCGAGCATTTTTGTGATATGATTAATGATTCAATTAGCGCACAGAATATCAAAAACTATCAGCCCCTAATCTCGGTTCAAGCTTAATTTGATTTTTGCCAAATCACCCCAACTTGACTTAAACCATTATAATGTTGATCAAAATTTTTGATACCAACTGAGAACTTTTGAGCAATGCATCAAGTTTCCTTTACTGTGAGTGAGTATGCACGAGTCTATCTGTCGGATTACATACATTGTATTCCCTGGGGTCCGTTTCTTATTGGTATTAAGACGCACGCAAGGGAGGAACAATTGTATGAATAACAGCGGATTTTGATCAAGTCAGTAATTTAGATTGCACGAAGTACAGCGGTGATCAAGTTTAATGACTTTGGGTTTGCTTCTTGAAAGCGAGTGAAATATTCATGCTTATGAATACCCAGATATTTAAATCGCATAAAGACTCACAGTGTCCAGAATCCTAACGCTTGTTATTTACTTTATTGTATTTTTGGGTGATCAACAAGTATAAGGCTTGAGTATGACCGGTTATTACATTCCTGCCATCCTCACCGAGACTTTTGCTAGTGACTAACACCTCTTTCAATTTGGCTTTTCATTAAGTTTATATCACTTACTTTACTCTAAAAGCTTGTTTAAGACCTATCAATGCACCAATTATTAAGCACACAGTCTTTTAAGCTTATTTCTTTCTGGATTTGGGGTCAAATAATCAATGTACTATCATTTTCTCTTTTTGCTTCAAAAACTCAAAATTTCGAGGAGCATAAAACAAAATGATTTAAAAATTGCCCCAGTTAACTTAAGTTCACAAATTAATGGCTATCCTATTCATCTACAAGTAGAGAACATGACCAAAAACATGCAAGCATGCTTTACAAACTTAAATAACTGACTAAATTCTCAGCTAAAAATAAAATAGAGTGCTTAATGAACGCCCCAAATACTTTCCATTTGTCGGATAAATGGCTAACCCGAAGATTTCAAGAAATTATCAGGACCAAACATATACAAGTATGTGTCCTTCGAAATAGAAGCAAATGACATAATTTTCAGCGATCATAAGCGAAAATCCTTTTGGTTTTTCTCTTTACAAACTAAAAACACAATCTTTTTGTCTTTTCGGATTTTTTCTTTACAAAAACGAAAATTCACATTCTTTTTAACTTTTTCAGAAATTTTTCTGTACAAATTGAAATCACAATCTTTTGAAATTTTCTAATTTTAAAATGTTTTTGGTTTTTTAGATTAAAAACAAGAAATAACACAATATTTTTGATTTTTCAATGTTTTCTAATGTTTTTGGGTTTTATCTATACAAACTCAAAGCACAATATTTTTGTATTTTCTAGAATTCACCCCTTAAAACCTAAAAAACAACAGTAAAATTAAACTAATCACAATAAAACAAGTAAAGATAATTATCCTAATTTTAGGATCTTAGCAAGGGTCTTCAATCCATTTAAACCAAGCAAAAAGTTAAAACGTGTTTTATCAAACACTTTGGTAAATAGATCGGCTTTTTGAAAATCAGTGTGCACTTGCTCAAGATCAATTAATTTCTTTTCATAACACTCCCGTATAAAATAATATCGAATTTCGATATGTTTCGTTTTAGAATGTTGTACAGGATTTTTGGTGATACTACTAGCAGCAGAGTTATCAATCAAAATGGGAGTAGTAAGAAACTTCAAACCGTAGTCGCGAAGGTGTTGTTGTATCCACAAAACCTGGGAACAGCAACTCGAGGCTGCAACATACTCAGCTTCGGCTGTTAAAGTGGAGACCGTTGTCTGCTTCTTACAGTGCCAGGAAACAAGCCGGTTTTCTAAGAATTGACAACCCACTGTAGTAGACTTGAAATTGATCTTGCATCCTCCATAATCTGAGTCTGAATAAGCGGTAAGATCGAAAGTATCATCTTTGGGGTACCACAACCCGATGTCTGGATTTCCCCTCAAATACTGAAGAATACGTTTGACCGCTGCCAGGTGAGTCACTCGGGGACTAGCTTGGTACCTAGCACATAAACAAACAGCAAACATTATGTCGGGTCAAGAAGCAGTTAAATACATTAAAGAATCAATCATAGCATGATAAAAGGTCGGATCAACGGTATCCTCCAATTCATCCGGTGATAAATTGTGACCCACTGGAAGAGGAGTAGAAGGGATTTTTCCGGCAGTAATATTGAATCAGCTCAAGACGTCGTTCACATATTTTGTCTGATGAATGAAGATTCCTTTATCAGACTGATGAACCTGCAACCCTAAAAAGAAATTCATCTCTCCCATCGAACTCATCTCGAACTTGGTTTGCATAGACTTCTCAAACTCCTTACATAACTTGTCATTCGTAGACCCAAAGATTATGTCATCAACATAAATCTGAACAAGCAGAAGATCATCACCAATATTCTTGTAAAATAAAGTGCAGTCAACCATTCCACGTTTGAAGCCGTTATCCGTCAGATGGTCGGCGAGCGTGCCATACCAAGCTCTCGGGGCTTGATGAAGACCATATAATGCCTTGTTTAATCGGTAAACACGGTCAGGATAATCAGGATCCTCAAAACCTGGAGGCTGTAAAACAAACACTTCCTCGTGAAGTTCACCATTGAGAAAAACACTCTTAACATCCATTTGATACACTTTGATATGCTTGTAAGCAGCATATGCCAGGAAAATTCGAATCGACTCTAATCTTGCAACTGGAGCATAAACCTCAGTGTAATCAATACCTTTTTGCTGATGAAAACCTTGCACCACTAACCGTGCCTTATTTCTCATAATTACCCCACGATCATCTTTCTTACACTTGTATACCCACTTAGTCGGAATTGCCTTCTTAACTCTAGCAGGTTTGTCAATAAGATCCCAAACACCTAAATGAGCAAATTGCTGTAATTCCTCTTGCATAGCTTCTACCCAAGAAGGATCTTGAAGAGCCACACGAAGAGTTTTCGGCTCAACTTGAGATAGAAAACAAGTAAATTTAGAAACAGCTGCAATTTCAGATGCATGTAAGTCAGAATGAACATATAGAGCATTATCGTCACTTTAAGAGGCAATTTGATGTCGTGTCTGAACCCCTACATCAAGATCTCCAATAATGTTCTCCTGTGGATGGTAATTATGCATCCTAAGAGTAGGATTTTCAGAAACAGCAACATTTTCAAATAAATTAGTGTAATGTTCACCCAATTCAGGAGATGAAACATCACTGTCAAGTGCAATAACTTGATCCACAACAGTATTATCATCAGATGAAGTAGATGCATTATCATCATGAACAGGAGATTCATTGTCAGGTTCTTCAATTGGAGCAGCAATTGGAGCTTCAATATCATTTGAACTTGCAAATCTTGGAATTTCCAAATGTTCTTCAAAATAAGCACGAACTAAATCTTCATCTGGATGATTAGTTGATGGAGTGAATGAATTAAATAGGCCATCATAATCAAACATCCAGTTGGGACCTTTCCCTTGTGGAGGATTAGTATACTTCTGGCAATCAACATGGTACCACTCTTCAACACAACCAGACGTAAAATTAAAAACCCGTTTCTTAGGAGACGCATATCCTAAGAAATAGCCTTCCATGGCTTTCTCTTCAAATTTACCCACATCCTTCTTCAATATAGTACATGGACATCCAAAAGGTTCTAAATTCTTTAAGTTAGGCTTACGATTATTCAATAATTCATAACTGGTCTTTTTTAGTCGTTTAACAGTCAGAACTCGATTAAGGGTATAACAAGCCGTATTCACAGCCTCATTCCAGAATTGGATAGGAAGCTTAGAATTAGCAAGCATAGTTCTTGCAGCTTCAATCAAGGTTCTGTTCTTTCATTCAGCAACTCCATTTTGTTGAGGTACATACGGTGCACTATACTCACGATAAATTCCCTTTTGAATACAAAAGAAATCCAGCATAGTGTTTTTTAATTCAGTACCATTATCACTACGAATTCGCCTCACCTTTTGTTTGCAAAGTGATTCGATTTTAGTGATAAAGGTTTTGTACCAAAACAGGAGTTTGATCTTTTGAGCTCATGAATAAGACCCACGAATATCTCGAATAATCATCAGTCACAACAAGACAATACCAGTCTCCAGAAATACTCGCACGATTCACTTGATCGAACAAATCCATATGAAGTCGTTCAAGCAGAGTATCAATGGAATTCAATGCCTTAGATGGGTGCGATTTCTTCTTTTGTTTTCCCTTCTTACAAGAAACACAATGATCGGATAACTTAAAATTTTTCAACGACACTCCCTCTACCAAATCGTTAGTCATTAAATAATTCATCTTTCTAACGTGTATGTGACCCATTATTCGATGCCAAAGAATGGAGTCTTTCTCGGTTGCTTTCGAGACAAAACACGTTTCGATCGATGTAGATACTTTAGAGTTCATATTCAAGACATAAATATCATTTGATCGAGGTGATCGCATGACAACCATATCCTCGGGAATTACATAACCCGGTTTTAGAATAAGACACTCTTTATCAGTAAATACGGTAGTGTATTTTTTATCACAAATCTGTGACACACTTAATAAATTATGATCCAGTTTATCACAGTAGTTCACTTTCTCAAACGTAATCTTCCCATTCGAAACATCACCTTCCTGTGTAATCATACCCCTAGAATTCCCAGCGAATGCCACATAACCCCCTTGAATATTTTTCACATTTGATAAGAGTTTGAGATTTCCAGTAATATGACGAGAACATCCACTGCCCATGATCCAGTTTTCACCAGAAATGGTCTTGGATGATCCCTACACACAAAAGAAAATGATTAGTTCAAAAAGGCAGCCCAGGCCTCAGTCTTGGGCACCTTTTGTTTTTTCTTGGGAAAGATTAACCTTAATTGCATTCAATTGTTGTTCAGCAACTTGTGAATAAGTTGCAGGTTTCTTTGACTTTCGTCTTAGATACGCTGCCTGAACCACATTTGAATTTTCATTCTTACACAGAGGAGCAGTTGGAATAAACTTGGGTTTAACTTGACCACGAGTCTCATTAATATGAACCACCTTACGAGGATTCACATTAGAGAACATAATATGAGTATCATCAGCATACGACACAGGTCGTTTCAGAATCTCCTTTACCACAGGAACTGGCTTAGAATGTTCTTTGATTAAAGGATGAAGATTCTGATAGCTCTTCTGACTACAATCCCTCACAACGTGACCAAGTTAACCGCATAGGAAACAACTTCGCATGTCTACACGATGTTGTTGCGAGGTATTTGGAATAAATGACCCAGAAGTTTGATGATGACTCACATTTTTAGTCATGCTCTTAGCAAACTCATTAGACAACTCAGATTTCTTCTTTAAGTAAAAATCTAGATTAGAACTGTTCGAAAAACTTTTCAGTGTATCTGTCCCAGTTGACTTCACAAAGTTAGTTTTCTTTCTTAGCTTGTTTTAAAAATTGTTTTTCCTTAGTCAATGGGTCAGATTGAACTGATGTTTTTGCTTGAGCATACACACGTTCATGTTCTTGAATTTGTGAAGTTTCATTGACAAATACACTCTCAATAAGTTCAGGTTTGATGATACTTATTGGAATATCTTTTTCAGTGAACATCGTATCCATCCCCTTTAACTTAAAACTCTAGCAGATGATGGCTTAGAACTAGAAGGATTAACGAAACACATCAAGTCCTCATCAGAAATTTTCGGTTTTTCTGACTTCTTTGCCTTCACAGAGTTAACTTTCATTGGATTTTTCTTTTTCACTTGAGGTTTGTGTGAACCTACACTGCTTCCTGAAATTCATGAGGCTCGCACAGAATGTGATTAGAACATTCTTGTGTATAATCTCGGGTTCAAACACATCCTCAATAATGACCTTGTCATCTTGTTCAACAAACACCTTTTTGCTTTGAACATTATATTTTTGAGGAGCAAATTGGGTCTTAACATTTTTAGATTTAACGGATTTAACATTTTCTGAAATCACAGGTTCTTTCAAAATTACTCCTTCTTCCTTTTTGGCAAAAGGATTCATTTTATAATCATTGTGAAATGGTGGAGGAATTTCAACAAAACCTATACCTTTCTTAGAGTCCTTTTTTTTCCAGAAACTTCGATAATTTCATTCAACAAGAACGAAGATTTTCGAAACTTACCCAACTTGTTCTTCAACTCAATAACCTCATTCTCAAGTTCAGTTATCTTTGAACGATGTTTCAAAATTTCTTGAAATTTTTGATCATTAATTGTCATTTTCACAGATAACTCAGCTTTAAGATCATGATTACTTATAGTCAAAGCCTCAATTTTCTCTCTTGAATTGATTTGAGAAGTCAAGGATTTTCTATAAGTATCTTTCAATGATACAATCTCTTTTAGTAAATTGTCATTTTGAAGTTTTAATGAATCAATTTTAGATTTATTATAATCACAATCAACACATGATACCTTAGAAGAAGATTTACTAACCTCATTTTGGTTGGCTAAGCAAGCAGAAGTGGAAGACTCGCTAATCTTCGCCATACAAGCAAAATTAATTGGAAGTTTTTCACTTGAATCATCCGACTCGGACCCAGAATCATTATCAGATGACAGCTCGCTTCCACTAGCATCTTGAAAATTTTCACCAATTCCAAACATAGCTAGATTTGCTTGATTGTTGTTGCACAACAATTTTTGAGACCAATCATTTCCATCCAGATTAGACAACATTGCCTGATTTCCAGAAGATGATGGTTTTGAACTCAAAGATTTTCCAGCATCATTTTGATCTTGCTTTCTAGGACCAGTGTATTCTTTCTTTGGTTTATCACATTCCTTTGCATAATGCCCAAATTCTTGACAATTGTAGCACTTAACCTTTAACTTATCAAACCCTAACTTCTTGCTCAATGAAGGAAGATCTTTTTGCCTGTTCTTTGTATAAATTTCTTCACTTTTCTGACTATCATAGCCATGTTCCACTTTAGATCCATGAGTTCTAAATCATCGGGATCAATTTGATCATAATCTTCATCGGTTAAATCACTTGTTGCAATCTTACTACTCACCAAATTCTCATAGGAAGACATAAAGGCAGATAAAAATGTAAAATTCTGTTCAGCCTCCTTTATGTTTACATTCAGTTGGAATGAGAATTGTTCAGTAGAAGATGAATTTCCTGATGACCCAGATGAACCAGAATTACCAGATGATCCAGTATTTCCAGCTGTATAGAAACAAGCTTGTGGATCACTATACAAATTAGTTGCATTTTCACTTGCAGCTTGAGTAAGAAAAGCAGTCAGTGGAGATATGGTTGAACTAAGAGGCATATTTCCACCATAGAATGAAGGATCATGACTTTCCTTTGAAGATTTCTGACACATAAGATCATATTCTCTAGCTTCAATCTTTTGCATAAATTCAACTGCAGTCAGATCTTCATTTGAGAAATAATTGTTTTCCTTCAGAACCATTAAGAACGTGGAATAAGAACTTGGAAGTACACTCTTAATAGTATCAATTTTATCACTCTCAGGGACATCTATTTTCATCTTGTCCATCTCAACGATCAAGTGATTGAATCTCGTTGTCATTTCTTCAACCGTCTCACCTTTTAATAGATTAAAGTTTCTGAATTGAAACTTAAGCATCACCTTTTTGCTTTCTGCTGTGTTACCTAAACTTCTCGTTCGAATATGTTGAAACAAAGCAGCACATCTTTTTATGCTACCCACTTGGTGAAAAATATTCTCAGGAAAAGCCATGGTTAGAGTAGAATAAGCTTTTATTTCTATCTCTAATGCTTTCTTTTCTTCAACAGAATACTGTGAGATAGCTTTTGGTGTAAAACCCGTAGTCTCATCTCCAATCATAGGAACAGTGTAGACTTCATCTAAGCAGTAAGAACAATCAGGATGAACTGATCCTAAATGAGCACGAAACCGAGGTTCCCACTTGGCAAAGTCAATGAACTTCATCAATTTTAGACATTTCGAATGTGAACCTATCTCGGTATCAAGTTGTAACAATTGTTGCATCAACATGTTTTGAGACACTAATGCATACATACCGGCCATCTTTGAAAAGTTTCAAATATTTAAAGGGTGTAACGAATAAGTTTTAACGAACTGTGATTGTAGCGAACTGCAAACAGTTGTAACAAACTGTGAACAGTGTCTGACGAATCAACTCTTAACAAAGTTAAAATTGACCAAATGGCGAAACAGATAACGAATGGGATGATTGTTTAGCGAATCACAAGTCAACTTAATGGATTGACCAAACGAATCACAAAGGATTAGTTTAGCGAATCAGATGATAATCAGTAGCGAATCACTAAGGAATGCTTAGCGAAATAAAATAACGAATCAGCTACAGTTGATTAGCGAATCAACTATAACGAATCAGGTAGTTACAACCGTTTGTAACAAACTCTGACACCTTATGCCACGTGGCAAAGGTTTTTATAACACAAATCCCAAGGTGGACGTGTGTCACACGAATCGATTAATCCAAACAACGAATTAGATCAAACGAATCAGCTATTATAGCGAACTGGCTAACGAATTATGTAAAATGAGTAACGAATTGACACACTTAATGTAACGAATGAAAGTGAACTAGATAGCGAATCACCGTTAAAATGATAACGAATCAGATTCATCTTTGAATCTTCAAATCTTCAACACTAGATTTCCAGAAATGAAGAACATAAACTTCAAAAACCCAGAAACCCAGCACTATCAAATTCGTAATACTACCTCGTTACTCAACCAAATCACACAATCGACCTACCAAAATCCTCGTAAACCAATCCCGAATCCAATACACTAAACCACTAAGCCAATTAACACTGATTACCGATCCAATTTAACCACAACACAACCTCTGTTTCAGACTTAAACCGAAAACAATACCAATCCACACAAATCCAATCCAACACTCAATTCCAGTCCACAAAGACAATCCTATACCTTAAACAACTCAAATCTGGTCCAATTCATTCATAATTCAACCAATTCAATTCACAAATCGATTCAAAATTACTAAAACACAGATTTAATAAAAACGATAACAATATCAACACCAGATCAAGTATAATGAGCACCAACAGCTCTGATACCACTTGTTGGAACCCTTGATTCGTATCAATACAGTAACAATAACAATAACACAGATCTCAGATCTGTAATTAGCCGATTAATACGTTTATAGATCTAGCTCATACTTAACCATGATTCAGTATTATGTATGTGTATCTATTATCAATATGTAATTAGTAATGGTTTATATAATATTAACTTGAAGATCGGGAGAGAATTCAGACAACAATACATTAATTAAAGCTCTCAAAACTTAAATAAAACAGTGAACAGGGGTTCACTATATATAGAAGAAGATTTGGTTCGCTAACATCCCCTAGCGAACCAGACTCTCCTTCATTACATACAATAAGTTAACGAAACACCCCCTGATTCGTTAACATCCCCTAACGAATCAGGAGGAAATACATTATAATGTCTTAGTTCTCTAACATCCCTAGCGAACTAGACTTAACCTTAACGAACTAGATAATAATAAACATTAATTATTACATTAATTAATAAACAAAACGTTAACGATAATTACAAAGACTTAAGACGCAAAACCGTGCACTAACAAAATTTAATTCAAGTGAAATAGTTCTAACCATTAAAGAGTTCTTGTGTTACGGTGATAAGTCAACTAGTTTGTTTGACCCAAGTTTTGAACTGCTTGAGATGAGGTAGGTCTAGTTGTGGCTTTATAAGTGTGGGAGCCATAATCTTATTGATACACTTAAAGATAATTCTAAATTCATTTGGGGCCTGAGAGGTCAGTGGATGGGTTTAATTGGACAAAAATACTGGCTATCACGTTTTTGTGTTTATCTGTGCATTAAAAATATAAGCTAAATGTTTTAAAAAACAATTTAAGATTTTGATTCCATTGCAAAGTACTTTTTAGGGATGAAGATTTAAGTGTGGAGATATTATCGGCGACCATTGATTTCAGCCTTTGATTGCCAATGAATACAGGGTTTCAATGCTTGATTGCAATTCTTTATAGTAGAATTTGATTAAGTAGTTATTAGATCATGTGCATGGAGTCCCTATGGGGTTGTTTTACCCCATGTGACTCCACATCATCATAAGGGTTTTTATATAATTGTTTTAACAAAAATGGGCATAGTGGATAGAGCCCATTCCAATCATTACCTCAATATTATTATTATTTATTAAAAATAATGCAAATAACATTTTAATAAATATTTAAATTTTGCATTAAAATAAAAAAAACGACTAAAAATTAATTGCCTTCGTCTTCTCCTTCAAACTCATCTTCACCCTCTTTGTCTCTTTCAAACTCATCTTCAACTTCTTCGTCTTATCTCAAACTCATCTTCACTTTCCTTGTCTCCTTTGTTATCTTCGCTTGCTGCGTTTTTCACATTCGTCTCGAATTGCCCGAACCGACCAAGGATGTTGGACTAAATCCGTCATAAGTGAATTATGCATCTTACTTGAACGCAGTTCATATGAATTCTGCACCCTCTCCTCCATTGTTGCTTTAGTTTGTTGTTGAATATTATCCGGTATATAATGCTGACATATTGCTCTCCCATCGTCTTTTATAATTATATTATGCAATATGATACATGAATACATAGCATCCCTCCTTTTACAATGTTCATAAAGAACATGGATTTTGCAGAATGTGCCAATGTTGGCGAAGAACCCCAAAACACTTCACGATGTCCTTTGTGAAATACTATCTCTTTTCATCTATTGGGTCCTTAAACATTTTCACAATAATCGAATATTCCGAAAACGTATCCCATCTCCCAAATAGTATCCATGTGGGTAGTGGTTATTGTTTTCCCAAAACGATGTGACTGGTATGGTAACGGAGATGTAGTCCTCTACCATGGGCGACACCTCCAAAACGTTTATGTTGTTGGTCTCGAGGTTGCCAACTTAGGCTGACCATATCAAAAGGTCATATGAAGTAGTCAATTGAAGACTTACCGCTGGTACTTTTTGGTCACCACATGTGTATTGAACTCGCCATGCAGTTGGACAACTAGACGTCTAGACCACTTCTAGTGCATAATATCTATACTCCCAACCATGCCAGAGTAAACCATGTTCCCTTTCATTAACCGAGTAAATCTGTTGTAAGTTGTCCCAAGTGGAAATATAATTAATTAATATTTATTTAAAATAAACGCAAGTTATTTTTTTTTTTTTGAAAATTTGATATATATTGTTGCAAAAATACATACCCCAAGGTGTCTTGTGTCGTTTTTTCCCGTTTTTAAGTACTCTTTGTCGATGTCGGTCGTGTTTCTGTAGGCTAGCACGCGTAATGCTACTTTACAATTTTGGATATTGGTGCATCCTAACATTCATCATGCATCCTTTTTTTTGTTTAAAGTAATCAAACTAGTGCTCCAAATCATTGGCAATGCACAAAAATAAATGTTTTATCCAAAAGTGATGTCTAAAAATCTTCAGGTTCTTGTATCTCGGCTACTCATTGAAGTAGTCTATCATCAAAATATTGTTCGTGCCTAAACGGTCTCGTTTAATATAATCTCTTCTCAAACTGGTTGAGGAGGAGAGTACAGATATTTCATATACATTGGTGCGAGTGTCATTGCACTCGTAACCACCTCTGCCTCATCATCGGCTGTGTGTTTGTTATTCTCCAAATATCGACCGATTATGTTGGAGGAAGATGGAAAATCCATTTTGTTGGTGTTTTGAGTTTATAAAATTTTGAGGATTGTTGTAGAGTTTTGTAGGATTTGTATAGAGTTTTTATAAAAGTGTGAGGATGCTTGTAGGGTTTCGGTGATTGTATAGGAAAAATAATTGATTAAAAGAAGCCGTTGTCAAACGACTAGTTTGACCAAACACATCGACACCCTCACTTTATGGGAAGTAATCCTCACCACAAAACACCCAAAAGCGCCCCGAGAGCAGTGTGCCTGGGATATATGGGTGGGCAAAGCGCCCACTACGAAGGGTCTTACAATGTTTTCTATAACCCTAATTAAGTGTCGCCTGAGATAAAGCTAATTCGGAACAAGAGAGTTTGGATTGTCATTGAAACCGATAATAGTAGGCATTCCTCGGAGGTAGTATAGATGAGAATTTCTAAAAAATGGAAAATGACAAGTAGGTTGAGTATTCTAACAATTTTACCCTTGAGATAAAATTTAATTACTTAAACTAATGGCATAAAGTGTCGTACTTTGTACAATGAATGTTGTAAAACTCTTAGAGCTGAGAAATATCTATAGGAATACAATGGTAGTAATCTTAAAACACTAAATCAAGTCAAAGATATCTTAATTATGATAAAGGTTATTATGTTAAGCTACAAACTAATATATTTTATATCATGTAAAGTTAAAACACTATTCCGATAACTAGGCTATCCGGTGTGGGTCATGGAGAATCAGGCGCTACACCTACGTGGCATGCGTGATACCTGGAAAACATTGCGCCACTCATATCCCCATCACGCATGATGATGTGTGCCCGATGAAGCTCACGCTTCTCGTTTTTCGTTTTTTTGTTGACCAGAGTTGTTGGATGAAGGATGGTTGCTTGATTCTTGGAGGAAGAAGGGTAGATGGTTGGCGGTATATTGGTAGTGCTGACAGATGGTCTAAAGGTGGTGGTGGTGGTGGGGTGTGTGTTTGTGGGGGGGGGGGGGGGAGGGTTAAATCTAATATATAGTGCTTATAAAATCTTTTATTTAAACTAATGACAATGATATTAATATAACTCCTTTTTGAAAAGACTATTAATACTATGAATATTATTTAGTTATAATTTTTTTAAATATATTTTTAGCTATAAATTTAATTACTAGTAATGATATATTTGTTAATATTAAATTTAGAAAGAATGGTAAAATTCATCCTTTACGTTTGCATAGATTTTCAGTGACTGTCACTTACCTTTGTTAATCTTAAAAAACATTCTTTATGTTTAGAAACCATGTTGGAAAAATAATAGTTTAAACTTTTATCAACCTTAATGTTTTAATAATGACTTTATTAAATAATGTGATATAAACTATTATTAGTTCATTACTGATGCAATATGACACACGCATGTCCCTTAACACTTGAGTGATCATCATTAGTCAAAATTAAGAAATCCCAAGACTTAATCAAGATTGTTCACACTCAAGATCTAAGATTAGTGAGAATATCAACTCCATGTGTATAAGGGTTAAATCAATATTGTTACACCAACATGAAGATGAAGTAATCACAAGATTAATTCGTTGAAGATAAATTAACAACTTTGTCAAAGTTAGGCTGTTGGTTTTTATAAACTTGGGATAAGTTTGTAAAAATATATGTAAACACAATTGTTTAAATATATAATTTTTTAAATTCAAACATTATTTAAAGGCTTATTCCTCTTTGGGTATGTCTTCCATTCAAACAATGCCTTCAGGACATAACCATCATTAACTGCAGAAGTTAAGTCCATGGATAGCAAAGCATGGAGCTTTGGTTGAACTCACTTAAGAGTGGTTAACCAAATAGTTTCAAAACTTGGTTTCCACTCCATGGAGAAGTGGGAAGTGAATATATGGATTCTCATATGTATTGGTCAACCTAAAGAAGCCAAAACATAAGACAATGATGACACATAACGTTCATATTCGCTAGAACAATGTAAAGTTGATTAGGCGCCCAAGGTGGTTGTGGGATCGACTTTCGAATGCCCAATCCCTATCCTAGCATAAAAATTGCTTGGATATAAATAAAAGCTTATTCAAACTAAGTTTTCATGACCTCTTTGTCTACCACATTAATACACACGCTTCGTGGCTAATCTCTTCCTTTATTCAAGTTTAATCAAGGTTCAGTTATTAAGAGAAGAGATCAAAGTGTAGAGCAAAAGAAGAGTTTTTTCAAAGCTATCATCTAACCATCTTACTTGTATTTTGAGCGGTTAATACTACATGTTGTTCTAGTGTTTTTACAAGTGATGATTCATCACTTAGTTGATGTGTTGAAAGGGGAACAAACTATCTTGACATAGTGTTGTTTTGTATTGGATTGGGAACTCTATCTTAATTTATAATTAATTATTTGTTAGGAGAAGACTCACTATCTTGACATAGTGAGAATAGAATATTTGTAAAGCTAAGTACTTT
The DNA here is from genome assembly GCF_021521415.1 of Bidens hawaiensis. Taxonomy (NCBI): domain Eukaryota; kingdom Viridiplantae; phylum Streptophyta; class Magnoliopsida; order Asterales; family Asteraceae; genus Bidens; species Bidens hawaiensis. Next base: position 1,820,100 of record NW_027491175.1, read on the forward strand.
GGGTGTGCTTAATGAAGAGGCTGATCATTTCCTTTGAATAGTGAGACGACTGTATTGACGATCCTTGCCATTTTAGGGAGACGACTAGGGAAAAAAACCCTTGATCAGGGGATCAAGGAGAGGAAGTTGAGTGGATTAGTTGACATCCACTTGAACCTATATAAATCCTTGTTGTGTCATCTCTAACCCTTAACAATTTACTTATTTGTGTTTAATTTCATAAGTTGTGAAAAGAGTTTAAAAAAGTCATTAGCTTATAAAATTGGATTATACGTTAAGAAAATCTATTCACCCCTCTAGTTTTCTACAAACCCTATCACGTTTTATCCTTCAGCCCTAACCCAGTTAACTTTTACCGTTAAATATAATCATGTGCAATGCACATGAGGGTAGTTTTGGAAATTTATATATTTATTTAATATTTGGAAGTAAACATATATATATATGTGTGTGTGTATTTAAAAAATATAAATCCATCTTTTCTCAACCACTCCATGTTTTCTCTAATACCACCACCACCTACTGCAGACTGCCACCATCCGCCACTGCCTCCTGCTACCACACCACCATTGTTAGGGTGGCCTCCGCATGCCACTACCACCATTACTTTCGATACTACATACCAACATCAACATTATGCCAACCCTCTCACATCTTATTTCTTCTTTGCCAATATATGACTATCGTTGCACTCATCTCACCTCTTTAACATCTGAAAGCCATTCTTATATTAGAAACACTTTTTCTTAGATTTGAAATTTTCTTTGTTAGGAAAACAATAGTTGAAACTTTAACAAACCTTAAAGTTTTGAAAATGACTTAGTTAAAACAATGTGACATAAAATAGCGCTAGTTTATCATTAATAACTATATGACACCCACATGTTCCTTAACAATTGATTGATAATTATTAGTCACAATCAAGCGACATTATAACCTAATCAAGACTACACACATCCAAGATCAAAATTATCAAGTTTATGTCTATGGGGGTTAAATCAAGATTTTTTACACCAAAATGAAGATTCAGAAATTACAAGATTAATGGATTGAAGAAAAATTAACAACTTAGTTGAAAAAGGTTGTTAGTTTTTAAAAACTTAGGATAAGTTTATCAAAATATATATGTAAACGTATTCTTTTAAATACCAAATTTTTGAAATTAAAATATTTGTAAGACTTATTCTACTCTGGTTTAGTCTTTCATAATCCTTCATGCACTGGGCAACCAAATCTACTAAAGGGGCAAGTCAACCGCAAGTGTGGAATGGGTTGTAGGTTTAAATCATAGTTATCAAATGCGATAAGTGCTCGAAAGCGTTGAGGCTGGGTCTAGCGCCTAGGAGATAAGCGCAAAAAAAGCACCCGATTTTGAAAAAAAAAACACACATTAAAAAAACAAAAATTTTAACTTAAATAGAACATCTTATGACAAAAACACATACATTCACAGTCCTTGACATTAGGTTTTTAAAGAAAGAAATCCGAATTTAGATTTTTTAAGAACAAAACTTACCTATAACTAACCTGTAAATTTTTAGTTTATTGATGATTATGTGTGCTGTACTATTGATTGTGGACTTTGATAGTGGAGTGTTAGGGACTCCTAGAGAATAGGAATAGATTATTAAAAAGAATTTAATACGCATGGGGAGGTTTGGGAAAATAAGACTGCGCCTTAAATATCTTGCATGCTAATCGCAATTAATGCGCCTGGCGCTTTAAATGCGCTTAAGCGCAAAAAGCGCACGCTTTTAATAACTATGGTTTAAAGTATGTTTAACCAAATGGATGAATTACTTGAGTTGTGTTGCATGGAGAAGTGAGAAGTGATTAGGTCACGTTCTCACACGTGTTGGTCAACATTAGAAGAGAAACTACCAAGATCATGACCACATATAACGTTCATATTGACCCAATCTACAAAGTTATCTTTACCCATCTTGATCAACTTCATCCTTGCCAAATCCTATACCTCACACTTAGGTAAAGTATTGAAATATCTCAAGTACCTGAGAAAGTACTGAATCCCATCATAAATCTTCAACACAAACAACTTCAACTTGTCATCATAAATCCAATTGATACTATCTTTCTTTAATTCACAAAACTTTTTGATATTATAAGATATCTTAAATGTGGGTGGAACCGCCAGTTCCTTCTTCTTCTTCACAAACCATTTAGCACACCCTTCTTTCCATTTGGGTTGATCTTCTCATTAAGTCTCATCACTTTCTTCCTCAACAAGTTTGCAAAACTTGTTCATATCCACTAACACAACCCCATCAATGTTAATCCAAATCTGCCCATGAATAGAATATGGTATAGCATGCTCTACCCCTCCTCCGCAATTTCACCTTTTTCCAAGGTATCGTCAACCCCAATCTTCTCACCTATCTCTTTGTTTTCTTCGTCTAACTTATCTCCTTTATCAGACATCACATAAAAATCATCTAAGTCTTAAAGAGAACCAATATCTTCATCAACAATAATTGTATCACCACCTCCAGCACCAGATCCCTACTTACTTGACTCCCCTTGAGATGTAGCTTGAGTACCTAGAACTTGTTCTTGTCATATAGAGACTGACCAGTGCCCTTCTTCTTGTTCAACAGTTGTCTTTTTATTCTCTTGAAGTTGCTCAAAATCTCTTTTTTTGTCATGATTTTTATGGAATCAAAGGTAACTCCATTCTTCACCAAAAATTTTGGTTTTCCACCATACTTGCACAAGAACTTTTGAAACTTCGTTTCCTCTACCAATTCATCTTTCATTTTCAAAATTTCCAATTCATTGTCTTTGACAATCTTTTCTTCACTCAATGCTTTGTCAATTACAGTGTCTAGTTTCTCTTTTACCTCTGTCTCTGGTTCTTCCTTTTTAATTAGCTTGAGCAGAGATACCAACACTCCATTTGGAATTTCTTTATCATTTAAGCAATTTTCAATTACTTCTTATGGGACTTCCTTCTGATTTTCATTTTTCAATTCATCCCTTAATTTCTTCTCATCTTCAAACAGTTTCATCAAACTTTCTTGTTCTTCAAAATCTTATCAGACAACATTTGATTTAGAAATTGTCTGTCATGAATTTCAGTCATTCTTTACACATAGACCCTTTTTGCTTCTAACTTAGATTCATCCATATCTAAGTTCATTGTATTCTCTTTTTGAGAATTGATGGTCTGAATTTTATCATCTTCTAGAGCAATCTCTTTCCCTTTTAGTTTCTTTCTTTCCTCAAGTTGTTTTTTTCATCTTCTAGAACATTATCAGTTTCAGCATCTGAATTATTTTCTTCATAAATTGAAAGAAGCATTAAAGAATTCTCCCCTGTTTTGGGGTAGCTGAGGTCTTCTCAACCTCATACATTAGGGTTTGAACTCTTTGTAACGCCTTCTTTAGTTCTTCAGAAAGATGATGTTTGTAGGAATTTGGATTACTCGGAATTGGATCCATTTCTGATTATCTGTAAATAATGGGCACACAATTGTCAGTCAGATCTATAAGGGAATGTTTACAAGTGAAGAATAAAGATTAAGGTATAAAGAATTTTTCGATTCAAACCGTTGTCTTGAATGATATTGAAACCTACACACACAACAGAAATGTGAGTTACTCTTGAAATGTGAAGTTTCATATTTGAACAATATATGCAGAAATTCTTTTAATGGTTGTTAAGCCACATTCAAAGTACATATTTGCAATTTTGGCAGAAAAGCTGTAAATAAAGTTCTTTTTTATTCTACTTTTCTTTTGCATGCTAGGTAAAGAGAGAATCTTAAAAAGTGTTTTGTCTTTTAGCTCATAAATTCCTTATCTACTTAAGGAATGGTTGGTTTGGAGTATGCCCAGAAATGGTAAAGTATTTAAAGATAAAGTATTTTAGAAATAAATTTAAGTGAAATGAAGGAAACTTACACGAAATACAAGATTGCTCGAGAAATAAATCACAAGAATAATAATCAAGTATAAATCAAAAAGTATGCAACCTTGCTAGGAATCAATTAAGAATCCCAAAATAATAACTATCCACTTCTAAATATTCACCTTACTCGCACTTTATAACACATACCATTCCCGATTATAGCAAATAATCATTCAAGTAGACTATAACACATAGTGTGCTCGAGACATTTGTTCATTTAGCAAGGTGTGCTAAAGTTGAGTTGTAGACACAAAGTGTACTCGAAATAAAAAAGTGAGAAATTACCAAGTATGTTGAGAGAACACATGAAAGTTTTAAAGTGTGCTCGAAACATAAAGTGTGTTCGGAAAACAAAGTTTGCCCGAAAACACTTGTAATTTCAAAGAAGCATATTCACAATAATCATTAAGTGTACTAGAATTATAAGTATACTCGAAGACAAATTCATGCATACACTTAAAAACACAAAGCTTGCTAGAAACAGTTATACCTTCAAACAAAACACTAAGCATGCTCGAAAGTCTAACTAAATAAAAGCTTGCTAAAATTATCATATACAACATTTAAGATGCAAAGCTTGCTAGAAACAAGAAATATCTTTCAAACAGTTAAGTGTGCTCGAAAAACTTGAACTTGTTAAAGCTTGCTAGAAAACATATTCACACATAATCAGATATCAAGCTTGCTCAGAAGAGTTCAATTTTTGATAAAGTAGTAAACTCTACCCGAAAAGTATAAACATTTCAAAGTATGCTCGAAAATCATGAACTTAGACCAAAGCGTCTAAGTATGTTCGGAAAGGTTATAAAGCATTAAACCTTGCCCGAAAATACATATTCAACCTTTTTGTCCCCGGAAAGGTTATAAAACATCAAACCTTACCCGAAAATACATATTCAACCCTTATGAGTGTAAAATGCAACTCTTTTTGACTTAAACCAACTATCAACCATATTTTTCATTAAAGATCGTTGTTTAAGAGCAAATGGTGCAATTAGAGATCAAATTGCAGTCATGTTTCCTTTCAAAATAGTTTCCTTCTTTTACTAAAAAGATCTCAAGAATGGGATCATATTGACTAAATTGTTTTCTCAATACTTCATTCTCAGCATTATTATGACAGTATAGACAGGTTAACAGCAGGTCTAGACTTAGCATGAGTTTCATTTCTTTGGTGATATGATTAATGTTCAATTAAGATGCATAATACTTAATGGATAACGTATATTGTTTTCCGATGCTTCATATCTATTCTCAAGGCTTATTTGGCTTTCTCCGGATCACCTCGATTTTACTCTGACCCCCTGGATTTGGTTTAAAAAACTTTTAATGACAGAACTTATTTATTTGATTTTTCTTTTCAAATTTGCAAACATATTTGAGGTTGAACGTTGGGCTACAGTTTAAATTAAGAAGCCTTTCATTCGGAATGTTAAAGGACTTATATTATTGCCTCCACCCCTCTTCTGTTATTAACCCTCATGTTTGTGTTTTTCTTAAAAGCTTGTGAACATTTATCAACTTTTGGTTGATTAAATATTTTAAATAATTTTGTTCACATTTGTTCTTTGTCATTCTCAATAAGATACTACATTTTGGGGACCAAATACCAACGGGCTCGTGTTTGACTGGATAATCACTTTTATGCCTATCATTCGGAAAGATTTATCTTGGAACATGCATAGGCAACAATGTAACTCCACATAAATCTTAGCAGTTTCTTTATGTTTATATCATCTTAAATTTTACACATCATGAGAAAGCAACCATACATGTTAATGATTGTACTAAGTACCCTTTCAGCCTATTAAAAATATATGATTGGCTAAGTAGTCAATGTACTATCATTTCCCAATTTAACAGATTCAATCACCCCAAGTACTGTTAGCTCCCAGGTTAATGGCTATCCTGACTGTTTACAGGTAAACAGCAGGACCAAACATATAAGTACATGTCCTTTTGGCTTAGAGTCAATGACATAATTTTAAGTGAAAGAATAAATTACAATTGCCCCAAATGCATTAAGTCTTTGGATTAATGGCTATCCTTTCAATTCTACAAGTAGATGACTGGACCAAACATATACAAGTATATGTTTCTCAGACTTAGGCAAATGACATAATTTTCAGCAAGAGTAATTTCTTTTGAGACTTTCCATTGAAAATCCTTTTAAGCTTATTTAAAGCTTGAACTGAATACTCTTATCATATCTCAACACCATAAACAACGTGCTCATGTTTTGATCAAAATTTTGCATCATTTGAACATTTAATTTTGTCATAAGAACACTTTTCGACACAAACAGTTGTAACATATTCAAATCTTAATCACCAATGACATTATCACAACAAGCAGACATTGCAAAGATTCACAGTCTAGCATAGCCTAACAACATCATTTGATCAGATCACACACATATTCAAACATTTAATCAAATATGTCAGATAAGCATACACAATCAAGTAACTCAAATCAAAATACTTATCATAACATCACACAAATATCAACTTATAAACAAGCATGAGTATCAAAGATACCAAATTTTGCACAGATAGTCAATTGAGCATATATTAGTTAACATCGAAAGTATCATATTCAAACATATTCACACAGACAACATTCACTAAGACTTTGAAAAGATAGTCAGTTTGCTCAACAAGCACACAACATAAATCAGACTTCATTAAAGTGATCATCCCCAGGGCTTTCAGAAGAAAGTTGAACCTGGTTCTATCAAGTGGTTTTGTGAATAGGTCAGCCAAATTGTCACTTGTATCAACTCTCTTTACTTTAATTAAACCGTTTTCACTACAATCTCTTATGGAGTGATGTCTGATTTCAATGTACTTGGTCTTGGAATGTTGCACATGATTCTTAACAATAAAAGATGCAGCAGTATTATCAATGTAAATAGGGGTGTTAAGAAACTTCAAACCATAATCCAGCATTTGGTTATGAATCCAGAGGACTTGTGCACAGCAAGCAGATGCGGCAATGTATTCAGCTTCTGCAGTTGAGATTGACACTGTTGTCTGCTTTTTGCATTGCCATGACACCAATCTATCACCAAAAAATTGACACCCTCCTGAAGTTGACTTCCTGCTCATATTGCAGCCATCACATTCACTGTCTGTGTATGCACATAGATCAAATGATTAGTTTTTTGGATACCAAATTCCCAAATCAGGTCTTCCCTTCAAATATCTAAAGATCCTCTTGACAGCATTCATGTGAGAAACCTTAGGACTTGACTGGAATCTAGCACAGACACATACAACAAACATGATATCAGGCCTTGAAGCAGTTAGGTACATCGGTGACCCAATTTTTGCTCTGTATTCATGCTCATCCACTGGCTCCCCCTTTTCATTAGCTACCATCTTTTCTTTTGAATCCATAGGAGTTGAAGCTGTCTTCAGCTCATTACAATTGAATTTGTCTAGTATGTCCTCTACATACTTAGACTGGTAGATGAAGATCCCATCAGCCTTCTGCTGAACTTGTAAACCAAGGAAGAAGTTCATTTCTCCCATTAAGCTCATACTATACTTGGACTTCATTACCTCTTCAAACTCCATACACATATGTTAATTCGTTGACCCAAAAATAATGTCATCCACATAGACTTGCAGCAATAACAAATCTCTTCCTTTCTTCTTGTAAAAGAGGGTCTTGTCAATAGCCCCCCTTTGGAAACCATTTTCAAGTAGGTTATTTGACAGTTCATCATACCAAGCTCTAGGAGCCTGATGAAGTTCATAAAGGGCTTTGTTTAGCTTAAACACCCTGTTAGGATAAATAGGGTCCTCAAAACCTGGTGGTTGAGAAACATACACCTCCTCTTTTATCTTCCTGTTTAGGAATGAAGATTTGACATCAAGTTGGAATACCCTTATATTCTTTGAGGCAGCATAAGCTAAGAAAATTCTTATTGCTTCAAGTCTTGCAACTGGTGCAAAGACTTCCTAAAAGTCAATCCCTTCTTCGTGTAGGCATCCCAAAGCTGCAAGTCTAGCTTTGTTCTTAATCACAATACCCCTTTCATCCCTTTTTTTTCTGAACACCCATTTGTTTCCAATTGCATATCTGTTTCTTGGCCGGTCTACTAGTTCCCAAACTTTTAGATCTCTGAATTGAGCCAACTCCCCTGGCATTGCTTCTACCCAACTGTATTCTTTTAATGCTTGAACAATATTCTTTGGTTCTATTTGGGATATAAAGCAGGAGTACAAACAAATGTTTGCAGATTCAGAATGACTTCTTGTAACTCTTTCATATATATTTCCAATGATGTGTTAAGAATGATGATTCTTTTCAACATAAGGGGTTTGAACTATCACATCTGTAGACACAGTAGTGTCCAGATTTGATTCATTGAGATCTGGTTCTTCAATGACCAAATCAGTTGTTACATTATCAACTTCAGGTGCTTCTTGATTGTTCTGTTCTTAAGTAGATGCGCCAATGTTTTCTAGATTCATTCTTTCAAATAAATCTTGAAACCTTTCCCTAGTTGTAGTCTCTCCTTCTCCAGTTTGGTTTCTTGGATCTTTCTCATTTTGAACTTGATCATCTTGCACTTCTTGATTGTCTTGATCATTATCTGCTCGATCATGTTCTTGATTTTGATTATTCTCTTGAACATTGTCTTGCACTTGCTCATCATTTGTACTTGAGGGATCTTTTATGAATGTATATTTACTTTCTTTGCTTGCAACCTTTTTCCACAACTTTTCCAAATTGAATGTCTTCTTATTTGACTCTTCAATCACACTGGTTTTGTAGAAGGATTCATCATAGTCTTCAGGATAAACCTTGAAAGAATTGATCAATTTCTCTAAGTCAAATAGCCATGCTGCACCATCAACTGTGTTGAACTGGTTTTCATTGAAGACTACATCTGAGGACTCAATTACAACTAAATGATCTTTCACATACACTATGTAGGCCTTTGATTGTGTAGAATAGCCCACAAAAAAACAGTCTAAGGATTTTGCTTGAAACTTGTCCAAGTAATCCTTTGTGTTTAACAAAGAACATTTGCATCCAAAAGCTTTGAAGAACTTGATATAAGGTTTTCTATTGAAGAAAATTTCTTAAGGAGTCTTGTTGTGACTTATGTTGATGAGTACCCTGTTCTGAACATAGCAGGCTGTGTTAATGGATTCTGCCCAAAAAGTGATAGGCAGATTAGCGTCAGCTAGCATGGTTCTTGCTGCTTCAATGAGTGTCTGTTTCTTCTCTCAGCAACACCATTCTGCTCAGGAGTTCTTGGAGCTGAGAATTGTTAAAGTATTCCTTTGTTGTTGCAAAATTCTTCAATCACTCCATTTTTGAACTCGGTACCATTGTCACTTCTCATCACTTTAACCCTTTTATCTAGTTGATTCTCAACCCTTGTTACACAATTCATAATAAACTCATCAGCCTCATCCTTTGTACTTAGGAAATAAACCCAAGTATATCTTGAAAATCATCAATGATCACAAGACAATATCTTTTCTTTCCAAAAAAATCCATGTGAAGCATTTCAAGCACTTAATAAATTGAGTTGATGAGTTTAGTCTTGTGAGAAGACTTGTGCTGCTTTCCTTTCTGACATGAGACACAGTTATCATCCAATTCGAACTCTCTAGTAGGTAAGCCAATAACATGCTCACCCTTGACTAACTTGTTCATGTTCTTGAGATTGACATGACACAATTTCCTATGCCACAATTTTGATTCATTTTCAGTGGCTTTAGAAACAAAACATGTGCCACCCCTTAAAACATCATCCCTCATGTTAAGTTAATATAAGTTGCCATTCCTTGGGGCCATCATCATGATCATATAAGGTGGAATAACATACTCAGGCTTTAAGATGAAACAATGTGAATCATCAAAGTCAACTTTATAACCCTTATCACACATCTGGGATATGCTCAAAAGATTATATTGAAGTCCTTCTACATAGAAAATATTGTCAAATGTAACTTTACCATTTGTCAAGATGCCCTTTCCAACAATTTTTCCTCTATTCTCATCACTGCCAAATTCCACTGGACCCTCAAACTTCTCTTCATAGTTAACAAGTGACCTCTTGTCACAAGTCATGTGCCTAGAAAATCCATTGTCCATATACCATACTTCATTCAATGAAGTGGACTGTTCCTGAGAAGATGATGTTCCAGCCTCATTCTCAATCTTTGCCATAAAGGCAACATTAGCCTTTGAGATGTCATCTGCATGATCACTCCAATCAAAGTTACCTTCATGTTGTGCAGCTACAGCTACATTCCCTTGATTTCTTGGTTGATTTTGATTGATCCTGTTGAGGTTATTTTGAGCAGCTTGTGGGTAGTTTTGATTCTGAGGCACAACTTGTTGATTGTTCATTTGGGGCTGTTGATGGTTATTGAAGTTGGGATTGTTGTTGAAGTTGTTTTTTCTTGGCTGATTCTGTTGATATTGCTGCTGATTTCTAGGCTGTTGGTTTTGGAACTGATTCATCTGAAAATTTCTGGGGTGATTACATTCTCTGGCAAAATGTCCAGGTTGTTGGCAATTGTAACATATTGCCTTGGACTTATCAAACTCAATCCTTTCATTTGGGCCAGAGACTAAAGATCTACCAGCTCTATTGAACAGCCTCTTGCTTCTGACTGCAAGCATTGCAACCTGCCACTTTAAATCCATATCCTCAAGTTCATCCATATCTATTTGTTCCAAGTCATCTTGTATGACAGTTGTATGGATTAAGTTCTTGGCTAAAAATGCATTATAGGACTCGGTGAACATTGAGAAGAGTGCTTGAGTTTCATTTGTCAGTCCATTGTTTCCACCAGAGTAGAGCACATATCCACTAGCCATTGAGGCAGAGTCATTGTCATCAATAAGTTGGACATTGAACCTTGACTGGTTTCCATGGTGACTTGAGCTATCACCAACAAATGATTTGGGTGCATCCACATCATGTTCAGTTGGTTCCTCTATGATGGGAATCTGTTGTTGATTCTTGCTAGACAAATTTCCCATTGGTGCAATTAGAGCATTGGAAACTTGGAAACAAGGCTTCTATTCTTTGATCATTTCATTTTCGATCATCTCTATTTCAGCAGCCTGAAGGAAGCAGATTACATCATCCAATTTCAATTGATCAAAATTGTGCTTTTGTAGGATGAACTTGCTGGAATTGTACCACTCATTCGGCATCGAATTCAACAACTTGGTGTTCAATTAAAAATCGGTCATCACATAGTCAGTTGTTCTTAGGTCATTCACTATAGCCAAAAATCTGTCAAGGATTGTCTTCAATCTTTCTCAATCCTTGTATTTGAATCTCTCAAGTTGTTGCTTGAGACTTTGTTTCTTTATGTTCTTTAGCTCAGTGTCCCCCTCTAACATTTCAAGGATTGCATCATACATAGCCTTAGTCGTGGGGTGATGAGCAACCTTGGTAAGCATTTCCCAAGACAGTCCTAGCTTAATCATGGCTAGAGCCCTGTCATCCACTTTCCTCATCCTATCTCGCACCGCAACAGTAGCACTTGCACCATCAGCAGCTTGTGGACCATTTTTTGATAGAGTTCCACATGTCTACATCATTGTAGCACACAACCACTTCAAATAGTACTTTCCATTTGGTGAAGTTTTCCTACCCATACAGTCTAGGAATCTTAATAGTGGAAACTTCCTGTTCTTCTAAACCAGACATTTTGGTATGTTGAAAAGAAAGATCAGTAAATCAGTGAAAAGTAGAGTAAAAGTCAGATTTTGAAAATAATCAGATCTGAGAATCAACTCTTCAGATCTGATGTATCTGGTTCGGTTGGAGCATGAAATAGTAATAAAGATGTAAACTTTAACTAAAATAAGGAAAAGAAAACAACGGTAAGTTGTAGATCTGGACGGAAATGAAGAACATAGCAACTGACGTCACTCTTCAATGGAACAGTGTTCTGCTTACGTCATTGTTCTTCTTCATATCTTCAATCAGCAACAAAATCTTCACCCGAATAGCAATAACCAGCTCTGATACCACTTGTAAGGTCCCGGTTGTTGGGTATGGATCGCTCACACTCAAATTTAAGTCATAAACTCATACAATCAATGTGTCGACAAGAGAGTTACTGACGGGTGGCTAATTAGGGTAAGATAACTGTTTGTTAACGGCTTAATAAGAAACAAACAGATTTATTGCTAAAGATGTTAATAAATGTAACAGACACAAACAATCACACAAAATATTTCCATTCATATAAATGATTCATACAAATGTTAATCGATTAGGGTTTCTTGTCAGGAATGTATTTTCAGTAATAACCTAGGACAGTCGTCACACTTTATCAGGAATATTCGATTAGGTCTGAAAAGTGTAAAGTGGCAAATCTTTCTGTCTTTTCCATCTGGGGGTGTGCCCTAAATTATTCCTTTTATAGGCCTGCCAGCTCCTGACAACTGTCTTTCCTTCTAGAAACCCTAATGATTGGTACATAATCAAATTACATATTCAAAACTATACTAAGTGTAAACACAGGTCATCCGAGTAGACTTTGTAATACTAGTCTTCTCCGAGCAGGCATTGTGCCATTTATTCCTTTACGAGTATACCTGGTAACCTTAAAGTGTGCTCAGGAACAGTTTTTCGGGTAGACTTTACTTAGAGTATTTTCCTAAGAAAATACTCACCTAGCAGACTTCAATCTTCTTGACCATAGCAAACTTTGCTCGATATGGTCCTACGAGCAAACTTGTTCTTCTGAGGTCGTTTCAACTCTTTTCTTGAGAATAACTTATTAGCAAAGCAATAGGTGCTTCGTAACACTGTAGCTTGCTTGGAGTTGAACCTTGCCTGATGAATTCTTAGGATAATTCATTACCTTCCATCAAGCATGCTCGGACCACTGTTTATTAATGAATACCTTTCTAGATCTTCCAAGTACTTGGCTTCAAAATCTTGGTTCAGCCAAGGGTTTGCTAGTATGCAAACTGTGCTCGGCTATGAAGAACAACCTTGCTAGATATAGTGAACCCTGTTTGGATATACACTAAAGAAGACTTCAAGAAGTTAACTCTCCCCGATAGGCAAAATATCATGCTTGGCCAAGTAAAACCCTACTCCGATGTCCTAAGTGTGCTCGATTCTATTTATAGCGATTTCTGAGGAGGTTGAGAAGATTCCAATCTTCCTTATACTTCTTTTAGGTCAAATTTTTGACTCAAGTTTTTGACTTTTAAAAGTTTTCAAATGTTTTTGAATTTTTACCAAACGCCCCAGTGACTTTCCATTCTCCGGTAAATGGTTCTCCCGAATATTTACAAGTAATTTTTAGGACCAAACATATGCAAGTATATGTCCTTTGAATATGAAAAATTGACTTAATTTTCAGCGAGAGGTTATATTTGAATGTTTTTGGTGTTTCTCTATACAAACTGAAATCACAAACATTTTGTATTTTTCCCAAAGCATTTCTTCCCCCTAAAATCAAACCATTCAAAGAAAATAAATACAAATAAAAACATTTTTGACTCGGTGAACGGTTACTCAAAGGTAGAAATCCATAACCTCGGTATCACTCACTTTCCCACAGCCCATAGACTTTATACCATTAAGCCCCAACAAATACAAAAATCTGTTTATATCAAAAGCTTTAGTAAAAAGATCAGCTTTTTGTTCATTGGTGTGTATTTTATCTACGGTAATCAACTTCTTCTCGTAACAGTCACAGATGAATTGATACCGTATGTCAATATGTTTTTTTTTTCGAGTGACATACCGGGTTGTTAGTTATGGAAATGACAACAATATTATCTACAAAAATAGGAGTAGTAAGAAAATTCAAACCGTAGTCGCGCATTTGTTGTTGTATCCACAAAACATGGGAACAGAAACTAGAAGCAGCTACATATTCGGCTTCACAGGTGGATAGCGACACAGTCGTCTACTTCTTACACTGCCATATCACCAGCCTACTACCAATGAATTGACAGCCGGCGGTGGTAGATTTGCTGTTCAGCTTGTAGCTACCATAATCCGAATCCGAAAAAGCTCTCAGCTCAAAAACATCGTCTCGAGGATACCAAAGATAACACCTAGATTCCCCTTAAGATACCGAAGTATCTGCTTCACCAACGTTAGATGAGAGACCCTTGGACTGGATTGATATCGGGCACAAAGATAAGTCGGATACATGATGTCTGGCCTAGACGCAGTAAGATACATGAAGGAGCCAATCATAGAACAGTAGACTGTTTCATCAACCTTCTCCCCGGTGGGATCAGGACTAATTCCATGATTAACTGGAACAGGAGTGTTACTCGGCGATGAGTCAGCCGTGTTGAACTTTTCAAGGATATCATTGACATATTTAGTCTGGTGAATGAAAATTCCATCAGACTCTTGTTCAACTTGTAATCCTAAGATAAACTTTAACTCTCCCAAAGCGTTCATTTCGAATTTTGACTTCATAACCTTATCAAATTATTTGCACAGAGCATCATTCGTTAACCCAAAAATGATATCATCCACATAGACATGGACTATCAGTAAATGACCGTCCACTTCCTTAGTGAAGAGTGTACAATCAATGGTGCCACGAACAAAGTTATTGTCTAACAAATGTTGAGACAACATGCCATACCAAGCTCTCGGGGCTTGGTGTAGACCATAAAGAGCTTTGTTGAGCAGGTACACTTTGTGTTTGAAAATAGGATCGACAAACCCCGGTGGTTGTCCAACAAAGACTTCTTCACCCAATTTACCGTTCAGGAAAGTTGACTTAACATCCAATTGGTAGACCTTGAATCCCTTCCAAGAGGCAAAGGCTAAGAAAATTCTAATTGCTTCAAGTCTAGCAATGGGATAGTAGACCTCATTAAAATCAATTCCTTCTTTTTGATTATAACCTAGAACCACTAATCAAGCCTTGTTTTCTGAAAATTATGTTTTTTTCATCCCTCTTGCATTTGAACACCCACTTGGTGTTAATGCACCTTTTACCCTCTGGTAAATCCATAAGCTTCCAAACTCCAAGTTTTTCAAATTGCAGCAGTTCCTCTTGCATTGCATTTACCCAACTCTCCTCAGTTAAGGCTTGCTTGTATGTTTTCGGATCGATTTGAAAAATGAAACATTTAATTGAGAACCGATTATGAAGGGGAACAACTTGAGAATAGTAACAACTCAGGCTTTGGTCAATTTGGATTCAAGTACGAACACCAGAATTAAGATATCCAATGATATTATCTTCCGGGTGATATGATAATGTTCGAGGCATAAGAAAGCATCGCAACAGAAAGCACATCATTTAGAAGATTCGTGATGTTTTTATCAGAAGTCACAGCATCAGAAAGCACCGAATCAGGAGCAACAGGATCAG
The DNA here is from genome assembly GCF_021521415.1 of Bidens hawaiensis. Lineage (NCBI taxonomy): Eukaryota > Viridiplantae > Streptophyta > Magnoliopsida > Asterales > Asteraceae > Bidens > Bidens hawaiensis. Next base: position 1,835,387 of record NW_027491175.1, read on the forward strand.
AAATAACATGATCAGGTGTCGGTTGAATCAACGACTCAATCACATCAGTATGCTCTTCACCATCATCATCAAAAGAAGGTGTTGCCGGAGTATCAACAACATGAACAACTACATCAAGAATTGGATCTTCATTAAAAATTGGAACTTCTTGTTCAACACTTTCTTGAGAAACTTCACCGGAATATTGTTGAAATAATAATGTGGCCAATTCATCAGTAATTTCATCTTCAAGAAAAGAGAAACAGCTCCACAAGCTGTCATAGTCAAACATCCGTGAATCACCTTTTCTTTGAATAGGATTTGAATACCTTTGACAATCCATATGTTTTACTTGCACAATACGGTTGATGCTAGATAAAAATACTCTTCTTAAAGGACTAGCATACCCCACAAAGAAACTTTCCACATACTTTGCACAAAATTTACCATCAGGATCCAAAACAGTGCATTGAGATCCGAACGGCTCAAGCCACTTCAAATTAGGCTCACGTATATTAAGTAGCTCAAAACAGGTTTTGCCATACTTCTTTACTGCCAGGACCCGATTAAGAGTGTAACAAGCTGAGGCAATAGCTTCAGACCAAGTGTAACACACTCACAGGTAGCTTCGAATCCACCAACATCGCCTTAGCCGTTTCAATAAGAGTATGATTCTTTTGTTCAGCAACACCATTTTGTTGTGGTGTATAAGGAGCGCTAAACTCATTAAGAATACCTTGGTCATTACAGTATTGAAGAATACGAATATTCCTGAACTTGGTATTATTGTCGCTTCTAATCCTTCGGATTGGCAAGTTGTATAACATTTCAAGCTTTTTGAATAAGATCATCAAGTTATCAAACGTTTCATCCTTTGATTCAAGAAACATTACCAATGAGAAACGTGAATAATCATCAGTGACCACCAACCAGTACAATTCTCCGGTGATACTTTTAACATTCACAGGTTCAAATAAGTCCATATGAACTCTCTCAAACGGTAAGTTGATTGTATTGACAGCTTTTTGTCAGGTGCGACTTTTTCTTTTGCTTGCAACTCAAACATTCCGAACTCAAATGAAAAACCTTTTAGATTCACTCCTTCAACCAATTGATTATGAAAAAAAAAGTTCATTTTCTAAATATTGGTGTGACCCATGCGATGATGCCATAAAATAGATTCTTTTTCAGATGCTTTGGTTACAAAGAACTGAACAGTGCCTTGTGTTGATGAAGCAACATTCATATTAAGCACGTAAAGATCATTTTCTCTTGGTGCTTTCAATAAGATCTACTCTTCTGGAATCTTATACCCAGGCTTGAGAATCAAACAGTCTTGATTTGTAAAATGCGTCAAGAAGCCTTTGTCACAAATTTGAGAAATTCTCAGTAAGTTGTTCTCAAGGTCAGTGATTTAGTTCACATTTTTAAACATTACTTTCCCATTCGATAACGCCCCTTCTCCAACAATTTGTCCTCCTTAATTTCTTGCAAATTTCACATACCCTCCTTGAATAGATTGAACATTCTTTAATAGATGAAGAGTTTCGGTCATGTGTCGAGAGGCTCCACTGTCCATTATCCAACGTGAACCAATGGATCTTGAAAACCCCTACAAAAACAAGCAGTTAGTGAAACAAGGAAACCCAATTCTTCTTGGTCTTGGGTAGTTTTATTTTTTCATTTAAAACTTCCTCCAAATCATCATATTCATAATTAGACAATGAATCATTAGACGAACATGAACTCGATGAAACAACAACTTGTTCATTGATGTGTTAAAACCAGTTAATTAAATATTAACTAAATTAAACAAGTAATAAAAACAAGGCCTAAGACTCAACTACACAAAATACCGGCAAGTGAACCGATCAATTGTATTAAAGCTAAGTAAGTCCGGAATATCGAACCTACATGACTCTATAAATTACGTAAATTAACTATTTAGACCGACTTACGACACGACTATTTATTATTAATGTTTAATTTAAACTAATATTAAACTAAGAAATTAAATAAATAAGTAAACTAGAAACAAGCAATCAAACACAAGATCGAAACCAATAAGAGAAGGAATCTACCTAAGTAAGAATCTCATGCATCAACAATCATCAAGCAATAGAAAACTAACAAACCCTAGAGGACCCTTGACCGAATCAAACGACATCCCAAAGAATAATTATAAGATTATTAAGCAATTAGTTATATTGATTTCTTCACAGTTATCAAATAGGGTTAATTAATAGTATCTAAAGCAAGCAATCTCACAAAATACTAAACCATAGATAACTTGATAAGCTAAACACGACATCATGAACAAGGATCAACACAATAACCAAGCAAGAATACTATCACTTATCTAACCTAGAATGCGATTGACCAAGACACATGAACAACTCCTCACCTTACAGCTATTGGAATTTAGCAGAACATTCAAAATCCTAATCAACGATCAACAAGCTTCTATGATCTAATAGGCCTATTCAATCACAATAATCAAAACACCAAGTAATGATTAAACATAAACCCTAAATCTAAGAACACAATCAATAGATAAAAGATCTACGTGAAGAAATAATTAACAATCAATCAATATAACAAATATTCATATACATCATGAAAACAAAATCAAGTCTTTACTATTAATATAATGAAACCATAATCAAAACAATAGTCCAAATCAAGAATCAAGCGTTAAACATGTCCATCAAACCTAGGTAGACATGAAGTCTAGCCTAGAATCATTATCAAAAACAATCCAAACAAAGTAAACAAAAGAGAATCATGATAAATAAAAAGAACAGAGAAAGTAGAGCGATAAAACCCTTAAAACTCCTTCCTTGATTGATTGAATGAAAGCTCCTTGATCTCTAATGTAATCAACCTCCAAAGAACCCTCAAACTCTTGGTTTCTTCTCTCAAAATCGGCAGACAAAACTTCTGTTTTCGTCTAGGTTTATAATATATATATATATATATATATATAACGAGCTGTGCCTTTAATTTGCTGAAAATCGCTGAACAGAAGCTCTAGGCGCCGCGCGACAGGCCTTGGCCTCCTCGGTCGCGCGGCGCACACATGGAGGGAATTTCCGAATTTTCTTTTTATTTTATTATATATTTTGTAAAATCTTGATTAATCTTCTTCTTAAACTCCAAGCAATGATGAGAAACTTCTAGAACTTTTTTACCTTACTTCTCCAAGCCATAAATCTATAAAGAACATAAGAAAGCATTAGTGATGTTATCATGTAACCATTTACTAGCAAAAACGAACATAAACTTTACATGAAATGATAGAAAGAATTAAATCTTAACATGCAAGACACCAAAAGAGTTAAAACACGATAAATATATAATACTTGACTCAAAACCTAAATTAATAAAAGATAAACGAAACACGAACTAAAACGAACTCAAAATATTAAATAAACACAACTTTACAAGGGATTCGAGATGTATAAATAGATGTATATCATTCATAAACTTGATTAACAACTACCTTTAAAGACTCAGCAGATTGTTTATCAAATTGATCAGTCAAAGTCTCAGCAGATTGTTTATCAAATTGATTAGTTAAAGACTCAGCAGCATGTTTATCAGTTGGATTAACAACTTGTTCATTTGGTGGGCTAACATTTTCATTCTTTTAACCTTTGCCACCCAGTTTTGACCAATGAAAAACCTATATTTTTATAAAAATATCATTTTTCTTGGCATTCGAAGATTCACCCACTTCGAAAATCTTTTTGACAAGTTCCTTGTCTACACCTCTCTTTAAAATCTTAACAGGTGGAGGTGTATATTTTACCACAGGAATTTTAGCATATGGTTTTTTATTCACCACATGTTTTCCTTGACAAAATCTTTTAGGACATGAAAAGAACAAATGTCCTTCGTTACAACAGAAACGCTTCCTCCTATCAACAAATTTGTTAACAGAATGAACATGGTTCTCTTGACTCTCTCTTTCAGCTTTGAGTTTGTACAACTCATCATTTGATTGCCTTGCAAAGATAGCATCTTTTTGTGCTTCAGAGGTCTCACCTTAACACAATCTTTTGAAAAACATTTTGTGGTTTTTTAGGCTTTTGGTTATCCTTTTTGAAACCAATACCCTTTCGTTTATAATAAAAACTGGTTTTAGCATGATTATCATTTCTAACAGTTTTACCATTTGATTTGGGTTTTGTTTTCTCATATTGATTACTACTTTTAATACTTTCTTTAGATGAACTTTCAGATTCATCCGGCATAAATTCAGCAGCCTTTTTACAAATTTCACTATCACACTCATAACTATGAACAGATTGAACACCATGTTCATCACATGAAATATCATGTTGTGGTGAATCAGACACCACATTCAACGCCTTGAATAATCCATCGGGTTCTTTTGGAACATAAGAACTCCAAATTGGATGCGGAACAACATGATATTTTGGAATCTCTTTTGGAAAAATGTGATCCAAAACATATTTAGAAGCTGAATAGCTTATCATTTTTGTTTCAACACGTTCAACTTCAATTTTAATCAATTTCATTTCCCTTTTTAGTTATGCTTTTCATCCACATGTCTATTAATGGAAATTTGCTTATCTTCAACAGTGTGAGTGAGCATTGTAATCGTTTTTCATCTTGCAAAATTTTGTTCCACAATTTTTTTTCACACGTTTGAAGCTTGTCATAAGCATCTTTCACATTTTAAAAATCAAGAAACATTTTGTTATAATCATTTTTGAGCAAATTAAAATCTGTTATCAAAGAATTAATAACAATTCCTTTTCTTCATATGAATTACAAATGCGTTGAATTTCATCAGAAGAAAATTTTACCTGACCGGCCATGTTAGCTTGAAGAATAGGAGCATCATCCTCAACAGAAATTCCTTCTTGATCTGTCCTCTCAGACTTGTCACTTGATTCTCTCTTTGATGCAACATCAGTCTCACTAGTTTCCTCCTCTAGTTCATCATCACTTCCAAAATCTATCTTCCCATGTGGCACTTCTTCGCCATTGAACCAACCTGCAAAACTTTCAAAGACATCCAGGTGGCAAAAATGATTTAAAAAATTCATTGGGAATTGATTCAAAACTCTTTGGAGAATCCACAGTAGAAATATTTTCTTCAGCATCAATCATTCCTTTAGTGACATTTCCAATTTCTTCATGAATCTTGTCCTCTTGTTCATGAGAATATCACCAACTATCTCTGCCACATTAGGTTTGTGGACCACTGAATTCCAGTTGAATCCCTCATCAAGTTAGCATGATAAGCCTTTGAAGATGAGGCTTCTTGTTTCTTTTCAGCTTGTGTTGGTGATTTTTGATGATAATTTGCTTGTCAGTTGTAGTCTCGGGCAAACGGATTAGCAGTTGAATCACCCACTTCAGGATTGGTACACTCCCTTATGAAATGTCCTTTTTCTTTGCATCTAAAGCATCTGACCTTTGATTTGTCAAAACCAAGGTTAGTAGTACTTCCATCTAGACAATTTATCCCAGTGATTTCCCTAAACCTCTAAGCCCTCCTAACCACACTCGCCATGCACCAACGGATGTATAACATCTCCATCTCTTCTGGGACGATCTGGTTATAATCTTCTTTTGTCATATTATAATTTCCAATCCAACCAGCAATAAGACATTCATATGACTCCAAAACAGAACCCAAAAATGCCATGCGCTCTTGAACATTCTCCACAGTCAATCCATTATTCTTCTTGAGATTCACATCAATACTGCATTGAAAAACATCAGATGTTAGACTAGTGGGTTTTGGTGATTGATCAGGAATAGGTGATGTTGTTGAACTAGTTCCAACATAAGAATTTGTAAAGTGAGGTATATTGGCTGGCTGAGTAGATTGGGTGTTTCCTCCAAAACTACTATTGGTCACAAGTAGTTTGGATCTTCTGACTTGGGGGAATCACATATTGTGAAGAGTTGAAATACAATCCATTGAATTGAACAACAGATGAATTCTTCATTTTTGGTTTCTTTCTCAACTCAAGTTCGTGTGCCTCCAGTTTCTCAATGAATCAAGCCAAAGTGAGTCTTGCATAAGCGATTGGATTTGATTGTTGAATCAATATAAAAGTATTCCAATCATCAGGCAAAGTGTAAGTCCCCGATCCCGGTGCCCTACTTTGGACGTTGGTTTTACTCATAAACATAGTTCTATATATCAGAGTTATTTAAAACATTTGCTGAAACGTTAACTTCGATCATTCGTTACAAAACATTTAATCATTTCCTTAAAACCATAACATAAAACATCGTATTCAAAACATCATTTCTTCCATCTTCAGATGCCAGCCGTTCAATCCATGCCGTGTGCCATCCTCATGCCAGCTCAATAAACATATATACCTGCGCGCATTCTAAAAGTCAGGTACGCTGAGTGAGTTCTAGTTAATCAGGAAACATATAATACATTCACATACTTACTTATATATGTATCCGAAGATACATATTACATACTTAGCCTATTCATCGTTCTTCCATACACATACTTTCATTCTTTCGTACTTTCTTTCTTTAACATACACAATACACACGTAACTAACCTTACATTATAAAGAGCATTTCGCCCTACATACCTCGGATATTGTTAGGGTCCGGTACCCTTCATCCTCGAATATTGTTAGGGTCTGGTACCCTTCATCCTCGGATATTATTAGGGTTCGGTCACCCTCCATCCTTGGATATTATTAGGGTCCGGTCACCCTCCATCCTCGAATATTATTAAGGTCCGGTCACCCTCCACCCTCGAATATTACTAGGGTCTGGTCACCCTCCATCCTCGGATATTATTAGGGTCCGGCCAGCCTCCATCCTCGGATATTATTAGGGTCCGGTCTCCCTTTCTTCCATACAACCATACCATACTTTTCTATATATTCAAAATTATAACTTTCATACATACACACATCATTTACACGTCATATATAACAATCATATCTTCAAACTATCACCTGGCGGTAAATGCAATATCCAAAGATTGTTCGCGCAACGTCAAGCATTCATTCATACATAAATTATATTTGATCAAGAACCCAGGTTTGACTAAGAACTTGGTTTGATCGAGAACCCAGGTTTGACCGAGAACTCAACCGAAAACTCAGGTTGACCGAAAACCCATGTCTGATGCTTTCAGGTCGCATTTTTCCTATCTTTTCACTCTTTTCTTAGCTCAGGTACCTATTTCATTAATTTTAACAACCTTCTCCACTATTCTTAACTGTTTTGCACCCTTTATTTATTACATCACCTAGATCTAACCCGTTTTAGGTATAAATCTTAAGCCTTTATAGTTTTAAAACGTTCTGGGCTAGATCTAGGGTTTCCTTTATGAACCGTACATAACCATAAGTCCGTTAAGTCCATTTTAATCATCAAGTTCACATTTTTATCACCTAATAAGGTTCGGTTTACTACCCTACCAAGTTTCATGCAAAACCAACTTCGTTTACCCGTCCTTTTCACAAACTGAACACTACTCGTTTTACCCGAAACGAGCCAACTAACTCGTTTACTATCAAGTTAATTACTTTATCAATAATCATGACCCGATATATCCTCCTATCAATTTTCATGTAAATCCGTACACGAAAAGTAAACATTTTTTTAACAAAACGTACCTTTGATGTTTTTGTTCGAATCACTAGAATAGACCAAAACCATATCAAACGAACTCGGATTTGAGTGATTCAAGCGGCCACGAAACTGTCTCGCCCCTATCTACAAAGCCATTAGCTCACCTTCTCCGGAAACCGCCGCTACAGTCGTCGGAAAAGCAGAACGGTCGCCAGAATCTTCATTTTTGAGCTGCTACAGTTTTGCTAATAAAACCGGACTTCCCGACCTCTGATTGAAGACCTGTTCGGTGGAAATATTCATATTTATGCCATGAACATTCGGTTAACATTTTAAACCGATCCTACAGTTAGATCTCCGTGAATCTTCGTGTCTTTGTGGGTGGTTTTCTCTTAAACGGGAATTGGATAAGTGTGTGTTTTTGATGGTGTAGGTTATGGCGTAGTGATGTATGAAAATGGAAAGGATTAGGGTTTTAAGGGGTATTTATACTCCCTTAAGCTCATGGACCTAAGACCCATCTTTCTTTTTTGGTCTATAACTAATTACATCTAATTAGCCTACTTATCATTCCATCTTTATTATCTTATTATTTCTTTACTAACTCAAGTAAACTTTTCCACAAATACTAAATAATATATTATATATTACTCTTAGAAATATCAGGATGTTACAAGTCTACCCACCTTATAAGAGGTTTCTTCCTCGAAACCTGCTTAGTCCTTGTGAAAGAAATACTTCGTGTATTCATGTCATTTCTTGAACCGGCTTAGCTTCCTAACTTATCGGTTTATCCTCTGTCTCATAATAATTGAGTGATGTTAATTAGTTTTAGCTTTCTAGGTAGCTTGTCCATGAAGTCCTTGATGATACGTTTCCTTATCCATACTTTTCTAGTGCATATCACTTCCACAAGCGTACTCTTCTTTCTTGTCCTTTAAATAGAAACACTGCACTTACTATCATTACACTAAGCACTAAATGACCATTCTGTCCAATTGCAACCTTTAGCAAATATACTGTTTGCAATGCGTTCAAAACGTAAGGAAGCACTCCCAGTTCCTCCTTAATGATTATTTCTTGAAATTCCTTTGTCCATCCCTTAAGGGATAACACTTCTTGCAATCCTTAAGTACATCCATTGCATAACTTGTTGGAGAACTCCTTAAGTTACCACTTAAACCTTCTTTCAATCTCAGCTATGTATCAACACGTAGGGTTCATGAGTTATAGCTGTCTAAGGTAGCTTAATCATGAAATTCATGGTGATACATCTTCCTTTTCTTGACTAATCTAGTCTCACCTTGTCCGATGAATCCATTGTTGTTTGCTGCTTCATATCAGGCCGTATCATATATCAAAACCAATCGTCTTAACCAACTTACTTTACGACATGTCTTTCCATTTTTTGTTCTTGGTTTCTAGCATCCTCTTGCGGTGTGACTTTCGGCTCCACATTCGTAACACTTGTGGTTGTTCTTATAAGTGTAGGCAAAGTATCCTGTCTATCCACAGCTATCACATACCCTGGACTCATCTTCATTTGAATTCTACTTAAGCGTTTCACTTTCATTAGTATTTACCTTCATTGTAATCGGCATCTTTCCTTTTTGATGCTTCGAAATAAACCGAGTATCTAGACTTATAACCTTCATCTGAGATTTGGCCTCGAAGATATCCATGACGTGAAATCCTCAGCCGACCAAATCTGATTTTCACATCATAAGTATTATCTTTCAACTCTATGTGTAACTAGAGAATTCATTTCTTTGTATTTTCATCTTGCTCTCATCCTTTATAACTTTTAACTGTGTCTCATGGATCTCACTAATGCAATCCGAAGTGCAAACTAATTTTTACTACTTAAATGTCATGATATCTTCTCCACATATTGGTTGTCAGCAACCATATTAGCCTCACCAGGATAATACTTGATTTCACAATTATAATCCTTTATCAGCCTCACTCATCTTCTTGCCTCGTATCCCGTTCCTTCTACTTCTTATGACATGTTTCAATGGTACACCTTGAAAACTTAGCATACAGTTACTCTTTCTTCAGCGTTTTCGACAATTCTCTCAAGTGTTCGTCATGGTCGGACTTATCCCATGAATAATCAAAACTATTGTCTGTGAAGGAAACGACATATTGTCCTAATATCGGATGACATGCCCTATTCATCATAACCATAAATGCTGCTTCAGCATTCGTCTATCCAAACGATATCACGAGAAACTCGTACTATTCATATCGCGTCTGAAATGTTGTCTTAGGGATGTCTGCCTCTTTCACTTTCAACTGATGATAGCATGCTCTGAGGTCAATTTGCAAGGACCAACTCGCACCTTGCATTTGATCAAACAAATTATCCATTTGTGGCAACGAATATCTATTCTTCACAGTAAGCTTGTTCAACTCGTAGAAATCTATACACATTCTCATACTTCCGTCTTTTTCCTTCATGAACATCGCTGGTACACCATGTAAGGAAATACTCGGCGGCATAGAACACCTTCGTCGAGGAGTAATGTGCTTTCGCGACGGGTTGTGCTTATGGTATTAACTCTATCTGGAATTCTATCTCTCGTTCCAGTGGTTACCTCGGAAGGTCCTCTAGGAACACTTATGGATAGTTACTCACTATAGGAACATCTTTCACTTCTTTCGTCTCGGCCGTAGCTTTGACAACATACGCCAGGTAGGCACTGCACCCTCGTCTTAACAAACTTTCATCTTTTATCACCGGAATGACTTTAAGCCCTGAACTTTCCTTAATACTATAAATCGTCACTGTACCTCCATCCAAAGACATAAACCTTATCAACTTTTTCCTAGATGTTATATGAGCCTTAGGCTCAAACATCAAATCCATTCCCAAACGGCATCGAACTCTCTTAAGTTTGAACATAAATAGTAGCAAGGAACTCACGTCCCTCTAGTTCTACCTTACAATTCTTAACCAGTCTCATACTTTAACGAAGGTATCGCTAGTGGTCTCTTCCATACAGTATCAGGTGCACAATATATTCTTCTTAGCGCCTTCTTTCATATTCGCTACATTATGTAGCCTCGTCTTTTCATTCCTTTTCAATCAGGATGCCTTGAAATTCACCCGTCCTCCTCGATCATATCTGCGTTTATCATTATTCGCTTCGTTACTCACGATTCCATCAAGTTCCTTTATGGAGTTAACTATTGCAGACATACTACATGTCTTGACTCATTCTAGTTGGCTTATCTTCATTTCTTTCATGTTGCTTCCACTTGGACTTACCAATTCGGGCTGCCTTTGATGCTTCAGCGAACATTGTCGGCATTGTAATGAGAAACAATTAAGCAACTCCCTTGGTGTGCATGACTACAAGCTCCAAGCGTGATCCTTCTTCATTACTTCCTAAAGTCGAAGTCCTACTGGTTTCGTAAATCGCCTTGTCACACCTTCTTCATAAAGGTGTCTGGTTGGCGTGTGTCTTACCACAACGTCCAGTACGACCTCCTCGTGCTTGTTCCTTTGTATCAGTCATCTATCTTATCTCTAAGGAAACACAAACGTTATCACTCTAGGAATTATTTAGCACATGATTCGTAAGGTAAGTAGTTAATGATAGTGACCAAGTGTAATTAACTCTTTACATTACTCCTCAGGTTCTACATACTTCCCTTTTGATTTCACCCGTGCTAGTTTCTCACACAATCATGTAAACATACATATAACCTACATTCTTATCCCTAGCAATTAAGCTAGCATTCATACTATCTTTCTCTAGCAATTAAGCTTACATACAAACATTATTTATTTAGCAATTAAGCTAACAGCATACCTCGTTCTCTAGCAATTAAGCTAGCATTCATTCATCATTCTACTTTCATTCAACATGCAAAAACAAATACTTCTAAATAATTACATGAACTTAATCATGTACTTTACCGTTACTGAGCATGCTTGAGTGACACATGGCTACCTTGATCTGGCATCTTCTTTCTTTTCTTACTTAAATCCCATTCTCCATTCGAGTCTAAGCATGTAGGATGCTTAAATCTCTCGGACTTTGCTATGATACCAACTTGTAAGGCCCCTATCCTGGTGCCCTACTTTGAACGTTGGATTTACTCATAACATAGTTCTAAATATCAGAGTTATTTAAAACATTCGCGAAAACGTTACCTTCGATCATTCGTTACAAAACATTTAATCATTTCCTTAAAAAACCATAACATAAAACATCATTTCTTCCATCTTCAGATGCCAGCCATTCAATCCATGCCAGCTCAATAAACATATATACCTGTGTGCATACTAAAAGTCAGCTACGCTGAGTGAGTTCTAGTTAATCAGACAACATACAATACATTCACATACTTACTTATATACGTATCCGAAGATACATATTACATACTTAGCCTATTCATCATTCTTCCATACCCATACTTTCATTCTTTCGTACTTTCTTTCTTTAACATACACAATACACACGTAACTAACCTTACATTATAAAGAGCATTTTGCCCTACATACCTCGGATATTGTTAGGGTCCGGTACCCTTCATCCTCGGATATTATTATGGTTCGGTCACCCTCCATCCTTGGATATTATTAGGGTCCGGTCACCCTCCATCCTCGGATATTATTAGGGTCCAGTCACCCTCCATCCTCGAATATTACTAGGGTCTGGTCACCCTCCATCCTCGGATATTATTAGGGTCCGGCCAGCCTCCATCCTCGGATATTATTAGGGTCCGGTCTCCCTTTCTTCCATACAACCATACCATACTTTTCTATATTTTCAAAATTATAACTTTCATACATACACACATCATTTACACATCATATATAACAATCATATCTTCAAACTATCACCTGGCGGTATATGCAATATCCAAAGATTATTCACGCACCGTCAAGCATTCATTCATACCTAAATCATATAAGGCATACACTTAACACTTAAGGTAAGTGTATTACTAATCACATGGAGTATGCACACCGCCCCGAAAACATAACAAGGAATATGGCTAGAAACTCACCTGGATCCTTTTACGCTCGCCGTTAACGGTTAATCCCTTCTTTAATTGAGCTCGGCTAATTGTTAAATAAATATTTGTTAATTAACCGTATAATTAATTAAGTCGGTATTTTAGTTAACCAACGTATTTTTCTAGGTTGGGCTTGTTTGTTTAGTTCATGATGATGAGCTAGTTTTGTTTTAACTTAGGATATGGGCTTAGCATCTTGTGGACTTAATTAAGTCAGGCCCAACTGTCCATTAAGGCCTCTGGGCCCAACTGGGTTCAGGCCCAAAGCCATACAGAAAACTGAGTGACCGAAAACCCATGGTAGAGAGCCCAACTCATGACCGAGAACTTGGGTTGACCGAGAACCCATATTTGACCGAGAACATGAGTTGACTGAGAACCCATATTTGACCGAGAACTTGGGTTGACCGAGAACCCAGGTTTGACCGAGAACTCAACCGAAAATTCAGGTTGACCGAAATCCCGTGTCTGATGCTTTCAGATCACATTTTTCCTATCTTTTCACTCTTTTCTTAGCTCAGGTACCCATTTCATTAATTTTAACAACATTCTCCACTATTCTTAACTGTTTTGCACCCGTTATTTATTACATCATCTAGATCTAACTTGTTTTATGTATAAAGCTTAAGCCTTTATAGTTTTAAACCGTTCTAGGCTAGATCTAGGGTTTCCTTTATGAACCGTACATAACCATAAGTCCGTTTAGTCCATTTTAATCATCAATTTCACACTTTTATCACCTAATAAGGTTCGGTTTACTACCCAACCAAGTTTCATGCAAAACCGACTTCGTTTACCCGTCATTTTCGCAAACTGAACACTACTCGTTTTACCCGAAACGAGCCAACTAACCCGTTTACTATCAAGTTCATTACTTTATCAATAATCAAGACCCGATATATCATCCTATCAATTTTCATGTAAATCCGTAAACAAAAAGTAAACCTTTTTTTAACAAAGACATACATTTGATGTTTTTGTTCGAATCACTCGAATAGACCAAAACCTTATCAAACGAACTCAGATTTGAGTGATTCATCGGCCACGAAACCGTCTCCCCCCGATCTACAAAACCATCAGCTCACCTTCTCCGAATACCGCTGTTACAGTCGCCGGAAAAGCTGAATAGTCGCCGGAATCTTCATTTATGAGTTGCTACGGTTTTGCTAATAAAAGCTGGACTTCCCGACGTCTGATCAAAGATCTGTTCGCTGGAAATCTTCATATATATTCCATGAACACTCGGTTAAAATCTGAGACCAATCCGACGGTTAGATATCCCGGGATCTTCGTGTCTTTGTGGGTGATTTTCTAAAAAATGGGAATTTGATAAGTGTGTGTTTTTAATGATGTAGGCTATGGTGTAGAGATGTATGAAAATGGAAAGGATTAGGGTTTTAAGGGGTATTTATACTCCCTTAAGCCCATGGACCTAAGGCTCATCTTTCTTTTTTGGTCCATAACTAATTACATCTAATTAGCCTACTTATCCTTCCATCTTTATTATCTTATTATTTCTCTACTAACTCAAGTAAACTTTTCCACCAATATTAAAAAATATATTAAATATTATTCTTAGAAATTTCGGGATTTTACACAAAGCATCAGCCAACTTATCAATATATTCAAAATCTTCTTTGTTAATCCTTAATTTCTTCATCTCGTTCACAAGATGACAATATCTTTCAATCATTTGAGGCATCATTTCACCTTTGACCATGGTGAATATATCAAACTCTTTTTTGATAAAATCCATATTTGACTTTCTCATGTTAGTATTACCATGATCTTTGTTCATAAGAGCCTCCCATATTGAATAACAAGATCCATTATGTTGAAGGAGTTGAAAGAACTCAGATTTGATAGATTGCTGAAATAAGTTCATCATCATTTTCTCACACATGAAACTAGTCTTGTCAACATCGGGTATTTGTGATAACCTATGGCATGTGCCATTTTCGTTCTTCGGTATGATGTACTCAACTTCAACGGCCTCCCACGCATTATAGTTCACGGCTTACACATACGTTTAAAACTTATTGGCCCAGTTAGTATAATCTTCCATACTAAGCAGCTTCGGGGGCTTGTTTGATGTCCCCATTTCATTTTCCATGTTTATGTTCTGAATAATCGGTGAAGTATATGTAACAAACGCGTTTAAGTCTTCCAATTTTGAAAATAACGATATCAAAAGGATAACTTCACTTGTATAACCCTAAACTAGCATATAACACAAGAACCAACGTATAACCCTCAAGAACGTATAACCTTGCTACCCATATAACCTTGATTCAACAGATAACCTTGTAACACCAACGTATAACTAGAAACCAGCGTGTAACCACAAATGGATAAACTCTTATACGTCGTAACAACTTATGCGCTGTAACACCTTAGCGTTCAAACTTATACGTACGTGCAATTGCTTATACGCCAAACAGAAAACATACACGCCAGACGAAATTGTTGACTATGTTTGAATCTGAAACTTGAATTTGAACTAGAGATAATCTAATTCATTCTTGCAGAAATATCGTAGATGTATCAACGATCATCATCCTCAAACGAATTGAAAATTCATCCATTAAAAGTAAATAATTGATGAATTTGTGTTCGGCATATATCGTTGACCTTATAATCTTCAAAAGTTCATCAAATTGACCTTGAATGTGCTATAGTCAGTAGTAAATATGAGCCAAAAGCTTTGATACCACTTGTAGGAACGTGATCATGATCATGCTAAACATCATGTACATTAAATTGTAATGATTAGGATCGAAATATTATATTTACTATTCAATATGATTATAGCGGAATTATATCATAAAGCAGTTACAACACAATCACTCTTAACATTCAGTATATTGATATAACAATCTGAGTACAAAACTGAACAACTATCACCACTGTTGCAAAGATCTAACATGAAAGCCCTATATATGGATGATCAGTGTAAACGTGTAAGGTCAGGCTCCGTATAAGCTTATACGTCCCCTTACTTATACGTTTCCACTTACATACTTTAATCTATTAACAATTTAGCCCCTAACAAACATATAAATGATATATTAAGCCCACTAGACCTAGCGTTAGACAAAAATGCTCTAACAAATATGCCAATGTGTATGGTTAAATTTATATCATCTGATATGGCTTTATGAAATTTTTATAGAATTTTGATTATTTTGTGTGTATTTGGATTAATAGATTTGTGAAATTAGGTTAAATTGTGTCTGATTATGGCTAACTTTATATTTTTTAAACATTAAAGAGTGCTAGGAAATTATGATTTCTTAAATTTTTGGTTGCAGGGTTTCTCGTTTGATGAATCTGATAGTTTCATTGGCATTGACAATCATAGCTTTTATAAGCACAAGGAATTTTTTCTCTGAGTGTTTGTGAGGTAAAGATATATATATTGTGCTACACTTGTATATGACTATAACAGATGACGATGTTTTGTCGAATTTGATTGGGAAAACGGACGGAGATGTGTTCGAGGGTGTGGTGATTTGATTATTGATCAGCCTGACGGCCCACCTTGTTCAACTGGTAACCAATTATTAATGTTAAAATTTTCTTTAAATTGGATGTATTATTAAGTTAAGTTTATAAAATTAGCATGTTTAGTTGCGTCTTTGTTCATGATTAATCTTTTAAAGATTGATTTTATAGAATTGGATTGTTTCATTTTTGTTGATGGAACCGCCTAACCTCCTAAGCCAGACGAAATTGGTCGAGCTCAGAAGGTTTAGGAGTGGATTAGCTCGGTCTAATGTTGGGTAAACTTTTGCAGGGTAAACTGAACTGGCAGAACATTACCGGTCATTCTGTAGTAGCAAAACTATATCTTCAGCAGGGTAGATTCTGTAACATTCGTTATTTTTTAAACCCGAAAACTCGACCCAAATTTAATTTTTTGTTTTGTTTATATATATATATATATATTATAATCTCAAGTTTCGTTTCATGTTTTTATATTTTTTATATTTATTCGTCAAACCGACTCGCATTGGTCGTTCAACGTACTAGTATTGGCGTTCATCATTTATATACTATTCACGATGATTTATGGTTAACGTTATCCGTATTCTATTCGTTTTTTTTAATTAACGAAAAACCAAGTCTTTATTAAAACGATTTTCAAACGATACGAGTATAACATGATAAATATCGAAGTTATCCAACTTTATTCCACTTCTAAAAACATATCAAATTTCAAGGTTCAATATGTAAATATATTTTAATATATATTTTAAAGGAATATGAAAGTGGAGGGGGGATAATATGTAAATTTATTTAAAATAATATATTAAAATAACCCAACCCATCCACCCCCTTCCTTCCTCGTCGGTTTACCGGCGATCCGGTTCCGGCCATTAGAATCCCACTCCAGCGAGCCCCAAACCCGCATAAAAACTCATTTTATAATCAAATGAAAATCCATAACACGCGTAGACTATAACGACAAGTCATAATCATCGAATAATAACGTGTTTTAACGGCTAATCCAGGTTTAATTAGAGCCTTAATGGCCATAATATATTTAAAACCCAATAACGATCATTAAAGTATCTACGCTCCGATTGAAATTATATATAGAACCGAAACTAACATCTAAACTCGTCCCTATCATTAAACTAATCTAATATACTATCTGTAATCCGTATTTGATCTTCAAAGTTTGTTTTCCGGCCAAACCCCGTTCACCATCTGTAACATCCTACTTTTGATAATAATAAATATAAGAAATTCCGTTTACTTAAGTGTGTGTTAATATTTAGTTAAGTTAAATAAAATAATAGAGTGTGGGCTAGGTCAATAAAATATGGAATAAGGGTTGGTAATGGGTCTTAGGTCCATGGACTTAAGTTTATATAAATCCCTTAAAATTCCCTAAAACCCACATTTCCATCTCCTAGCCTCCGTACACACTCAAAACACACACAAATACCTCTATTCCTTTACGGGTCAGATCTGAATCCTAACCATGAAGGTTTGTGTTAGATCTTTGTCATATAAGGAAGAAACAAGTCTAGGTTCATGTGTTAAACCAAACCCGAAGCTAGAAGTATACCAAAAAGGTACGTTTTAGATTAAAGGTTATGTTTTTTAGGTCGGTTTGCCTTAGGATTTGATACTAAGGCAAATCAGGCCTTATTATGTAAGAAAAATGCAAACTTGAACATAAACGAGAAGTTAGAATGAGACGGGTAATACGGATAACGTTTGGACCAAGTTAAAATATGAAAAAGAACTCGTTATGGCTCATAACCCGTTTTATCGTTTAAACGGGCAAAATGAGTCGAAAGGAAAGGATGGAAAGTGATGAGAATGGAAACCATATACGAATCACGTCCTTATGAAACTTGATTCGAAAGAAAAGTAATTGAATCGAATTGGCAGAAAAGTAATTGAATCGAATAGAAAGTAATCGAATCGAATGGACAGAAAAGCAATCGAATCGAATAGAAAGAAATAGAATCGAATGGGTCAAAAGGTAATCGAATCGCATGAGAAAAGTAATTGAATCGAATGGGAAATGTAATCGAATAGAATGGGTAACACGATTCGATTAGAATTTCCATTCCATTAGAACTTCGATTTGATTAGAACTGTCATTCAATTAGAACAATCATTCGATTAAAACCGTCATCGATTAGAATTATGATTCAATTAGAATGGTTCAAACTTCAGTTTTTCTGATGAACTTTTTAGTAAATAAAAGTTGATGAAAATATTTTTTTTCCAAGTTGACCCAGCCAATGGCTCTGCCCCTGGACCTGCTAGGGGTTGCTGCCCCTAGACCCCACTGCTAGGGCCGCTGCCCCCGGGCCCCCGTAGCTTGGGGTTACACTAGTATAGAATTATAATATAGTCAGAGGTAGTTAAATCAATACTTATAATTATTACACAGTTAGTCGTGCACAGCTTAGGAGGGGTATTACAGTTAACTCTGATAAGCATGGGACACATGTGAGTTTCTAGCCCCATTTCCTTGTTATGTTTTCAGGGTTGTGTGCATACTCAATGTGATTAGTTAATACACTTACTTTAACTAGTAATTGTACGTTATATGAATGTGTATGAATGATAGATGTATGAGGATATGGGTATGTATGAAAGTATATAATAAATGTATATGTAAAGAAATGCATGTATGTATGGTGGTATGGAAATAAGGGGCCAAACCCTAATAATATCTGAAACAGAAGGGATCAGATCTTAATAATATATGAGACAGAAGGGACCGGACCCTATAATATCTAAGATAGAAGGGACCTGGCCCTAATAATATCAGATATGGTAAGAATAGTTATACATGTGTATGAAAGTAAGAAAGGATGTATGTATGTACAAAAGAAAGGTAAACGGGTAAAGTATATAATATGTATCTTCGGATACGTATGTGTAAATAAGTATATGGAACGTATGATTTTTCTGATTAAATAGAACTCACTTAGCGTAGCTTACTTTTAGTATATACGCAGGTTAGTAGGATGAGACAGCTGGCTAGAAGAGGGGCACATGACATAAGAATAAAGAAGCTGGCATCTGAAGACTTAATTTATTATGTTTGAACTTAAAGAAAAGTTTTATATTTTTTAGATTTTAAGAAATTGTAATTAATGGTTGAAATTTATCTATTCCGCGAAAAGTTTTAATTAACTCTGACATTTAGAACTGTGTTTTTTAGTAAATCCAACGTCCAAAGTAGGACACCGGGACCGGGGTCTTACACCATCAAATCTGAATCAAATCGAGCAGGTAAAGATATTGTTCACACTTGTCATTTGAAATGACGAAACTCAATTTATCAAATAAATATTACATAATATTGTATTTATATAAAATAATACTAATTAATATTATTAATAATACTAATTACATTTTATCAAACAACAAAACTAAATTAATATTATATTTATATAAGTAATAAGAATATACTAACTAATAATACTAATTATATATATATTTAAAAGGCAAACAACGGTTACTCACAAAAAACACTGTAGATTAACTAAACCGGTTAGCTTTTCACACGTGTACAGAGCAATACAAATCTCGAGGACGGCAGTTATTTATCTATACATGTTTTCAATCCACGTTGCCAGTCCTTTTGCTTACACGTATATTTTACACCGCCATTCTCTCCAGACTCAAATCTTTTGCCATCCACATTTAACCCTATTTACATATCTCACAGCGGTTACTCAAAATCTACAAAAGGGGGTGTACATTTTGCTTTCCAAGTGTTCACCCCCTTTTGTGTTGCCTATCACGTGTTTGACGAAATATATGGCTATGGTGTTTCAGGCTATTTTAACAGCAGTCCTAACTTCCAAACGGGCACAACAGATGGTTCGTGGTTTGCATCATCAAGTTGAAGGTATTAATTAAACATGGATTTCAGTTATGTTTTTAACTATGTCATTTGTATTACAGGGGGTCATATATATATGTTAATATTTCAATTGGTCCATTAGTATATTTGAGTTATTTTTTATGAGATGTTTTCACTTGAATGGGTTTCCATAATTCAGTACCGAACCCATACTAAAACGGGTACTGTTGGGACTGAAATGAGCATTTTTGTTACTGATACAGATACCAACGTTTTAAGAAAAGCGGCGGTACCATGCTCATCCCTACACTGAACAATGTATCCTACTTTGTTGATTGTTAATTTTTCTTTACTGTTGCGCAGGTGACTTTTGCTTAGTAAGCAAAAATATTTTGTCGGTTCTTTGCAGAAAACATATGGGAGTTGTCTAGCTCTTCATGAATTGTACAGTTACATTCTATATTGCGGTATGTGAAACTTCTAATATATCTAGGGTGTCAATCGTGTAAGGTTAGGTGGGCTGACGGGTTGACTTATGGAACCCGAACACGACCCATATTTTTATTAGTGTCAAATATTTCAACCGTAACTTCGGGTCAACTTGAGCACGAACTGTTTAACCCCGTATCCAAACGTTTCATTCAAACCCAAGATAAATTACCCACTATTTTTTAATATTAACAAATGAGAATTAGATTTTTTTTCAATACTTTTATTTCTATTTTAGTCAAACATATGTGCATGATCTTTGGAAGTAAAAAAAATGGGCAGGTAAAGAGATAAACGCGGGTTAACATCAATCTTATCAAGAACCATTTATAAACTGTTCTATCTTACACTACCCATTTTTTAACGGGTAAACTCGAACATGACCCATTTAAAAAAATACGGGTTATACTTGCCAACTCAATGCTTTGTGCCATGCGCAAGTTGTATTTTCTTATATCTAATTAAAGCATAGAATTAATTTTGAACCATACAATGTATATTTTTAGGCTTTGAAGGCTACCCGCCACCCATGGTTCTAAATTACGTTGGCCCAAATTGTGGGCCCACAAAGGGTTAATTGGTGTATACCTGAACCTACCTTCAATCAGAATTGCAAACCTGAGACGGACGACAACCGCACAACAAATTTGGACTAATAGTGGTGGTTGCGAGCATAGTCACATAGATCGCAGTTCGCTCCGGTATGGGAACGAGGGACGGGAACGCAATTCGCTAGTTGGGGCGTATTCGGTACGAAGGGGGTAGGCTCATTTCGGAGTCCGGTACGGTGTACCATATAACCCGGTTCGATGTTCCCAATTTAAAACAGAATATACCAAATTCAATTTACCATAGATATAACATAAAATAAAAATTGCAAAATGTCACTGGAGAAACTGAAATTATGTATAAATTTGGGTTTTTGGTACGAATGATTGAATAAGAAGAGTAGGCCAGTAGGGTAGAGATATTAATAACATGAATATATGCCTAATATAAATCGGTCGAATTGATTGGGTGTCTGAAAAACTTGGAAACCCAATAATTATTGGAAAAAAGGAATCGAGGAGTTTCCTAATTTGCTGCCCAAAATTACAGGATCGATTAAATTGACAGGAGAAAGACGAACCTGTCAATTGAAATCGATTTCTCCATCAATTAACGACGAACCATTCAATTGAAATCAATTTCTCCATCGATTGTGAACGACGAACCATTCAATTGAATTCGCGATTTAATAGCGATTGGGAACGTTTGCGATTTCGATTCGGTACAAAACGATCCAATACAAAAATCGTGGCTTGCCCAGCGAATTATGTGACTATGGTTGCGAGTCCTACAGCAGTAGTTGGGCGTTGTATACTTGTATGATTGTTTAGTTAGCATGGTTTGTTATATTATTGGACACAATTTTGTTCAAACCATATGTGCATTGTTTAAAAACTATTATGGCTGTTAAGGAATTAAATTTCTTGCAGCCTGGCTTAATGAGAAACTAGGATGTATATAATTCTTTGCAGGTTCTGGTGAATGACCAGATGAACATGTCAAACATAACATGACACTGACTTGGTCCGCAGCAACGCGTGGGTACGATTCCTAGTTAATATTAAAATGTCTTTCTAAAAAATAAACAAGAGTATATAATTTAACTAAAAGAGTAAAATGAAACACCCTAAGTTGTCAAATCAGAGGTCAAATATGACATAATCTATTCATACTTGCCATTTGAAGTGACAGATATCAAAGTGACACTTGTTATTTTAAATGGTAGATTTCTGTTAAAAAAACATTCTGACTGCTAAGGGTAGGCTACGTTGGGTATCATGCTCTGCCAGTCAAAGTGGCAGATCAAAAGCAGTGGCATCCGCTATTTGAAATGGCAGGTCACATTAAAAATGTATTACATCCTCCATTTCAAATGGTAAAACAAAGCTAGTTGTCCAACTAACCCGAAAGAAACTGACATGCCTTAGATAAAATTAGAGATTCGTCATTTCAAATGACACATCACCTATAAACCATTATCATTATTTCTGTCTTCTAAAAAGCATTTATAACTTTTTAAATATCCTATTTTGAAAAAAAAATCCAGTTACGGCAAACTACGTTTTTGATTGGAGCATATCTGATTACTCCAATATATTGTTAAGTTATTTCCGTTTTTGTTAATTACTTTAATTAAAGAAATATTGTGCTAAGTTATTTTAGTTAAAAGAAGATATCTTAAATGTTGATATCTTTGTATTTAATATATTTGTAAAAGATGTTATCTTAACGTTGTTATCTTTTATATTTAATATATGTGTAAAAGAGGTTATCTTAACGTTGATAATATTTGTATTTAATATATATGCAAAAGAGGTTATTTTAATGTTGATATCTTTTGTATTTAATATACGTGGGTATTTAAGAAGCCTTAGAATCATAACAATAATTATCTCTTCATCCTTTGCATCAAAAATTAAATTCAAGCAATAGTATACACCAATTAGTAATGGCTTTCACCACAAAACGTTCTCTTGTGTTGGCACTTTTTATGTTAGCGCTTCTTACCATGACATTTGTTCAATCTGATGGTATGTGAAATTACTTTACTTTTTCATATGTTTAAAAATTAATAGCCAATCAATAAAAATACAATGCTGAAATGTAATAATCGAATGTTTTTATATACAGCTCTTTCCCCCGCATGCCTAGGAACGTGTAATGGAATTCAGACGGATTGTTTAAGCCTTTGCCGAAGGGTAGGTTTCGTAACTGGCGGTTGCAGACCAGGAAGTCCACCATTGTGTTGCTGTCATGATTAGTTTATTAAATTAAGCGTTGGTAGTAATCCCTACACAATCAGATTAATTGTTATGTTGTGTAAACCGTACTCAAAGATTTTTTTATATTCAATAAAATTGCCAGGCGAGGTGTTGTTTCCTTTTGTTATCTTGTTTCTGCTTCAATTGGCATTCAAAGTTTTTGCTAGTTCGCTTTTTTGTGGCTTAATATAATCTCGGTAAAAAAAGAACACCCGAAGTAAATTATCCTTATATCCCAAAGTAACATCTAACATTTTTATGTCAACTAGTATTTAAAGAGGTTGATTTAACGTCCACTGATCGTTAGTAGATTACACGAAATTCAGATTATAAGAATTTAAAATCGGTGTTAAAATATCAGTAATTATATGAAATAAAAGTTTGAGAGTTGAATTATTTTACAACGTTATACATAAGGTGATGATCCTAAAAAGCCAATTTTTTAATAAAAAGAAATTTCTCTCTCTTCCATCAACACAATCTAACCAAACTTTTCAATTTTATTCACAACTCAACCTACACCAATCTTTTATTATCTACATATGATTTATGATTATTTTATTTCGTTGAAACGTTACAATAATTATTTTATTTCAATTCTAAATAACTATTTATAAATTTGAGCGAAAAATAAAATTTCCTGAACTCATACGAAAACACGTATATTTTTTATAAAAATGCATACGAAATGCTAAAGAAAAAAATCTAGACAGGATTATGTTTTTATATTTTTTTTAAAAAGTAACTATAATAAACTAACAAAAAAAATAAATTTTATGCGAAAAGAAAAAAGAAAAGAATAAAAAATAACCCAATAATCATTTGTCATGTAAATAGGTTGCAACCTAGCTTGTAATGGAGACCCGTGTTATTATGGGTTATGTATATCAAGAATAAAAAACTAGTTTTCTATTTTGTGTTTTTATGTCACTTGGCAACCCACCTTAAATATGGTTGCCAATAAATTTAATCTAAGTGAATCTTTTGAAATTGAGAATTTTTAAAACAATTTTGGATCACAATAAAAGCCTTTCATATACATATTTGTATATACGTGTTTATAAGTGTTTTGGATAAAAATCAGCTAAGGATAATGTATCCAAATCCGTAAATGTGAGGTATAGTGCTATGATATTAACAACGATTGTGTGAACGAAATAACGAAGAACACCGAGATTTGTTGCGAGGAAAACCCCCTTGATATTGTTCAGATCAAAGGAAAAAAACCCCGGGTGATGATAAATCGTCTATCACCACTCTATTAATCACAAAAAGGGTTACAATGGGTGGAGCTTGTGATCAACGAATACAATAATGCTATGTGCGTGTGATTACAGAGAACTTAGAAGCTAACATAAGTACAAGTGTGACTATCTGACCTAGTATTGATCACAAACTCGATATATAAAGAAATGAAAAATACAAGTAACAACTAATTCCTACTAATCCGCCATTTCTCCAGTCTCTTCCTTCGTGCCTTTTGACCACGTGCTATAGAAGTCCAGTAGCGAAATTAATTGTGGACTGATTCTTGGAGCCGTTGCATTCATTAAATAACAACCTACACACATGAGACAATTGTTAATAATACCAACTACTGAGGATCCTTGATCCTGACATAGCTCTGGAATTTTTCAGAAGGACAATTGATCCAGACACGTCTTCAAGAATAACATATCCTCAGTATCGAAATTATCTGCTCTAACAATAAGTATTATACATATATGTATAATTTTGCAAAATCGAGGTTTTTTTATGAAAACGGGACGCTAGATAAACGTTTTTTTTTGTTTTTTTAGAGCCCTCACGTCCCCCCCTTACCGTGCCACCAAATTGCTCCATTTAAAAATGATGGCTTCTTATTGATTTAAGCCTTAAATTTTCACGGGTATCAGTACTATCCACGGGTCTCTGTACCCAGATTAGAAAAATGGGTTAAAAAATGTTAGAATCTCTCATGCCATTAGATCCATATGTTTTTCAAGTTTCTTTTACCACCTTCTTAATCGATTGCAGGCTCCTAAATCGATTACGTAACCCTAAATCTTCATCAATTAATTGTTTATGATTTCAAAAATCAAAACAGATTGTTAGGGTTGATTGTAATATCCTCCTATTCGTCGATCTCGTAACCTCCGAATGATTCTCCGGCCTTGTCACCTAACTCCAGTTTATTGTTGGCGTAAAACAATTAGAGTTCTTGATTTACAGAAATTCAAAAGCTTCATATGTTGATAACGATTTTGAGGATGTCGATGGTATCATTCTTGTATTAATCTATGTAGTGTTTTTGGCTTTTAACTTCCAAAATCCCTTTTGATTGGTTGGTTATTAGAAGTGCGGTGGAAGAACAGAGACGTTGGAATTTGAACTTATTTGATTGGTTCACGATTTATTGATTATTCGTCACTTCGCTATGTCCAATCTTTAGGTACGTTCTAACACCTAAGACCTTCGTCTCTCATAAAGATCTATCAATCATAAACCACCCTAAATCGAGATATTTAGTTTAACAAATAGGACTTTGGGCGATTTGGTTTAGTAATCCATGGCTGTAGTTTTTTTTAGAATATTAATCATCCAATGTTTACTTTCTAATAGACTGACATAGAACAAGAGTTGAATGCAATGGTTTTTATCACACATATGAATTATTATAATGATCTGATGTATATTGGCCAGAGATGCTCCATGATATTTGTTAATTAATGATGGTTTTATTTTCTATGCTGAATTATATACGAATTACACTAGAAATAATCATGAAAATAATTGAAGACAAAAGATTGTGATTTAACTTGCTAGGGGTGAATTTAGGTGTGAACAAATAACCTAATTAACCTAACCAATCAATTAACCGATGGTTCAGTTAAGCTATAACCAATTAACCAAAAATTACGGTTCGGTTTCGGTTTTAGTGTGTGGCATAACCGAATTAACCAAACCGGTTACAAATACAACTATTCATAATATGTGATGCTTTTTATACATAATTTCTTATCTTTTGAGAAATATATGTGTTCACCTTTTATTAATGAATTGTATTATTGTGCATTCCGAGTTTGGCAAGATACAATATTAATTAATTGCACTTACTAAATATATTACCATTTCTTATTTGAAATAGGTTGATACACGATTTTGCGTCTCGTTATTTGTATAATGTATTCTAGTGATTAGATAAATGTATTAGGGGAATTTTGGTCATTATTGTAAAGGCTCATTCGTTAGGCATGTCTTAACAAATGAGATCCGCTTAATTTGTCCTCATTCTTTATATATGTTAACGAATGATAGTTAACATATAAGGTTCAGTAGCGGATGTTATCAAATGAACTTAACGTATGATGAATAGAATGAGAGGCTCGTTCATTAGGCATGTCTAACGAATGAGCTCGTGCTCTATGTACACCCTGTAACTGTGACATTCGTCAATTTCGGGTCTTATTTGTATTCGTTTATTATGTAAACCGACCCGTATTGTGAATCGAAACTTATATATAATCAAAATGATAGATTTTATGTTACAATATTGGTTTACATTTGTTGGGTCTTGAATACACCCTTTTCGGTCCCTAAAATAGCCTTAAACGTTTAAAATCAACTCCGGGGCCAAAACTGCCAATTTTGAAAGTCAGAATTTTCCACCAGGTGACCTTAGCGCAAGGGCAGAGACCTTAGCGCCGCGCTAAAGGCAGTCTGCAGCAAAACTTGTATTTCGTTTGTTTTGTGGTTTGTTTAGATCCATTTTGCATGCAAACTCTAGATATTTACACCCATGTTTGACCCAAATCTTTCCTCTATATATACACCACCATTTCCATCCATTTTCCCCTGCTACAACTCCAAAATCTCTCTCAAACATCAAAGATTTAAGGTTATTTTCTTAGTGTTCTTGAAGGTTTGACTTCCAAAAGTCAGACTGAGTTAAATCTTTCTTTCTAATTTGCTTATGTAGTCTTATTAATACTTGATTATGGTGGTACAACATATATATAATATAATACCCCTTGTTACCTTTGGTAGGTACTTCTCCGATTCCGTTCGGTGGTTCGTGAACAATAAGTTTATTACTTGAACGTGAATACTTTCATACCCCGTTTTTCTATCATTCGTTTTGGGGTGATATCTCATACTTATTCAACTAAATGCTTTATACTTGAATCTTAACCCACAAACGTTATTGTATACTTTACTTAAATAATTGCTCGATTTGGTGTTCTATGATTATATGCCTATGTGTTTATCGCTTTTGATTGGTGGAACTATAAAATCCTAGTCTATTTGGCACTTCCTTATAGCAAGGTGTCGTTAACTTAATCCAATTAATGATAACTATAAAATCCTAGAATATTTGGCATCCCATTATCAAATTTATTGCTTTTATTTATCATTTCGTATACAAGTTTTGTGGCTTTTCTTACTATATACTATTATGCCCAAATTTATGAATTGCTCACCAACCTTTGTGTTGATAAACTTTATTTTATGAAATGTTACAGGTTTGCATCTAGGTTGATTGTGGAGTTGAAGAAAAAGTCATCGAGATCTTTAGGATATTTAGAAAAAATGAACAATATTTGATTTGCTATATTTTGTTATATTTTGTTATATTTGTCTTATGAATATTGTTATGTGACATTTTCGATGTGAAATGAAATGAGTTTGTTAAATATTGTCGCTTTAAATAGTGTCATGCGCTTATGAGCAATCGTTGCACACCGACATGTTCTGCAGCCTTTGGTCGGGGTGTGACAGATTGGTATCAGAGCCTTGACAATAGGATAGGTGGTTAGACTTAACGATCTAGTATTGTGATGCTTAGGGTCCTATACGTGTGCTTATACGTGTTTACTCTATTTTGATTGTTCATATCGCATGTTATTTATAAACTTGTTTAAATTTCACCAATATCATAAATGTTCACATACACACACTTTCATAGTATTTCCAAGTTATCCTTACATTAAAACGCATAAAGTAGATTTTCATTATGTTTTATGGATTACAAGATTAACTTGGATCCCGTTGTTTCAAATCCCTTAAAGGTTGCGATTATATCGGGTTTGTAGTCATCATAGAAACTGAGACATTATAAAACGACCATTTGACAAAAAGATTCCAAGAATCGAAGGTGATTTACTTATCTGGGATGGTTTAATTATAATGCTTGTTTTTAATGCCACAAATCGTGTTATACATTTCAATTCTTTATGTAGTCGAATGCAAGCGTTCCGGTCGTCATCCTAATTTTCGGTGTTAAAACAATAGAACTACGGTGGTTCGTAGACTAGTGTTTTGACATGACGTTGTATCTCGATTTATTGTGTTATTACCGCTATTTGAGTCGACAACATGAAAAAGTCGCGGTGGTTCGTGCACATGTTTAGACTCCAACGTGGTATTTTATAAAATATTTAATTGTCGGAATATCGAATCACGGTGGTTCGTGAACGATTTTCCGACTCTACCAATCTCAAAATCTCAAAATTTTCAAACTACGACATCTCAAAAATCTTTTACGTTTGTTTTCGGTTTTATTATTTATAAACAAAGTTTTATATTTTATCTAACACTAACATCTTCTCCTCACTGACTCTAGGATTCACAATAAAAAAATTGAAATCTTATTTTATTTTATACACCCTCATATTCATTTGTTTTTACCTCAAACTTATCCCATTTTCTTTATAATCTTTTAGCATGCCTCCGGTTAGCCGTCATCCAAGCAAGAACTCCAACCGACGTATGGCTGCTTTCGTCGTCAAACAAATGGCCGTTGTGATTCCCGAACTTATAACCCAAATCCAAGTTACCTAACCTACACCCGTTGTTGCACCCGTTGAACCCAAACCCGCATCCTATTTGTATAAGCAATTTACTAGTGCCAACCCGTCCGAGTTCCATGGAACCAACTGTGCGACTACCTTGTTGCAATTGTTCGAATCGATCGAGAGTGTGTTTCGAGACAGCGAATGCCCCGAAGGGAAAAAGAAAAACTTCGCTTCAAGCATGTTTAGAAAAACCGCTCTAACATGGTGGGGTAGTGTCATGCACCTCCAAGGGTCGGAAACAACTATGGCTCTTCCATGGTCCGGTCTCAAGGAACTTATGATGAGGAAATTTTGTCCTAAACACGAGCTCCAAAAGCTTGAGGACGAATTTTGGAATCTAAAACAATAAAGTGGTGATAACGCCGCTTATTCACTCCGATTTCACGAGTTGAGCATTCTTGTCCCTCACTTGGTTACCCCGACTGAGCGCGAGCTTGACAAATACATTGTTGGTTTACCAATGCAAATCCGGGACTCTGTTAAGAGTAGCAAACCCGTGAACCTTGAGGACGCCATCACTTTAGCCGGTGCGCTATCGGAAAATCATATGAAGGCGGGTACCATAACTCTCAAGAAACCGAGTGAGAAGGCCAAGCCCAAGCCCGCACCGCAAGCCAAGGTTGAACCCGCACAACAAGCCATTAACTACTCCAACTCATCCCGACACAACAACAAAAAGAAACCCAAGACCAACTACTAAAACTTTGCCGTTACTCAACCACAAAAACAAACCCAAGCTCCACTACAAACCTGAAGATCTTATACCGGTACCGCCCCACTATGCAACACTTGCCAACTTCACCACCCACCAAACATGCCTTGCCGTCAGCGTACCATTTGTAACCGACTTGGTCATCTCAGCACTGCATGCCGATCCGCCCAACAAAACCAACCCAACCAACCTAACCAACCAAGAACCAAACCTCAAAATTTACAAAACCGATATGCACCCTACCCACAAAACCAACCCCAACAACCCCGAGCTTGCTTCAATTGTGGAGATCCTAACCATTTCCGCAACAATTGCTCATGTTTAACTTTTGCAAACCAAGCACAACACTACGTGAAAATTGACCTTCGGCCACACGAAAAAAGTGTGATCGTAGGCCTTTAGCCACACACATTTGGTTCAGGTCATATGTGGCCAAAGGTCGCGACACCGTGGGTATGATATGGCCACACAAAGTTTATAGTGGCCTTATGTGGTAATAAGTGTGGCTAAAGGGTACAGACATTAGTTGCTGGCCATCAAGAAGCCTTTCCAATAAGAGTGGCCAAACGGTAGAAAATGGCCACATGAAAATTTACTATGAGTGACCATTGCATCTATATAGCCACATGAATTCATGTTTCAGCCACATGAATTTTATATTAATGTGGCCAATAGGGTTGCGTTAAGCTTGCATTGTGACCTATACCGTGTGGATATAGCAAAGAAATGGCCATTTAAATTTAATAATAGGGTGGCTAATTATATGATATAGACACTAGATATTACATTAAAAGTGGCTAAATATGTTTATTTGCCACTCAAAAACTCATTTGTAGATTATAGTGTGGCCATTGTCTTACCGTGTGTCACACATAATGTTTTTCCTAATATAAAGTGTGGCTACTGTAAAACTTTTCATCACACATAGTGAGGTACTGTGTGGCTAATCATATCTTATAGACACTGGATGTTATTGTGAATGTGGCTAAAAATGTGAACTTGCTAGTCAAAAACTCTTTTGTAGTTTGTGGTGTGGCCATTGCCTTACCGTTTGTCACACATAATGCTTTTCCTAATTTAAAGTGTGGCTATTGTCAAACTTTTCGTCACACATAGTGAGGTACTGTGTGGCTAAAAATATCATATAGACACTGGAGGTTGTTGTCAATGTGGCTAAAAATGTGAACTTGCTAGTCAAATACTCTTTTGTAGTTTGTGGTGTGGCCATTGTCTTACCTTTGTCACACATAATGCTTTTCCTAATTTAAAGTGTGGCTATTGTCAAACTTTTCGTCACACATAGTGAGGTACCGTGTGGCTAATCATATCTGATAGACACTGGAGGTTATTGTGAATGTGGCTAAAAATGTGAACTTACTAGTCAAAAACTCTTTTGTAGTTTGTGGTGTGGCCATTGTCTTACTGTTTGTCACACATAATGCTTTTCATAATTTAAAGTGTGGCTATTGTCAAACTTTTCGTCATACATAGTGAGCAACTGTGTGGCTAATAATATCATATAAACACTGGAGGTTGTTGTCAATGTGGCTAAAAATGTGAAGTTGCCACTCAAACACTCTTTTGTAGTTTGTGGTGTGACCATTGTCTTTACCGTTTGTCACACATAATGCTTTTGTAATATAAAGTGTGGCTATTATCATACTTTTCGTCACACAAAAATGTTAATGTTGTGGCTAATGGTCATTTATAGACTCTAATTTTTGTAATTTCAAGTGTGGCTATTTTCTTACTTTTGGCCACACTTATTTAATGTGTTCTATGTGGCCAAATTGTGTGTAATTAGGCAATATATAATTATTTTTATTTGTTGTGTAGTAATATAAACAACTATAAGCAAGCATGACAAAAAAAAATTAGAAACAAATTATATTAACAATAATATTCACTTAAGCAAATGTATATGCAAAATATCTTACAAATTACGAAAATAACGACTACCTATATACTAGCTAAGGCTTCAGTTTTCTTGGTACTGCTCCTTGTCTTCTGTTTGGTCACCCAGTCTATTGTTGTGTACTTTGCCTTCTTGCCAGCTCTGTCTGGTTCTTTTGAGGATGGGAGTGGTGGTAGCTGGAACAACAGAATATGAAAAACAAATATGTATAATTAATGTCGTATTTTGTAATTGAATAGAACAAAATAGTATGCATACATACATACCGAACATTCGTTTAACTGTTCGTGAACCTTTCGGCGGGAAGTTCGTTTATGTTCGTTTATCTTTGTTCAATTACGTTAGTTTAGATTATAAACAAACGAACATAAACGAACACAAGTGTTCATTTTTTAAATTAAATGAAAAAGAACATAGATATTTGTTTGGTTAAGTTAAAAGGGAACAAACCTCCTAGTCACATAAGATTAGGTGTTCTGGCCAAGCAACAAAAGTACCAATTGCGTTGCCAACAGTCGTAATTTCACCTGCCTCACATGGAATAATTGCTTGTTCCTTTATGGCTCCATCAATACTAACTTTATAGCAACCCTCCGAGATTGCTTTTCCATGAAACTGTTGTGGAACCGGTGACCAATAAACTTTACCATTTGCCACCTTGTTACGCATGTCATGCACACACAAACGACACTCATACACCTATAAACCAGCATGTGAAATTAAAATGGCTTAGTTGAAGTCAATATATAAGTACATACCCATGTTGGTGGGAAATTAACAATGTTTCGCGTAGTACATACCTTTATTTCAGCAGGTGGGGAAGCTTCATCCGTAGATACATCAACTTTTCTTTTACGGCTTCTCCGTTTTACCTAAAAACCATTTAATGAATCAATTAACAATTAAAGGAAAAACTGAAATTGCCAAATACTTACTGATGGTTTTTTCGAGCCGTTACTATCCGGAGTGTGGTGTAGTTGTGTTGATGCTTGGTCAACATTGTTCTCTACAGGCTTCATTGGTAATATAAAAGAAATTGGAATTGTTACTTTTTAGGTTATAAAATATAAAAACTGAAACTGCCAAATACTTACTGATGTCGCGCTATGGGGATCGACTACTGTTTGGTCAACACTTTTTTCCACAGACTTGACCAGCAATTCGGTAATAGAAAATGAGCACACTCACATTGGAAATGAATTATAAAAACTACTGAAATTGTCAAATACTTACTGATGTCGCGATATGGGGAGCGGGTACCGTTTGGTCAACACTTTTTTCCACAGACTTGGCCTGCAATTCGGTAATAGAAAATGAGCATACTCACATTGGAAACGAATTATAAAAAGTACTGAAATTGTCAAATACTTACTGATGTCGCGATATGGGGAGCGGGTACCGTTTCGACAACTATTTTATCCGCAGACTTGGCCTACAATTAACTTATGCAAAATCAGCACACTCACATGGAAAGTTAATTATTAAAACAAATCAATCAAACTGTCAAATGCTTACCTGAGAAGCGGATTCTTGTTGCATAGCCTCACCTGAGGTTAAGGTGTTTCCCACATAACTGGCCTACAAATCAATTTATTAGGTTATGGAAAATGAAAAACCACATGGAAAGTTGTAAAAAACAAAGAAACTGTCAGATACTTACTGGTGCTGGCATTTTATTTTGCGCCATAGCACTAGTACTTTGGTTAGAACCAACCTGGTTGGGAACAGGATTTACCTACGAATTGTGACAAAAACAGTTCCAATTATGTATGTCGAATGCATTAATTAATATGTAGCATACGTCACTTACTTGACTCGCCGACATTTGCGGCAACAATCCTTCGAGATGTCTGAACCTTGCCTCAAATGCTAACTGTTCCTTCTCACGGCTTGCTAGCATAACATTCGTGGATTCAAGTAGAGTCATCAACCTGTTCACCACTTCATCTCTCTGCACCGCCTCATACTCAAGTTGGGCAATCCGTTGCTTAAACGAGCCTTTTACCAGACTCACACCCCAATATTTACCTGTTCTCAATCCGTACCCAATCCCTTTTAAAAACCCACCTTTCTCTTTGCCAAGCACTAAGGTGACAGCATCTGTGCACGGTTCAAGTGCCAGGGCTCCGGAGGTGATCTGCTCCACATGCTGAACCTGCAAGAAAACAAATATTCTAATACACTTGTAACACGCTTATGTATTCACATCAAGTGTTGAGACAAGTTATACATACTCAAGTTTTTTTGACACCAATATAAGGCAATGAATTGACTTTAACATGATTTAAAAAGTTTAATACTAAAACATACTAATTTGGTTGCCACGCCTTCGACAACAGCATTCTTGTATGCACCATCTTTGTCCTCCCTTCCTTTCATCCACATTAATGCACGGCCGGGGATCTCATCCGGTTCAATTTCCTTCTTTTTGACCTTATAAAATATTCAAGAGAAAGCAGATGACGGTCATGCGTTAGATACATAACCAACAAATCATTGAACTAGAGAGAAAGCAGTTGATGGTGATTACCAGTTTCTCTCGAAGGTAGGTATAACCCCCTCGTCCCATGTGATGATCAAAAACATTCTTTGCTCGAGCTCCCTTTGATGAAGCAGATTTTTTCTTCAAGCACACATTATAATCATTTCATTATATTTAAACAAAAAACATAAACCATATATAGTCGATCAATCTACGTTTGCAGAGTAGAGGATTTATACCTGAAACTGCTCTGATTGTGTGTACTCCACGAATAGATCCCAGTCTTCTTGCCTGATCATCATCCTGTGTCCCTTGGGTATCGTCTTCAGCTTCAGAGGTTTACCGATGTTCGGCATAATGTATTTGGCATACATTTTTCTTCTGAAATCCAGAAGAAGGTGTCCGAGGCGATTCATCACAGAAGGCCTGCGACACGCCTCAATCTCAAAATATTTCTGCATAATATAATACAGTAAAGGTAAATTACATCTCAAAATATAAAATACACAAATAAAAATAAAGAATAACCGTTATTTGTTCCCACAGCTTATCTCTAAGCTCCTTTGTGACCTCCCTCCAACTTAAATGTCTCAAGCCAACTATTTCCCTTACAACATCCCCTAAAAAACTTGCAAACTTTGATCTGTTTTGGCCAGTGAACCTACCCAAATTATCAAACCTCACTGCCAGTTTGACACCACCAGAGTTTGCATATTGGGTACGCAGCTTAGGTAACCTCGTCAACCCCCTTGTAGGTTTTTTCGTAGTAGCAAAACTGTTGATGGGTTAGATAACCATCGTCTCTATATCATCGTATGCTTGACCATCGTCGTCGTTGGCTTCCTCGCTGGAGTAGCCTTCAGTGTCGTCTGATTGAGCGTCATCGTCGTCGTTGGCTTCCTCATCGGAGTACAAAACATGTTCTTCTTTCGATTCTTTCATCTGTAAGCTTCATCTTCGATTGTTTTTTTAACAATTTGGAGTTTAATTTGGAGTATAAATCACTGTCGTCTGATTTGTGGAGTGGAAAATTTTTAATAATTTGGAGTGTAATTTGATTTTTGGAGTGTTAAATGTAATTTGGAGTTTTTGAATATTTGGAGCCAATATTTTGGAGCTTTTTGAGTTTTGCTCCCTTTTAATTAAGAACCAATAGATTATTGGGATAGTTTTTACGGCAGAGAACATGTGGTTGAAAATAGGCACTTTGCCAGAAGATGGTTGGATAAGCGTGTATTGCGTATTAGGATATTTATATATGTTTATGTACATTAGCGTGTTACAAGCGTAATAGTGTTTTTTAACAAAGTGTTTTTTCTTCTATTTTTAGATTTAACCATAATTACCATTCATTAAAAGTTTTCATACAAAAGACACCATTACAATACATTCCATGAAACAAAATAAGAGTGAATAACAAAATAGATGATACAAGAAACTATAAAAGTAAAGCATTTAAAAGCTAACCAACCAACATTCAACACAATAAACTAAAAAGTGTATTAATACAACCATACATATACAAATAACCAACCGAATCACAAATGCTCCAAAATTCACCAAACACATCACCAAATATTTCCCAAATGTTCCAAACATCACCGAATCACTAATCAACTTTTGAAACTAACAAAGTAGCTTCATTGAAGTCATATTCAAATATGCACTTATAACCAATCTGTATTTCATTTTCCACCTTGAAATTTTTCCATTTTGGTAACCAATATCTGAATTTCAGGTCCAATAGTTCACCATGAAGTCTCATTTTTTTTACGACATTCGGGATTGACCAAAGTGATTGGCATTTCATCATAGGCATCAATCTTGGTGGCAATATGACGCGGAAGACACCGTGAAAAGCAAATTTCAAATATACTTGTAAATAAAAAAGAAATTTAAAAATTCAATTTACCAATTTCTTGGTGACGTTCACGTGGAAGACGATTTTAGAGTCATCATTTTGCTCATCAAGATGAATTGGGTTTTGGGAGGAACTACCTTGATTGCTTAATTGATAGTTAGAAACAGCTGATTTGGACCAGGAAGGATAAATTCTATGCCATCTTCATGAAAGACATTAATATGAAATGTCTTATCTGATATGATTTCATACACAACAAACGAACCACCTTTTAAGTTAGTTTGTTTAAAAACCTCAATCCATCCATCCTCTAGCCTACAACCCATTCCATCCCAAAGACATGAAACTTTAAACATATATCTATCTGGAGCAATAAGCTCGAAAAGCGAATTCATGTAATTGTCACCAAATTCTTGAATCCCGTACCACTCAGGGAAATCCTATTAAACATGTTAATTAAAAGACATTTGAATTAGGAAACAATCATTAAAAACAGAAATTAAAACTTACCAAGTAATGTATGTGTCGGGTCCTGACTGGAATACATATCATAGTACCGGCTTGATCATTTACGTTTCTTTTGAAAGTAAACATATTCAACATAGATCTTGATTTAAGCTCAAAAACAACATAAGTTCTAGCTTCTATTCAACATTTTCTGATTAATTCAGTCCAACCGGTTCCAAAATAAAAGTCATCAAGTACTTTGATTATAACAACGAAAAACGTTCTACCACTTTGATCATAAATCAAACAACAACCGGTATTCGATTTCATGTCAGCAAACATTGGTTGAACAGCTTTAGGAATGAGCTATAAGTAACACAAAAAATGTTCTTAGAATGTATATGTTGCAAAACTGTAAAATGTTTCATAAAAAAAATTAACCAGATAACATTAACATACCATCCAACTCATGGAATCGCTGTCGATATCTACCAGGAACTTAACTCCATTATTGAGACGTGTCATTTTTATGTTCTTACCAGTATTAGCGATGGCTACGAATTACAGTAAAGTGAAGTAGAAGTCGATTTAGGGTTTTGAAGTTAAAAGGGTTTTGAATTTTGGTTTTATTTATTTCTACACATTTAATTATATATATATTTTGGTTTTTGTTTTATAACTTTTTAAAATTAGTATAAAAACATTTACTTTTAGTTTTTTTTACTAACATTCCGGTATTAAATTTCGTTAAAAGTTGAGTTCGTTTAATAAATCGTATTTTTTAAATAAAATTAAAATTTTATAAACCGTTACTAAGATTTTCTTGATAAGATTTACAACTTCGAAATAGAGAAGCTCATAACATTCTAGTGTTATCATTATCATATGTTGTTTTGTATTATTATCATCTTCTAGGTTATCATCATCACCATATGTGTTATGATGATGATCAACATCATAAAGTTATCATCAATATCATGTATTATAGTGGTTATAGTTATCATCATCATAATCATCGATCACCGTCACCATGAAACGACATCATCATCAGACGTGCGGGTAATCAATGTGGTCATTGTAAAGGCTATCGTAGTCGGCGTTGATCATACGTGTAACATATATCTCGCTATCAGTGTCGTCATCATCGTCACACATCATCATCATCATCATCATCATCATCAGCATCATCATCATCATCCGATTGCCATGTACGGGATGTAGTCAGCATCGTATGGGTTATCGTAAACAAAACGCCCAATATTAGCGATCGCTGTCGGCACCATCTTATGAATTGTTGTCGTCATCAAACGACATCACCAGTCGTACATGCTACCATCAGTATGACCATCGTATACGTTATCATGGTCGTCGTCGATCATACGGGTTACATGTCATTAAACATCGGTGTCACCATCATCATCAACATATATATATATATGTGTGTGTGTGTGTGTGCGCGCGCGCGCCTGTGTGGCGTATTGTCATATAGGTACATATAATTGGTCCTCATCATATATATGTGTGATCATCATCATAGACGTCATGCTCGTCGTACGAGCTACAGTCGCCATCGTATGGGTTGGCGTAAGCAAACCGTACCATATAGGTTAGCAGCATCAATATGATAACCACCACCAACCCAGGTAGTTATATTAGCATTGTCTCATCATAATTGGGCCTATCATCATGGTCATTATACGGGATTGCATCGTCATTGTGTCATGTATTACATATCCGCAATCATACTACACACCACCTACTACCACCATCCACCGCCCACAATCGCCACAACGACCCCCAGCACCAACCACTAACCACACTCCACCACCACCCACCACAACCACCCACCACACCACCACTACCCACTAATATTATATATAAATATATACATTTATTTATACCCATTTACCACCACCACCCACTACCCACCACCACCACCACCCACCCACCACCACCACCACAACCACCCACCACCGCCATCTCCACCCACTGCCCACCACCACCACCCACCACCACACATCCGCCACCACGAACCACCACACCTCCGCCACCGTCCACCACCATCATGACCACCTGAACCCACCACCACCCACTAGTAATATATTTTTTTGCTACTATACAATACTAACCATACGATTAAAATTTAAAAGCACGCGCCTTCTTTTAAAAGGGTCAAATAATTACCCTCGTAAGTCACTCGTCTACTTCTGGAACGACGATAAGTATTCCCAAAATTCAACCTCGTAATTCAATATTCCTAAAAACCGTCGACGATTCTACTATGAAGCACAAGCACAAGCTCGAGTGGTTTAATTATTCTAGAACAGAACCAAAATGAAGAACCCTAACTCATCTACTTCTGGAACGGAACAAAGGACGAAGCAAAAGCACGATAGGTCTTTGAATGAAGATGGAACAGGTGTTACTTTATGATTTTTTTAGCGTTTTAGGTTTACTTAATCTTAAAATGTAAGCATTTGTTTGAATCTTCTTATGT
Source organism: Bidens hawaiensis (assembly GCF_021521415.1). NCBI lineage: Eukaryota > Viridiplantae > Streptophyta > Magnoliopsida > Asterales > Asteraceae > Bidens > Bidens hawaiensis. The sequence continues at coordinate 1,874,391 of NW_027491175.1, forward strand.
ATTAATGCGTTTGATAAGCGTGTTGTTGTAATACATATCCTTGTTTTTTTAAATCTATGTATAATATTAAAGCATGTTATATGCGTATGATTAGCGTGTTATGGCTTTGGTATGAGAATTTATCATTGCGATGTTTGATAAGAGTTTTCTGTTTCCTTGTGATTCGTGTTGTTATCCCCTACCCCCGTGTTTTATTGTATGTATGTGATTCAGTTGTCGAAAAAAACAAGACTGATAAAAGGAAGACTAAAAAAGTTGCTCCGGTGGGGAAAACAAAACATGTTGTGGAAGCAGACTCTGATTCAGACCTTGACACAAAAATCGACAGGTTGTTGTCAAAGCGGAAACAGGTGGAACACAGCACCTCTGGCCCGGACTTTCAGCGTCCGAAAAAGGGAGCAATTAAAGAAAAGAAGCCAGCCGAGAAGGGACAACCTTATGTTGAATTTGTAGACAAAAAATTGAAGAACAGGTGTGCACCTATTAATATTGTTGATGTAGTGAAGGCAATGACCATTGCCCAAAAAACTTGTGTAGAAGAAATGGGTTTCGGGTCAATCTTAAGACTTCAAGTAACCCAAACTCACACAACATTGGGATATTTGTTGCTCATGAACTATAATAACCGTTTAAATGAATTGAACATTGGGAGCGGTGATATTAAGATAACACCACAAAAAGTACATGAAGTGTTGGGGATACCAATGGGTAAGATTCCTGTTTTAGGCAAGAGTAGACCAACATTGGGGGAAGATGTTACTACAGATTTGTTCAAAAATCAATTCCCGACAAATGCAAGAATAAGTATAAAGAATGTGAAAGACAAACTAGCCGCAGATCAAGGAGTTGGTGAACTGTTTAAGATTAATTTCCTTGTGTTGTTCAACACCTGTATAGGATTTGTGACAAAATCAACAACAGTCAATCAACGATTCATCGCCGCAATTGATAAACCCTCGGATATTCCAAATATGGACTGGTGCATCTATGTTATTGAAAACTTGAAAATGACAAAGGAAGAATGGAGAGGTATCAACGTTCAATACAACGGTCCGATCACTTTCCTTGTGATGCTTTACACACATGAATACCAGAAAAATATGGTCCATTTGGGACTCCCGTCACAACGCCTGCAGTCAACTACATAACAACAACTACTCTTAATAAGATGGAAAAATACTTGGAGATTAATGGTCCTCCCTTAGAAGAAGATGCTACTGAGGTTGCTGCTACTGCTGCTGTGACGTTTAGGGTTGACGGGAAAGGGATTGATGTGGCTGCTACTGCTGTGACCGTTAGCTGCCGGGAAGGGACTTGATGAGACTGCTGATGCTGCTGTTGCTGATACTGCTGTTGTGACAGTTAGTGCTGCGGGGAAGAGACTTGATGAGACTGCTGTTGCGGCTGCTGCTGCTACTGCTGCTGTGACGGTTAGTGATGCCGGTAAGCCTGGAGTTGAAGAAAACACTGCACCTGAGGAAAAACAAGAACATGGTATTAAACTTGTTATTTTCTTCTAAAAAACTCTCAGATCTCTTATCTCTACATGCATTTTATGTAATACAACATTATATGTAATTAAAAAACAGATGGTCAAAGTGCATCTGAAACAGATAATGCCGATCAAACAGCTGAACAAGATTTAGATGATTATGTAAGCGATTATTCACCTTTAAGTTTGCAAATGCCTATCGTGCTTGACTATTATTTAACTCCATTAAAACTGGCTGGGATAAATTGAAAATGTTTTTGAATTAAGAATAACTATATTTTCTTTTTACAGTCTTGGAATAAGGCAATGGATAACAAGTTGAAGAAATTTGATAAAATTTTCTCCGAGATCAACGAGTTGGTCCGTCAAGGAAAGGATAGACATCTATCAAATGAGAATATCTTTGCTAGATGTTGTGAATGGGAAAACAGATTCACTAATAATGTGGTCCTTAAAACACAAGATTCAGATGTTGGTGTTGGTGGTCCAGTGGCTGCTCTAAAAGGTATTTGGGCTAAATTAATTATTAGTATAATTAAAACGCTCTTAAAACACTTATGCTGTTATTTTAAACTTATTACATCTGTGTGATGCAGTTGATTCAGATGTTGGTGTTGGTGGTCCAGTGGCTGCTTAGAAAGGTATATCATATATGTACCAGCTTAATTATATACCAGCTTAATTATAATCACAGTTGAACATATTACATCTTTGGCTGTCGTAAAAAATGATGTATGTGATGCAGGTCAAGAAAACAATGTCTCATGCGCATATATTGATGAAGTTGTTAATACAGTGCTTGCGACATTAAAAGAGGGTATTTAATTATAAATAAAAACCAAAAGGGGTTGAAGGTATTAAATTATAGTTACAATTATTTTAAGTCAAATTTAAAGTGAGTTGTTTTATGTTTAACAGTTGACACCTGATTGACAACAAGTGATAGCCTCATTACACTGAACTCTCCATATCTTCTGAGAGAGGTTGACGTATCCGCTAGTGTCACAGTAGATGAAAAAAATACTTTCAGAGTATATATTTTTTGTCTTGAAAACATTTGGGAGGAGGTCTACAAGTCCGCTCACACAGAATCGTTCAAGGTGGTCTTTGAAAGCTTCTGTCCTGACATTTATATAGCCACCAATGCAATGGATGCATTCGTTGAAGTATGAAATATGAAGAAAAGAAAAAATCTGCAGCATCACCGTTCAGATTCTTTGCTACAAGCACTGTGCTGGTACAAATTAATCTATTTTGTTGTACTATTAGAAAACGCACAATAAACGCTTTAATCATCTGCATTTTAATTATTATACAGACAAGTGACCATTATGCTGAGTCAATGGGTTACACAAACAAAGAAAGACTGGATGTGTTTTCAGACAACATCGAAACACAAATCGCAAGGAGTGGAATTCTATCACTCAAGGAGGTTGCTATAGTGCTCGTGCCAATTCTAAAACGCGATCATTTCTTTGTGGTTACCTTCAATATTCAAACAGGAGTGATAGAATTACTTGACAACAGTGCAAATCAAGAAATACCAGTTGATGCAAAGTTTAAAAGCTTAGAAGACAAATCAAAAGAAATTAGAGAGAAATTTGAAGAAAGATACGGAAAGACTCCTGATATACTGATAAACATATATACCTTTAACCCAAAAAACATACATACTTGTTATAAAAATTGTCAAAATACTTAAATTGCTTTATATTTTGTGTAGAGAAACGTCTTTTGCATGTATCTTAAAATAATCAAACACCCCATTACTCAGCAAATCCAAGTAGCAACAATCAATAGATTAAAAATGACATGGAGAACAACAAGTAATGGAATAGATTGTGGTATTTTTGCTATGAGACACATGGAGAAATATGATGGGAAGAGACCATGGGGGTGTAATCTCAAAAAGGAAGGCCATATACAACAAAGACAGCTAAAATGGTTGAGGTCAAAGTATTTATGCAAAATCATCCTCTCGGATATAAACCGACACCGAAATACTGTTATCAAGAATGCACTGCTATTCCATGAAAATGACGACACTCGTTTAACCGGAGAAGAGTTGATTGATGAACTTAAGAAAAGGCAACAAAAAATTTGAATGATTTCAAAACTGACTGCTATGTACTTTAAGATACTTGTTATGATATTGACTTATGGAGATCTCTAGTCTTCTGTTATCACTTTGTAATGCACTTTAAGATAATAGTTACATGTTGAATCAATGTTTTAACACAAACATAAAAATTTTATTATTACCAAAACACACATATAAACACACCATCACAAACATATAAATTTTATTACAACTAATCTCTGGGTGACACACAAAAAAACACACCATCACTACATCATAAACACTCATGAAACACAATCACATACTAATCTCCGAGTGACATAAGAAACTTCAACTTCAATTCCATTGAGCAATTCAGTTCAAGAATTGCCTTGCCCAAAAGTTTTAACTCCTCAAGCTCTCTCTATCCTACATCAACCATAAACAAAACATCAAGATCTCGGATACAACTAGCGGGCATCCGAGTAAGAACTTTTGCAATGAGATCCCTGGCATCCAAGCTGTTGCTAGTATTTACAAATTCTTCAGTAAGAGTTTCCCGAAAAGCTTTATCTATCTCGATTTGAGCCTCAATTTGCCTTCTGAGGGCAGCCTTGTAGGATCTGGATGATGATGATGATGATGATGACGACAAGCAATCCATTATTAACTAAAAAAATAATTTAAAATTATGTAGGTATATGAGTTTCTCAAATGTGGTGTAGGTATATATAACCAAAAGGCTCATTGACAAAACAAAAGGGTGTCCCACGCATGGGAAACGCAACCGGACGAATAGTAACTCTGTAATAAAAAAACCAAAGGGTGTCCCATGATTGGGTAACGCACAAACTTGTCTCATGTGTTTTTGTTTAATCTAGAGATTACTTGCATTTATATCACCTGTCAGAATTAATTGATCACAATTATACTCACCTGTCAAAAATGCCGGGGAAAATATTATGGTAATAATAGCCTACATTAAAGTTAAGCTATATCTTACTAGATCTTACTATATCTTACTACAAATCAAACTTAACTACATTAAGTTTGGTTATTCAATCACACTAACTGTTTCAGAAAGATAATAAAAATGAATTCTTCTGAGAAAACAGTGAAGACCATAGTGAAAAAAACGATGGATCTTCAGAAAGAGAAAGACGACTCTTTGTTGAAGAAAGTCGAAGCGATTAGGGCTACACTCGCTTGGGAAAAGACAAAGACCTTCCACTCCTGTAAACTCATGTTGTGGGAAGACGACAATGAGTTTCGAGCAATGGTTGCTAATTATCAGAAACAACAGTCTGAATGCTACGACTTAGTGTGTGAGACCCTGGTTGACACAATAACTACGGTGTCAACCAACATGAGTTTTAAGGAGATGGGGGCGGAGACTGTGGACAAGGCGGAGTGATGGTGATGTTAGCTTTGCTGGTCTTGGTTTTTTTGTGATGTATTGTAATTAATGGTACTTTTTGTGTGTCATCTTTTGATGTATGGTAAATATATATTATCTTAATATGCTTTCTTAACATGTTTTATGTATTGTAATTAATGGTACTCTTTGTAATGCATCTTTTGATGACTGGTAAATATGGATTAATGTTTCTCATCTTTCTTTGTTAAAAATGCGTGTAATCAATTAGGTTAAAATATGTTATATAATTTTTCAGAAGAGTATATTACGCTTGCAACCCGCTACTGTACAAACACATATATAAATATCCTAAAACGCTAGTAACACGCATGTGTACAACAACTCGTTTCTAAACCCTCCTATATATATACTTGTATATCTAGTTTTGTTTTCAATAAAAACTCCTTTTTCACCATGGAAGAAATCTCATCGAGGACCACCACATCCAGCAACATAAGCAATCGATCTCAGGTTTATTGTTTTGTGGTCAAGAAGCCATTCAAAGAACATCAAGCACCACCAAAAATCCAGGTCGGGGGTTCTACAATTGTGCATCTCAGGTTAGTGAAATTGCAAATAAAGTTGGAATTCATCTACAATTGTTGACCATAAACCCTATATTTTTTCAACTTAGGGCAAAAAATGTGATTTCTTTATATGGTCTGATTGTGTTTCGTCCACAAGATCTGATATGTGCACAAGATGTACAGACATAATTCCTATCTTGATAAGGGCAAATAAGTCATTAGAGGATCAACTTGCAAGGAGTGTAGCTTCAAGGATTGAATCAGAAAAAAAGTGAATATATCGTATTTTATTTTCTTCTTGTTGTTTTTAAGGCTTTTAATTAGTTTTGTAATTAAAAGCTAAGAAACTTTGTTATGATTTTAGACCAGCTATTATGATGTATTTTTATGTTTCTGAACGCATTTAAAGGCCTTTTAAGGAGTAGTTTAGTTTGAGTGTTTCCAAAATCACAGTGTATTTATTTCATTAAAAAGAGGTTATTAAAAAAAATCAATAAAAATATGTTCCCTCCTGAGTTTCGAACCCGCGATATTTGCAATCTATGTTTAATCACAAGCGCCTCAACCGTTTGAGCTACACCCTGAGAACATAATAGAACCTCTTCTAATATTTATATAACGAAATTTAGAAGTTTAAAATTTTCATTTTTTCCCGCCAATTAATCGAGTTATCTTCTGGAAGACTCCCAAATCAATTAGTATTGACCAAATAAAATCTCACAATCTCACCAAACCCTAGTGAATGATCTGCTAGTGTATTTACTGAACTCTCATCTATCTCAATCCTACCAAACAGCTTCATTAATCTCAGGTGAGTACCAAATTTTTTTGTTTTTAGTCAGTTACATTTATTGATATATATATATATTGTTGATGACACAGTTAATAAAAAAATTTTAGGAAGATAGATAAGTCATGGATGTCAGTAGGCGACAGGTGCAGTAAAGCATATAGAGATGGTGTTAAGGCTATTCTACATTTTGCAGTTCGTAATTGCAAGGAGACATCACCACCAATTTATATTTCATATCCATGTGTTCGGTGTGTGAACCATGTATCTCTTAGTGTAGACTATGCAGAACATCACTTGTACAGGTTTGGAATTGATAAGAATTATACTACTTGGATAAAACATGGAGAAGCCGACACCAACATTCCAACTAATTATGTTAATATAACTAGGTTTGCCTGCACCTGCATTCCAACTAATTATGATAATAATACTGGTTTTGTTGACACCAACATTCCAACAGATGCATGTGAAACTATAGAAATGGTAAATGCTAAAAGGCAATTTCAAAGGCGACAAGAAGTATCAACAGTTTCTACAACTATTTGTTGACGCTGAGAAGCCCCTATATAAAGGATGTCTTGACTTCACCAAGTTGTCTGCATTAGTACAACTACTCAACTTGAAGAGCAAGCAAGGGGGAACTCATAATTTCGTTGATGAACTTCTGAAATTGTTGAAAAAGATGCTACCTGCAGATAACGAAATGGTAAATAATATGTATGAGGGCAAAAGGATGATGAAGGCAATGGGCTCAGGATACGAAAAGATACATGTGTGTATCAATGACTGCATTATTTACTATAAGGATTACAAGGATTTCGAAGCATTTCCAGTTTGTAACAAGTCAAGGTGGAAGGGGGATGAGAAGACTAAAAAACACTTACATAAACACGCCCGCTAAGGTACTATGGTACTTTCCCATTATTCCACGATTCAAGCGCCTCTTTCAATCAAAGACCACAGTAGAGAATTTAACATGGCATGCCACGAGTACCAATAAACCCGGTGTTTTACGCCACCCATCATATTCACCAGCATGGAAAGCCATAGATGACAGGTACTTCGATACCATCAGAAGCGATCCATGAAATCTTCGTCTAGGGATTTGCATTGATGGGGCCGACGTACATAAAGGCAACTGAAACCACAGTGTCTGGCCTGTTTTAGCAGTCATTTACAACTTTCCACCTTGGATGTGTATGAAAAGAAAATCCATCATGCTTTCCTTATTAATATCCGGAGTGCCAGGAAACAATATTGATGTGTTTTTACAGCCTTTAATTGACGATCTAGTATCTTTATTTGAGGTCGGGGAGCCAACATATGATGCATATAAACAAGAAATGTTTACACTACGTGCAGTTGTGTTATGGACAATTAATGATTACCCTGCTCTTGGTACATTATGTGGTTGCCCTTACAGTGGATTCAAAGGTTGTGTGGTGTGTCGGGGCAACACTCAGTGTGTTCGACTTTATCACACAAAGAAGCAGAGTTATGCTGCCCACAAAAGGTATTTATCACATGACCACCCTTTCAGAAAACAAACAAAGACGTTCAACGGAAAAGAGGAGATGAGAACCGCTAAAGAGCCTATGACAGGGGAAGAGATATACGATGAGGTCAAAAACATTAACAATGAATGGGGAAAGGGATCTGAATCCCTAAGTGGGAGTAAGAGGAAAATGGATAACACAACGCCGAACCCATATTGGAAGAAGTTCAACATATGGTACCAACGGCTCAGCTATTGGAAGTATTTACCTGTCCAACATTTTATTGATTTGATGCATGTTGAAAAGAATGTGGCAGAAAGTATTGTCGGGACGTTGCTGGACATTATCGGTAGGAAAAAAGACAGGATTTGGAGTTTTTAGTGATTAAAAAGGAGTTGCAACCGAAATCAAAAGGCAACAATACAGAACTTCCTGCAGTATGCTTCACATTATCAGCGCAAGAAAAAGACATGTTTCTTGAAACACTGTATAAACTGAAGGCTCCACTAGGGTATTGTTCTAACTTCTACAGTTTGGTCAATCTTAAAGAAAGGAAGCTACAAAGCCTTAAATCACATGATTATCACATGCTTATGCAACAGTTTCTGCCCCTTGCAATACGGTCCATCATGCCAGAACCAATGAGAAAGGCTATAATCGGGCTTTGTTTTTTTTTCAAGTCAATTTTTAGCGAAGAAATCATTGTAGAAGAGCTTGATAAGATGCAGGAAGAGCAAATAGTTACACTGTGCCTGCTGGAGAAGTACTTTCCGCCATCATTTTTTGATGTCATGGTTCACTTAACCGTGCACCTTGTAAGAGAGATAAAATTATGTGGTCCACCATGCTTCCGTTGGATGTATCCCTTTAAAAGGTGTATGAAAGTTATCAAAGGGCATGTGCGAAACAAAACTTATCCAGACGGGTGCATTGCTGAGGAGAACATTGCGGAAGAAACAATCGAGTTTCTGAGCGAATACCAAAAAAACATCAAGAGTACTGTTGGTATTCCACATGATAAGCATGATGATAATGGGGAGACAATTCCTGTCATAGACGTTAAATCAGTTGAAGTTTCTCCTGATCTTTTCAAGAGAGCACATTTCTATGTGCTGCAGAATACGCCTGAAATAGCGCCGTATATCGAGTAAGTATTACTAACATATGTACTCTAAATTATATATATATATATAACTATATATAGGGTTCATTTACTGTATGCTAATGCCATAACGTAAGGTAGTTATGCGAGACGTTCAAAGGCAAAAAACAAAGGAAAAAACCTAAAACGCTCAGCAAACGCACCCAAAACTAATATATATATATATATATGTATATATATATTTATATATTAATTCATAATATATTATACTCCTACTTGCAGACAACACAAGACCTCTTTGAAAAACCAAATGCCTGGTAAACGACATGCATTGCTGGAGAAGGAGCATACAATAAAGTTTTGTGACTGGTTACGCGACAAGGTAGATCACTTTATTAAGTCTTCTATAATTTTTAAAATTCTTTTATAGTTTCTTCAATGTAGGTGAAGAATCTAATCCTTGTAATAAAATTCAGGTTGAAAGAGAGCTAGCGGTGTCCCCAGGTTCTGTATCGGAAACCGTAAAGTGGATTTCACACGGAGCACACCGCAACGTTTACAAAAACGACTCGTACGACATCAACGGTTTTGAATTTCGTACAAAATCTCATGATGGTAGAGTTTACCAGAACAGCGGGGTTGGTGTAGAGGCGGATGACATGCACATCAAAAAAGACGTGGTGACGTATGGACAAAACTTTTATTTTGGGGTTTTACAAGAGATATGGGTCCTAGATTATCATACTAAAAGAATTTTGGTCTTCATGTGCTAATGGGTTGACCGTAAACATGTCAAACATGATATTCTTGGTTAGACGTCGGTCGACATAAACAAATTTGGCCACAAGGATGATCCGTTCATATTGGCCTCGCAAGCACGCCAGGTGTTTTGTGTTCAAGATCAGCTGGATAGAAAAAAGCATATTGTCCTCATGACTCCACCCAAGAATTATAGGCATTCGTATGACGAGGTCAATGAGGTATTTAGTAAGGTAACTTTCCCTCATGAGGGTAATACATTGCCCTTTGTACAACCAAATCAACTGCTTCGTAATGAGTCCCCGGATGATTACTGGAGGCCCAGGAAAAAGCCTACCACTATTCATAATGGAGATTGACACCGATGTCGGGGTTGTCGACTCAACAGTTGTGTTCGTTCGGCTAGTTAGATGTAAATAATGTTTAAATATAGTTGTGATACATGATATCACCATTCTTTACTTTGTACTTATTAATTCAAACTAAAGAAATATTGGTTGTTTTTAATACTATTACTACTTATACGTACAGGCCGGTTTGTTGAATTCATTTCATCTTTATGGCTATTTTGGTCAATTGGTTTCAAGTTCAAACATACATCATGTTACATCGATAAAAGTCACAATTGACTTGTAGTGTACCATTGTAAGATCAATAAATTCATTACACTCTTAACTGACTCGTGATATATCAAAGTTACATTAATACAAAGAAAGCCAAAAAATGCGTCATGTTGTCTAGGGTGTTCATGGTTCGGTGACAGTCATCATTTCTCATATGATGGTTTTGTTTCTTGCACAACCTCTATTTGGTTATGTTTCAACATACTTTTCAACAGCTGGTTCCCTGCAAAACATTATCAACTCAGTTTATAAAAAAAGACCATTATGCCCTTCTTTTCACTAACCTACATACCAACATTGTGCCCTCCAGACTTTGAAGAAGCCTTTGAAAATATAAAATTCAGTTTTGAAAAACCGCTTCCAAACTCAATGCCATCACCATTAACCTTAGATTTAAGATTTGGTGATGTCATTGAGTTTTGGAAAGGATTTTATCAAAATCTAAGATCTTTGGGAAGTTTAAGTTCTATGGAAACCTTAAATTTTTTCTGCTTGGCCAAGTTTGAAATTCACATAACATATATAAAAGTGTAATAAATTTCAGTCACCAGTTTTAATGCAGTCATTAAAGTCTCTGTTGTTATATAGTTGGTTGTTGAGTGTATAACACACAATAACTGCATACTAATTACTACCTATCAAAATGGTTTCCACACGCTTTGGAAACATACAGAAGCTAATTAATTATGGAAATTAGTTATATTTATACCTACTACCTGTCCAAAATCTTGGAAATATATTTATGTAATGATAGCCTACATTCAAGTTAATTAATATAAAAAAACTAGTATATCACATGCTTTGTACGCTTTAAATACCTGTCAAAAATCTTAGAAATATATTTATGTAATAATAGCCTACATTCAAGTTAATTAAAATAAAAAAACTAGTATATCTTACTAGATACTCTACAAATCAACTGAACTACAATAAATTACTGTCTCAACTACCAAAAATTAAATTTTAGGTCTATTTTGTTATTCACTCACACTAACATCTATTTTAAAGTTAATTATAAAAAATCAACATCAACTACGCTTCAAATACGCAACCAAAATATAATAATAACATTACAGTTAATAATAACATTCACATATCATATTAATACCAAAATATAATAACATTTACAATAATAACATTCACATATCATATTAATACCAAAATATAATAACATTTACAATAATAACATTTACATTAATATAGAAAACCAAATTACATAAAACTAACTCCTAGCATCCGATTCCATATCGGAATCTACATCGATATCCATCGGATTCGAGGCTTCTGGAGTCCTGCCATCAGATTCCGTATCCGAATCTACATCCGGATTCTCTTCTGGAGTATGAGAGGGCATGATCCTCTCATACATGCCATCCGAGGTGTAGGTGGAGTCCTTAAGCCTTTGGAGGCGAAGGTTCACCTGACTACGGAATGCCCCATAAACGGACACAACCTTGAAGTGCTCCAATTCGTTCAACTCAATGTACGCCACCACGATTCCCGGCACTACCATATCAATGCTGAAATAATCAGCAGTCGTGTACCCAAGCCACCTAACCATTCGGTTAAGTTGTTGGTACGTGAAGGTGTGAGGGTGGACATAGTCCACAAACCTCACCCTTTGATTCTTCCGGACGGCTCCAGAAGAAAAGTGGAAACAAATGGTGAAAAATGTGGGGTCGTAGTAGATGGGGGCATGATCACCGGGTTTACGTTCAATCCATGAAGAAGCCATTATCGGAAATAAATCGGAAGTAGATTGTGATTGTGGATTGTGATTGTGGATTGTGATTGTGACCGGTATTTAAACACCATCGGAACCCGGCGGTACATCTCCCTGACAATTTGAAATTGGCGGCACAAGAAACTGTAAAGGCAATGATGACGTCGCCATTCGTCAAATCAACGTGTGGCCATTAATTACGTTTGGACACGCATAAAAATACTTTAGTGTGACCATTTATCACTTATATCCACACATAATAAGTGTATCTGTGACAATAAAAAACTTAGAAAAAATAAAGCTAACATACTCTTTGGTCACACAATCTCGTATAAGTGGCTATTAATTACATTTGGACACACTTAAAAAAATTTAAGTGCGACCATTTCTCACTTATAGCCACACATAATAAGTGTATCCGTGACAATTAAAAACTAATAAAAATAAAACTAACATACTCTTTGGTCACACAACCTCGTATAAGTGGCCATTAATTACATTTGGACACACTTAAAAATATTTAAGTGTGACAATTTATCACATATACCCACACATAATAAGACTATCCGTGACAATAAAAAACATAGGAAAAATAAAAGTAAACTACTCTTTGGTCACACAACCTCGTATAAGTGGCCATATATTTTATGCGTTTTAGCCACATTACTAATAAATACAATGGTTGTTCGTCATATTTCGCCACTTTATTAAAAATGTGGCTAGAAAATGTGACATTAGGTCACACAACGTAATATAAGTGGCTATATCTTTTACCTTTTAGACACATCTTTTATCTATACAGTAGCCGTTTGTCACATTTGGCCACACTATTAAAACTTGTGGCTAGTTAAATGTCACAGTTTGTGGCTATGCATGTGTTTTTGGTCACATGTATCAAAGATCAAACAAACTATGACTGTAAGTCACATTTCGCCACACGTTTTTATAATGTAGCTAGTTTTTGTCACAGTTTTTTTCAAAGTGTGGCGAAAAGTACCTTAGTAGGTGTAGGTTCCCTGGACGGATCGCACGAGATATCTCGGTCTACTCAGGTGCGGAATCCCTGCGTAGATCGTTACGAGTATAGAACACAAACCAAACAAACACACGAATAACCGAACACACGTTATATATTATAACTCAAACACGTGACGTAATATCACTGTTACAGACTCTCGTCCTCACGTTACAACGAACTCGAACTACTGAAATGAACTTAAACGACTAACTATTAACCAAGCCGTAAGCTAGGTATATAAATACCCGACAACTTCGCCTGGCATGTTCAGGCGAAGTTGTCCATAACTTCGCTTGACTAACAAGTTCGCCTGTTAAGCGAACTTGTCAGTAACTTCGCTTAAACATACAAAACATAATTAAACATTACAGACTCGATTACAGACACTAGATTATGAACTACTGACACTATGCACCAACAGACTCCCCCTTGGCAGTAGCTTCATATCTTGATCTTTAAGCACTTGTCTCGTAATCTTCAATCTTGTCTCTTCACGCATGCACTCCTTCTCTAACACAAACTGACACAACTCTTTGATACTTCCTCGCTTCGTCCTTCCAAGCAGGAATATAAAAGATTTTCTTCTCATTAAGCATCTTCAGATCAGCTTGCGATAAGTTTACCAAATGCATCGGATCGTAAACTCTTAGGAGCTCTTGTTCATCCTCGTCTTCCATCACCGCCTCTGCTGTCTCACAATCCACATACCACCACTTTAGGTCTTTAAGCACATCCTTGGGCATTAGCTTCATCGGTACTTCTTTCAGGCACCGGATCGGTTTATACTTCATGACCATCCAAGGTTTTCCATCAGCTCTCAAACCTCTATCCTTGTCTTCAACAAGTTTTCCCTTCTGCGGTTTCAACAGCTCAAACTTCTTCTCTTTTATACTCTCTCTCCATACAATTTTCTCAATGACTCTAGCCATATTATCGTCATTTCGATTGATTAACCCCAATCTGGCTAAGTCTTTCACTTCACATTCCGGCAGTGTATTCAACGACCTTAACATTCTTTTAAAATACTGAACGCCGTCATACCGTTTAATCACAAAGAGCTTCAACTGCTCATCATAGATCCAGCAAATAATCCCTTTCTTCGCTTCGGCATAGCCTTTAATATTGTAACTCTTCTTAAACATTGTAGGGACCGCTGGTTTCTTCGTTTTGACGAACCACTGAGCATAGCCTTCCTTCCACCTAGGCTGCTCTTCCCATTCAGTCTCATCATTTTCCATCTCATTACCCATATCGGCTTTCTCAATATCTGGGATCTCGTGTTCAACATTTTCTTCTACTATTTCACCTTCTTCAACATCTTTTTCAATCACAGTCTGTGCTCCAATCTTCTCAATCTCCTCAGTAGGCAGCACATCATCATCAAACATCACATCATCATCTAGCATATCATCATCTAATTCTTTCAAAGCATCAATCACATCATCTTCATCATCAACCATCACCACCTTATCACCACCAACTGCACCCGCAGACTCCCCCTGAGCTGTGGAAGTCCCAAGAGCTTGAGTAGTTCTTGGCAACTCACCACCTGCATCTTTCGATGCATTGGGATCATCGTCTTTATCATTCCTCTTCTTTATCCTTAACTCGTCGCCTTTACAGCTTGTCTCCCCCTGAGATGACAAGAACTCCTTCATAGCATCTATAATTCGCCCATGTTCAACCAGGAGGGACGACTGTAGTTGATTCTCTGCTACAAGGCGCTGAATAGCCTGGGTCTGGACAAGATTCACCCTTGATTGTTCAGCCACGACCCGCTCAAGTGCAGCTATTCTCTCCGAGTCTGAGAGGGTTGCATCGAAATCAAACCTCATGTTAGATGTGTCTTGAGTATACTCAGCAGGGATCTCGAATGTAACCGGGACATCAGAAGCAGTTGTGGACGTAACCGCAGGTGGTATCGTGACCGACAACCCTGCAGTTGCAACGACTGTCGACTCTACAAATTGTGCCACCACCTCTGAAGGAGTAAGCGTTGGAGGTGGTAAAGACACAATCTCCGGAGTCGTCAGCTGGATAGTAGTGATTGATGGGATGCCGACAGCTGATGTATCCACCACGGGAACATCCGCGGCGCTTAAACCTGTCACCTGTAGTGATGTAGGAACAATCGACATACCTGACAGTGCGGATGGAGCAAAACGTGCAACTCTTGAAGTCTCTCCAGCTCCCATACCTGCACCTGTCCTTTCCCGTCTTGAACGTCGAATCAACTTGTGAATATCCTCTTCTTCTTCTTCTGACTCAGTATCATCAACTGTCCTCTTCCTCTTCCCTAACGTCCTTTCTCGTGTCACCAACATCCTTCTCGCCTCATCCATAACATCATCAAGATCTGAGTCAGCCACCGTCGTAGCTGCTCTAGTAACATTCACTTCCCGAACCTGTGCAGCAGAGACCTGCACCTCTTCTTGCGGATCAAACCAATCCATGTCGAAGAATCCTTGGCCGCCAAATGCAGCATCAAGGTCTACATCCTCCTCAGCCGACACAACAGGCACAGCAGGTACATCTCGAGGTGCTCCTACCTGTCGTGGTTGAGGGTCTCTGAACTCATCCCCAGTAGCAGGAACATACTCCGGGTTGATTAAATACCCAAACAGTGGAGTATGCCTTGGACGCAGTTCAGGCTTGCTCCTCGCACTGGATGTGCGGCATTGAGCGAAGATACGTTTGCTCACATTCTCCACGTATCGTATTGGGCGTCGTTGAGGCAACGTGGGAGCAACATGATTCAAGATCATCTGAATGAATCTTGGATACATGATGAACCTCTCACGGGCCATCGCTCTTCTCTGTCTATCAATTTCGTAAAAGACCATCTGACTAAAGCTATAACGTTTGTTATAAGTCAGAGCAGTCATTGCTGACTGCATGGTTGCACCCATACCATCAGTGCCCGCATTCCTCCCAGACATGCAGACAATCATAACGTGCATGAGGAAGCGCCACTGATCAAGTAGGAAACCTTTCCTCCGTTGTGTATCGCCTAATGGACCAGAATAGCCCATTCTTAGAAATGCTCTATCACGGAACGGAGCAACAAACTCCGCATCCCTAGTCTCCTCACCGAAACGTAAAGCCACCCGTATTTGTTCAGATGAGAACTGAACCTCCTGATTGTTGACGGTTGCTCGCATAACCGGGGGCTCAACGCGGCAATTGTATTCCACCGTCTGCCAGAAATCCTCAATATTGGGTAAGGAAATCGGCAGAGTCGTAGTGATTGCGTGGAATATCCTCGAGCGAAGGAGGAATGTGATTATCTCGAGGTAATCCTCCACACCACTCGCTTCCGGGTCTAAGGCGATGAACATGTTGTGACCCGGGAAGAATTGTCTCTGATTATCTCCTCCGTCATCTCCTCCAGCACCTCCAGCACCGGCAACAGCAGCCATATCTGCAACAAACGAATCAAGTTAGATAAACGTTAAAGCATAACACAAGTTCGCTTGTTACCATGAGCGAAGTTGTGATTAAATCTGTATCGGCGAAGTTAAAGTTGGGGCGAAGTTGAGAACAACTTCGCTTCAGCTTTAAGTTCGTCTGATAACTGATAAGTTAAAAGGTCCAGGCGAAGTTAATGTTAACTTCGCCTCACCACAACATCGCCTCAGGCGAAGTTTAGACTTAGGCGAAGTTACGGATAACTTCGCCTAAACCTTAAGTTCGCCTGAATCTGAAACGACAACAGTAAGAAGAATCTAAGTCGGAAAATCTGATGTTTCGGTCAATTTTGACGATTGAGGAGCCTAAAACACATGATATTAAGAGTATCTGGACGATCGTTTTGTTCATGACCACGTAAACACCAGTTTTGACAATCCGGTAACAAAGGTCGATCGACCGAGGTCACGAAACAAGTCGAAACGACCTCAGATTAACATCAATGAACATTGATTATACGATATGATGGGCCAACAAACCTATAAATCTTGTTTGAAATCGAAGAAAGATAATCAGATGATAATGAATTAAGTTCGCTGTGATAATCGAGATTAAGTTCGCTGATATTGAAAGTTATGAACAGTTTGACCTTTGAAAATCCTTATATAGGGGCGGAGTTATACAGGCGAAGTTACGGTTAACTTCGCCTAGGCGAAGTTATTCATAAGTTCGCCTGTTTAACAACATCGCCTATATTTACAAAATCAACCCTTATAATTTGAACATTTTGCAATTAAGTTCTAAAACTTCCCTTTAAGAATTAAATGACACGATCAAGTCCAAGTAACCCGTTATAATATCATAAACTACCTAAGTACGAAAAAACTTTTAAAAAATTAAAGTATAAGGGATCAAATTTCAGTCTCGATAGGGACTACTACGTTTTAGAAAAGATCCGAACAGAAATCATACTAATTACGTGACTGTCACATAGATCCGTGTTTAGCTGTATTATGACATAAAGAAACAGGTTGTAGGCAGGTAAATAACTTAAGATGGTTTTCATCGTTTCTGTGATACGAGTTAAGTTCAATTAAGCTCAAAAATTAAGTGGGCAACAACTCAGAGATTATGATGCCTCCTATCTATTCTCAAAGCGTATTTGGCTTTCCCCAAGTCACCCCGAATTGACTTCGACCCATAGTGTCTGATTAAGTTTGTAAGTACTCTTCATCTGCTTCCCGTTCTCTTTCTTACTCCATGCTTTAGAAGTCTTGATATTTTGAACTCTAGAATGTTTCAATAACTCATAGGTTTTTTTTTTTTATTCAAACATTCATATAGACTTCAGAGTAGTAAACAACTGCAAGTCCCGAATCTGGATCACTGCAGTTTCTTGAAACGCTATCTTCACGGGAATCAGAACACTTACGGGCTCGTGTATGACTGGGTAATCGCTTTTCTGCCTATCATTCGGAAAGATATATATGAAGACATGCAAAACTCGTAAGGAGTTTCCACGTAAAATCAAGTAGTTTTAGTTTGTATCACATCTACTTTTACGCACCATAAAAAGTTACCATGACATACAATGACTGTCCTAAAGCCTTTTAAGCCTAATAACTTCACTAGTTAAGCACACAGAATCAGTATATCTATCATTTTCCAAGGTTGGATCAATTTTCTGTTAAACATAGCAAACGAACTTCTTACGAAGTAGTAGACTTGAAAAATAATTTCATTTCCCTAAAAAAAAAAAATTTAACATTAATTTCCCCGACCAAAACAAAGTCTTCAGGTAAACGGCTATCCCGAAGATCCAATGGATCAGCTGGACCGACCACATACTAGTATGTGTCCTTCTAACTAAGTATGGTCGACTAATTTTAAGCGAAAGAATGAAAACTCATCATAAACCGCCCCAGTCACTTTCAGTCCTTTGGTTAATGGCTATCCTCAAATTCTACAAGTAGAAAATGAGGACCAAAACATATCCGAAGAAAAATGCTTCAAACTGAGGCAACCGACATATTTTTAAGAGATAGTGACGTTTTATTTTTTTTTATTTTTTTTTAAATATAACATGAAAAGCATGGTTACTCGGGATTGATCATCCCATTCAGCTCGATAAGGTTTTGAAATCTTGTTTTGTCAACCGCTTTAGTATAAAGATCAGCGAAATTATCAAGCGTATCCACCTTTTCAAGCACAATCAGTTTCTTCTCAGCACAATCCCGTATAAAATGATGACGTATGTCAATATGTTTAGTTTTACTGTGCTTCACGGGATTGTTAGTTACTGAGATAGCAGCTGTGTTATCAATGCAAATAGGAGTAAGTACGAAATTCAAACCATAGTCGCGCAACTGTTGTTGAATCCAAAGAACCTGGGAGCAGCAGTTGGATGCTGCCATGTATTCTGCTTCACAGGTTGAGATTGCGACCGAAGTCTATTTCTTGCATTGCCACGACACCAATCTGCCACCAAGAAACTGACATCCTCCAGTTGTTGACTTCCGACTCTGATTGCACCCTCCATAATCAGAATCTGTGTAAGCGACTAGCTCCAAGTCTCCTCATCTCGGGTACCACAACCCCAGCTTCGGTTTGCCCTTGAGATACCTCAGTATCCTCTTCACACCCTTCAGATGAGATTCTTTTGGGTTTGCCTGAAAGCGTGCACAAAGACAAACAGCAAACATTATATCAGGCCTAGAAGCAGTTAAGTAAATTAAAGAACCTATAATAGCCCGATACTGAGTTGGGTCCACATCTGCATCACCGTCTGACTCAGCACCCAATTTGTGATTGACGCAGATTGGAGTGTCGAATGGAGTGCTGTCCTCCATCTTGAAGCGTTTGAGCACATCATGGACATACTTGGTCTGATGAATGAACATCCCATCCTTCTTCTGATCAACCTGCAATCCTAAAAAGAAAGTTAGTTCACCCATAGCACTCATTTCAAACCTTTTCTTCATGACGGCCTCAAACTCCTGACACATGGAGACTTTAGATGCAGCAAAGATAATGTCATCCACGTAGACTTGCAACAGCAGGAAGTCGCTTCCATCTCTCTTGAAGAACAACGTGCTATCTATCTTCCCTCTTTCAAACCCATTTTCAAGCAAGTAATCTGATAAAGTTGAATACCAGGCACGAGGTGCCTGATGTAGTCCATACAATGCCTTGCTTAACTTGTACACGTGATCAGGAAAGTCTGGGTCAGGAAAACCCGGAGGTTGCTCAACATACACTACCTCATCAACTTTCCCATTCAGAAACGCACTCTTCACATCCAACTGAAATACCTTCATCTTCTTATAAGCAGCGAACGCCAAAAACAATCTAATGGCTTCCAACCTTGCGACAGGAGCGAACACTTCATTATAATCAATCCCCTCTTGTTGATTAAAACCTTTAACGACTAACCTCGCCTTGTTTCTTATGATAATCCCTTTCTCATCTCTCTTTCACTTAAACACCCATTTTGTGCCTATCGCATGCACATGCTTCGGTTTTTCAACCAAAGTCCAAACTTCCATTTTCTTGAATTGAGCCAACTCTTCTTGCAAAGCTTCGACCCACGAGCTGTCCTTGAGAGCCATTTGATAATTCTTCGGTTCAATCTGGCTGATAAAGCAGGTGTACAAGCATTCGTTGATTATGCCTGTCTCCTTGATGCTTGAGTAAACACAGGTGTGCTCATTCAAGCTACGTCTTGTTTGTACACCGGAGGACACATCACCAATCACATTCTCCAAAGGGTGATCTTTATGAATTCTCGTGGTCGGAACAGAACCAACATGCAAATTGTCTTCCAAGTTAGAAGAGAGCTCGTCAATGGTTGTTTCATGCTGAGAGTGAAACGGATTGAAAAATTCTTCTTCAGTCGAGGCAGCAGGGGTATCGATAGCATTTGATGAGGAATGTTGACATTTATTGATTAGCTGTCTTTGCAATAGGTTTTCTTCCTCATCAAGGATCATCTTCGTAGCAACTCTCTCTTCTTCTTCAGCAATATCCAAATACGGTATGTTAAAAGACTTAAAAAGTTTAACATAGTCGAAAAACTCCGCAGGTCCGTTGCTTGGTTTTGGCGGTTGGTAACTTGTGATACCGGTGTTACACACCACCTCAACCTTGCTGGTCGATGTATTGAAGACACGTCTGTTGGGAGTCCCAACAACATAACCGACTAAGATTCCTTCATCGGCTACTTCACCAAATTTAGAATTTGTCTTTAAAATCGAACAAGGGGACCCGAATGGTTCAAGACCACTCAAGTTGGGCTTTCTCCCATGCATAAGCTCATAACACGTTTTACCAAGTCTTTTAACAGTTAAGACTCTATTCAGAACATAACAGGCTGTAGCAACAGCTTCAGCCCAAAACACCACAGGAAGCTTTGAATCAGCTAGCATTGTTCTGGCTCCTTCAATTAATGTTCTGTTCTTCCTTTCAGCCACTCCATTCTGTTGCGGTGTATACGGAGCGCTGTATTGGTGTTCAATCCCTCTCTGAAGGCAGAAGATCTCCATTTCAAAATTCTTGAACTCTGTTCCATTGTCACTCCTGATGAACTTAACCCTTTTATCCATAACGTTCTCAACTTTGGTAATCAAATTCTTCACCATCTGAGCCGTTTCGTCTTTTGATTTCAGGAAATATACCCACGAATATCGTGAATAGTCATCAGTGATCACCAAGCAATAAGAAGTACCTCCAAGACTTTTTGCATTCACGGGACCGAAGAGATCCATGTGAAGCAATTCTAGGGTACTGGCAATTGAATTGACTTTCTTGGTGAGATGGGATTTCTTGTGCTGCTTTCCCTTCTTGCACGCTATACATTTATCTTCAAAATTGAAATTCTTCAAGGGAACGCCCAGCACAAGTCCATTCCTGACAATGTGGTTCATCTTCCGAAGATGAATGTGCCCCATTCTCCTATGCCACAATTCGGACTCTGATTCACTCGCTTTTGTCATAAGGCATGATTCTGCCGTGGCCATTTCAGATGATCTCATATCCATAATATATGTATTTCTTTCACGTGGAGCCTTCATCACAATCCACTCCTCTGGTATCTAAAAACCAGGTTGCAACACAATCGCCTCATTCTTTGTAAAGTGAACGGTGTACTCCTTATCACAGATCTGCGACACACTCAGCAGATTGTGCTTCAATTCTTCTACAAAGTTAACCTTCTCCAAAGTCATCTTTCCGTTTGACACCGTTCCTATTCCAGTAATCTTGCCACCACTTTCACCGGCAAAGCTCACTCTCCCTCCTTGAACAGGTTTTAAATCGTGTAACAAGTATTTGTTACCCGTCATGTGCCGGGAACAGCCGCTATCTACAACCCAAAGATTGTTGGCAGCCCTGTTCAACTGTTCCTGCACAATAAAGCAAAAGATTAGAATTTAAGGACCCAAGACCAATTGGTCTTGGATCTATACATCCCAAACTTTGGCTTTCCAAAGTTAGTATCTCGATAATTCCTGTAAGTCCCATTAGGATATCTCATTGAAGATTGATTGTGAGGCCTTCCAAACCTTTGTGAATTGAAAGAATTATAGCTTGTGGTTTGGTTATTAGCAGTGTAAAACTGAGATTTGTTTCTATGAAAACCTGAATTAGTCACATTTTTGAATTTTAAATGGTTTTCATTTTTAGCAGCATGATAATAACTATTAGGCTTATTCTCAGTTTTAGTAGGCCTTACACCTCTGAATCGCTGCTTCAGAGGGCAATCTGCAACAAGGTGCCCTAATTGATTACACCTAAAACAACACCTATGCTCAACCTTTTTATCAACCGGTGTTTTAGATGTCGAGGCTTTATTACCGCCCGTTCGTCTCACATATGGTGGGACGTATGGGTTTAGTGGAGTACTCTTTTTATTCGTCTTATCTTTCTCTCCACCATTGGGTAATATCACCTCCTCTTTTGCCTTACCAGACTCAGATGACTTATCCGAATCCGATGAGACTGGACTTGGATCAGAAATTTTAACACTTGAAACAGGCGAACTTGTTTCGCCTCCACTAACATTTGGTTCTTTACAAGTTATTTTAACTGGTACTGTCTGAGCAACCTCAAAATCAACAGAATTCTGAACACTAGGGTTAAAAGTGTAATTGTGATTATAAGGTGGTGGAACCTCATGATTACCGATTCCTCCTCTCTTAGCAGAGGAACCTTGATCACT
This sequence comes from Bidens hawaiensis, assembly GCF_021521415.1. Taxonomy (NCBI): domain Eukaryota; kingdom Viridiplantae; phylum Streptophyta; class Magnoliopsida; order Asterales; family Asteraceae; genus Bidens; species Bidens hawaiensis. The sequence goes on from NW_027491175.1 coordinate 1,897,022, forward strand.
AACAAGGTGATCAAGAATAGCAGAAGAATTTCTGAACTGCTCTAGTTTTCTATTCAGTTCCACCACTTTTACCTGGTGATCATCAATCTGTTTTTCTCTATCAGCAATTAGTTTGGTTTTTTCTTCCAAAACTTCATAACTTAAATCAATCACTTCAATTTTTTCAGCATGTTTTGTTTTTAAACTTTTAACATCTTTTTCACAAGCTTTTATTTTGACTTTATAGCTATTTTCTCTTGCTTTTGTAAAATGATGATCTTCTTTTAAGGTTTTAAATTCAGCATCCAACCTAACATACTGATCGGTTATAGTTGCTAATTGCTCAGACAAGTTTTCACATTTAGAGCATGTAAGTTTAGAACATACCTCGAAGAGCTGGTCATTAACGTCTGCCATAAGAGCTTTTTCTTCTCCGGTAACCTTCTCACTTTCTTCAGTTTCTACCTTTGCCAAATTTGCCTGCTCAAAAGTTTCTTTAGAAAGCAGGTTCCAGTTGTATTCACCATCTTCTCTGGACATCATGGCACTATAATCTTTTCTACCCTCACTTTGCTGTGGAGACCTACCCTGACTTCGTTCCACACGCTCATTCCTGCATTCCTTTGCAAAGTGACCGTTTTGCTGACAATTGTAGCATCTCACCTTCGCCTTGTCAAACCCTGGCTTCCCACCGACAAACTTTCTCCCGGTCTTCCTCATAAACTGTCACACCCCGACTAGGTAGTTGCGGAAGCGTAATACGGGAATGTAACAGATAACACTGGTATCAACAACATTGTTTATAAAGAAATTCATAAACTAATTTACATCATAATACATGGGTTGGTACTAAGTTTACAAACTAGATGAGAAAAACACATAACCGGTTTACGAGCTTATTATACAGTATTATATCAGCGTCTATTCACAGCTATTCAACTTTCTTCCTAACACCAAGCATGTAAGCAAATCATTCCACTTTTGCTTTACCTGAAAAGCATGTTAAAACGGGTCAACTACGTCTAGTTGGTGAGTTTCAAGTTTCACGAGTATCAATGAAATCAGTTCACGAGTTCGTAAAGTTTACAGTGTGTATGTATATATGTCTGTGTATGATGTATTATACTAAGCCACAAGTGAAACCGAAACGAGCTATACTGCATGGCCTCTCCTGCCCATGCACTCCTGTTGGCATTTAACAGCCAATTTGCCCCATGTATGTACTATGTCTAACACCACATAGCAGTATGTAAATATATAATGACAATGTGCAACTGGTTTTACATATGTTCCGGCTTACCCCACCGGCTCTGTCACAGTTGGGTTTGTCAAACCGATAGTACTATCCACACGCCACCGGCACGAATTTAATCACTTGTGTTTGTGGGGACTTGTCAAGTGTTAGTACTTAGATAATCCACATCATCACACGTTTTCAAGTATAACAGTTTATGTAAACATGCTTTTCACCCCAAAAGTTCGTAAAACAGTTTAGAAAGTGGGGGTCGTGAAACTCACCTTATCGTAGTTCGCACAGAAATCACGTATCAATAAGTCAGATGCCTCGTTTATAGCCCGATTCCTATAAACGGTATCGTATCGTTATTACTAGTACAGTGTTCAAGCTAAGTCGGGCTGTATAGATAATCTGGGTATAGCTGTTAGGCCCAGAACATGACCATAGTCTTAGATTGTGACGTTGTATACTATGAAATGTTTAAAACTGGATTTGGCTCAGTTTCACCGTTTTCCGAGCCTAGCTCAGTTGATCGTTTATACGTTTCGGGATTAGGTAAGATCACATAAAACTTAAGTAAATATATTGATTGATAAAATAATTTGATTTATGAAAGAATTTTAAGGTTTCGGTGTCTGGTTTGATTGCAGGGTTCGTTTCCGTTTTCACACGGGTTTGATTATACAAAACGCGCATAATCCACCCGATTTGTCCGGAATTCTCGTAAAAAGTTCGTTTTTATTAATATCATTCAAAAATATGATATTTGACCACTTTTGACATTTTGACATACCAGTCAGTCCGTTAAACACAAAACTGCCGGTTTCGTTAAAACAATTATAATTTAAATCTTTGATTAATCATAACTAAATATGTACTTATATATAAACTATGTAAATTTTTGTAAAAATACATTAAGACATGGAGAATTTTATAAAAATATTTTCAGAAATTTTATGATTATTTATTTATTTATAAAAATTCATTTAATAGGTTATAATCGTGTAATAAATGGCCCGTTTATATCAAACGACCTCCGAAAAATCCGATAATTTTTACCTATGGCCTCAATGTCATTACATAGCCCCTGCAAAATTTCTAGAACCTAACTCTTTTAAAAAAATGCCTTTTTGTGCGTTTTTCGGCTGTTAAAATTCGGTTAAGCCATGATTGCACAAACCATACTTAAACATTTCCAATGATTCCCAAACTTTACCAGTGATCTTACCATCACATATCAAACTCCAAAACCAAGTTTCATAATTTTTCAATATGTTTAGCTATTTTTCCCAAATAAACGCTCATAAACGGGAATAAATTCACCAAATATTCTCCGTTTATCGAAAAATTACCAAATTTTAACAGGGACTCATTTATATGATCCCTAATGTCCCTGTAAATTTTCACAAGCTAACAACAAGCACGTCACAACCTAATACTAAACAGCCCCTAAACGAGTGTTACGGGTTTACCTTGTCGGTTTTCGATGAATTTTGCTAGCTTAAACGACTTTCCGGGTCTCGGGTTGCAAACTCAGTATATCTACATATCATATAACATCAAACCAAGCATAAATCATCCATGTAACAGCCTTGATATTTAGGGTTTCGGTTTTGGGTTCAAACCGAACTTTCTAACCGTAAAAACGTTGTATTCATGTTCTAATCCGCGTTTTTGACCAAAAAAGTATATGTTCCTGGTTTGTAAACATGTTTAACATCAAAACATAATTTTACTTGATTTTTAGGGTTTTTGGATGGTTAAACATGTTTAAAACTAACTAAAACATGTTTATATGTTAATTATATAAATCAAACTTGGTTAAATCTTCATAGAATTTGATCTTACCTTAGGGTTTTTGAAAGGAAGTTGAGAGAACAGGGCTAGAGCTGCTTGGACTTCAAAGTTTATGAATTAGAATGAATAAAACTACTTAAGGTATAAGTTATATAAAAGAAATGTGTAATATGGTGGCTGGCGATCGGAACTATGGAATGGGCCCTTAATGGGCTGTTTTGGCCCATTAAATTATACATACAAGCCCAAACATGAAAAGCCCACTTCAAATTTAGTTCGGGTCCGGTTTTTCGCAAGAAAATTAATTCGGGTGTAAGAAATAGCGTAAAAACGAGTGTTTTTCAGCTTATTTTTGTAAAATAAGAAAAACGTACTGACTCGTTGTAAAATTCCAAAATATTTTCACGGATTGCTTAGAACATGTCATATAAGTGTTTTATAAATCTTTTTCGGCTTAACGGATGTTACAATGCTTGTTTTGATATTAACGATTGCGTTTAAGCTTATAGCGTATCGATAAACGAAACCTTTTTCGTTTAAAGAGTTTTAAACGTACTGGAGCCTAAATATCAATATGTTAGCCTCTATAACATATATATAACTCGTATATGACCCCTCAGTATGTATACGGGTCATAATTAGTATCGGTCGGTTACTCGTTTAAGCACTACGAATTAACCGATTTATCGTTTACTTGTTACGTAATGAATATAGTGTACCTCGTTTTGTCATGAATGTCACATTCTCCCCCCGTTAAGAAATTTCGTCCCCGAAATTTAATGTGTCATCGGTTTTCTAGGGAACAGGTGTGGGTATTTCTTTCGGAATTCGTCCTTTCGTTCCCAAGTATATTCGGGTCCTTGTTTTGAATTCCACCGAATTTTTACCAATGAAGTTTTGTTGTGTCGTAACTGTTTGCTTTTCCCGTCTACAATTTCTACCGGTTCCTCTACGAAGTTGAGTTTTTCGTTGATCTGAACATCTTCCAGTGGTACTATTGTCGTTTCATCAGTCAAACACTTTTTCAGATTCGATACATGAAACACGTCATGAATAGTGCTCAGTTCTAAGGGTAGTTTTAATCGGTAAGCTACGGGACCAATTTTTGCAATAATCTCAAAAGGTCCGATGTATCTCGGGGCTAGTTTACCAGTCTTTCCAAATCTTATAACACCTTTCCATGGCGATACTTTTAAAAAATACCTTATCACCTATTTCAAAAGATAACGGTTTTCTGCGAACATCGGCATAACTCTTTTGTCGGTCACGGGCAGCTTTCAATTTTTGTTTAACTTGGTGAATCTTATCGGTGGTTTCCTGAATTAAATCGGATCTTGAAATTTGAGTATCACCCACTTCTGTCCAACATAGTGGTGATCTACATTTTCGCCCGTATAGAGCTTCATAAGGTGCTGCTTGTATACTACTGTGATAACTGTTATTGTAAGAGAATTCAATGAGCGGGAGGTGTTGATCCCAATTCCCTTTGAAGCCCAGTACACAAGCACGAAGTAAATCTTCTAAGGTTTGGATGGTTCGTTCAGATTGACCATCGGTTTGGGGATGGTAAGCTGTACTTAGGTCGATTCGGGTTCCCAAGGCTTCTTGTACTGCTTGCCAGAAATGTGAAGTAAAGTGACTGTCTCGATCGGAAATAATCGAAAGAGGTATTCCGTGTCGAGATACTATTTTATCGATGTAAATTTGAGCGAGTTTTTCGGTGGTGTAGTTGTTACGGATGGGAATAAAGTGTGCGGATTTGGTTAACCGGTCCACAATTACCCAAATTGCGTTGTGTCCTCGAGAGGTTTTAGGAAGGTGTGTCACAAAGTCCATAGTAATTTGTTCCCATTTCCATTGTGGGATTTCGGGTTGTTGTAACATTCCCGAAGGTTTTTGGTATTCCGCCTTTACCCTTGCACATGTTGCACATTTACTTACATACACGGCTATATCCTTTTTCATACCAGGCCACCAGTAAAATTCTTTAACATCCTTATACATCTTATCAGCACCTGGATGAATAGAATATTTGGATTTGTGTGCTTCATCAAGAATCAGCTTTCGGAGTTTATGAAGTGTTGGAATCCAGACCCGGTTTTTGTAATAATATACTTCATCAATTTTCTTCTCAAAATTCCTTTCATTTCCATGTAGTTCTTCTTTTTCTAGCTGATCTGCCTTCAAGGCCTCATCTTGTGCAATGCGAACGTGTTCAGTTAGGCTACTTTGAACAATCATTTCGAATGCTCGTACCTTTAATAGTTTGATTCTGTCTTTTCGGCTTAAAGCATCAGCTACTACGTTAGCCTTACCCGGGTGGTATTTAATCTCACAATCATAATCATTTAACAGTTCTACCCATCCCCTTTGTCTCATGTTTAGCTCTTTCTGATCGAATATGTGTTGTAAGCTTTTGTGATCAGTATAGATGGTACATTTAGTGCCATACAAGTAATGTCTCCAAATCTTCAATGCAAAGATAACTGCTCCCAATTCCAAATCATGGGTCGTATAATTCTTTTCATGCACTTTTAATTGTCGGGAAGCATATGCTATTACTTTCTTTCTTTGCATCAGTACGCATCCTAAACCTTTACGAGATGCGTCACAATATACCACCAATTCATCAGTTCCATCTGGAAGGCTTAATATTGGAGCCTCACATAACTTCTGTTTTAACGTTTGGAAGGCCAATTCTTGTTCTTCTCTCCATTCATATGCTCGATATTTTTGAGTTAGGAGGGTTAGAGGTTGTGCAATACTTGAAAAGTTTTCAATGAATCTTCTATAATACCCAGCTAGTCCTAAGAATTGACGAATTTCTCTTGGTGACTTAGGCACTTGCCAATTCTTAATAGCCTCAATTTTACTTGGGTCTACTTGGATTCCTTGATGGTTCACAATGTGTCCCAAAAACTGTACTTCTTGTAGCCAAAACTCACATTTGGACAACTTTGCGTATAACTTCTTTTGCCTCAATAATTTTAAGATTTCCCGCAAATGTTGTTCGTGTTCCTCCTTACTTCTCGAGTATATCAAAATGTCATCGATAAACACTATCACGAACTTGTCAAGGTAAGGTTTGCAAATTCGGTTCATGAGGTCCATAAACACTGCGGGTGCATTTGTCAACCCAAACGGCATAACCAAAAATTCATAGTGACCATATCGAGTTCGGAAAGCTGTTTTTGGTACGTCTTCTTCCTGAATTCTTACTTGATGATAACCAGATCTAAGATCAATTTTTGAAAAATACTTCGCACCTTGGAGCTGATCAAACAAGTCATCAATTCGAGGTAAGGGGTATCTATTCTTTATAGTCACTTTATTCAATTCCCGGTAATCAATACACATTCGAAAACTCCCATCCTTCTTCTTTACAAACAACACTGGTGCTCCCCACGGTGAGTAACTAGGGCGAATAAAACCCCTGTCCAGTAATTCTTGTAACTGGTTGGACAGTTCTTGCATTTCAGAAGGTGCAAGTCGATAAGGTGCCTTAGCAATGGGTGCTGCTCCCGGTATCAAGTCAATACGGAATTCAACTTGTCGGGTCGGTGGTAAACCAGGCAACTCATCGGGGAATACATCTGAATACTCGTGTACCACTGGGATGTCTTCCATTCGTTTTTCCTCGGGTTCCTTAACTGTTGCACTCGCCAAGTATAAAGTACAACCTTGGCGTAAATATCTCAATGCCTTAAGTTGAGATATGAGAGGCAGTACCGTACCAGATTTCTCACCTTGAACAATCATAGCTTCATCATTCGAAAGAGGTATCCTAACGGTCTTATCCTTACAGACAATTTCAGCTTTATACTTAGATAGCCAGTCCATACCGACTATAACATCGAAACTTCCCAATTCCACTGGAAGTAAATCAATAAGGAATGGGTGGTCGTTTAAGATACGGGAACAGTCTCGGACTATTCGGTTAACAAGTATAGACTTACCGTTAGCGAGTTCTATAATATATGGTTTTGTTAGTTCACTAACCGGCATATTTTCTAAAGGTAAGAAATTAACAGATATGAAACTTCTATCGGCGCCCGTATCAAACAAAACTGAAGCATACTGACCCGAAACTAAGAATGTACCTGTCACCACATTCGGATCATGACGCGCTTCACCCGGTCCTAATACAAACGCGCGTCCCTTAGCTGCGTTGGAGGTTGATGCTTGTGCTTGGTTCTGCCTTCTCACTGCACCCGGGTTCAAATTGGGGCAGTATCTCCGAAAGTGTTCCGTACTGCCACATTCATAGCAGGCACGGAGGTTCGTGGTAGGTGGGGTTTGTTGGTTGAGTTGTGGGCGGGTTGGTTGAGGTCGAGGGAGTTGAGTTGATTGCGGAAGACGGTTACCAGTGTTGGTGGGGGTTCTACAGTTGGGGGCATAGTGTCCCGTTCTTCCACACTTCGGAAATGACCCCTTGTATGTATCATGTTTCATGTCGAAACTGGTCATAGCATAGTCCTGAGTTGTAGGGCATATTCGTTTATTCTGAGATTTCACTTGTGTTCTAGGGGTATAACTAGTTCGTTTCAAACTGGATGATTCTCCTGGAACTCTTAATACACCATTTCTTGTAAAGTCAAAAGTAACGACGCTGGCTTGTAACACGGCACTCTCTAAAGTTGGGTGGGCTGCGGAATAGACTATACTTCTCACAGCTGGGGTCAGTCCCCAAATATAACGCTCAATGCGCTTGAATTCCGGAATAATTGACCATGGTACCAAACGAGTCAATTCAATGAAACGATTTGTGTAACTTCGATGATCAGTGCCTCTCATTTCCAAATTCCAAAGTTCGTGTTCTAATTTCAGGATCTCATCTCTTGGGCTAAATTGTTCTAACATGAGGGTTTTTAATTCAGTCCATGACATACGATTAATGGCATCTTGTCCCCTTATTTGGACTACCGTGTTCCACCACATCAGCGCTTGGTCTAGAAACATACTGGTAACAAATTTGACCACGCGGTTCGGTGGACACTTACTGATATTAATTACTAATTCGGTCTTTTCTATCCATTCGACCAGTCCGCCAGGTCCTTCAATACCCTTAAACTCAATCGATTTACATGATGTAAATTGTTTGTATGAGTACTCCTGACGCGGGGGTTCTCGGTTATTATTATTGTTAGTTGTGTTAACAACCGGTACAGGGTTTGGGTTCGGGATATTATCAGGGTGCATAACAGGTTCTGGTTCCCAGTGACATTCATAGTTGGGAGAGTGTTATTATTATTTATGACATTATCAGTATTCACCGGGGTAGTAACACCCGAGGCTACATTAGTGTCCGGCGGAGGTGTATTAACAGTGGCCGTGGTGGTGCTCGTAGGTTGATTAACAGTATTGTTAGCACGTATGCCTGCAGTGACTTATGTTACAATTGTTGGTATCACTGCTTGTAGTTGACGAGCAATCATTGCGGCCACTTCCGCCTCAGACAAAGGGTTTGTTTTCCTCGGGGCCATTCTATAGAATAATCAATTATATAATAATCACTATCGTTTCACTATGATCAACTCAACTTTTACGATATTACACCTTCACAACACATAATTATGCCAAAGAAAACACGTTTGTATTAATTATAATCATTGCTGTACATATGCATCCAAAATTAGCGCATAGGCTCAACCTGGTATAGGCCAGCGCTTGTATATGCGTATCAAAATTTGTCACCAAGTGACATGTAGACTTAACCCGATAAGGGCCAGTGCTTAAAATAGTACTAAACCACAAACAACTCCCAAGTCAGCCCAACATGCTGTAACAAAATGCTGCTTGGGATATCAAAAGACTATATACATAAGACCAGACTACGATGTCCTATCCATTCTTTGCAACATGGAACCACAACCAAACAACAGCAGCCACTAGAGCCGCATTAACCGTTAAACATACCCCCAGCAGTATCATCGCTCGATCCTGACGCCCGTGGCTGTGAGCACTGGATCTCTGCACAATTCTGATTTCTTGCTGCATGTACCGCATGTGATCTTGCATATCATGTCTATGCAGGTTTAGGTTATTTATAGAATGTGAGTGGTCTAAAAGCTGATCAGTCGCTAAACCAAACCATGCTGAATCAAAATAACGAGGTGGCTCGGGTACCGGGGCGGGTAAACCCCAAGTAGGAATAGGTATCTCAGTGACCTGGACACGTGATGTTTCTCCCCTATGGTACGTAGATCGAGGTGGGAGAGAAGTGTGCTCAGGTGGACGCACTGAAATGCGAGCGGTCTGACGGTTTCTAATGGTGGGTGGGGGTACTGGTGCATGCTGTACAGGTGGAGTAGGGGATCTGGGTGCTCTAACAGGTGAACGATAAGCACTAGTAGCTCCCTGTCCTGCAGCATTCCTAGGGGATTCCCTAGGGGGATAGGTGTCACAACGATAACCCGATAAATCGGGTTGATCTGGGGGTACCTCGCGAGGAATTACCGCGTTTGCACCTTATAGAACACCATTTGGCTGAAACTATACGGCTTGTTATAAGTCAACATGGTTATTACAGATCGCATTGTCGCACCCATTCCATCGGATCCAGCCTTGCGGCCAGACATGCACACAATCAACACATGCATTAAGAAAAGCCACTGGTCCAAAATAAATCCCTTTCTTCGTTGTGAATCTTCCAACGGACCCGAGTACCCCATACGAAGAAAGGCTCCGTTTCTGAAAGTAGCTGAATACTCAGTAGGATTCTGAGTGGTTTCAAACTTGAACTGTAGAGCTTCCCTGATCTGATTAGCTAAGAACTGTACCACCTGATTGTTAACTGTAGCAAGCATAACTGGAGGTTCAACACGACAGTCATAGTCAATTGTTCTCCAAAAGTCTTCAATATTTGGTAGAGATATCGGCAGAGTAGTGGTAATAACATGAAAGATACGTGAACGAATGAGAAACAAGATGATCACATTAAAATCCTCGGCTCCACGACTACCTGGATCCAAAGTAACGTACATGTTATTACCCGGAAAGAACTGTCTCTTATCACCATCTCCTTCATCACCACCTGTACCACCCGCACCTGCTACAACAGCCATATTGATTAAGAGGCTGTCAAAAGGATTCATGTTCAGCGTTATTATGACATAGAGAAATTGGTTGCAGGCAGGTATAAAACTTAGCATGGTTTTCATTGATTCTCTGATACGGATTATGTTCAATTAGGCTCAAAATTTAGATGGACATCACTTAAGGAATTGTGATGCCTCCTATCTATTCTCAAGGCGTATTTGGCTTTCCCCAGATCACCCCGATTTGACTTCGACCCGTAGTTTCTGATCAAACAATGTACATTTGAGTCGGCTTTACAGTCCTTTCACTTAGCTTTCACAAGACTCAGTTGGTGCGTCATCCACGTTGATTTGGACTTGATGAATTTCAAAGGCAAGAAGACATAATAATATTTTTTTTAAAAAAAAGAACCATAACGAACAACTGCAAGTCCCGAATCTGTATCACTGCTGAAAGATAACACAATCTTCGCGGGTATCACGACACTCACGGGCTCGTGTATGACTGGGTAATCACTTTTCTGCCTATAATTCGGAAAGATGTATGTGTAGACATGCACATTTCAAAATGACTCTCCACAGTAAATCGAGTAAGTTTAATTTGTATCACTTTTACTTTTACGCACCATGGAAAGCTACCGTACCAATCAATGACTGTTCTAATGTCTTTTAAGCCTAATAACTTCACCCGTTAGGCACACAAAAACAGTTCATCTATCACTTTCCAAAGGTTGGATCAATTTTCAATTTAACACCAATTTTTGAAACTTCGTGAGAAGTTATAGACTGAAAAAGTATATCATTTCCCAACAAAAATTTATATTCAGACGCCCCAATCATTTCTATGTCTTTAGGTAAATGGCTATCCTAAATATCCAATGGATTAGCAGGATCAACCACATATGAATATGTGTCCATCCGACTAAGTTTAACTGACATAATTTGTTGGTACATGATGTCAGTAGTTCAGTATATAGTGTCTGTAATCGAGTTAGTATGTTTTGTATTTGGATTTAAGCGAAGTTGTCTCACAAGTTCGCCTGATATGGGCGAACTTGTTAAACAAGAGAAGTTAGTGACAACTTCGCCTAAACATGTAGGCGAAGTTGTCGTATGATAAATACGGATAGGTTACGGCTTGTTTGAAGAAGTTGTTCAGAATTCGTGTAATCAGTGATCGGTGTATCACGTGTTTCTAGTTGCAATACAACGTGTTCTTTGTTTATTGTAACGTGTGTTTGATTGTGTTTAACGTGTATCGTCTTCTACGCTCGTATCGTCTTACGTAGGGATTTCGCACCTACGTAGAACGAGATATTCCGTGTAGATCCGGCTGGGAACCTACAATTGGTATCAGAGCGTTTGCTCGTGATTGTGTGGTTCGGGATTATCAAACGGGGGTAGAAATCGTTCCGTTCGACTATTCGCTGGACGAGTTTACGTTAATATACCGAGTTTTTGTGTCTTACTCACCTCCCCCCATCAAATACAACCCATTACACTTTCGTATACCTCGCAAAACGTCAAAATCAAAACCTGCAAAAACAATTGTTCATCAGGCGAAGTTGCCGCTACTGTTTGTAGGGTTTAGGCGAAGATATAAGGTTAAGCGAAGTTATTAACAACTTCGCCTACCTCACAAGTTCGCTTCACTTAAGCGAAGTTATCCACAACTTTGCCTAATCAGGCGAAGTTGAGAAGAAAGCGAAGTTGAAAAAAAACAAGCGAAGTTAAGACTTAAGCGAAGTTAAGTTTAACTTCGCCTACAGTACTGTTTAGAATAAAATTTTTATTTTTTTTTGGTTTCTTTGAGTGCTCGTTTGTATTTCTTCCAAAGATGACTTCTATAAATATCACGGAACTGGTGAAAATGGAGGTGGAAGCAGGTTTAGCTACTAAGGCACCGAAAATGCTTAAGGGAACCGATTTCGTGGCTTGGAAAGATCGGTTTGAGCAGTATGTTAAATATCAAGATGCTAAGATGTGGGTGTGCATTCAAGATGGATACATTCCACCAACGGCTTTGTATGAAGGTCGTGAACAAATTAAGAAATACAACAAGATGGAAGAGGAAGAAAAGAAGATGTATGAGGCTGAAAGCAAAGCTCATGCTGCCATAACAATGGCTCTTCCACAAGAGATTCTTCACACCTTCAGGAAATATAAAACCGCTAGAGAACTATGGGAAGCGCTTGAAAACCGATTTGAAGGTAATGTGGGGATACGTGCATCCAAGATTAAGCTACTCAAAACCCAATTCTCGGTGTTCAAGTACTTGAAGAATGAATCACTTGATGATATCATCACAAGATATTATCACCTGATGACCGAACTCAGCAATTATTCCATTGTTTACAAAGAAAAGAAGATCGTGGAAAAACTCCTTGATGCTCTCCCACTGAAATGAGAGATGTACACTGTCTTGATGAGAGAAGATAAAGAGTTTGCCAACATTGACTTGGAAATAGCAGTCAACAAACTACGAACTTTTGAACTTAACATGGTTCAAAAAGAGACACCAACTGATCAGGTTCAGGATCCAGGAATGTATGGTGCAAAAGTTAATTCAAGTTCAAGTTCGAAGTCAGAATCATCTGCTTACTACTCAAAGGGAGACTCGAGCTCTAACTCAACTCATGATGGTCATGTAACTCTCAACATGGACGGTAATGTGTGTTTGGTAGCTGGTGGAACAAACACTTCTAAACCTCAAACAACAAAGGGTAGTTTTTCTTCAAGCGTTCCGAACAACAACTACTCTCAGATGCCCATGAGTGTTAAATCTGCTGAACAGCAGTTTGCTCTCTATGCCTCTTTCATTGCTTCTTACGAAAATTACAGTAAAGGTAAAATCGTTGATCCTGCAACTTTAGACGAAGACTATGATCAGATCGATGCTGATGATCTGGAGGAAATGGATCTGCAGTGGCAGATGGCGATGATAGTAAAAAGAATTAAAAGGTTTATGAAGAAGACTGGTAGAAAATTCGTTGGTGAAAGACCAGGGTTTGATAAGTCAAAGGTTCGGTGTTATAACTGTCAACAGAATGGACACTTTGCTAAAGAATGCACAAATGAACGAGTGGAACGTAGTCAGAACAGGCCAACACAACCGAATGGGGGAAGTAACGAGAATAGGGCTATGATATCCAGACAGAACGGGGGATACAATTGGAATCTGCAAGTTGAGGAAGTGTTCGAACAGGCCAATTTGGTGAACATCGAAACTGCAGGAAGTGAGAAAGTAACTGGAGAAAATCAAGCTTACATGGCAGAAGTGACAGATCAGCTCTCTAAGGTAAGTTCTAAACTCCCTTGTACGAAATGTGAAAATCTGTCTGAACAGTTGAAAACAATAACTGATCAGTTTGTTAGTTTGGATGCTCAATTTAGAACATTAAAAGAAGATCATTATTACACTAAAACTAGAGAAAAAAATTACACGGTAAAAATAAAAGCTAGTGAGAAAGATATCAGAAGTCTTAAAGCCAGTCTAGCTGAAAAAATACAAGTAATTGATCTTAGCTATGAAGTATTAGAAGAGAAAACCAAACTAATTGCTGAAAGGGATAAACAGATAGCTGATTACCAGGTGAAAGTGGTGGAACTAAACAGAAAGCTTGAGCAATTTAGAAATTCCTCCGCAATACTTGATCACCTCGTCAGTGATCAACGTTCCCCAGTTAAAAGGGGAGGAATTGGATATTCTGAAGTTCCACCACCTTATAATCATAACTATACTTATGATCCTAGTAATCAGAAATCTGTTGATGTTGAAATTGGTCAGACAGTTCCTGTTAAAGTTACGATTAAAGATCCAGAAGTTAGTAAAAGCGAAACCGGTAAGCCTGTTACGAATGTTAAGATTTCTGTTCCTAGTTCTGTCTCATCAAATTCGGACAAGACATCCGAGTCTAGTAAGACAAAAGAAGAGGCAGTGTTACTAAAAAGTGGAGAGGAACATAAACCAACTGAAAAGAATTCTCCACTAAACCCGTATGTCCCACCATATGTTAGACAAACGGGCAGTAATGCAACCTCAACATCTAAAACAACTGTTGAGACGAAAGTTGAACACATGAGCTGTTTCAGATGCAATCAAATAGGACACCTGATTGCTGATTGCCCTTTGAATCAGAGATTCAGATGTATGAGGCCTTCGAAAACTGAGAATAGAACTAACAGTAATTACTATAATGGTAAAAATGAAAACTCATCAAAGTTCAGATGTTGGACTAATCCAGGTTTTCAAAGAAGTCGATCTCAGTTTTTCCCTGTTAACAACCAAATCATTAGTAATAATTCATTTAATTCACGAAGGTTTGGATGACCTCATAGTCAATCTACTAGACGGTATCCTTTTAGGACTTACAGAAATCATTCTAATACTAACTTTGGACAGCCAAAGTACGGGATGCCTTTCAACAGATTTAATCGACCCAAGACCAATAGGTCTTGGGTCCCCAGATTTTAATCCTTTGCTTTAACCGTGCAGGAACAGTTGAACAGGGCTGCAAACAATCTATGGGTTGTGGATAAAAAAAAAAAAAAAAAAACGTCACTATCGCTTAGAATTATGTCGGTTGCTTCAGTTTGAAGGACATATCTTTGGATATGTTTGGTCCTCATTTCTACCTGTAGAGTATGAGGATAGCCATTAACCAGATGACTGAAAGTGACCGGGGCGGTTTATGATGTGTTTTTATTCTTTCGCTGAAAATTAGTCGTTCATACTTAGTTAGAAGGACACATACTCGTATGTGGTCGGTCCAGCTGATCCATTGGATCTTCAGGATAGCCGTTTACCTGAAGACTTCGACTTGATCGGGGCGATAGAAGTTGAAATTTTTTTTAGGGAGATGAAATAATTTTTCAAGTCTACTGCTTCGTAAGAAGTATCTATACAATGTTTAAAAGAAAATTGATCCAACCTTGGAAAGTGATTAACAAAATGATTCTGTGTGTTTAACTAGTGAAGTTATTAGGCTTAAAAGACTTTAGAACAGTCATTGTATGTCATGGTAGCTTTTTATGGTGCGTAAAAGTAGAAGTGATACTAACTAAATCTCCTCGATTTTACGTGGAAACTCCTTAAGAGTTGTGCATGTCTCCATATATATCTTTCCGAATGATAGGCAGAAAAGCGATTACCCAGTCATACACGAGCCCGTGAGTGTTCTGATTCCCGAAAAGATGGTGTGTCAAGAAACTGCAGTGATCCAGATTCGGGACTTGCAGTAGTTTACTTGAAGCTGTGTAAATCTTATTATTTAAAAAAAAATAAAAAAAAAATAAAAAAAAATAAAAAAAAATAAAAAATAAAAAATAAAAAATTATTATGTGTTACTAAGACATTCTAGAGCTTATAATGTTAATACTTCTCAATCAAGATGCAAGAAAGAGAACGGGAAGAAGACTCTACAGATCGGCGTGTACTTACAATTTAATCAGACACTACGGGTCGAGGTCAACTCGGGGTGACTTGGGGAAAGCCAAATACGCTTTGAGAATAGATAGGAGACATCATAATCTCTGATGTATTGCCCATTTAAGTTTTGAGCTTAATTGAACCTAACCCGTATCACAGAAATGATGAAAACCATTTTAAGTTATTTACCTGCTTACAACCTGTTTCTTTATGTCATAATACAGCTGAACATGGATCTATGTGACAGTCACTTAATTAGTATGATTCCTGTTCGGATCTTTTCTAAAACATGTTGGTCCCCGACTAGACGGAAATTTGATCCCGTGTACTTTATTTTTAAAATTTATTCTACTTATGTAGTTGTATGATTTTATACCTGGTTACTTGGTTCTTGATCGGATCAGTTAACTCTTTAAAGGAAGTTTTAAAAGTTAATAGCATAATGTTCAATTTATAAGGGTCTGTTTGGTAAAGTTTTATATGATGAGCAGTTGAGGCTTTTTGTGATTAAACGGTATGATGGGGTTCAGTATTTCAAGTGGTTGTTGAGATCGTTGAATACGTTGCCTGAGTGTGAAGTGAAGGACTTAGCCAGGTTGGGGTTGATAAAAAGGAGTGATGATAACATGGCTAGGATCATTGGGAAGATAGTCTGGAAGGAAAGCATAAAGGAGAAAAAGTTTGAGCTGTTGAAACCACAGAAAGGAAAGCTCGTTGAAGACAAAGATAGAGGAATGAGAGCAGATGGCAAGCCTTGGATGATAATGAAGTATAAGCCGATCCGGTGTCTAAAAGAAGTGCCGATGAAACAAATGCCCAATGATGTGCTCAAAGATCTGAAATGGTGGTACGTTGATTGTGGAACAGCTGAAGCAGTAATGGAAGATGAAGATGAACAAGAGCTGATGAGAGTATATGATCCTATGCATTTAGTGAATTTGTCTCAAGCTGATCTGCAGGTCCTGAACGAGAAAAAGATATTTTACATTCCTGCTTGGAAAGAAGAAGCAAAGAAATATCAAAGAGTAGTTTCAGTTTGTGTACGAGAAGGCGTTCATGCTTGAAGATGGAAGATACAAGAGTTTTGGGATTACGAGACACGTGTTTGAAAATAGAGATATGAAGCTACTGCCAAGGGGGAGTCTGTTGGTACATGATGTCAGTAGTTCAGTATATAGTGTCTGTAATCGAGTTAGTATGTTTTGTATTTGGATTTAAGCGAAGTTGTCTCACAAGTTCGCCTGATATGGGCGAACTTGTTGAACAAGCGAAGTTAGTGACAACTTCGCCTAAACATGTTAGGCGAAGTTGTCGTATGATAAATACGGATAGGTTACGGCTTGTTTGAAGAAGTTGTTCAGAATTCGTGTAATCAGTGATCGGTGTATCACGTGTTTCTAGTTGCAATACAACGTGTTCTTTGTTTATTGTAACGTGTGTTTGATTGTGTTTAACGTGTATCGTCTTCTACGCTCGTATCGTCTTACGTAGGGATTCCGCACCTACGTAGAACGAGATATTCCGTGTAGATCTGGCTGGGAACCTACATAATTTTCAGCGAAGGAATAAAAAAATCATCATAAACCGCCCAAGTTGCTGTCAGCTATTAGGTTAATGGCTACCCTTTGAGTCTAAAGTAGATGCAAGGACAAAACATATTCAAGAATGTGTCCTTCAGACTTAAGCTACCGACATAATTCTCAGCGATAGGGATGTTTTTTTTTGTTTTTTTAACAAAAAGAACACGGTTACTCGGATTGATCATCCCATTAAGCTCAATAAGGTTTTGAAAACGGGACCGGTCAAAAGCTTTTGTAAAAAGGTCGGCAAAGTTATCCAGTGAATCAATCTTTTCAAGCAAGATTAATTTCTTCTCAGCATAATCCCGTATGAAATGATGACGAATGTCAATACGTTTTGTTTTACTATGTTTAACGGGATTGTTAGTTACTGAGATAGCAGCAGTTTTATCAATGCAAATAGGTGTTTGAGTGAAATTCAGGCCATAATCTCGCATTTGTTGTTGTATCCATAAAACCTGGGAGCAGCAGTTTGATTCCGCCATGTATTCTGCTTCACAGGTGGATATGGCCACTAAAGTCTGCTTCTTGCATTGCCACAACACCAATCTTCCTCATAGAAACTGACAGCCACCTGTTGTTGACTTCCTGTTCTGATTGCATCCTCCATAGTCTGAGTCTGTGTATGCAACCAGATCCAGTTCACCTCCTTTTGGATACCATAGACCCAATTTACGCTTTCCTCTAAGATACCTCAAAATTCTCTTCACTCCTTTCATGTGCGACTCCTTTGAATTAGCCTGAAAACGAGCACAAAGACAAACTGCAAACATAATGTCAGGTCTAGAAGCAGTTAAATACATCAAATAACCTATAATAGCCCGATACTGAGTGGGATCCACAACTTCATCACTTTCGAAGTCAGCACCTAGCTTGTGGTTGACACAGATTGGAGTGTCAAACGGGGTGCTATCTTCCATCTTAAAACGCTTAAGCACATCGTGAACATATTTAGTTTGATGAATGAACATGCCATCATTATTCTGACCTACCTGTAAACCCAAAAAGAAAGTTAATTCACCCATGGCGCTCATCTAAAACCTTTTCTTCATGACCGCTTCAAACTCTTGACACATAGAAATTTTTTAGGCTGCGAAGATGATATCGTCCACATAGACCTCGACGAGAAGAAAATCATTCCCATTCCGTTTTACAAAAAGTGTACTGTTGATCTTTCCTCTCACAAACCCATTTTCCAGCAAATAATCAGACATAGTTGCATACCAAGCTCGTGGAGCCTGATGTAGACCATATAATGCTTTAGTGAGCTTGTACACAATATCCGGAAGGTCTGGGTCAGGAAAACCCGGAGGTTGCTCGACATATACCACTTCATCGACCTTGCCTTTTAGGAACACACTTTTAACATCCAGCTGAAACAATTTCATCTCCTTGTGTGTAGCAAAGGCCAAGAAAAGTCGAATTGCCTCCAATCTTACCACATGAGCAAACACTTCATTGTAGTCAATCCCTTCTTGTTGATTAAATCCTTTGACTACTAATCTTGCCTTTTTACGGATGATTACCCCTTTCTCATCTCTCCTGCATTTGAATACCCACTTCCTACAGATTGCATTCACATCTCGTGGCTTATCAACTAAACACCATACTTCCATTTTGTCAAACTGAGCCAGTTCTTCCTGCATGGCTTCTACCCATGAGCTATCCTTCAATGCCATCTGATAGTTCTTTGTTTCAATCTGACTGATGAAATAGGCATACAAGCATTCATTCATAATACCAGTGTCTTTAATGCTTGCATACACACATGTGTTTTCCTCCAAACTTCTTCTGGTTCGCACTCCATCGGAAGTATTACCGATCACGTTCTCCAAGGGATAATTCTTTTGGATTCTAGTGGTTTGATGGGGACCAACTTCTAAGTCTTTTCCAAGATTCGGAAAAACTTCATCTGAATTGTGTTGAGTGTGAAACGGATTGAAAAGTCATCATCACTTGAGACAGCAGGGGTTTCAACAGAACTTGACACGGTGGGTTGTTTTTCATCACATTGTGGATGATGCATAATGGTCCCATCATCACCGAGCAACATTTGAGTGGCCATCCTTTCTTCTGTGTCTGCAAAATCTAAATAAGGTAAGTTAAAAGATTTAAATAAATTATCATAGTCGAAAGCCTCTGCTGGTCCCATGCTAGGCTTTGGTGATTTGTAACTTGTAATGTCCGTGTTAAAGAACACCTCAACCTTGTTGTTCAATAGATTACAGACTTTTCTGTTGGGTGACCCAACTATGTAACCCACGAGAATACATTCGTCAGCTTTCTCACCAAATTTTGAGTTAGTCTTTAAAATCGAACATGGGGACCCAAAAGGTTCAAGACCTTTTAGGTTAGGCTTTCTACCATGCATTAATTCATAACAAGTTTTATTTAATCTTTTAACAGTTAAAACACGATTAAGGATATAGCAGGCCGTGGCAACAGCCTCAGCCCAGAACACCACGTGAAGTTTAGCATCTGCCTGCATAAACCTGGCGCCTTCGATTAGATTTCTATTTTTCCTTTCAGCTACTCCATTTTTTTGCGGAGTATATGGTGCACTAAATTGATGTTCAATCCCTTTCTACAAACAAAACATCTCCTTTTATTAGTTCTTGAACTTCGTGCCGTTATCGCTTCTGATAAACTTGACCTTTCCCCTAACAATATTATCCACTTTGGTAATCAAGTTAATTACCAACTTCACTGTTTCATCTTTAGCTTTCATAAAATAAACCCATGAGTAACGTGAGTAATCAACAGTCACAACCAAGCAATATGACGTTCCACCCAGGCTTTTAACATTTATGGGACCAAAAAGATCCATGTGAAGCAAATCCAAAGGTGTGACAATTGAGTTAACCCTTTTGGAGTGATGTGGTTTCTTGTGCTGCTTTCCTTTCTTGCATGACAGACATTGATCTTCAAAGTTGAAATTCTTTAAAGGAACCCCCAGTACCAGCCCATTCTTGACAATATAGTTCATCTTTCGTAGATGGATATGTCCTATTCTTCGGTGTCACAATTCCGACTCAGACTCTGTTGCTTTTGACAATAAACATGATTCTTCCGTCGCCATCTCGATTGACCGCATGTCCATTACATATGTATTCTTCTCTCTTGGAGCTTTCATCACAACCCAGGTTTCAGGGATCTTGAAACTAGGATAAAGCACGAGTGCCTCATCCTTTGTAAAGTGCACAGTATATTCTTTGTCACAGATCTGAGAGACACTCAAAATACAGTGCTTTAACTCTTCCACGAAATTAAACTTCTTCAACTTGATCCTCCCATTAGTAACAACACCAATTCCAGTAATTATTCCTTCACTTTCTCCTGCAAAACTAACCCTTCCTCCTTGAACAGTTTTCCAATCACGTAA
Source organism: Bidens hawaiensis (assembly GCF_021521415.1). Taxonomy (NCBI): domain Eukaryota; kingdom Viridiplantae; phylum Streptophyta; class Magnoliopsida; order Asterales; family Asteraceae; genus Bidens; species Bidens hawaiensis. The sequence continues at coordinate 1,917,462 of NW_027491175.1, forward strand.
CAATTTCTTGTTACCTGTCATGTGTCGGGACATCCATTGTCGAAAACCGACACGTTATTTACAATCCTGTTCGACTGTTCCTGCACAATTAAAGAAGTGAATTAGAAGCGGGGGACCCAAGACCTTCTGGTCTTGGGTTGGTCAAACCTGTTAACCGGCATCCAACTCCTTGGTTTCTTAAAGTTCTTTTGAGGAAAGTTCCCATTTGATCTGAATGGAAGATTTCTAGGAAACTGGTTATGAGGCCATCCAAACATCCTTGAGTTTCTAGCATTAATGGATTCAAAATTACCTGTTATGTGATTAACTGGGAAAAAACGAGGTTGGTTTCTTTGAAATCTTGAATTTGTCCAACGATTATAGTTGGATGCGTTAGTATTCTTATCAACATCAGTTTTACAGTTAGTTTTATTCTCAGTTTTATTGGCCTCATATTTTTAGATTTCCTCCTTTTCAGCGGACAGTTATTGACAAAGTGTCCTATCCTGTTACATCTAAAACAACTCTTGTTCGAACTATTAGTGTTCCTTCGAACGTTCGTATTGAAAGTTAATGTAGACGATGAGGCTGTGTTAAAACTCACTATCAAAATTTGTTATCCTTTGCCACGAATCGATGACCTATTCGACCAACTTCAAGGCGCAACGTGTTTCTCAAAAAGCGATCTTTGATCGGGTTATCTTCAATTGCGTGTTCGCGAAGAAGACATTCCTAAAACCGCTTTCCATAGTCGATATGGACATTTCAAATTTTTGGTTATGCCCTTCGGTATTTATGGACCTCATGAACCGCGCTTGCAAACCATTCCTTGATAAATTCGTTATTGTCTTTATTGATGACATTCTCATCTTTTCTAAATCCAAAGCCAAACATGAACATCATTTGCGTTCCATTCTCGAACTCCTTAGAAACGAACGACTCTGTGCCAAATTCTCCAAATATGAATTTTGGCTCGAGGAAGTTCAATTTTTGGGACATATCGTAAACGAAAAAGGTATTCATGTTGATCCTGCTAAAATTGAGGCTGTTAAGGATTGGAAAACTCCAACGACTCCCACGGAAATTCGATCCTTCCTCGGTTTGGCCAGGTATTATCGGCGTTTCATTTGAAACTTTTTCAAGATCTCTTTTCCTATTACCTTCCTCACTCATAAAGGGAAACCATACGATTGGGGTTCGAAGCAAGAGGAAGCCTTTTGTACTCTCAAGGACATACTTTGCAATGCTCCGGTTCTAACCCTTCTCAATGGAAGCGAAGATTTTGTTGTATTTTTTGCGATGCTTCCCATCAAAGACTTGGTTGTGTTCTCATGCAATGAGGTCAAGTCATCGCTTACGCATGAAGGCAACTTAAGGTCAACAAGAAGAACTATAAGACTCATGATCTCGAACTTGGTGCCGTTGTTTTCGCTCTCAAAATCTGGAGACATTTCCTTTATTGTACGAAATGTGTGGTCTTTACTGATCATAAAAGCCTTCAACATATTTTTGACCAAAAAGATCTCAACATGAGACACCGACGATGGGCTGAATTACTTAGTGGTTACGATTGCGAGATTCGCTACCATCCCGGTAAAGTGAATTTTTTCGCCGACTCCCTAAGTCGAAAGGTTAATGTTAAATCCGTTCTGCTTTTAAGCGTCGTTGTTCAAACCGATCTTCAAATCCGTATCTTCCAAGCTCAACGTACCTCCGTTGAAGAAGGTAACATGTACGACGAAATGCCATGTGGAGCCGAACTTAAACTCGAAACCAAACCCGATGGTGTTTTGTACTTTCTTAATCATTTGTGGGTTCCCGATCGCGATGACCTTCGTACTTGTATACTCGACGAAGATCACAATTCACGGTATTCTGTTCATCCCGGTGCGGATAAGATGTATTTCGATCTTCGTGCTACCTTTTGGTGGCCGGGTATGAAAAAGGACGTAGCGCTGTATGTATCTAAATGTCTTACTAGCTCAAAAGTCAAAGCTGGACATCAAAGACCTTTTGGTCTACTTAAGTAACCACCGATTCCCGTTTGGAAATGGGAAGACATTGCTATGGACTTTATCACCAAATTACCCAACACCCATAAAGGCAACGATAGCATTTGGGTGATCATTGATCGTTTGACCAAATCTGCTCATTTCATTCTGATCCGCGAAAAGTATTTTGTCGAGCAGCTTGCTCAAATTTATGTTCGAGAATTTGTGTGCCGACACGGATTACCATTGTCTATCATTTCCGATTGCGATGCCCATTTTACCTCTCATTTTTGGCGATCACTCCAAGAAGCTTTGGCAACTCGTCTCGATCTTAGCGTAGTTTATCATCCTCAAACGAACGGTTAATCCGTACGTATGATTCAAACACTCGAGGATATGCTACTAGAGTGTGTTCTTGATTTCGGTGGAAATTGGGATTCTCATATCCGTTTATCGAGTTTTCTTATAACAATAGCTATCATTCTAGCATTGATATGGTTCCATTTCAAGCTCTTTACGGTCGTAAATGTCATTCTCCGATTAGTTGGAATGAAATCGGTTAAGCTCAAATCACGGGACCCAAAATGGTCCAAGAAGCTACCGACGTCATTGATCAAATCCCTAAAAACCTCTTAGCCGCTAGAAGTCGTCAAAAGAGTTACGCCGAAAAACGGCGAAAACCGATCGAATTTAATGTTGACGATCTTGTCCTTCTCTCCTTGGAAGGGGGTAGTCCGCTTCGGAAAGAAGGGTAAACTAGCTCCTCGTTTCGTTGGTCCTTTCAAAATTCTTGAACGTGTTGGGAAGGTAGTTTATCGACTCGAACTACCTCTTGACGAAGTACATGTCTATGAGTCAATGATCATGGTTGAAACGACACGTTGTGATCATGGATCGCAACGAGAAGAAAACCAAGCGTAGTCGTATTCGGTTAGTCAAAGTTCGATGGGAATCACGGCGTGGTGCAAAATTCACTTCGGAACGAGAAGACACAATGAAAGAGAAGTATCCACATTTGTTTGCATCGTCGTCTTCATCTTAATTTTGGGACGAAATTTCCTAAAGTAGGGGATACTGTGACATTCGTCAATTTCGGGTCTTATTTGTATTCGGTTTTTTATGCAAACTGACCCCTTTTGTAAACCGAAACCTTCGCTATAATCAAAATAATAGATTTTATGTTACAATATTGTTTTACATTTGTTGGGTCTTAAAAACACCCTTTTCGGTCCCTAAAATGGCCTTAAAACATTTAAAACCAACTCCGGGGCCAAAACTGCCAATTTTGAAAGTCTGAATTTTCCACCAGGTGACCTTAACGCCGCGCTAAGGTCAAGGGCAGAGACCTTAGCGCCGCATTAAAGGCAGTCTGCAGCAAAACTCGAAATTTGTTGTTTTGATACATTTTGCATGCAAACAACAGATATTTACACCCATGTTTGACCCAAATCTTTCCCCTATATATACACCACCATTTCCATCCATTTCCCCCGCTACAACTCCAAACACTCTCTCAAACATCAAAGATTTAAGGTTAGTTTCTTAGTGTTATTGAATGGTTGAATTCCAAAAGTCAAACTGAGTTAAATCTTTCTTCCTAATTATATTATGTAGTCTTATTAATACTTGATTATTGTGGTACAACATATATATAATATAATAACCCTTGTTACCTTTGGTAGTTACTTCTACGATTCCGGTCGGTTAGGTATCGGACCTTGTAAGGGGAGTTTCGAGTCCTTGATATATATTGTCAGGTCCCCGAATTTCAGCTGGATCTTACTCAAATCATGCCATTACTCACACAAATAGAAGTGTCGAAAAGGGAGTTAATGACGGGTGGCTATATTTAGAAAGATTACTGTTTATTAAAGGCAGAATCAATAATAAACATGGCAGTTGCAATCAATAATCATAGGAAACTAACACAAACAAGATTCACTCAAAAGATTTCCATTTATATAAATGTTCATCATACAAAGGGAAATCGATTTAGGGTTTCTTGAATGAAAGTTTATCCTAAGACAGCCGTCACACACAAAAATGTTCTTTCTGAATTAATGTGTCTGTCTGCCTTAAAAGGCGTGCCCTAAATTATTCCTTTTATAGGCCTGACACCTCCTTTACAGCTGTCATTCCTTCTAGAAACCCTAAATGTAAATACATATTCAAATTACATATTCAGAAATATTCTAAGTGTAAAACAAGTCTTTCGGGTAGGCTTTGCAATAATATTCATTTTCCGAGTAGGCTGTGTGCTCTGCCATCCTTCAGCACTTGGTAACTTAGAAGTGTGCTCGGGATCAGTTTCCGGGTAGACTTTACTTGAAGAGTATTTTACCAAGTAAAATACTCACCGGGTAGACTTCAATCTTCTTGACTTTGTCAGACTTTGCTCGACAAATCCTTACGAGCAACCCTGTTCTTCAATGGTCCCTTCAACTCTTTGTTAGAAAATAACTTATTAGAAAGTGTTCTCGGTAGCACTGTTCCTTGCTTGAGTTGAACCTTGCCCGATGATACTTAGAGATATATCATTAAATCATCAAGCCTACTTGGACCACACTTATTAATGAATACCTTGCCCGGTCTTCCAATCACTTGGCTTCATGAGCTAGGTTAGCTAATAGCTTACTCGGGAATGAACTTAACTTGGCTATGAAGAACAAATCTGCTTGATATTGTGATCCTTGCTCGGATTCGCATAAACTAGTGAACCATGCCCGGTAATACACAAGTTTGCAAACCTTGCTCGGATATTCACTAAGGAAGACTTACAGAAGATAACCTTGCCCGATAGACAAAATATCATGCCCGGCTAAGTAAAACTTTGCTCGGAGGTCTAAGGTGTGCCCGGATCCATAATTAGCGAATTCTCAGGAGGTTGAGAAGATTCCAATCTCCCATATGTCTCTTTAGAACAAATCTTTGTCTCACAATCTCCCCCTTAGGTTAATTGTTTTGACTCAACAATCTCTTCTAGATTGGAACACCTTAGCTGACCCAAAACATTTCTATGGTTACTTACACTTAGTTAAAATACACATTAAATCAAAATCAAATTACATATTCAACAGTGACATAATCAATTACATAATCAAAATTCTGTTCGAAGACATTACATGACAAAGCCTAATCTATGAATCTTGTCTCTTCCTTGCATTGTGGTTGGCTTGTCTTCTGTCAACTATCACGGATGCAGCTCTCAGCTTAAAGATATCAAGGATTTGGTAGTGAGTATGTCCTTCTGGTATGACCAATCCCTTATATCCATCAGATCCTCATCATGCAGGTAAATCAAATCTCCATCCTCCTTGATTATCCCTAGTACTTTACCATCAGAGTCTCCCAGCAAGTAATGGCCAACATTTTCTTTGTACTCTACTTCAGTTATAATGCAATTTCTTTGAACTGTGTAGTTGGGACGTGTCATTCTTCTTCCAAGACTTATGCATGTGTTCATGTTTGACAATGGATTCTCTTCTTTGACATTTATCTTGTAGTTCCTTTCAGCCATGTCCATTTTCTTCAGTTTTCCAGTCCTCTTTGATTTGTGAATTTGGATTGTTTTCCAGCTTATTTTCTCTTATAGGAACCGAAATCCCATGTCAGCTTCATCCTTCAAAAGTTTTGAGAGATCATTCATTTGCCTTCCTGCCATCTTGTTTATGTTTCAATAATCATACAGGTTGAGTGTGGTCATTCTTTCCAGTTGTTCTTGAGTGTACTTATAAAAATCACTCCTCACAACTATGTCTCTGAGTTGTCTGCTTTCCATAATCAGTCTTAGACATTCACATACAGAATCATAGTAAAGTTCTCTTGAAGATCCACATTTGACTATGGTTTTGTTGTTCTTTGTTGTACAGACCTACTTGATTCATCTCTTCCACCTTATGGATATCTTCTTGAAATTGGAGGCCTGAAAGGAATAGACTTCTTGGGTTTTCCAGGCCTTAAGTTGAATGTTTTGATGTAGATTGCCTCTACCATTTCTGGTGGAAGGTTGGAAAGTTCAACAATGTCTTCTCCTGCTTGTTCTTTAAGAGCGAGCAACATTTTTGCCATATCAGGTATGTTTGACAATCTAGCAGGTGCAAATTTTCCATCCATAAAGTTTCTAGGGTTTTCTCATTCCCTTAGAGCTTTCTCCCAATCAGCCTTTTGGATATATACAAGTTCTTTTAAGTCTTGCTTTTCCAAGGCATCAAAAGAGGCTTCATCCATTCCCCTTTGATTTATCATTATCCTCCTCAGAATATTAATCATTTCTTCATTCTCCCAAGGAACAATGGGTTCATCTTCAGGTTCAGGTTTGACTTCTTGTGGAGTAGGGGGTTTCAACAACAGGTACTTCCTTTGACATTTCCTTTTCACCATGAATCTTCTGTTTCTCCCACAGAGTCATTATCTTTCTTTTCTTTATTGGAGGCTCAACAAATGTTTCAGATTGTTTAGTAGAGCTCTCAGTTTGTACCCTTTTCAGCTTTTCTTTTCTTTTCAACTTGTTGTATTGATCCTGCACAGATTCTGTTGACAGTCTATCCACAACATCAGGCTTCAAACCTCTTTCCAGTAGGTAACCACACATACCTCCATACTTCTTTTTCAATGCTTCAATCTTTTCAATCTCATCATTTTCTTTGACAAATTTTTCTTTTACTTTCCCTCTTTCACTATTGTAGAGTTCTTGAAGCTTGTCAAAGTTGAAGTGTGTCAAGTCCTTCTCTGAATAGCCATGCTTTCTTAGATATTCTCTGTATTTCTGGCTATCTCTGTTCTTTTGTTCCATCCTTTTCTTCATTTCATTTCTCTCCTTGTCAAGTCTCTTTTGCAACTGATCATCATCAAGATCAGCTAAGACTTCAAACCTAATTCCATAACTTCTCAACTTTACAACCAATGGATGTTTCTTTTTGGCTTCTCTCATACTCATCTCAATGTTTTCTCTTTGCTTATCAGTCATTACCACTTGTGGAGACTCAATATTGTCAGCTTTAACACTTTCACCTTGATTATCATTGTTATTATCATCAGATTCATCAGACTCATCCTCCTCTTCAGTTGAGTCATTAACAGCATCTATCTTGGCTCATCAGAGGTTGGATGCTCTGGGTTTGGTTCAGTTCTAATAGGCACATCAGGAACACCTTGAACTTTTTCACCTGGTTGCAAGGTTTGCAGTGGGACTGCCCTGATAGGACTTGTATCATCATCCGGAGTTTCAACAAAGTATTTGTTTTTATCATCCCATTTGCTTTTTTTGCAGGTATTTCATGCTCAGATTGCTCAGAAGCCCTCTTTCTTCTCATGTAGGTCTTAGCAAACCTATTGATTTTCTCAGCAAATTCTTCATGTAGTTTTGAAAGTTTTTCTCGTTTCTGTTGAAGTGTTTCTTGAGGTTGAGTTATATTCTCCCTTTCAGACCAGCTGTCAGTTGGGTTCTTCCTTAAGTCTTCTTTCACTTGCTCAGCTCATTTCTTGGCAGCCGTAGAAGCAATAGACTCACCAATTTCTTCTTCAATCATCATTTCAGTATTCAGATTTTTCGGTTCAGCAGTTTCTGTTGACTTACTTTTTGGTTGACTTTGGAATTGAAACATGCTAACCACCATAGCTAATGACTTGTCAGCTTCCTCTTGCTTCTTTAACTTAATCAAGGCTTCAATCATCTCTTGATCAGCCACTTCTTCAATAATTTCTTTTGCAAACTTGGCTTGGTTGATCAAGGCTTCCTGCTCTGCCAGTTTTTCTAGAGTCAAGGTTTGGGCCAGTATCTCCCTTTCCCTTGTTTCTCTGATTATATTCTCTTGTTCTTTCAAGGAAGCAGCAGCAGCAGCTATAGCATCATCTTTAAACAAAATATCTTTTTCTGGATAAGTCTTTTCAGGCTCTTCTTCTGTGACTTTTGCTTTTCCTTTGTCCAGTCTTTTCTTTAACTCTTCTTCACTTTCTGGAGGGAAATTATCAATGTCTTTATCAAGCTCATTTATTTCCTCATCATACTCTACAGTCTTGGAGCTTTCATGTTGTTCAGTTTCTGGTTCAATGAATATCAATTCCTCATTAGCAGTATCTTCATGAATGATTTCATTAGTTTGATCATCAGTTAAGTTATCAGTGGCCACATCTGTAGTAGCTTCAGTTTCTTTAATATTTATCTTTTCAACTCCAATCTCTGTCTCAACATTTTCTTCACTCCATATCACATTCATAATCTCATCATTCACATCATAATTATGTTCTCCTACATCTGATTTATCACCTTCATACTCATCATCCTCAACTCTCCTTTCCTCGCTATCCTCCTCTCCATCATCATAAGCATTCAAGATCAGTTTCAAACTATGTACAGTCTCTACACCTGTATCAGTTTCAATCATATTTACTATAGAGTCAGTTGGCATCTTTTCATTCTCCCCCTGTTTTGGGGCAGCTGAGGTCTTCTCAACCTCCTGCTCCAGGGCTTGAATTCTCAATTCAGCTCGAGCCAACTTCTCAATAAACATAACATTCTCCATTGTTACCTCCTCATTCCTTTTTTTCAGTTCAGCATTCTCTTTCATCAAGTTTAGATTCTTTGGAATAAGTCAGTGTCAGTGGGTGGTTTTGTAGGTGATGATGTAGAAAATGGTTCATATTCAGGTTGTTATTGTGTTGTGGTGTGAGTTTGGAAAATAGACTATGGTGGTGATTGTGTATGAGGTGGACTTGGAATAAATGGTTCATTGTGAATTGGGCTAGATGTTGGTGGTGTTTGTGGTGGTGATGGTATAATGGGTTGGTCAATATGTGGTGGTGATTGTGGTGGTGTTCGAATAGGTTGTTCTGGTTCATCAGTTTGCTCCCCCTGATCATGTGCACCAATAATCATGGCTACTCCAGCCCCTCCTTCATCTCCATCATCATTATCCTCTCCATCAGAGTCATCATTATCACTTCCAAAACCATCTTCTCCTCCTTCCTCCTCTGAGCTTAACTCAGGCACTGGCATCACATTTAAGTCATGGTCTAACAACCATGGCAAGATCTCAAACGGAATGTTTGAGTCAAATTTATTGGCAACACCTAGATTTCTGATTCTTCCCATTATTGAAGAACCAGTTGAGCATAATGCTGATACTCCAAAATCTTTCATTGGTGGTAGCACAAGTAATCAAGGAAATCAGCAGAGGTTCAATGTGCAACTGATTGATGACACTGATTCTGCCTCAATGGCAAGTGGGAATTTACCTCACTCTAGTGGTGGAAATGGTCAAGGCAGTGAAACACAGGCCTTGCTTTCTATGTTTACTGAGTCATATAATGCATTTGTTGCAAAGAATTTAATTCACACAAGTGTGGTACAAGATGATATTGAGCAAATCGATACAGATGATTTGGAAGACATGGATTTGAAATGGCAAGCTGCCATGTTAGCTTTGAGAAGTAAAAGGCCGTATAACAGAACTGGTAGATCTCTGGTTTCTGGTCTAATGACAGGCTTGGATTTGACAAGTCAAAGGCAATTTGCTACAATTGCCAACAGCCATGACATTTTGCAAGAGAATGCAATCAACCAAGAAACTATCAGATGAATCAGTTCCAGAATCAACAGCCAAGAGGTCAGCAGCAATACCAACAAAATCAACCAAGATTCAACAACAACTTCAATCCCAATAACAATTACAACCCCAACTTCAACAACTTTCAACCTAAAATGAACAATCAACATCAAGGTATGAAACATAATCAAGGTTTTTCAATGAACAACAATCAAAACCTTCAAGCAACTCAAACTGTTCAAAAAAACTCTATCCCAACAAACCAAAATCAACCAAGAAATCAAGGAAATGTGGTAGTGACTACAAAACATGAGGGAAATTTTGATTGAAGCAATCATGAAGAGGACATTGCAGATGATATCAAGAAAGCAAATGTGGCATTCATGGCCATAATTGAGAAAGAAATTGGATCATCATCTCTGGTACACTCTGCTCCTACTGTTGATTTAATTGAAATTATCAATGAATTGAAAACAAAAGTAGGCAAGCTGGAAAGTGAGTGTTTTAGGAAACAAAGTATCATCAATGGGTATGAGGCTAGTGAGCTGATCAGTGAAGAAAAGATTAAAAGCTTGGAAGATGATTGCATGATCAGTTACAGAGCACAAACCAGATACATCACTGAGATAGATGGATTAAAGAATATGGTAGTTGAAGAAAAGGTGCAGAACACAAAACTGTAAGTTGAAACTGAATTTTTGAAGAACTTGGTCTCAACAGGCAACGTATGTGGTATTCTAAAACAAGTAAAGGACCAAGAAAAATACAAAGCAGTTCCACCTCCATTCAACAACAACTTCATGTCAAAAGTTGACAAAGAGAAAAGAGATGCATACCTGCAGCAATTCAGAGATGTCTTTCAAGACAAAGAAGAATTTGTTGATTTGTACAAGAAGGTAGAAGTGAATGAAGAAGGATAGTTTGTGATTAAGGAAGAAGTAAAAGAAGATAAGTCAATTGGAGTTCAAGTCTCTGAGGATGACTTTGATTCAGTTTAATTGGATCAAGATGATTTAAGTGATTTAAGTGATCAAATCACTGATGAAGAAATCAAAGCTGCTGAGGGAGGAAGAAAACAAGAAACCAGAATCTGTTGATCAACTTCCAAAGTATCCACCTGTCACACCAAGAATGAAGAAACATAATGATATAATGAAAGAGGACATGTTTCTTTACCATTGAGATGGTAAAGATAGTTATGCATGTAGTATGAAAGTATGAAAGAAGGTATGCATGTAAGAAGGAATGTATGAATGTTTGTATGCACGAAAGAATGGTATATAGATTAAGTGCATAATTTGTATCTTCGGATGTGTATATGTAAGTATGTATATGAAACGTGTGTTACCTGATTAGCTAAATCTCACTCAGCGTAACTAACTTTTAGTATGCACGCAGGTAAATAGGTTAATGGATATGACTTGATGATGGCACGTGGTATGGAGTGAATGGCTAGCATTTAAAGTAGGAAGACATGATGCTTTACTTTTATGTTTTATGTTAAGACAAGTTGTGATGTTTAAAGACAAGTATTGTATGGTTTGTAAGAAATGGTTGATTATACTATTCCGCAAAAAGTTTTAATTCACTCTGATATTTAGACCTGTGTTTATGAGTATATCCAATGATAATGTAGGGTACCAGGACCGAGGCCTTATAATTCTACAAAACAATTGTTCTGCAAAACCTCCATCTTGCAAAACACCCCCTTTCGCATAAATACTATTCTTGAAAATTATAGGGTTTTCCGTGATGTATCGTTTTTCAAAATCCAAGGGTTGCGAAATATGTGTTTGCGTAATCTATTTTGTGTGATCTATAACTTGAGAATTGTAACTTTGAGTAATCTAGATTTCTGCAAGATCTAAGTTTTGCGTGATCTATAATACTAGGAGATCACCAATGTTGCGTATCGTAGATCTAAAACGCGATCTTGATCAAGTTTTCAACTTTATCAATCTAGAGTTCTCGATCTACTAAGATCAAGCCTTATAATTCTACAAAACAATTGTTCTGCAAAACCTCCATCTTGCAAAACACCCCCTTTCGCATAAATACTAATCTTGAAAATTATAGGGTTTTCCGTGATGTATCGTTTTTCAAAATCCAAGGGTTGCGAAATATGTGTTTGCGTAATCTATTTTGTGTGATCTATAACTTGAGAATTGTAACTTTGAGTAATCTAGATTTCTGCAAGATCTAAGTTTTGCGTGATCTATAATACTAGGAGATCACCAATGTTGCGTATCGTAGATCTAAAACGCGATCTTGATCAAGTTTTCAACTTTATCAATCTAGAGTTCTCGATCTACTAAGATCAAGCTTTTGACCAAAAAATAAATGATAGATTTTGCTTTTAAACTGAAACGTACCTTTTTAAGCCTTGAGGATGAGATTAGTGTGTTTAAGCTTGAGAGATGGTGTGTTTGTGTTGATGAATGGTGTAAAAATTTAGGACTTAAGTGTTCTTTATGCCCTCTAAGTCCATGGACGCATAAGCCTATTATTAACCATAAACCCATCCTTTGTTCATTATTTAATTTAATAATTCCTTTATTAAATGCTAAAGTCTGGTTGTTATAATATCTGGTCAAACCTAAGAACTTCTGACTTTGGTAAGCTATTTTGGGATATTTCCATGTAGCTATTGTCTCCATCTTTGCAGGATCTACTTGAATCTCACTAACATTGGCAACGTGACCATGACATTGCATTTCGTAAACCCAAAAACCACTCTTTGAGAATTTAGCATATAATTTGTTATTCTTAATAGCTGGAGTATTGTCATAGTACAATACTTATGGTCTTCTTCAGATTTAGAATAAATATGTATATAATTATAAATTATTTAAATAAGGCTTGCATATTCGATTCATTGTATCCATGAGCGCGATTGAAGCATAAGTGGAAGAAAGACGTCATGGTAAACTCATACTTCGCGCCGTGTCCTAAAAGAAATGTAAAGGAAATATAAAAGAAACAAAAGAAGTTAGAGTAACGACAATTTGTGTAAATAATATAATTTGTGATTATGCATGATTTTTGTTGATAAACCTGCAATTTTATATACACGTGAACGGTATTATTTTTTAGTGGCACTACGACACATCTTATTTGTGAAATATTTTGTGTGTTATATTATAATATTATATAGTGCAATATATTAAAGAGATATCCCAATCATATCTTTTGTATTTAATGTATATGGCTAATTAAGAAGCCTTAGTTATAACCACATCGTCTACCATCTTTTCATTCTACTCATTAGCGATATACAACAACAAACTAATGGCTTTCACATCAAAATGTGCTCTTGTACTACCATTTTTTATGTTGACATTCCTTTTCATGGCATTTGTTCATTGTTATGGTACGGGATTTTTTTAGTTTCTCATATATTTTAAAAATGAGAAGGTCAACCCATAAACATTTTATGGAATGTACTGATCGAATGTTTTGTATGCAGCTCCTTTTCCAGCATGCATTGGAGATTGTAAGGCACTAATGGTGAATTGTAAACGTCTTTGCGAAAAGCTCTCCTACACAACCGGTGGCTGCACTGGAAATCCTCCTAGGTGTTGTTGCCATAATTAGTTAAATCAAATTTAATGTTGGTAGTAATCGCTATATCATCAAGGTAAAGGTTATCCCATGTAAACCGATTTTAAAGGAATTTATTGATTAATAAAACTGTCGGAGTATAATATATATATATATATATATATATATATATATATATATATATATATATATATATATATATATATTACTTGTTCATCTTAAAACTATTTTATTCACCTAAGATATTTAGGTGCAAAATAATAAGGGATAATTCTTCAAATATCCTACTTTTTCAGAAATAATCATGGTTTTTAATAAATCCCTATAATGGCCAAGCAGGTCCATTGGATCCGACATCAACCGTCTCTGATCTGACGGATTGATTCTCCCTATTAGGAGTCGACATGTTTCATAAAATATCAGTGGAGCTGATGCTTTCCGAATACGTTTGACGGATTTGTCAAAACATCCACGTTAGAAAAGAAAGTCGGAACCGACAGAAATAGGAACTGTAGCGTCAGAGCGACTGCCTTTTTGACGTTAGATAATTATTTGTTTTTGTTGAAATTTGTTTTTGTTTTGTTTATTTATTTTGTAGACATTAAATAAGTCTAATTGATAATATTTCATTTGGATTTTTATAATTTTAATTAATAAAATGTATATCAAAATCAAAATTGTAAAAAAGCCTTTAATAATATTCAATTTGGATATTTATAATTTTCATTAATTAAATGTTAGTTGATAACTAAAGTTTGTTGATAATTAATTTCTTATATGACGATCGTTTTATTTATATGATGGACGTTTGATTTTCTATAACATAACTACTTAATTTGTTTACGTTTAGGAACAAATATAAACAAAACATAAATGCTAACATCTTTAATAAAAAAAAAGTAGTAAGGGACGAAGTACACAAATAAACAATAACACCTAGGACAACATGAACACATACATTTCAAACAAATTGTTTGAAATGTATTCTAGGAATAAGCCCACACACCATCAGTTGAACTTTAGTCTTGATGACGTCTCAACGCTCTCTTAGGTAGGAAATTTCTTTACATGTGTAATCAAAATCCACCAAGTAAATAATCTTTCCAATCCACCACCCGCCATTATCTTAAGCATCCACCTCATCTCTGTTACTAAATTCGTTAACTTGTAATCCATTGGCACCGGAGGTATCTTGTCAATCAATATAATCACTTTAAGAGGAACAAAATTCTTGTAAAAGACGATTTATTCAAAGCTGATTATGGTAGATATTATACACAGATAGTACGAACCCATGAAACATATATCGCCGATATTAAACACCTCAACGCGATTGCCTTTTTCAAATCTCATTGTGTAAAATATTAATTATCCAAAATAAAAAAAAGATAATCGGCTCCGATGTTACAATTCTTGTTTCCATCGACTCCGACTATCTATTTTTATGTCGGATATTTTCGAATCCGTCGGACGTATTCTGAAAGCGTCGGCTTCGCCGGTATTTTATAAAACATGGAGACTCATGTTAGGGGGAATTAATTTGTTGGATCAGAGATGGTTTACATCGGATCTGACGGAATTGTTATTTCTTGAAAGTGATGGTCAAATAGGCTATTTGAGGAATTTCCCAAATATTCATCATCGTTGGAAAAGGTAAAAGATATCATCGACAAAGATGAAGAATTTATCATCAAATACAAAGCATAACAATTGAAACCTTCGAACGGTTGTCACACCGTATCGATGACCTTCCGGAGTCCTTTTTGGTGGGATGTTTCATTAACGGGTTGAAAAAAGAAATTCGTTTGGAAGTTAAGCTCAAGAAGTCATGCCACTTAGTCGATGCAATCGGGTTAGCTAGGTTGGTGGAAGAAAAGTTGACTTTGCAAATAGCGGGTTACTCTACACAAGGGGTTGCTACAAACTCGTCATCTAGTTCGGGTTACTGGGCTCGGGCCCGCAACTTGTGTGTTCCTCTACATAAGGGGCTATCACAAACTCCTCATCCACTTCGGGTTTATTGGGCTCTGGCCCATCACAACGACTAGATCTTTCAGCCCCTAATTCCATCTGGCGAAATTTCGATGCCGAAGCTCGGGAATGAAGAGAGAAATGGCTTTGTTACTTTTGCGATGAACGTTATGTGTCGGGGCATAAGTACAGCAAGCCTCAACTATTTACGATAAGTGATGTCCGTGAAGGTGGCGAAGAAGTCAACGTAGACGAACCCCTTGAAATAGGGAAGGGTGTACTTCAAACAAAAATCTCCTTTTTGGAAATACATGGTAACATTTTCCACCAAACCTTAAGGTTGTCGGGAAATATCAAAAATGAGGATGTAGTGGTGCTGGTGTAAATGGTGGAAGTACCCATAACTTCATATCCCGAGAGTTGGTCGATAAGTTAGGACTTACAGTGGACTATGATGTGAAGTCTGAGGTGGTGGTGGCTAATAATGACACCCTTGTTTGTACTGGTGTGGTTCATAACCTCATGTTTATGTTTTCAGGGTATATTGTTACTATCGATTTCTTTGTTTTACCTGTCGCGGCATGTCCAATCATCCTAGGGATTCATTGGTTGAAAACCTTAGGCCCAATTGAGATCGACTTTTGTTGGTACATGATGTCAGTAGTTCAGTATCTAGTGTCTGTAATCGTGTTAGTTTGTTTTGTTTTGATTTTTATAGGTTGTCTCACAAGTTCGCCTAATATAAGCGAACTTGTGGACAAGCGAAGTTATTGACAACTTCGCCTAGTCTGTTAGGCGAAGTTGTCGATAACTATATATGTTTAGCTACGACTTGTTTTATGTATGGATTCCAGTACGTGTAATTGTGATTTGCGTATCACGTGTTAAAGGAGTTGCAATACAACGTGTCTTTTGAGTATTGTAACGTGTGTTCGTGTTCGGTATTAACATAGTTTACATCCTACGCTCGTATCGTCTTACGTAGGGATTCCGCACCTACGTAGTACGAGATACTTCCGTGTAGATCCGGCTGGGAACCTACAATTGGTATCAGAGCTTTTGCTCGTGATTGTGTGGTTCGGGATTATTACACGAGTGTAGAAATCGTTCCGTTCGACTATTCGCGGGACGAGTTTACATTGAAATACCGAGTTTTTGTGTCCTACTCATCTACCACTATCAAATATAACCCATTACACCTTCGCATACCTCGCAATACGTCAAATTAAAACCTGCAAAATCCTTGTGTTCATCAGGCGAATTTGCCGTCACTGTTTGTAGGGTTTAGGCGAAGATATAAGTTTAAGCGAAGTTATCATTAACTTCGCTTGTCTCACAAGTTCGCTTGAATAAGCGAAGTTGTCAAGAAGCGAAGTTAAACATCAAGCGAAGTTAAGGTTTAGCGAAGTTGTGTATCAGCGAAGTTAAGCTTAAGCGAAGTTAAGCGTAACTTCGCCTACTGGGCACTGTTCAAAATAATAAAAAAATTTTTATACTTTCCTCGTGTTTTGAGTTGTGTTTCTTTCAACGATGACTTCGATAAACATCACGGAACTAGTGAAAATGGAAGTTGAAGCCGGTTCAGCAACTAAGGCTCCGAAAATGCTTAAGGGTACCGACTTCGTTGATTGGAAAGATCGATTTGAACAGTATGTTAAATATTAAGATGCTAAGATGTGGGTGTGCATACAAGATGGATACATTCCACCAACGGCCTTGTTTGAGGGTCGTGATCAAATAAAGAAGTACAGTAAGATGGATGCGGAGGAGAGAAAATGTATGAGGCAGAGAGTAAAGCTCATGCGGCGATCACCATGGCTCTTCCACAAGAGATTCTTCACACCTTCAGGAAATACAAAACCGCTAGAGAGCTATGGGAAGCTCTAGAAAATCGATATGAAGGTAATGTGGGGATACGTGCATCCAAAATTAAGCTACTAAAAACCCAATTCTCGGTGTTCAAATATTTGAAAAATGAATCACTTGATGATATCATCACAAGATATTATCACCTGATGACCGAACTCAGCAATTACTCCATTGTATACAAAGAAGTGGAGATAGTAGAGAAAATTCTTGATGCTCTTCCACCGAAATGGGAAATGTACACGGTTTTGATGAGAGAAGATAAAGAGTTTGCCGATATTGATTTGGAAACAGCAGTCAATAAATTACGAACTTTTGAACTAAACATGGTTCGGAAAGAGACACCAACTGATCAGGTTCAGGATCCGGGAATGTACGGTGCAAAAGTTAGTTCAAGTTCAAGTTCAAGGTCAGAATCATCTGCTTACTACTCAAAGGGAGACTCAAGCTCAAACTCAACTCACGATGGTCATGTGACTCTCAACGTGGACGGTGATGTATGTTTTGTAGCTGGAGGAAGTAATTCTTCAAAACCTCAAGCCACAACTGGTAGTTTTTCTTCAAATGTTCCAACCAACAACTACTCACAGATGCCCATGAGTGTTAAATCAGCTGAACAACAGTTTGCTCTCTATGCATCCTTCATTGCAACTTACGAAAACTACATCAAAGGTAAAATAGTCGACCCTGCAACTTTAGATGAAGACTATGATCAGATTGATGCTGATGATCTAGAAGAGATGGATCTGCAGTGGCAGATGGCTATGATAGTAAGACGGGTTAAGAGATTCATGAAGAAAACAGGCAGAAAGTTCGTTGGAGAAAGACCAGGGTTTGACAAATCAAAGGTTAGATGCTACAACTGTCAACAAAATGGTCACTTTGCCAAGGAATGTACCAATGAGAGAGTCGAACGTAGTCAGAACAGGCCTGCACAACAGAATGGGGGAGATAGTGAGAATAAGGCTATGGTAGCTAGACACAATAGTGGGTATAACTGGAATCTACAGGTTGAGGAAGTCTTCGAACAGGCAAATTTGGTGAACATCGAAGCTGCAGGAAGTGAGAAAGAGACGGGAGAAAATTAAGCTTACATGGCAGAAGTGAACGATCAGCTCTCTGAGGTAAGTTCTGAACTTCATTGTATGCAGTGTGAAAATCTGTCTGAACAATTGAAAACAATAACTGATCAGTTTGTTAGTTTGGACGCTCAATTTAAAACACTAAAAGAAGATCATCATTACACTAAAACTAGAGAAAACAGTTACTCGGTAAAAATAAAAGCTAGTGAAAAAGATATCAGAAGTCTTAAAGCCAGTCTAGCTGAAAAAATATAGGTAATTGATCTTAGTTATGAAGTATTAGAGGAAAAAACCAAACTAATTGCTGAAAGGGATAAACAGATAGCTGATTACCAGGTAAAAGTGGTGGAATTAAACAGAAAAATTGAACAATTTAGAAACTCCTCAGCAATGCTTGATCACATCGTAAGTGTTCAACGTTCCCCAGTTAACAAAGGGGGAATTGGATTTTCTGAAGTTCCACCACCGTATAACCATAATTATACGTATAATCCGTGTAATCAGAAATCTGCTGATGTTGAGATTAGTCAGACAGTTCCTGTCAAAGTTTCGATTAAAGAACCTGAGGTTAGTAAAAATGAAACGAGTAAGCCTGTTTCGAATGTTATGGTTTCTGTCCCTAGTTCTGTCTCATCAAATTCCGACAAGACATTCGAATCTAGTGAGATAAAAGAAGAGGTAGTGTTACTAAAACGTGGGGAGGAATGTAAGCCAACTGAAAATAACTCTCCCCTAAACCCGTTTGTCCCACCATATGTTAGACAAACGAATAGTAATGCAACCTCAACATCTGAAACAACTGTTGAGACGAAAGTTGAACACAGGAGCTGTTTCAGATGCAATCAAATAGGACACCTGATTGCTGATTGTCCTCTAAATCAGAGATTCAGAGGTATGAGGCCTTCGAAAACTGAGAATAAAACTAACAGTAATTACTATAATGGTAAGAATGCTAACTCACCAAAGTTCAGACATTGGACTAATCCAAGATTTCAAAGAAATCGATCTCAGTTTTTCCCAATTAACAACCAAACCAACAATTATAACTCAGTTAATCCACTAAGGTTTGGTTGGCCTCATAGTCAATTCTCAAGAAGGTATCCTTTTAGAACTCACAGAAATTACTCTCAAACTGCCTTTGGGCAGTCAAAGTACGGGATGCCGTTTAACAGATTTAATCGACCCAAGACCAGTAGATCTTGGGTCCCCAGATTTTAATCTTTTCGTTAACTGTGCAGGAACAGTTGAATAGGACTGTAAACAATCGTTGGGTTGTGGATAGTGGCTGTTCCCGGCACATGACTGGTAACAAGAATTTGTTACACGAATGGAAACCTGTTCAAGGAGGTAGGGTAAGTTTTGCTGGAGAGAGCGGTGGTAGAATTACTGGTATTGGAACTGTGACAAATGGTAAAATGAAGTTAGAAAAGGTGAATTTTGTAGAAGAGTTGAAGCATAATTTGTTGAGCGTACTCAGATTTGTGACAAAGAGTAAACAGTGCCCTTTACCAAAAATGAAGCAATTGTTCTGTATCCTGGTTTCAAGATACCAGAGGCATGGGTGGTGATGAAAGCTCCAAGAGAAAAGAACACATACGTCATGGATATGAGGTCAACTGAGATGACAACAGAAGAGTCATGTCTTCTGTCAAAGGCAACTGGATCCGAGTCCGAGTTATGGCATCGAAGAATGGGACATATACATCTCCGTAAAATGAATTATATTGTCAAGAATGGACTAGTGCTTGGTGTTCCCTTGAAGAATTTCAACTTTGAAGATCAATGCTTATCGTGCAAAAAGGGAAAACAGCACAAGAAACCTCATCACTCCAAGATGGTTAACTCAATTGTCAGTACACTAGACCTACTTCACATGGATCTCTTCGGGCCCGTGAATGTAAAGAGTCTAGGTGGAACTTCATACTGCTTGGTAGTAACCGATGATTACTCTCGATACTCTTGAGTATATTTTCTGAAGGCAAAAGATGAGACGGTTCAGTTGGTAATTAACCTGATTACCAAGGTTGAAAATATTGTTGGGAGAAAGGTTAAGTATATAAGGAGTGATAATGGGACAGAGTTCAAGAACTACCAGATGGAGTTGTTCTATTTACAGAAAGGGATAGACCATCAATACAGTGCCCCGTATACTCCGCAACAAAATGGGGTGGCTGAGAGGAAGAACAGGACGCTAATTGAAGGAGCCAGAACCATGCTGGCTGATGCTAAACTTCCCGTGGTGTTCTGGGCTGAAGCAGTTGCCACAGCCTGTTATATCCTTAATCGTGTTTTAACTGTTAAAAGGCTAAATAAAACTTGTTATGAACTTATGCATGGTCGAAAGCCAAACTTGAATGGTCTCGAACCATTCGGGTCCCCATGTACGATATTAAAGACAAACTCTAAATTTGGTGAGAAAGCCGACGAAGGTATTTTAGTCGGATATGTTGTTGGGACACCCAACAGAAGAGTCTTTAATTTATCGAACAGCAAGGTTGAAGTGGTATGTAACACCGACATCACGAGTTACAAACCACCAATGCCCAGCACGGGACCCGCTGAAGCTTTTGACTATGATAAACTGTTCAAATCTTTTAATATGCCTTACTTGGATTTTGCAGAAGTTGATGAGAAAATTGCTTCACAAATCATGTATGACGAGGAGGAAAACATTGTGCAATGTCCACGATACGATGAAAGTCAACCTTCCACGTCAAGTGCCGTTAATACTCCTGCCGTCTCTACTGAAGAAGAATTTTACAACCCTTTTCACTCTCAACATCAATCGCCCATTGAAGAGCTCTCTTCGAATTTGGAAAATAATCTGGAAGTCGGTCCGGTTCAGACTACTTCTATTCACAAAAATCACCCTTTGGAGAACGTGATAGGTGATCTGTCTGACGGTGTTCAAACAAGAAGAAGTTTGAATGAGCACCCTTGTGTTTATGCAAGCATTAAAGAAACGTGTATCATAAATGAATGCTTGTACATCTTCTTCATCAGCCAGATTGAACCAAAGAATTATCAAATGGCTCTAAAGGACAGCTCGTGGGTCGAAGCCATGCAAGAAGGGTTAGCCCAGTTCGAGAAGATGGAAGTATGGAAATTGGTTGCAAAACCGAAGAATGTGCATGCTATTGGCACCAAATGGGTTTTCAAATGCAAGAGAGATGAGAAAGGGATAATCATAAGGAACAAGGCGAGACTGATAGTGAAAGGGTTTAATCAGCAGGAAGGAATCGACTACAATGAAGTGTTTGCTCATGTGGCAAGATTGGAAGCGATTCGACTATTTTTGGCATTTGCTGCACACAATGAGATGAAGGTGTTCCAATTAGACGTGAAAAGTGCTTTTCTTAATGGTAAAGTCGATGAGGTAGTATACGTTGAACAGCCTCCGGGTTTTCCTGACCCTGACTTTCCTGATCATGTGTACAAGCTGAGTAAAGCGCTCTATGGACTACATCAGGCCCCTCGTGCCTGGTACGCCACCTTATCTGATTACTTGCTTGAAAATGGGTTCGAAAGAGGAAAGATCGACAGCACGCTGTTTGTCAAGAGAAAAGGGCGAGATTTTCTACTAGTTCAAGTCTACGTGGACGACATCATATTTGCTGCATCAAAAGTCGTCATGTGTCAGGAGTTTGAAAAAGTCACGAAAAAGTGGTTTGAAATGAGTGCAATGGGTGAATTAACTTTCTTTTTAGGATTGCAGGTTGATCAGAAGAAAGATGGGATGTTCATCCATCAAACTAAATATGTCCAAGACGTTCTCAAGCGATTCAAGATGGAGGATAGCACTCCATTTGATACTCCAGTTTGCGTCAATCACAAACTGGGTGCTGATTCGGACAGTGATGAAGACGTGGACCCCACCCAATATAGAGAAATCATAGGTTCTTTAATGTATTTAACTGCATCTAGACCTGATATTATGTTTGCAGTTTGTCTCTGTGCTCGATTTCAGGCAAGCCCAAAGGAATCTCACATGAAGGGAGTGAAGAGAATACTGCGGTATCTCAAAGGCAAGCCTAAGCTGGGTCTGTGGTACACGAAAGGGGGAGACTTGGATTTGATCGCTTACACAGATTCTGACTATGGGGGTTGCAATCAGAACAGGAAGTCGACAACCGGTGGATGTCAGTTTCTGGGAGGAAGATTGGTGTCATGGCAGTGGAAGAAGCAGACATCTGTCCCCATTTCTACCTGTGAAGCAGAGTACATGGCAGCATCAAACTGCTGCTCCCAGGTTCTTTGGATACAACAGCAATTGCGCGATTACGGTCTGAATTTCACTCAAACTCCTATTTGTATTGATAACATTGCTGCAATCTCAGTAACTAACAATCCCGTAAAACATAGCAAAACTAAACACATTGACATTCGTCATCATTTTATACGGGATTGTGCTGAGAAGAAATTAATAGTGCTCGAAAAGGTTGATTCGTTAGATAATTTCGCTGATCTTTATACTAAAGCTTTTGACAGAACTCGTTTTCAAAATCTGGTTGAGCTACATGGGATGATCAATCCCGAGTAACCATGCTTTTCGTTTAAAAAAAAAAAAAAAAAAAATGTCGCTAACGCTTAGAATTATGTCGGTTGCTTCAGTTTGAAGGACATATCTTCGGATGTGTTTGGTCCTAACTTCTACCAGTAGATTATGAGGATAGCCATTAACCGGATGACTGAAAGTGACCGGGGCGGTTTATGATGTGGTTTTATTCTTTCGCTGAAAAATAGTCGTTCATACTTAGTTAGAAGGACACATATTCGTATGTGGTCAGTCCAGCTGATCCATTGGATCTTCAGGATAGCCGTTTACCTAAAGACTTTGACTTGATCGGGGCGATAGAATTTAAATTGTTTTTAGGGAGATGATATAATTTTTCAAGTCTATAACTTCGTAAGAAGTTTCAATACAATGTTTCTAAGAAAATTGATCCAACCTTGGAAAGTGATACTGAAACTATTTATGTGTGCTTAACTAGTGAAGTTATTAGGCCTAAAAGACTCTAGAACAGTCATCGAATGATAGGCAGAAACGCGATTACTCAGTCATACACGAGCTCGTGAGTGTTCTGATGTCCGAGAAGATAGTGTGTCAAGTACCTGCAGTGATCCAGATTCGGGACTTGCAGTAGGCTACAGTTTGAAGATTTGTAAATCTTTGTTATTAAAAAAAAAAAAAAAATTATGTTAAGCCTTCTGAAGCCTATTGCGTTATCATTGTCAATCAAGAGGAAAGAAAGAGAACGGGAAGCAGACATGTACTTAATGTTTGATCAGACACTACGGGTCAAGGTCAACTCGGGGTGACTTGGGGAAAGCCAAATAAGCTTTGAGAATAGATAGGAGGCATCACAATCTCTGATGTGTTGTCCATTTAAATTTTGAGCTTAATTGTACCTAATCCGTATCACAGAAGCGATGAAAACCATACTAAGTTGTTTACCTGTTTACAACCTGTTTCTTTAAGTCATAATACCGCTGAACATGGATCTATGTGACAGTCACTTAACTAGTATGTTTCCTGTTCGGATCTTTTCTAAAACATGTTAGTCCCTGTCAAGACTGAAATTTGATCCCGTATACTTTATTTCTAAAATTTACTTTACATATTTCATTTTACGGTTCAAAGCTTGGTTACTTGGTTTTTTTTGATTTTAACATTTAAATCTTTACCGGAAGTTATTAAAAGACAATTGCATTCTGTTCAAAGTATGAGGACCTGTTATGTAAGTTTGATGCTAGGCGAAGTTGTGCAGGGTAGGCGAAGTAGTTAAGGGGCGAAGTTATGGATAAGCGAAGTTAACCATAACTTCACCTGGGCAGTTTCAAACATATATAAGGTCAACTTGGTCAAACACTTTGCATATTTTCACAAAACCTAAGCGAACTTATCACATAAACCCTCGGCGAAGTTATATCTCGAATCAAAACTTATTGTTTATCTCCGTTTTAATCCGTGTTAAAGGTGTGTAGGGTCGAGAGACTTATAATTCGTGTCAATGTCGTTAATCAGATGTCGTTTTGGTCCGGGTTGTGACGTCGTTCATGCTAACCTTTAAACACCCACTTTTCAAGCTCGTTTTAACGTGTTTGTAAACAACTTGATCGTCTAGATCTCGTTAATAACATGTTTTTTAGTGTCCATAATCATCAATTTCACCAAACACACGTCGTATGGCCTTCTGAACTGTCGCCGTTTCAGTTCAGGCGAAGTTATGGTTAGGCGAAGTTATCCTTAACTTCGCCTTAGACTTAACTTCGCCCGATGCTTTACATATTATTTAAAAGTTAATCTGTTGTCAGGCGAAGTTATTGTATAGGCGAAGTTGTGCTCAACTTCGCCCTATGTCTAACTTCGCCTGCACACTAAAGTTTTTCTTAACTTCGCTCATGGTAATAGGCGAAGTTATGATCTGCTTTGACGATTCTCTAACTTAGACCATTTGTGGTGCAGATATGGCAGCTGTAGCAGGATCCGGTGGTGCTGGTGGTGACGAAGGTGGTGATAACAACCGCCAATTCTTTCCGTGGCACAATATGTACATAACACTGGACCCGGATGCTAGCGGTGTTGATGATTATCGCGAGATCATCACTTTTCTTATTCGCTCGCGTATCTTCCATGCTATTACTACAACCCTGCCCATTTCTCTGCCGAACATAGAAGACTTCTGGCAGACGGTTGAATACGATTGTAGAGTCGAGCCCCCAGTCATGCGCGCCACAGTTAACAATCAAGAGGTGCAGTTCTCATCGGAACAGATAAGGGTCGCCTTGCAGTTTGGGAATGAAACGAGAGATGATCCTACAGATTTTGTTGCTCCATTCAGAGATGGTGTATTTTTAAGAATAGGCTATTCTGGTCCATTGGGTGACACTCAGAGACGTAAAGGATTCTTGTTGGATCAATGGCGTTTTCTAATGCATGTGATGATCGTATGCATTTCGGGTCGTAAGGCTGGTACGGACGGTATGGGTGCCACGATGCAATCGGCAATGACAACACTGACTTACAACAAGCCTTACAGCTTCATTCAGATGGTGTTTTATGAGATAGACCGTCAGCGACGTGCGGTGGCTCGCGAAAGATTCTTGATGTATCCAAGATTTTTACAAATGATCTTGAATCATGTGGCTCCTTCGCTACCTCAGCGCCGTCCAATTCGTTATGTAGAGAGCGTCAACAAGAGGATATTCGCACAGTGCAGAGCGTCGAGTGCTCGAAGTAAACCAGAGCTTCGTCCACGACATACTCCGCTTTTTGGTTATTTGATCAACCCGGCATATGTTGCTTCTTGTGGAGACGAGTTTCGGGATCCGGCAACGCAACAGGCTGTTGTCTCTCAACCACCACCTGTGGTACAGCAAGCACTACCTGCTGCTCCTGTTGTGGCACCGGAGGAACACGTATACCTTGAAGCTGCTTTTGGTGGCCAAGGATTTTTTGACATGGAACGAGTTGATCCTGAGGAAGAGGTTCAGGTCTCAGTTGTACAGGTTTCTAGTATGGATGTGCCGTTGGTAGCTACATCGGTAACTGATTCTGAAAGAACCGACTCTGACTCCTCAGCTGATGATGTTGCTGAAGCAAGACAGATACTGGTCGCTCAAGAAAGGATTCATCGAAAAAGAAAGAAAGATACAGATGACAGTGAGTCTGATTTTGAGAAGGAGTTGGGTCGGTTGATTCGTCGATCTAAAAGGGTTAGAACTGGTGAAGGATCGGGAGCTGGTGAAAGCTCGAGGGTGGTTCGTTTCTCTCCACCCGCCTTATCTGGTATGACTATGGTCCCTGCATCGTTGTCTGTGACAGGACCGATCACCTCAGGTGCCCCCATGTTGACAATGTCATCTTCTTTTGGCATTCCACCTACCACATTTCAGCTTTCGGCTCCAGAAATTGTTTCCTTGCCACCTCCTACACTTACTCCATCGGAGGTTGTTGCAAGATTCGTTGAGTCGACACTGGTTGCCACTGCAGGGTTATCTGTTACAATACCACCTGCGGTTACTTTTCAGCCTGTTTCTGATGTTCCGGCTACCTTGGGAATCCCTCCACCGTACGCTCAAGACATTTCTCATATGAGGTTTGATTTTAATGCAACTTTATCTGACTCGGACAGAATAGCAGCTCTTGAAAGGGTCGTGGCAGAACAGTCGAGAATAAATCTGATCCAGACTCACGCTATTCAGCGCCTTGTTGCAGAGAATCAGATTCAGTCGTCCATCCTGATTGAGCACGGTAAACTTTTTGATGCCTTGAAACAGTTCTTGGCATCTCAGGGGAAGACAAGCTGCAAGGGCGATGAGCTGAGAACGAAGAAGAATAATGATAGAGACGATGATCCCAATGCATCGAAAGGCGCAGGTGGTGAGTTGCCAAGAACTGAACAAGCTCTTGGGACTTCCACATCTCAGGGGGAGTGAACTGGTGCAACTGGTGAATCAGGGGGTGATGATGTGGTGGTAGTGGATGATGTGGAAAGTTTGGATGATGATATTGTAGGTGACGACGATGTGTTAACGGTTGAAGAGATTGAGAAGATAGGAGTTGACATTGTAATTGATAGTGAGATTGAAGAGGGAGAGATTGTGGAGGAAAACGTTGAGCATGAAATTCCAGAAGTTGATAAGTCAGATATGGGTCAAGATATGGGAAGTGATGAGACTGAATGGGAAGAGCAGCCGAGATGGAAAGAAGGCTACGCTCAATGGTTCGTAAAGACAAAGAAACCGGCGGTTCCCACTATGTTCAAGAAGAGTTACAACATCAAAGGGTATGCTGAATCGAAAAAGGGGATTATTTGCTGGTTGTATGATGAGCAGTTGAGGCTGTTTGTGATCAAACGTTTTGACGGAGTTCAGTATTTCAAGAGGTTGTTGAGATCATTGAATACATTGTCGGAGTGTGAGGTGAAGGATTTAGCCAAGTTGGGGTTGATAAACAGGAGTGATGATAATATGCCTAGGATTATTGGGAAGATCGTTTGGAATGAAAGTATAAAAGATAAAAAGTTCGAGTTGTTAAAACCGCAGAAAGGAAAGCTCGTTGAAGATAAAGACAGAGGTATGAGAGCTGATGGCAAGCCTTGGATGATAATGAAGTATAAGCCGATCCGGTGTTTAAAAGAAGTGCCGATGAAACAAATGCCCAAGGATGTCTTAAAGAATCTGAAATGGTGGTATGTCGATAGTGAAACAGCTGAAGCAGTGATGGAGGATGAAGATGAACAAGAGGTGCTGAGAGTGTATGATCCTATGCACTTGGTGAATTTGTCTCAAGCTGACTTGCAGAAGCTAAATGAGAAAAAGATATTCTATATTCCGGCATGGAAAGAAGAAGCCAAGAAATATCAGAGAGTAGTTTCCATTTGTGTCAGAGAAGGAGTTCATGCTTGAACACGGGTGACTCGAGTTTTGGGAATACAAGACACGTGATTGAAGTTAGAGATATGAAGCTACTGCCAAGGGGGAGTCTGTTGGTACATGATGTCAGTAGTTCAGTATCTAGTGTCTGTAATCGTGTTAGTTTGTTTTGTTTTGATTTGTATAGGTTGTCTCACAAGTTCGCCTAATATAAGCGAACTTGTGGACAAGCGAAGTTATTGACAACTTCGCCTAGTCTGTTAGGCGAAGTTGTCGATAACTATATATGTTTAGCTACGGCTTGTTTTATGTATGGATTCCAGTACATGTAATTGTGATTTGCGTATCACGTGTTAAAGGATTTGCAATACAACGTGTCTTTTGAGTATTGTAATGTGTGTTCGTGTTCGGTATTAACATAGTTTACATCCTACGCTCGTATCGTCTTACGTAGGGATTCCGCACATACGTAGTACGAGATACTTCCGTGTAGATCCGGCTGGGAACCTACAACTTTCAAGACCTTCAATTGGGTTCCGTATCGTCGGTTTGTCACACAAGCTATACGGTTTGAAACGCACAAGCTTAGAGGAGTGGAAGCCCAATCAAGTCATAGATATACATACTAAAAAGCCTTATCCAGTGTTTCACCTTGCAGACAATGCGCTTTTAAGGAGGTGGATTGTTATGTGCCTAAACCCATGCACTTCATGCACAAGGAGCATGTGAAGCCCATGAAGCCTTGATCTCCACGTTCTATTTTTTATATTTATTTGAAATGCTTTTTGTTTGTCATGTGCTAAAATAATGGAAGTCATGGGGATGCCAATGTATTTCCCGTAACGTTATTTTCCCATTAGTTAGGAAGTAGTTTTGAATTATTTTTGTTTGTTTCCCTTTAAAAGGTTTTGCCTTCATTTTTAATAGATATGCATAAAATTATTCTATACACTCTCTCTAAGTTCATCTACCGTCTTTCTTATTTACTTGGTTATTAAACTAAATCAGTTCTACCCACGTCATTGAAGCACAAGTTCAATTAACAAATTTAAGCAACCCTGATAACCGAATTTAAATTAGAAATTTAAAATACGTACTGCTTCAAAGTATTGAATCGGCACTGTTGGAACCCTAATTGAATCGTGAATGATTAAGTGAGGGTTCGTGCGTTGTTCTAGAGAAGAATGGTGATTTGAGTGTGACTCCTGGTATTAGTATAAATTGATGGCTATCATACAATAGTTGGTGTGTGAAGTGTTCTTGGTTGGTTTTAGGATGAGATCACAGAGAAGTAATGTGTAATTCTTATTTCTTAGAATGTCCATGTTTACAAAGAGAATGTACACATTTATGGGGTCTGGGAGGAATATTTTCCTTGGACTAAGTTCTACCATATTATCCAATGGTCTCTTCTCTTCTTTGACTTTGGATGGGAGCTCGCTATTATCCGCTGGGCATCTTCAGTGTACGTGATGCTTAAGACCTGGCCCCCTTTAGTCTTCTAGTCTGCAACATTGTTGATTGGGTCTTTGTCTGAATGCGCACCGGGCCTTGTTGGGCTAGGTTTCTTCTCTTAGACTGGTCTACTTTAATGGCAACTTTGGGCTTTGCATGGCCAAATCAGGGGTAACCTCTTCAAGTCCGTCAGTCTATTATTTTTGTTATGTATGACAAAAGTGATAGACTTGTTATAAGTCCGCCATCCATATTGATCTTGTCTCGTTTCCCATGTTTTTTTATTTGGAATTTGTATTATCTGGAACGGTCCCCAAAAGGAAAACCCCCTCGGACGTTCCCTTGGATCTACTACGGCCCAGCCCATTTATAGTCCAAAGGTTGAGGTGGTAAAATGTGTGGTCTTAATTGTAGTACAGGTCTCCCTATGCGGTAATTAAAACCTGATTCTACATCCCATAACTCATAACTTTTTCACCCACCTTCTCTCTTTTCTCACGTCTTCCCAGTTTATTATCTTTATAACTTATGATAAACGTAATGGACTAAACCCCGACCCGGCTCATCCTTATCTTTCTTTGGTTTATATTATCTTATCCCTTTTTATCTTTTCAACCCATTACGGGCCCTCACTTGAGCCGACGACATTATGAAAAAGCCTCTCATGCTTCCCTCAAGATGTCATGATACCCTTCGAACTGTCTGCCTTTCTCTTAATTGTTGGCTCCCTTTTCCCACTTTGAAATTTACATTTCCTATCTCCTTCTTAGCTAACTAGTTGGATGTTTGGTTGGAGTAACTAGTATTCTCCATGCATCTTGGTTTCTCCTGCGCTTTCTTGACCTGGTCCCAATCATGGGACGGAGACCCATTCTCATAGGAGGCTTTACAAGTCCCCCTAGTCCTTATTTTTTATGATAAGGACAAAAGACTAATGTAGACCCAGCTCACCTTCTCATAACATACGGGATAGGTTCCTCCTTCTAAACTCATTCAATGGGCTAGTTTCGGACAAGATCCTTTTTCGCTACCTGGCTGAGGTAGATGATATTTATTTCCCATGAGCCTGACCCAGTTCTCTTGGTAGTTTAAATCTACCATGACATAAATACAAAACCCCTCTTCTATATAATAAAGGATGAGTAAACCATAAACACAATGGGTTGATTCCATTTCGTCTCATCAGATTTGGACCCAGTAAGGTTGAGATGGCGAAGTCATGGGTGAAATAAAGACCAAGCATTATACGCTCGTCCCCACACAATGGGCCCTATTCTGTAATTATCTCTTCAAGTCCCCCAGTCCCTTTTGCTAATTATTTATGATTAGGATAAGGGACTTTGAACCCGAGTTTATTTAGCATAACCAAGAAAGGGTTAAGTTTTCTCTCTTGGGTAGTTATGTTGGTTTATGTAATCTCTTTCTTCTTATTGAATGACCCTCCCAAAGTTGTTAGAAACCCGCTGACAGGCTCTAATAATGATCTTGCTATTCTTCCTTTACTAGTAGTGGACATAGAAATGAAGACACAAACAATTTCCAATGTGATAATATATGATGAAAATGTATCAAACCACCAACGTTAATGATGATTTGAATTATTTCTATATATTTCTCCTGCCGGTAAATACGAATAAATAAAGTTGAAGATGTTAGTGGATATTGTGTTTTGACTGAAAGGGTGCATTTAAACACATTTTGGGCTATATGGTTCACCTCTTGCTCGCGGGTGTATCATGATGTTTTCAATTTGTATGCGGATGGATTATAAGGTTTCCAACCTGTGAGGTGGATCGGGCTTTTCTTTCACTCGTTATGAAGATGATTCGATTGTCTTCCCCCTTAGGGGGGGGGGCAGGCGTATATGTATGGTGCCTCATTTAATGGGAAATATATAAGTTGTGAGCCTCACACAAGGGGCCATATCCCACTTGGGGGAAATATAAGTTCTAAGAGTCTTAGAAGGGGCTATTTTCCATTGGGGAATTATGATTATTGAGCCTAATGGATGGGGCTATTTTCCACGGGGGTAATTATAAGTATTGAACCTAATGGATGAGGTTAATTTGTATATGGATCCAAGCCCTCAGCCGGGCCTACCTTTCACACTTGTGAATGAGCATTGATGTCATATTCCCATTAATGGGGAATTATAAGTGATGTGCCTCTTAAAGATGGCTTTATCCCATCTGGGGGAATTATAAGTATGGTGCCTATTTTAGAGGGCTTTATCCTATCTGGGGGGATTATAATTATGGTGCCTCTTTTAGAGGGCTTTATCCCATCTAGGGGAATTATAAGTATGGTGCCTCTTTTAGAGGGCTTTATCCCATCTGGGGGAATTATAAGTATGGTCAACCAATTATATTTGTTAATAATAAATATAAAAAAGCATAATTAGTTTTAATACATATTAGAAGTCTTACACATGCAAAATGATGGAAGGGGCTACTGGTATAGGTCCATTCCCTTCTTATAAAAGATAATAGGGATATGAAAGTTTCTTCTTCATGGAAAATTCTTGGTACGTGAAGTGTTACCACCTGAGGCTTTTTTTTCTTTCACAACGACTTTGTCACTCTTTAGAAGGGAACTCGTCTTCTTCAAAATGTCACTCTTGAAATATGAGATGTTGTTGTAAAAACTTTCGTTCCTACTAGAAGGGACTTTTCAACTACCTTATTCAT
Organism: Bidens hawaiensis; assembly: GCF_021521415.1. NCBI lineage: Eukaryota > Viridiplantae > Streptophyta > Magnoliopsida > Asterales > Asteraceae > Bidens > Bidens hawaiensis. The sequence continues at coordinate 1,948,976 of NW_027491175.1, forward strand.
TGGAAAGGGGTTATTTTTCCTTAGAAGTCTTTCTAAAACGGTGATCTCTTTATGAGATACGTCTTCACGCATAGAAGCTGATGAACGGGGCTCCTCTAGTTTTGTTAAAAATCCTTCAATGACGAAACTCCGCGACACAATGATGCAATGTCAAATTAGTCCCCCAGCCCCATGCTGATGTACAGAGGAGCTTCCTTCTGCATGGACTTGACCTTTCACATGTGTCGTCCCCTTCAAACATTCCATCCCTTAGAGGGGGATTATTCTCCTTTAGAGAAAATTCTTGTAATGCAAAAAGTTGTTGTAGAATGTTCTCCCTCCTCACAGGAGGAGCTTCTCGAATACCTCGTTTTGTGGAAGGGGATTGTTTTTTGTTGGAGGAAAATCTTGCAATATGAGATGTTGTAGAAGGCTCTCCTTCCACATGGGGACGAACTTTTCAAATACTTCCTTAACTAGAAAGTGATTATTCATCTTGAGAAATAAAATCTGGAAGATGTTGTTTCCCTTTGCAGGGAACCCTTGCCCAAATGAAACTTTTTGTTTGGGGGGGGGGGGGTATATTTTTAAATACCTCCTCCCTTGGAAAGGAAATCTTCTTCTTTGGAAAAGATTCTTGTAATATGGCAAGGGGCTTCAGTAGAGATTGTATGGGAGGAGTGACTGTAATGAAGGGATTATTTTGGGAGGAGCCTCATAATATAAAGATTGTCTTGGAATGAGGTTTCCTCCTTTGAAGGAGGCTCTGTTATGACTTGCTTATCTTGGAAGTGGTTTTGGTAAGAAGAATTGTTTAGTAAGTGAACTTTGTCTAAAGGAATTATATTACACGGGGGTTTGTTCTGAATCACAAGATGGGTTTTCATATTAAAGTAAATCTCCCAGGACACCTCCTGGTAAGGGGCTCAGGGCTTTGTTCTGAATCACAGGAAGGGCCTTCATATCAAAGTAAATATCCCAGGACACCCCTGGCAAGGGGCTCGGGGGCTTTGTTCTGACTCACATGAATGACCTTCATGTTAAAG